>NW_026641508.1:0-600000 GCF_028554395.1 Pezoporus wallicus | reverse complement strand
TAGAATATATATAAAATGGTATAATTTGATTATATATTGATATTATTATTGATATATTATATATCGATATATCATTATCTAATGATATTATATCCCGCCATCTATCCACATCATTCTGTAATGATGAGATCAATGTAAAATTCAACAGAAAGCACCACTTAAAATCTGGAGGGCTAAAGTAAATCACCAACCCATTTTGTGGGCAAACGAGGTGAACTGTCTTTGGGCATATTAATGATATTATATCCAGCCATCTAGGCTGGGTCATGTAAACATTCGTGGTAAGTGTTGGCCAGAAGCATATGACCCTGGCCCTATATGTACTGGAGAGTAATCTATAATAAGGTTTTACATAATATACTTTGGGCTTGAATAATACCTTCAAATTCCTTCTCATAAATGCTTCTTCAAAGCTTTTAATGTATTTTATATATAAAATGGTTTTAAATACAGGAAAGGTCCTGTTCACAGTTTTTTAAAGTACTGGGTCAATTAATTTATGAGTCTTGTGTACTTGGTCTTCCCTCTATTTAATCGCTGCTGTCCAGCATTTAGATCATCAAAGACTGAGTATTTCTACCTCCTCTCTCCTTTTTTTTCCCCCTTAACTGAGCACACTCCACTCCATGCATTTATTCTCTTGAAAATCAATTCATCGCATAAAATCATTGTTCTGAGCCCTAATGCAATTTCACAGGTACTTGTGTTAGAATCAGTAATAGGGTTCACTGTTGCATAAGAAAGTTTTAAGGTATCTAAGGCAGTCTTGATGAGTTCTCATTTACAAGGAGGTAATGGAGTGCAGGCAGGCAGTCCTGCTCTCACTCTACCTTCCTCCAACCACCCCCGTCATCAGCCCCCATTTTGCAGCTGTAGCACAGCACCTCATGTGCTTTCTTCATGTCGTATCTCACCTTCTCTTTGGTACTGTTGTTCCAGTCATATTGAATAAATCTGATCAAACACAAATAAATATGTTTTTGGGATTTCCAGTGTTACAATAGGGCTTTTAGTGTCACCATTAACTTTGAAACACCTTTGACAGTCAGATCTCTGATACTCCCAGTCTCTGATGTTTCACTTGCTTTCACAAATAGGTGTCTGATGCAGATACTCAGGGCAGACACAGCTAATGCAAAAGGGGCAAATGGTGCCTCTGATTAAAATGTGAGAGTAAAAGTGAGGAGTAAAAGTGAGAAGACTCCTATTTCTTATCTTACAGTAAAAAAATCTACCTTAACATTAGAAGCCACATTGAGAAAGTGCGTGTGCACAACTGCATTCTTGGTTTCTACATTCAGCACCCACATTGTTTCTACATTCCCACCCCATTGTGGCAGTGAATTTGTCCATGGAGTGTATTTGAACCTGTACCAGCCTGCTGCTCACCTGCACAATCATGTTTGACCACTGACAGCAATTAAATGGGCAAATCTCACTGGCTACCCACAAGATGCTGCATACAAGAGTTGGTAAATTGAACTCTGCCTTTGATGGTAGGTGGTGGAATTAATCTCACTTGACTTCAGCTCATTAGAAATTGGAGATCTACTATAACAAAGTCCTCCATATTCTTCTAGAGCCAAAAGCAGTTCAAAAAGCAATCCAAATATAGTTCAGGTGCTGCTTCTGTGCCAAGGTCTATCTGTCACAGAGCCTGCAGCAGGACTGTGCTGATACAGGAGCTAGTGGGAGGATCAAGGCAGCAGGGCTGTGTAGGCTGAGGAGTACCAGTTGCTCCAAGATGCAGTCATACATGCAGCTGACTCCATCCAGCACCAGTGGTGGAGGAGAGCTGCAGGTATCACCCACTTGTGAGCTACTCCTAGAGCTGCCATTCTCGCAGTTAAGTAATGCATGTGGTGTGGCTCTTAAATGATGAAGATTTTTGGTCCATCCACTTCTGAACAGACAGAATGCTGGGCTAAGCAACAACATTTTCCACTGTGCCATGTGGCTTTCTTAAAAAATAAAGATACATGTGGGCTCCTATGAAGAAACTCTTACTTCTTTAAAAACAATTTATCCTGCCATACAACTGTAGTTATGTAGTTCAGGACTCAAAGTACTGTGCTGTTTGCTGTCAGAGTGCAGGCAGAGGTAGACTGCTCCTTTTCTTATGCCCTCTGCTCTCGAGAGTTTAACTTGGGTCCTGAATGTTGAGTGAACATAACTTTTCTTGTTAAGTAATCTCTTCAGAGTTTCTTTCTTTCTTTATGAAGTGTAGGATGTAAAAACATGTTTTTAAATATTTAACAAGCACATTATTTACCTGAGAGTAAGAGCTTCTTAAGATCTGATACATTTTATTATGTAAATACCTGCTTACTCAGAATGTAAGCCATGCATTATTTCTGGCAGTCCCCATTAGCTAATCTGGCATCTTAAAATCCTGCATGTTAAAAAAACACCTTTGTCATATTAAAAATCAAACATTTAGGGCCTGATTTGCCTCTTTTTCTTTCTTTTGTGAAAACTAGCAGTAATTACGCTGACATTAATGGTGTTATTCCCAGCACACACTGGAGAAAGCAAAGGTTCATCACAGTGAAGAGGAAAAATCTTGTTGTTCTACTTATAGGTAAATTTAATCCTGCTTGATTTCACTTTGGTAATTTGTGCAAGTAAAGCAAACAAGCCCTTAGTTACTCAGGAGACCATTATTTCTACAGAGCCAAGACTTTGAAACAGCTACAGGGAATAGGAGCAGATTTTAAAATAATAATTCAGACATTTTATTAGTAAGTTAAAGCTCTCTTATCCATATTCTAAGCCTACAAAACTGTATTTAAACTAATTCAGCTGGTTCACATTCCGTTAACATTAAAAAATATACTTCCTTAATACAATACACGCAGAAAGCTTATTCTCTATGATCTTATGTGCCAAATTTCAGCTTTTTTCTTTTAACAGCCAAGTTATAAACCTCTAAAACCAGGGTTTGTAATAGAAATCCTGACAGACTCACTTTAATGTTTTGAATTATAAAACTACACCTTTTAAAAAGACAAGTGTCATTGCCAAACAGTGAAATTACTATACTTTACTTCCACCCACTACATTTCAATTTTAATTTTATGAATATTGCAAATTATAACACTCACATTATAACCTCTAAAGGGGATAATTTATAAAAGCAGTGTCCATCAATTATAAATTTTCCATGACATTAATAAAATGGCAAGAACTAATTATGATGACTTCTGAGATGAAGATGCCTTGGACAAATCATTAATACGTCGAAATGGTATTTTTTAAAACATAGCAGGTTCTAATTATGACTGAAATGAGATGATGAAAATGATCACAGAAAGGACATTAACCTGATGAGTTCCACAGTCTCTGAGTACATGGTGTATGGAGATTTAGCTTCTAATGGATCTCGCTCCATAGCATTCCCACACTCGATGAAGGAGAGGGCAGCATCAGCATAATTCACTGCTTTGCCGAACTTCTCCAGCTGAAATGGGAATGACACCATCAAGAAAATCCTTCAGCTTTGATTTCCAGGTAGACACATTTTATACAAAGCAATATTAGCATTAGGATGAAAGCAAAGCAACGCTGGTAGTTAAGGATGAATTCATACAGTAATTAAGGCAGGGACTGTGTTTTCACCAGATCTTTTCAGGTAGTATACAGCCCAAAGCTCCACAGAGGAAAGTCAGTGTATGTCCATTGACACGCATGGATTTATACAGTCAGTGAGGGACACTAAGCATGTCTGAACAAATTTATATCCCCCCTCGACATACGAACTAAGTTTGAATGTCAAATTACAACCCCATGTCACTTGTCAGACATTGCATTCTGTTAACTGCTGACCAAAAGAAATAATCTCATCACTTATGTGATGATTGAAAGAGCAGAAACAAAAAAAAAGGGAGAAAATATAGCACTGCTAAATATTTTATTTTACTAGGCTTTTAGTGCAAAAGGTTTTAGCCCTCATAATGGTTGTGATTAAACTGACTTAGACATACTGATTTCTTTTTTTATGTGTAATGAATATTATATATGACATTTTTATAGTAAGTATTTTATAACAGTATTTAACATTTTCAATTTTTGATAGCTGGATGTAAGAATCCTACTAATGTGGCATTTGATATAAGAGATCCAATATATTTTAAATAATTTTTCAATTTCTTTGTATGTCTCTATCAAAATATTTTTGATGCATCTGCGTATGTTTTCCATTCACAAAATGGAAAGCCTATCCTAGCAACATATTAAGCAGAACATTTAGTATTGGTTCAAGGTAACAGTATTTGTGCCTTTGTGGCTACTTCTAAACAATCTTTGCAACTAACTCCCTCTGCATACGTTCAATTTCAAGTTCTGCTTTTGTGCACTGATTATAACCTTTGTGTGCCTTTGTATAACTGATAGGTATTACTTGAATGACCACAAAAGGGGAATTATTTCTAAGTATTTTCTCCCTATTCTAATGGCCACTTCTCAGCATATTCTTTGAATTCCTTGCTTCAAGTCTTCCAAAGATTACTTTTTGTGGTATTTAAAAGAAGGAATGTGGCTGCAAGCATATTTCATACAGACACACAGTTTGAGCCAGAAATGGGATCTGATCCTGCCCTTTGCTCCATGCTGACTCCAGGAGAGTAGGTGGAATTCCTTCAGCTCATCACAGCTCAACTGAGAACAGAGTGAGGTCTCCAAGATCTCTTCCATATGTTACAGTCAGTTGCCAGTGCACCAGCCCATCCACATTAGCTGACTCCTTACTGGATCCAAAGATAGGTTTTCCTGGGGTCACTCCCATATGACACAAAATCCTAGAGTCAGTTAGGTTGGAAAAGACCTTTAAGATCATCAAGTCCAACCATTACCCCAGGAGTGACAAGCTCACCAATAAACCATGTCATTGAGGGCCTCATCTACATGGTTTTTGTACAATTCCATGGACAGTGATTCCAGCACTGCCCTGGGCAGCCTGTTCCAATGCCTGAGGACCCTCTCTGTGAAGAAATTGTTCCTAGTATCCAATCTAAACCTCCCCTGGCACAGCTTGAGGCCATTTCCTCTTGTTCTATCACTTGTTCCTTGAGAGAAGAGACCGACCCCACCTCACTACAACCTCCTTTCAGGCAGTTGTAGAGAGCAATAAGGTCCCCCCTGAGCCTTCTCCTCTCCCCGCCAGGTACCTCAGCAGTTCCTCATCACACTTGTGCTCCAGACCCTTCACCAGCTTCATTGCCCTTCTCTGGCCCCACTCCAGCACCTCAATGTCTCTCTTGTATTGAGGGGCTCAGAATTGAATCTCAGGATTCGAGATGCAGCCTCACCAGTGCCCAATAAAGGGGGATGATCACTGCCCTGCTCCTGCTGGCCATGCTGTTGCTGATATAGGCCAGGATGCCTGAGCACAAGCTGGCTCATGCTCAGCTCTGTCAATCAGCACCCCTGGTCCTTTTCTGCTGAGCAGCCACTCTTCCCCAAGCCTGCCCTTCACCAGAAATCTATTTTCCATACAAGCTCAGAAAGAGCACTGCCACAAATCCCATTAACATTTGCTGACACATTTTGAGGTCACATGCATTATCTTTCTAGCCACCGCAACACATCTTTCAATGCCGTGTGTGCTTTGTCATGTCAGCACCGAGTAACCAGAAGCAATTGTTTCCATAGGACTACTAACACTACGGGATTCCACAGCAAATGTGTTACATGGAGATAATTTGTGTGCAGCTGTATTGGGCTGGGTAAAAAAAAAGAAGTTGAGACCTAACTAGTGGAAAGAAAAACCAGATACTTTGTTCATGGGTATTTCTATCTGCCAACAAGTTGTATTGTACCGTATGGTCCCACATTCCTGTAACAGCACTCGGGGTGTCAAACTGCATGTGACAGGCAAGGCTTGCCTGCAGGCAGCAGCATGATGTGCTGTGCCTGCTCCTCTTAGTTCTGCTTGAGAAACTCCCCTGCTTCCGCAAGGCATAGTCAAAGGTAAGAGGATGGGAGACAGGTCAACATTTTCTTAGTGAATCAGGCTGTGGAGGGAAGTGGATTGACATAGCATGTTGAGATCATCAGGAGCCTGAGCCTGTAAATATTTGCTAGCATGGAGCAGGCATCCCTGTGCCAGAACCATGTGTATTTTCTTTAAAGGTCAATCAGCTGTGGGGGGTGCTGTCAGTCTGCTTCTGCCAGCCCTTCCTGCATGCAGATGTCAGGGCTCTGGCTGAACATGCTCTGCTAAGCTGGGCTGCAGGCATCAGTGCAGGCCACCTCCTGTAACCGGACATGTCGGGAGGGATGACTGCTCACTTACTGACAGCCATGGCAGGCTGCCAAGAACCTGAACCCACCTCCCACTGCAAACACACTTGGTAACACCGTGCCCCAAGTCAAAAGGCAGCCTGGAGAGCAGAAGCAGGCAGCCTGATGGATCAACTCTCTTTCAGCTCACTGACAGCAGAGGGAAAGCCATTTTATTTTAATTTCTTTTTGTTTGGTGTTTAGAAACATAGCATGATTGGTTTGGTTTTTTTTTTTTTGATAAAGACTTCTTTCCAAGAACAAAATCTCTGCTGTGGAATGATAAAATATACATGCAACACTCCAATAAAGTGAGAGGTAAATAATTACCCAGTTCTTTTTCAGTTCTGATTTTGAGGGGCAAAGTGAATGGCTACACCCCATTTTGGACATTTTACTTTAAATAAAGAGAGGACTCAAGTTCCACTAAGCCTGCCTAAATGAGCTGCTGTTCTGTACTCTATGTAAACTACAGGAACAAAGTCCTTACCTACAAAGCAAATGGCTATTAAAGGCACTTCAGTGCTAGCAATAGCTTGGACTGAACAAGCTATAATAGTCTGCCAGATTAAGTAGTTTTATCAAAACCAAAATACTTTGCAAAATTAGCTCAATCTTACTGGAATTTCATTTGGGGTAAAATGAGATAAAAAGCTTTCCCAGCATTGAACTACCTCATTGCAAAACTTTTTGGGAAGTAGTGTGCTGAAAAGCCTAAAAGCATGCAATAAAAATGAATGTACTATTTAAAAATCAATTGTTGCAAATTTTAAACAATTGGATTGGAACTATCAAACAGTTTTACCACAAGATAATGGGGTGGAGGGTGATCGGCTTTTCTTAATTTTCTGTAATGGAATATTTCAGCACTTCTGGTTTAAGCACAAAGTAAATAGGAAACCAAATTTCAAATACACATCATCTTTCATGAAATTATCTTACATCCTTAATAAACAGTGTGACTGTTGCACCTCAGAAGAGATACCGACTATTGTAAGGAGCTTCTTTTTGGGGGGGGAATGAACTGTTAAAGGCTAGGAATGGTGCTCAGGGTTTGACTTGCTGTGGACACTGTATTTATGGAGTACAATCTGAAGCATACTTTAGCCAGTATCAGGGTTCCTCTTGGTTTCTGAGACTTTAGATGACATTCAGAATAGACATTTTTGTAACACCCAGTTCCATAGTGGAAAGAGACAAAAATCCCCCGTGGTAACCTACCAATGCATCTGCTTTATGCTTTAGCTTCTTAGCCTCCTGCATGTAATAATCCGCATTGTGAAGCCTAAACAGACAAAATCAATTATTTCAAGTCTTTGTTTTCATACAGCTGGACAAACATTGTTTGAGAAAATTGCTGACTGCTTCCAAGAGCAATTTCAACATATACACCCACTTAGCTCTACATCTTAACCTGGTATTAATCTAAAGCTGCTGTATGCAAAGATATGATGGGCAACTAGAATGTAAAATAACTAGCTGAAGAAACTGGATACTCAAAGGACCCATTAATGTTTGCTGAACAGAGGAAAAGGAAGAATATTTTAAATTAAGTATTAAACGTTTCCATTAGAGGAGCTAAAATAAAATAAAAAAAAAAGAATTACCGTGAATCAACATTCATGATCTAAAAACATTTATCAACTGAGTCTTCATTAGTCAGTGACAATAGTTCATTTGTAAAGATTAAAACTTTGTGCAGCACTATCCACACAGGTGCCCAATGCTAGTGTTATGATCAAAGATAATCTCTTTCACTGGGACCTCTGCTTGCACAAAAATCCCAGCTAGCACAGACGCCAATAATACTTACACATCATCAAATGTTATTTTGGGTCTTCTGGTCTCAGAATTCCCATTGGAAAGTGTTGGCATTGCAGACCAGATGTCTGTTTCTAGATGGCTAGTGTCAAGAAGAGGGTTGGCTGTTGGTGCATTGTGAGATTCTTCCTCCTAGATCAAAAAGGACTGTTACTAACTCTTGATAGTTCAAGCAAACAGCTTCCAACAATGGAAGTGCTCATATGCACTCTTCACAAAAAAAACCCATACAAACAAAAGACTAAGGCACAAATTATCACTTGTTTATACCCAACTACATCCAGGTTACCTCACAAAACCACCCTTCTATCCTTTATAACATAAGCCTATTAGGTTAATTAGGCAATACGACTCTACCTCTGACCCATCACCTGAACTCATTAACTTACACTCCTAGATGAAATCAGCGCAGATGCCACAGTGTGACTGACTAGAAACACTGCTGAAAGCAACATTGGGGAAATCTAATGCAGAAGGGCTGGATGTAAACTTGACTTCATTCAAGGAGTATCACACTAATGTAACTATTTTTCTATATTATTATTATCTAACTGTAAGGTGTCTGAAAAGTCTGCTCAGATTTCAGCAAGAAGTGGCTTCCTCACCCTTGCGGCACAGAACAGAGAGAAGAAAGGAAAGCAGAAGTCAGGAGTTGTGACTTTGCACTGATTAAAACCAGAAGCATAACTGAAACTTTTTAATCAGGCAGCTGCAACTTGCAAGCTAGGTCCACAGCCAGATAAACTAAATTACAGATGAACCAATGAACTAGGAAAAGAAGTCTAACATATTTTAGAACACAAATATGTCATATATCAGGTTAATAGATAAACCAAGGATAAATCTGACTAGAGATGCTGGGAGCAAGAGGAAGTGGCCCTGCTGTTTACATAGCATTGTGTATTTGCTGACATATGCGGTTCATTTTGGCATTGATTTCAGTTGAAGGCATGTGTATTAGTCTCGCAGCTTGAAGTGACACAATGATATCAGAAAGCAACAGGGATGAATGAACAAGGTGAAGTGATTTGTCACCTACGATCCAATGCAAGTTGTGAGTTTTACTATTACAGTGCAGGGTAACAACCTCTCACGAAGCATCGAACTGTGAGAAACGGGGCTACGTGTGTCCTTTTCTGTGGCAGAATTTTCTCTTGTCTTTTAAATTTGACAAGATACAATTTGATACTAAATGATATGCTTGAAACTCAAGAGGGTTTATTTAAAATGGGCCCAAACCCTCAAGTTTGCCTGTTTAACCTAAAAGGGGATAACAAACAGATGTGAAACTTTACTTTTTTTTTAGTGAATTTGCTATGCAGTTTCTAGGCTTGGCTCTTTTTCATGTATTTTCAGTAAAAAACCTCATCTGAATCTGGTGAAAAGCAAGCAAACAAGAATTGCCTATATTAAAAACTTTGAACAGGAGATGGCCCTAACAGAATGATGGTTTGGTTTGTTTTTTTTGGGGGGGAAAAAGCCAACTATTTACATGGTATCTGAAAGCTTATACACATAATTCATGGATATTAGATGTAAATAAACCTAACTGCTGGAAGCTGGGAGACTGCAAACCTGAGACAAGGTATTTCCATGTTGAGTGTGCTATGGACAGGTAGTTTTTTGTTAGATTTTTATTGTTTACTTTAGTCCACAATATTCAGTATAACTACAGTACTTAATTCTAGGTGAGAATCTGGGGAAATTATTCAAATGATGGATACCAAAATTCTTGAAGCTTTATTTTTGAAGAGTTTGTGCTATAGCTACAGATCTAAGGGATTAATTGCAGCTAGCTGGTGGCTGCAAAGCTCTCCTCTGAGGCTCTGGGACCAATACACAGTGCCAAGTAAATGCCCGATGCTGACCTAAAAATGGAACTTACAAGAGTTGCTTATGACCAGCTCTGCAAAGATCCACTCGTTGTTGATCTTGAGTGGGGCTACATAAGCATTTAAAAATAGATACTGAGGGGGAAGAAAAAATCAAACAGAACAAAGCTAAGTTAATTTTATCTTGTTCACTTCCAACAACTGAGGTCAGTTACTTACACAGATTCCTTTGGGGTTAGAAGATTTATTTTCATTCTTTCTGTGTTTAGAAACAGAGGAGGAAGAGCTGCTGGTCTGAGAGGTGTTTGTGATGTTTGTCTCCTGGCTGAAGGAGCTGTTGTCACTGCTGTGCCGCCGGTGCACAGGCTCGTCCAAGAGTGGGGATAACGGAGGAGGGAACAGCTTCTCTTCTCTTTTCTTTGCCACCTTTTTCACTGAGTTACCGCTGCTCCTGGGACACAGATAAGAATCAGTTGCATTTCAAGAATCTCGGTTAATCCTCCATAGAACCAGGATTATATTTACTGAGAAGCCTGCTCTACCCTCAAATATGTCCTGCAGTCCCCATGTCCTAGGAACTAAGTCAAAAGGAAATAGGCAGGGAAAACAGAAGA
Organism: Pezoporus wallicus; assembly: GCF_028554395.1. Taxonomy (NCBI): domain Eukaryota; kingdom Metazoa; phylum Chordata; class Aves; order Psittaciformes; family Psittacidae; genus Pezoporus; species Pezoporus wallicus. The sequence goes on along the minus strand of NW_026641508.1, from coordinate 589,454 downwards.
GCTACCTCTGCCTTTTCAATGGCTGCAGAAGCCTCTTGCTTTGGAGGACAACTTCCAGTGCATTAGTATAAATTGTCCAATTTAAATGCTAATTTGAGTCAGTCTTCATTTAAGAGGTCACAGAGGTTCTGACTCAGCAAAGTGCTGGAAAGTTTTATGCATGGGGTTAGTTCCTTTGACATCAAGTATGACTATTTATGTGTTTAACATTACGCATCTTCTTAAGAGGTGGATTAGGACCCACATAAGCAACCTCTGCAAAAAGCATAACAGCACATGGCACATGAACCAAAAAAAAAAATTTATAACAACTACAAAATGATAACCATAATAATAACAAGATAATAATTATTTGACCTCTAGAATAAAACCAATGTTCAACACTATATTAAAATGATACACTGTAGCTGGTAAAAGCCCTTGAGCAAATATTGGTTGATGAATTGAACTTGATTCAGAAAATGAATGTGGTTTTGACATGAAAGCTCAAGTAATATGATAATCTGTTGTCTGTTTTATGTACAGAAATTGTTAGCTGGCTAGAAGTAGCAGCTGTGATACACAGTAAAGCCCCAAAAACCTCACAGACCTTTCTCCCCTCAAATCCCTCAAAAAGGATAAAAACAGAACCCAACACCCTGCTGTTTAACATGTTAATCTGCTCATAGATTTTTATTTTAGGTACTGTCCCAGCTCAGCCAATAAAGATAACCTGAATTTTAATCTTTTGTTAGACATCTAATATTGTGCTACACGGTCATTTACTTTTCATGATTATTGACCAAAATTTCAATAACAAATTAAGTCACAAAGAATTTGTTTCCTTCCCAGTCACTTTCAGTCAGTGTCAGGAATTACACATCTACTTTGCCTTAAAGTAACCAGGGAAAGAGGGGAAGGCAAGCCAAGCTTCTTTGCTCCTCATTCTGGAGCTCTCTTATTCCAGCCTGGCTTCTTTTGCAGTTTTGCCAACAGTATCAGGATCCACACCTACTTTGGTCATTCCCATTTGGTCATTTCGTGAATATAAAAATAGGATATAAAATCTGGTGATAGAAGACTATTTTAGTTTATCTGTAAAATCAAACAATCTCGCCATGTTTAGGGTTTTATATCTCTTCTAATCAAAACTGTTTGGAGTGCAGCAAAGTTAAAAGTATCTGATTTGAAATTCTGATATTAAAGATCTTCAGACTAAAGGAATCAAATAAGCACAGAAATTCATGTTGCTTTACAGTAGGACTGGTATGGATCCTGTCCTGCTCAGAAAACACATGGTCCTGATCAAAGGAAAGCAACCAGATTGGAAGACACTGGCAGTTCTTTGAGGAGCCTGATTTTATGTGCATGTGGACCTGCAACGGCCTCCAAAAAGTTCTTACTTGCAGCCTCATCTGTTAGCTTTCTGACCCCCAAAGGGCATTTTGGAACTCAGACGTATTTACCACAGCTATAGCGCAATAACACTGAACTTCTTCCAGAAGAAAGTTTTCCAAAGGAGGGCATGCCCAGGAAAGCATGCAAGTTACCAGATTGTGCAGAGGCAAAGCAGACACAGTTAATGAAATCCCAGGAGCAGAATTCAAACCCGCTGCCTCCCAAATGAGTGTCCTACACAGGGAATCCTGAATATGCACATACAGGTTGGAGCAGACAGCAAAACAGTTCTCTGGGCTGCTGTGCATGGAGGTGTGTGGAAGTCTCCTTTCTCCCTGGTACAGCTTTGCAAAGTGAAGAGCAACCACATCTGGTAGATCTCAAAAGCATATGAAGAAAAACTTGTGCTACTGGCCAAGACCCCTTCAGGTTCTGACTCTGCACTGCTAGTGAGGTTCCTCAGCACACCCATGGATATTTCCAGGGCTAATGCAGGACTCTTGCTTGCACAGAGTCTACAACTGCACGGGGAAATTTAAGGCATATGTGAAGTAATTGAAGCAACATTGCTCAGCTGTACACAGAGGTGGAGGCATCATGAGAGTAGTATCAGAAAAACTTAAGGTGGCTGTAGGTGCCATGACTTAAAACTTCACCAGTTATCTCCTTCTCTGGACTTAAATATAAGAGGGGAAATCAACATACAGGTGCAGCTCCTCAGCTCTGGCACACACGTCATTCTGTGGGTGGGAAGACTTAACCACAAAATAAAATGAACTTGAGGATATTTTTTTTTTATAGAACTCAAAACTCCAATACTTTATGGTTATAATTCTATTTATTTTGTTTTTTTCTTTTCTATTCTTTTTTCCCCTGTTGCCTACTTAACCCTATGAGTTTTTGAAGGAAGTAAGCCAATAATTTATTTAGCAATGTTACCTCCCTAAGATTTACACCAAAGCATTTATGTTAAGAATAACCTCTATGAACTAGGTTGTTACCAGCAGTAAACCAGATTGTCACTTTGCTTTGGGCTGTTAATGCCTAAGAAACTGGTCTTTGATTGCAGTAATTGCTAATTTTGAATGAATTTATTGCAATAATTACCAAGACTCAGTGGTTTAATTTCTGACATGATTGTTAGTTAAACTAAACATAAAACCTAGGGAGAAACACAATAAAAGTTTAAGGAAAAATAGAAGCAGAACTGATGGTCTTGTGGCTGCAGGGTTTAGTTTTTGTGACTGAAAAGGCCAATTATCAAAACCCAAGAAGGATCCCCATTTTTTTTTTTTTTTCCAACCAGGTTTCTTCTGGGGCAGAAAACAAGCAGGCAACAAGAGGTCACTGCATGAAGGAGAGAGAAAATTTCCATTTCCTCTCACATTTCAAGCTGCCTTTCTTTACCTTTTCTTTATGCACTCCTTGTGGTATTCAGTGGCATCCCTGGCTTATTAGTGACACAAAACCATTGCCTATACCAATCATTTGGTTTTTCTTTGCCTCAGCTCTCCCTGTCCACAATGAAATGCTGCATATAGATGGCTGTGACTACCCAAAAGATCAGCTAATATGTGCTGCCAAGTATAGGTGCATCTTCAACTACAGGTAAAACAAAAGGGAACAGGACATCTTGAAAACCAGGCTGAAATGCTTGCCTCAGACAGACTTCCAGTGTGCCTGCTAGACAGCAAGCATGTTTCACTGGTACAAGTCCAGTTTGAAATTCAGACATTCTGCACCAGCAAAGAACTCTCTGCATTGTTACAAACTGCTAAACACTGGCTAACAGTGCTCTGGACTGGGTCTACCAATCAGGTATTCAAATATAAAGGGTATTCAGCAGCACACAGAATTAATGCCTAAATTAAAATTGCTCTGGCAAGCAGGTAAATACGTAAATAATCCTCTGCTGCAAAGCGAGCAGCTGACCTGACAAAAATCCAGCTTCACAGCAGTGTTTCAGCTTGAACTACTTGGATAAAACACAGCATCATTTATTCCTTCACTTGCTATGAAATATCAGAAACAAGGAAAATACAGTAGCATTTGCTTGAATAATTTTAAGTGTCATGTCAGATTTAAGAACAGGCATCAGCCCCAGAATGTGTGAGGGAAGAAACAGAGAGATAACCAGTTGCTTATAAAATGACTACATAATACAAACCAGCTCTTAGCTTGTGTGAACAGCTTTTAAGTTCGTAATTGACCACTTGAAACTTCTACACTAAAATTGTATATGTAGTCATAGAAACTTGTGGAAATTAGGCATATAACTGTCCATATTAGAAATGTAACCCTTTAAAACTAATTGTGCATCTTTGCTTGCTTTATGAGCACATATATTTAGGGAAAGATTATGAGGAAATGTATTCAAATGTCTAAACCATGGACAGCAAGCTAGTGAGAGCTGTAGAGGCATGGTGAAAGGGGGCTGTCTTTCACCAATTCCTGCATATTCCTGAATGCCTCCAAATTTCAGCCTAGAGGTCATAGTCTTCCTGTCAAAAGACTCTTCTATCTATAAAAACCCCAATGAAAGTCTCTGAAGGCTGTCTTGGGGAACTTGGCGTGTTGGCACAGGGATGAAGTTCTAACACGAGAGACTTAAGGGTCCTCCCAGGTGGGAATATCCGCCATGGGACATACCACCTTCTTAATGGATGAACATCACCATCATGCCTGTGGCTGAATCACCCTGATTTCTCAAAGTTCTTACATAGAGATTTAGGAGTTCTGAAAGAAATGTAAAACTTTGGGAATAAAAGGAGAAAATGGCAAAGCCTGTCTTTCAACCTCTTACCACTGAAGTGTTATTTTCCCCCATGCCCTTGAAGAGTGTACTTTCAGCTTCCCCTTTGTTCTGCCTCCCCTTAAAACTCTACCTAATCCTCTGAGGAACAGAACCACTCCTGACTACTTAAAAATAATCTGGGGCTCTCCAGAAATTTGTCACCACACAGTTCAGCCAGCTCCCTAATCTTCTGGGAAATATGTTGATCTCTATTCAGTTGCACATTGCTGGGAGTTGAAGACCTGAATTATCAAACAATATTGCATTTGTTTCAAGTGAACTCAGAAAACACTAATAACAAATGCAGTGTGATCCAGGGCTCAATCACTGCGGTGAAAAAGAAGTCAGAAAATTTTGTTTAAAAACTTGAGGCAGACAAGACAAAAAGCTGGCATATGGAAATAATTATTGATGGACACAACTGTATTTTAACAGAGAATACCAAGCTCCAAGGAATCAAATTAATGACCTGGAAAACAAGCTCAAATTAAGAAACATCAGGTTGGGGGTGGATCCTTAGGGCTTGCTGGTGACAAGTGTAGAAGGATTTTTTTAATGGATTGTGGAGGTGTTGGGGATGGATAATCCTTGATTCCCCCTGCAATATATCTCTGCATATTGTATTTCTAGCAATTACAATCAGGCAACACCCATCATGATCTTTATCAAATATGCAACATGTTACAGAACACACTGTAAATTTCAACTCATCTGCCTTTTTCAGACTCCAACTGACTTTCCCAGTGGTAGAATGAGGGCTTAGCTCAAGGACTTAAGTTAGTCCTTGGTATTTATATACTAGGATAAATAAAATGATGCTCAACCTTCCTTATGGGTTTTAGATTTTGTATGCTATTTCATAAACAATCTTTGAAGTTTATCTAAATTTAAATACTACTACACTCAAATTGTTTTCAGAAGTACATTGAGGGTTTGATCCTCTGCTTGTCCCAGCAGAAAGAAATGCCTCGTCTCAAAACTGTAAAAGCAAAGAATTGATGACAGAAGGGAACTGAACTCTTTGGTTATTTATAGAATGTTAATCTTGTGATTATACTAATCAGAATCATTATTTTTGTGGCACCTGTTTGCTCAAGCATTATAGTCATCTCTCAAAGACATTCTGAAAGGCACAAGGTATCTGATTACATGTCTGTAATCAAATACAAAGGACATGTCTGAAACATTAAGATTGGTCACCCCTGGCATGGCTGTACACACAGTTAAAGAATAAGAACCACTGAAGTGAAAAGCAAAGTCACTATTTTGTTCAATAAATCAGAAAACTGTCTCTTATGAAAACAATTTAAAACAAATAAATTCCAGGCAATCAAATAAAGCCCACTTTTAGTAGGATCTTCTGGCCATAGGGGTTAAGGATGATGGGGCAATAAAGAACATTGAAAAGACATAGTATGGGGTAAAAGAGCACACCAGGATTGCGGTGGCATTCTGAATGCCTGTGGTCCATCAGAAGGATGAATGAGTATCATCCAAAACCACATGGAACCTCTTCCTGAATGATGGGAATAGTGATGCTGGGTCACTTACCCTTATGGGCTGTAAACCACACCTGGGTCTACAGCAGAGACATTTATAGAACATTACCATGAAATCCCTCATGAATGTTATTTGTAAAAAAAACCCAACTTACTCTTTAGTGCTGGTTAATCTATGATTCGGTATTGGAGAGATACAAGGTGGGAGCAGGCACGAAGCTGAAGAGTCCTCCAGACGCTGTTTCTTGCTTTCAACAAAGGTATCCAGGCTTTCTGTCTGCTTTAATGAAAAGAGTAGAATTTGAAAGATTCAGCATGCAGTTTCACTTGTTATTAAGAAGGGCTCAGGAATCTCAATGCATTTCCTTTACAGTAGCAGCAGTTAAAATACTGGTCTAAGAGAAGTGAAAGTCACCTGAAATCAGGGCTAAATGTGCTCCAAACATGATACATGAAGTTACATAACAAATGACATAGCCAGATAATTAAGCAACAAAATGCCTCATATGCTGTAGTTATCTTCTGTAGTGCACTGGAATGTAATTAATAATTCAGATGGAATGACGTGATAGCACCAAATCTTACTCAAGTAAATAGCTTTTACTCACTGACTTAATAGAAGTTGATGGGAAAACTTCCCTTAGTAAGTATTCCTCACAGGACTAGAAGACTGGAGTACCAAGCTGGGGTAGTCATTAACAGCGACAGCTGGTTTAAAATTTGCTTTGAAAGATTCCCTGATGCATGACTTTTGCGCCTGAACTAGGATGATACAAGCAAAGCTGATTACTGCTCTGTCACTGGAACCTTCATATCAGCCTTTGAGCCCTCTAGTAGGTGGCTAAAATAAATCTTTTAATAGCATGATTTAGAAACAGAAATCAGGCTCTCCCTACCCTTTTTCAACTGATGATATACCCTCAAGTCATCCTAATTGGCTTGTTTCCCCTTGGGAACAATCACACAGCAACTGAATAGGCTGTTCCAGAGGGTAACTTATGTTTGCACAGTCCCAGAGTGAGATTCCTCATTTTTTTTTTTACTTTCTGATTCAAATTATGAGGTTCCATTTTTCATGACCATGTTATTTTTCCTGGGAGCCCTCAGTTTAGTTGCCAATACTAGCCAAGATTCCGTCTCCATCATACTGACACTCCATTAAGGTACCTAGCAAGAAGGTTTTTTGCATTATTAGTATGCACCCTGGTGTACTTATACATACACATAAGCATGGACATTTATGCATCCCTTTTCTTTCCTCCTTCTTTCTTACATATCTGCCCTTAGTGTACAGCTAGAATATAAATTGAATAAAAACCTGCTGAGTTTACTCATGTGATTATTTCCACTTAATTCAACAGGGAAGGAGCCAGTGCAGTGACTCATGTAGGCAGGGGTGCAGACCCTGTGTCTGCCTGGCATTGTCTGTCTTTGTTTAGTTAACTCTCTCGTACCACTGGACTGCTCAAACTCAGGATTTCAAGAAGTCCACTACAACAGACAGCTGAAGTCACACTCACAATCATTTATAAAATCTGGGGTATAAAAAAACCCATGCTATGATGACTTCTCACAGACAGACCAGAGCACAACCATTCCAGCTGGAAAAACTGACTGCAAGAATTCATTTATGATATAAAACTTCAGGATTTGTTTTTCCGAATACACGTTTAGTTTGATGTGCACTGTCATACCCCACAAGATAGGATACCCTTGGGTATAAATAACACAAAACACATGATAAACCATAACACCTTAAGTCAAAATATATTTGCTTTTTCAGGTAGCTGTGTAGAGAAACCAGCTAGTTAAGAAAATTATATTTCTATGAATCACATTTGTTTATACAACAAAACAATACAGACTAAATTCACCAGGAGCATAAGCAAGCACCACTCCATTGACTTTAATGAAGCTATGCCTATTTAAGCCAGTGGTGAAAATGCCTTAATTCTGAAGACAATAAAATCCTGCCTTCCAAACAGAAGTCACATTTTCTGGGTATGACTAAACCCGTAGTCATATTAACTTGTCATTGGGAATTCTTCTGCAGATTAGAGGACACTAGAAATTAATGGATAAGTGAGCAAATAGAGTGAAAAAGCTTGTAAGACCAATGTCAAAAAAATACATTGTTCATTGATTTTGTCAGCTGGAGTTTGGTTTTTACTGGTTTCTGATGCTAATTTGCAGTAATGCACTTGTAAATGTATGTTCTTTGAAAAAACAATAAAGCCTTAGTGTTATGAGTCCTCCTTACAGCCCTGCTGCAGGTGCAGTGAGGAATCAGAGAGTGATCCTGACATCAAGGATGCATACAAATCCAATGTTTTCCTCCAGACAGTGAAAATTACTTACCTTGTGTTTCCTTTTGGATTTTGTGGGCGGTTTTTCAGGTGCTGGGGTAGGGGACTCACGAGATGGTCGCCTGTGTTTCACATTTGCCTCTCTTGGTTCACTTTTCACAGATGTGGTCTCAAAAGGCTCTTGTCCAGGTATCCTAGAGAGTAAACTAAGGTCTATTTTCACCCACAGAGATTTGAGTTCTTCATATTCTCTCAGAGGGGACAGAAGTTCGTTTTGTACGATTGGAATAGGAGAAAAGAGCTGCTCCTCCAGGTCATTGCTAGTCTGGTCAATAGATGTGTTGCTGCCATTGCTAGTTAAACTACTTACGCTGAGGATGTTACTGCCAGAGTCCTTTGCTTTGACACCATTGGCAGAGCCAGGGCAAGCTGGCAATACCTTAGCCTGCAAGCTCTCCTCCTGGTCTGTGTTTGAGTCAGAAGTAGATGAATCCGTTTCAATGAATTCCCGGGATTTGGGGACAATTTTGCTGGGGCCTCTGTACTTCTTCTTCTCTGAAGTGAGACCTGTGCTAGTTCGTGGTTCTTTCCTTGGAGCAGTCTTTCCAACTGCTGCTTTAGTTCGAACCTTTGGCTGCTCGGGGGGTTCCTGTGTGTCTTTTTCTTTGGGAGTGTTGCTGGTATTATTTGGTTTGGGCCAGTTATACTCTTCTACACTGGAAGTCCTTTCTACCTTTTTGGGTTGCTTTTTCCCAGTAGTCCTTTGTGAAGTTGGCTCATTATGAGCTGGTGACTTCTGCTTGGAGCTTTTTGCCTCTGGGGTTTTCTGGGCAACCCGTGGTTTGGCTTTCTCTCGGATGGGACTAAGGATTGCCCGGTCTTTGGAATCGGTTGGGGGCAGGCTGCTGTTGAGTTTCCCTTTGTTAGGCCCTTCGGCCTGCTGGTTGCTCTGGGTCTGGGAGCTGGTCTCACTGTGAGGCTCATTTTGATTGTTGATGATGGTCTTGTTGTGGGGGTTCACTTTATTTAGCCATTTATCCAGCTGCCATTTATTTGTTGAGGGGGGTTCAGGCTGCAGATGGAAGAATGACAAGGAACAAATCTCACACAGAAGCAACGCTTTTCCCTTTAAAAGAGAATGTTTTTAATGTACCCTTTTATTTCAGTCAACTAGTGGTGACTGCTAGTTTTATGGGAGTATTTATGGAGTATTTATGGTTAATTAGGCTTCCTTATCTGGTTTACAATGTTACCCTGGAGAAATTTAATACAACTAAAAAGTTTAGCTGGTCCCTGAAGACATACTTTTGTTATGTTGCCTTCCCTTAGTCCCAGATGAACACTGTGTCAATAAAATCTTCTCTAGCTACTGGCAAAAATCTAAATATTTCTTTCAAACAATTCAAATGTAGGCCAGAAGGATTCTTTCAAAAGCTAGTATGAGTATGTGGGTCATACACATAAAACTGTGAAGTGGGAAAAAAGTCAACAGCATCAAACAGCAGAGAACTCCAACATCTCCTATCAGGGAGCAGGATTTCATGTTTGTCCATGCTTTCCCCTCCGAGCACCCACTGGGGAGGAGCTGAGCGTGGCTTTACCTCTGGCGTGGCACTGCGTGACTCCTCGTTGCACTCGCTGTCACTGGAGCTGCTCTCGCTGTCGGAGTCAGACTCAGAGCTGCTCTCGGACTCACTGGAGCTCCCGGAGCCGCCACTGGAATGGGCCAAGCCAGTTGCGTGCGCTGCTGGCACAGGCAGGCTGCTGTGGGGAGAAGAGCCTCTCGTGTCAGTGCGCTGCTTTTTTAAAGTGTCGCCTTGGGGGGAGCTACCCAGTGAACCCAGTTCACACCGACTTTCTTCTGTGTCAACTCCCCCTCCTGCAGTACAGACCAGTGAAAGCTTCATGGGTCACTGCATAGGCACCAAAGGAGCCCATTGGGTTTATGCTTCACAGGACACACTGATAATGGTGTTAATCACATCACCATCACCATCACCCTTAAATGAGAAACACTTCAGTGTCACAAGCCTGAGCTTATTAGCCCAGTGACTGCAAATACTAACAATCACACTTCAATAATTTATTAATGGAATCACGGTTTCTTCATTTTTTGCTGGTTCATTTATAATTTATGATCAAAGGAAGGACATCAGGCAACTAATATTGGATGGGGCATTTTAAAAATTAATTTTAATGAATACTTTTACACTGCAGTGTACAAAACCTACATATTTTTGACAAGTCCGCAGGGACTGCCCCAGAATTTTTTATTTATAGCTGTTTTTTCTCCCATGTTTATGATAATGCAGTGAGAAAATGGCATTCATGCTGAAAATAAGCCTCTCTGTGAAATCTATTTTTCTGCATGTTCAACTGTCCTCCAGGATGTATTTATTAGCAATGCACTGGGTGTCATTGTCTTTCCTCAGCATTTATTTCTAAACTGAGAGGTTGGATGACCCCAGTTTTAAGCACTACGAATTCTGCCATCTGCGTCTTTATAAACTCACCTTTAATTTCAACTTTTTTCTCAGGAAGATAACCATAAGGTTTTATGTCTCTTCAGCTGATCTGTTCAGGGACTTTTTGATGATTGATTTTAAATTTGTGAAGCTGACAAAGCAAAGTGTTTGAAAATTGACACCGCTTGCTAGTACTCCTTTATGGATATTCAATACTTCAACTTAATATATCATATGCTGTGTGTGTCCCATATTGAGTGATTCTGAGATGCATAGAAGTCATAATACAGCTTTGCCTTCATTCCTGCTATCTGCTTTTTTACTTCCCTCCAAGAATGATTCAAGTAAGCCAGGAACACGCCTTTCTTCCCCTTTCAAACTGAGATGCTATGTGCATCAAGATGCCTTCTTAAGAAACCACACTAACCAAGAAACTGGAAGTTGGAAAAGTCAAAAAACTACGTGTGACCTGCTCTGCTAGAGTTTTTACAAGTATTGCCATTGGCTTCAGTGACAATAATAGATGGTCTTTAATTTTCTTCTTAGGCTAAGCTACTTTCTCTCTCCCTCCTTGTTGGTAAACCTATCCCTTACACTGCAGTTGGTAACATAACTGTCTCTTTGAGCACTGCAATGGCCCTGCAGTGCCCATTGACAAAAAAACAGCTTGGTGCTTTAGGGTGCATTAATGAAACAAAATTACTCACTTGGGTAATTCCTACAGATCACTAGCTTTGTTGCTCATTAAGTGCATATACTTCTCTCCCTCCCCTCCCCTTCTTCTAGAGGCTCTTCACTCAACTGATTCAAACAGAGCTACTTTACAAATTTCAACTGGAAGTAACAGGTAAATCAAAGAGATGCTTTTAAAAACATTGGCATTTCCAAAACTATCATGGAGAACTAATCACTGCTGAATTAAAAGGTAAATCTTGCACTTCGTATTTAAAGTCACTATTTTTGGAAACTATTTTCACATTTGTTTTTCTTTCTTTATCCCTCCTTTTCAGAGAAGCTCAAGAAAGTGTAGCAAAAGACTTGTTTTTACAGTGAAAAAGGAAACAAGTAAATGTGTTTGTAGGGGATTTTGCCTTTTATTTCAATATATTGTGGTTTTGGCCTTATATTTTCTGTTTAGAAAACACTTAAAGCAGATGAAACCTGAGTTTTCCTACTTCATTACAACTGTTTCCAAGAAGAAAGAAAAAGAAGAGAAAAAATAGAAAAAACTGCAAGGGTTCTAAAGCTGAGGAGGCAAATGTGGCAATTCCATTCTAAAATACCAAAATGAAACATCAGCCTTGAAACAAATGTTACTTATGGAATTATCAGAATGATGAAGCTGCAATCTAAAAATTACTTTTTCCATAAATCTGTGAGCTTCGTCTATTTTCTTCATCTATTTCACTTCAACTAGAAGTGAATAAGACAATATTAATGCTTCACCCTTTCTGGAAACTCCAGTTCCCACTACTCTAGCAGGGAGCTGGCTGTCAAGACAGGGGGACCATGAGCCTGGCTCCTGCACGGACTTGAAGCATCTTTGTAGCTGGGCACACAGACCTGCACCAGACTCCTCCAGTGACAAAGCTCCTTGCCTGGGGTGGTTTATGCCCAGTACAGAAGGATGTGTGTGAGGCTGCTCACACATCTGTGCAGATTGCCTAAGAAAATGCTCTGCTGTCAGTGCTGGCAAGTTTTCTCTCATTAAGATAGCTGATTTAAAGTATATCACCCCTTATAATAGATCAAAGAAGAAAAAGCCAGTGTCCCAGCAGGTAAGGCCAGACCTTTGAAGCCTTTAAACACAACCTACATCTTTTAGCGCTCTGGAAGAGAAATGACACTGTAGCTGGGATGCACTTACACAAAACAACTAGAGTTGTACTGTAGCAGACTGCAACTGTCTGACAAAGAACTCAGAGGGCAAGAAAAAACCCATGGAAATAGATGGTAGCTCCAGCCTGGCCTTATTTTCTTTCTTTCTGCACACTAGCCTTAGAAAATTATCATATGCCAAACATTACTGAATAACACAGCTCAGCAAGCTTGCAGGAACCAGACAGACTCAAAATAATGTTTTTCATACAAAACACAATGAGGTCATATTTGTCTTTCATCTGGGATAATAAAATTATGCCTTGGCTACATCGGGTGGTTTCATGCTGAAGACATCATTGCTGATCTTCATTTTTAAAGTAGAAGCATTCAACTTTTCATCATATAGTTTGGGTTGAGAGTAACACTGTCTGCATGTTTGCAAAACAATCAGATAAGATCCAAAATGTCTTTCCTAGCATCTCCCCATACTAAAGAGAGATCTTGCATATAGGTACATGCACAATCAACTAGTAATGCTGTTCAGCAGAACAGAAGAAAATACACAGACCTTTCACATGCAAGTGCATGAAAAAAAAAATGTATCTTTGCTTCCAATAAAGTGAGTGTAGTGGAGAGATTCCTGGTTGTCTTCTGAGTTTTTTTCCTTACATAAAATATACCTTTTAGTTCAAAACAACAGATTGGTTTGCACTCTTCCAAAGACTTCTTTGGCTTTAAAGTTAAAGCACATGTTTTAAAAGATGATGAGATAGATTCTGAAAATGTGCATTCAAGCAGCTGTTATACAAATAAATGGGACTAATTCACACACATATCAAATACATGAACTGGGGGCTGCCTCTCTAAGAGACTTTCAAAGGAAGCTTTGTTGTGTTGCTAAGATCCAGACAAGGAATGCCAGCCTGGACAAGGTTTAAAATGGATTTAAAGCATTTTACCATCAGATACAAGTCCTCAAAGTGACTAAAGGGGGCAGGAAGCACTGGTATTTGAAACTCTTGAAGTTTTATTTCCTAGCAGGAGATGAGCACTCATGTCATTCCTCAGTGCTTGGGTGGACAATGTTTTTATTTTATTTGAACTGAAAAAAAAATAAATTAATAAAAACAATGCTTCCCAATGGAACACAGTATTGTTTGGGTAAATAACACTTAGAAGAAAGCCAGTCCATTATTATTACTTGAGATTGGAGGCCCCTACTGAGATCAGTGACCTGCTGTGCTGGGATCTGTGTAAATACATGACGAGACACAGTCCTTGGGCCAAAGAGCTTGCAATCCAAACACACAAAGCAAACATGAGAGGTATTACAATCATCCTCATACTCAGTATGGGCCTCTCATATTCTCTAAGCCCAAGGCCTCTCCGAAGTTAATGGAAACACCAGTTTCCTCCCCTTCCGTTCTCCTCATTTTCCAAGCCTTGTGCTCAGCAGTCGAGGTGTCCTGCAGGGCAGTCAGACAGGCTCTGCCCAGACCTGGAGCCCTTACCATGTCTGTGCTAAGTGGGAGGAAAAACACACCTGTGACTTGGTAGCAAGGATCCCCATCACTCAGGCCAGACGGACCAGCATCTGCTTACCCCTCTCCAGAGCAGCTTCTCCTGTGCCATAGAGATGAGTGACACTGGAGTAACGCCCACCACTGTAGGTGGAGGAAAACCAGGAAAACCTTTTGCAAAGGCCATCGTGATGATGTCTCTAGCTGCCTGCAGGTTGGTAAGCTGGTCTCCTCTCTGCTATCAAACAATGAAGCAGACAGAAAGATACCTGCATGTTCAAAAGTGATTTGGAAAGAAGCTCTTCTGCAGCACTTTCACCTATCTCCCTCCTGCTTTTGCAGCACACAGCACTTCCCCTGTCCCTTGCTGCCTGGTGGCATGACTGTGTACAGCATGGACACAAAGTATAAAGTGAGAAATGTCTTGAAGGCCAGAACAACACCAATATCACCAGTGTCTGCCAGTGTTTTTCAACACTTGTTGAGCTAAGGCTTTAACTACAGAGCAGCTGAGGCTTGCAGGTGTGTCTGCTGGTGGTTCCTGGTAAGCGACTGCATCAAGTTCATCACACACCAACCATTGTGTTTTCATTGCCATTCACTGGTACAGGTGAGCTGCCTAAATTTAAATGTAACCCTGCAGCTTGTCTGGTTTTAAACTTATGGGTAATTTTTCCAAAGCCAGTTAAAGCAGACACAGCATTATTATATATTTCGATTATTATGCTGCCTAGAGAACTGGAGGCCCAACATGCAGCTTACACTTTCTTGTTGTCATCTAGGCTATTATATTATTTTCAACACATCATTTACTCTGTTGTAATAACTTATTTTCAAGATTAAACCTGGTAGTTACAACGAAGATAATGTGAAATACTTAAACTCATTAACTTCTAATAGGAAAAAGAATAAGCTTTTTACCCTGTAAATACACATGTAAAGAAAAGTTGTGTAATTCAGCCTACTGCAGTAAAACTCACCAAGGAACAAAAACTCCTTAGCTATCTCCCTGAACTTGTCACCAATTAGATGTAGTCATGTTAATTGCTGTGAAGAGAATTTGGCAAATAGATGGTGCCTTCCAACAATAGCTTTATTCATTCCAACCCTTCCTTTTTAGGGTAATGATGAATTGGCCACTTGTTCCACTGCTCTACCCAGAAATCAAAATGTAAACTTGGAAAAAGCAGAGCGCTGCTGAGCAGTGGGAAACTGTAGATGGTAACTGACCAGTATGTCAACAGTATATCAATGCTGGCAATGTATTTCCACATGAAGCAGCACTCTACAAAGGTTGCTTTACTGCACAGGCCTATTTTTAGGGAAAATTCAATCAATGAAATCTGGAAATGGGAAGGTCTATACTGGAAAAGTGACCTCAGACTTGACAGAGTGGTTGATCTTCCCATCGAGGCATTGGACAGGGACTCGGATGAATTTTGCTTTGTGTCTTAGAAGAAAATACATCTGTGCCCCAGTTCATGCTGAGTAACGGGGAAACTATGGTGCCTATCCTTAATCTGGCTCATCTATTTAAAATGCAGATTCCTCAGAACAAAGACTGATTGCACAGGGCACTGAAAACTGGGCGCTCAGCTCCGAGTAAGACTTGTGCACTACAACTACACTACAGGATCTATCAGAGTAGACAGCAGTGCTCACTCTTGGCATATACTGTTGTTCTCCCACTCAATACACTTTATTCTGAGATAAGAGAGAGGAACAAACAGGAAAAATTATGAACCTGAGGGGCACTACTAGGAGTTACTAGGCTCACTGAATTCTGTGTAAAAAGGCCGCTTCATTATTCTAGCAGATAATAGAGCAGCACCTAGCAGATTAAAATTTAGTGTCTGAATTTAATACCATAACTGTTCAATAACAAAGTTTTATTTCCCTTCTATTCTTATACTATTATCAGGAAGTAATGCTCCCTTCTAATTTGAAAAGGAGATGCCATTTTTTTATAATGAATTTTTATATCTATATCTTCAAACTTACCTACGACTGCCACTAGATTACTTTTTAAAGAAAAGCATTGCTCTGAATGGTTTGTTCACTGCCTTTCCATTGGTTAGTATTAAATTATTTATCATCAGGCTGGTAGAATTCTAATCTAAATTTTCAGAGATTGGGCTGACACAGGAACTGAAAACCTGTATCGAGCCCTTTTAAAATATTTATCATACCCAGGTCAGTGAAATGAAATAAGGTGTGGAAATTGTTACTTCAGCTAACATTAGCACACATAGTAAGACATCACTTCTGACGGTTCTCTCATGTCAAAACACATGGAAAGGGAAAACCTCTCTAATATATCATTCAGGATGTGGCAGCTGATCTGCTTGTATCAATCCTGACCACTGTAATGCAAATAGGAGCTCTGATTTATTTTGAGGGGGAGGGTAATTTACAAGATGCTATACGTAAAAAGCTACGTTCTCATTTTACTGTGTTCAAAAGTAACTGTTTTAATCAAAGACTGTTTATAACAAGGTTGATAGAGTTACTGAAACAGAGTTTTTTCATATACATATAAACCTTTTATATTTCCAGCTTTAAAGACCATAAAAAAGGATAGTAAAGATGAAAGAAATAAAAAGAATGACAGAGCTAACTCCTATGAGCCACAATCTATGTCAAAGCAGAACTAAAGTGATTGACAGCTTGCATTAGTAATGAATAGAGTGGGGAAAAGCTGCCAGGAATCCATAACAAGGTCAAAGCCTTCCAATAAAGAATTACTTTACCCAGAAATCCTAGGTGGAACTGAGTATATACATCTGAAATGTGAATTAAACCATGGTACTGTTTCTTCTGTCCTATTCTGACCCTTTCCCAGGCTTTATCCTTGGGCTACAGTAAGTTCTGACTCTTTATCACATCTGCCATAAAGAAAAGGTGCCACGTATCAAATTGTCTTATCAAACTGTTCATAAAAAAACAAACGGCAGAGGAGGAGTTTGAAGGGCACATCCCTAACGGTGCACGTAAAAAACTTTCTGAACTATTGGTATGGTAATCGCTCTCCTCCCAATTTCACAGCATTCTCATACACGCTTGACATGGAAGAGAAGGGGATTTTGCATATTAAAAGCAATATTGTACCCATGATTTGTGCATGCATCACCCTGCTCATCTCAGAGTTTGGAAACACTTTTGTGAGCATGGTATTATTCAGGAAATGTAATGTATGTACGTTTGATGTACAATATTTTAGTGAATGGATTCAAATGTCAGAGTGCATTATTCGTACTATGCCCTGATGTGCTACTGTTTGTCTGGCATCTGGAAGAATAAGAATACTATCTGTTACTGTGAGCTCCAGAGGGCCTCATTTGATGTAAATGGAACCATTTTATTATACCAATATTGCCCCACTGAATCAAGCTAGAGATGAGTATTGATACATGGGAACTTATTCATTTTCCACAAAGAAAATGCGAATACTGCATCTTTCAGTACACTTCTGTGAAAGTTTAGAAGTACATACTCACCCCTCTACTGTTCCAAGTTTTAAGTTAACATAAAATATTTTTCAAGAAATTACTTATTTGCAGTTTGATTTTACTTATTTCAGCAGAAAGTCCAAGTGTGATCATAATAAAAAAAACCAAAGTGAACCTCTAAAAGCAAAGTGTTGCTTTTTTTTTTTCTCATTCATGTACGGCAGAAACTTGGATACATAATGTTGTAAATGGACTACCCTACCCGTTCTAACTCAGTTCTACTTCAGTTCTAACTGAAAATAGAATCCAGCTTAGAGCCCAGTCGGAAGAGAACTGGGAGCTATGGGACCAAAACACGCTGGTGCAGATGGATCCAGATGACACCTCTAACTCCTCAACATTTCCAGTCTCATCTACTATCTGAGGAAAGCTAATTTTACTATTCTGAGCAACCAAGCAGTCAGAAAACACGAGGAAGTTGCATTTTTTCTCCTTTCCCCCTGTCCACCTCTGAGCTTGAAAGGGTGCCAAAAGGCATATCCCGATTTTCCAGGGCTTTACAGCACATGCACAGTCATTCACACCTGTGCGCTATGTACAAGTGTCACAACATCACCTCAGGAGATATCCTCTAGGGGAATCCCCTGTGTGCAGGTCAGCAGTATAACCACTTCCAGAGCAAAGAAGATGAACCAGAAACATGAGTCTCTGCAACCCAGAGAAGGGAAATCAGCCCCCCAGTCTGTCAAAGCCACGCCTTTTTAGAAAAGGCCCAGGACTGCTCTAATTGCAGGGGCTGCAGGAGCATGACAAGTAAAACAAGTAATAGGGAAAGGGGCAGAGATAAAAACTGAGTACAATCAGAAAAAAGTCGGCGATATTTTACTAAATGATCTTCAGCTGCTCACAAACTCATAGCAATCTCCCTGCACTATATACAGTACAAAGCTTGACGCAGCAGGATTGATGCTAGAGGCATGGCATGGCTTGTAGGCACCTACTCAAATGATTAAGGCACAAAGAATCCACCTCTATGGACATAATCACTGCACCTCTGTAAAGAAAGACAGCCCTGTGGTTACAGCACTGGCCTGATACTTCAGAAAACTGGTTCTATTCCTGTGTCTGTCTGGGATTTAATGGGCAAAACAATTAAATGCCTGCACTTTTCCCCTGTTTTTAATACAGACAGCATTGTGAGACTCCAAGTATATTTACATTCATCAGATTTAAGTTAGAATAACCGATGCCACAGAAGTACACAGATGCTAACGAAGACCACAAGCAGACACTTAGTTTGACTGCTACTGCCATAACAGTAAAAAGGAGCCATCATTATAAATAATGGCCAATTACTCTGAAACAGTTTTTAAAGAAGTATTCCTAAAGACACATGATGAATTTATGACACACCACCAGAGCCCTTCATGGATATAAAGATGTACTTCAGCACACGACTTGTTTTTTGAACAAGGAGAAACCTAGTCAAATATTAAGAAAGCTGAATGCTGAAACATAGGTTTCTTCCTTACAGTTAATTTTAAAATGGGGTGAAAAACTCCATTTGGAGTGGAAACCTAAACCTTCTCTATATTTCTGTCTAATGCGAGCTTCTTTTAATGCTGTTGATTTTTGCCAGTTACATAATACACTGCTTTGTGGATTAAAAAAAAAGAAGGTATTAAATCTATTTAGGATTAAATATCATCTTGAAGGATCTTATGTTAAGAATGGAGCTAAATCTTTAAGCAGCATCCACCCTTAATTATGACATTCGTAGGTATTAAAGAAAAAAAAGGTGCTTCTTTGAGTGATAAATGGACCTGAAGATCTTTCACAACATTCACTATAAATCACAAAAGGCCATTAATAAACACTCAGAAAAAATGACAGTTACAAGTATCTGCTCCCATACTTTGCCTAATACTATCAGTGTCATGTTTAAACCTGACATCTTAAATCTTCAACACGAAAGCCCTTTAAGTCAAAAAGCTCAGCTATTTTAAACAGAATTTCCTATGCTTGTTATTTTGAATGACAGCAAAAGGAAACAGAGAATCTTTAATTTCTTAACCCTACCTGGCTGCAAATCTTGCCTTTCAGCCTTTTTCATCCACACCAAAATAAAGGGAAGATCCTATTAGCTTCCACACCTACTTGCTGGGATCTTGGGGGTAAAGAGTTGCCACATCTTCTAGAGGAAGCTAGTGGTGCTTAGCACCTCCAGGATGGAGCTCTGTGGGAGTTTAGTCAAAACACTGCAAGTATGAGGACCGCACTGCCTGTGAGCATGCTGAGGACAAGTTTGGAGCCACCTTTGATTTAAATGGGAGAGATGAACTAGGATCGCCAGAAATAACACTGGGTGCCTTCCTCATGTGTAACTTCAGTGCTCCATCCCTGGCCTGCTTAACCTAGGCTGAGAGAAACTGGGATGCCTTGCAGGTGCAGTTAAAATCTGACCTGGAATTGACTGTGGACAAACACTGTGTTCCACAAGATGAGATCAGGAAAACAAAAGTGAAGTGACCATAATCCTGAGTATAAAATAGGTTTTGTCCATGGGGTATTAAGAAAAGTTATATTTTGCCTGTTTTTTTCAGTATGGCTAAAACAATACAGAACTTTAGGGTTAGCTAAATTATTTCTTCGTAAAACCCTTCCAGCTAAGAAGCTTTTATTCTGGTCACTTATGTTGCTGAGTTACAAGAAATGGATTTTTCAACATTACCACCATCCATTTTTTCCCCAGACTGATGAAGGGTTATTGTATCAGCAATGATTTGTTGAAGGTCTGCCAACAAGCAAAGGTCAGGAAGATCCAAACCCCTCATGGATACAAAGGTAAATAGGCAAAGTTCAATCTCCCTTGCACTTTTTATTGTTTTCAACTTGATCATCATCCCTTTAGTAAGGCGTAAATGTGTTCTTCACATATCTGCCCAGACAGCCTCAATCTCCTCATGCTCTAGTGTGATATGGTGGTTGCCTGTTATGTGAGATCTGAAGCTCTTTTGCTTGTTAATGACAAAAATCAGTAGCAGGATGTCACTCTGCTAGCAGGGAAGTAGAGAAGTATTGACCTATTTTCTGCATTAGAGTTAAAAGCCCTCTATCCCCTCTAATTTTGCTTTGTTTGGGATACAGTGGACAAGAAAGCTAAATTAACCAAAGACAGAGCTCAAGAGTCAGCCCATACAGTAGAAAGGAACACAAATGGTCAAAGAGGCTGAGCAGGATTGACTGTTTCTGCAGCAGGGCTCCAAGGTGAACATCACTCATGCTTTCATTCACTGCAAATATACAGGGAAAGACAGAGACACTGCGGCCCAGACCTGAAAGGCTTACCCTGAATTTCAGATCAGCTCTAGGCTCTATCTTGTTCAGTAATAATATTTCTTGGCCAAGTTCTCACTCTTCTTTTGTGCACAGCAAAACCTACAAGGCCAGTCTGCAAGTTCAGATGATGCCTTCAAAACCTGTAACAATTTAACATCTATTCAACTCTATGTTTCCTCCTTTGCTTTTTAAATGAAACAACATCCCTAAATGTTCTTACAAGTAAGCTGTGCAGAGGCTGCTGAGAGAAAACATAAGTGTGGCAGCATGTTCCTCCCACCACACTCAAGCCAGGCTGGATTCCTGCACCAACAGACTGTCAATGGGAGTTCGACATGGGCAGAGTTCTGAAGCTGAAAGCTGTACTTGCTAGTTTGGAAGTGGAGAGGCTGTTATTTTTGAATCTGAATTTATAAAACACCACTTATCTAGGTTACAGATGGACTCAGGATCCCACACTTGGCTCCAGAGTTTGGATAACTCACACTGCATATCTGGGGTTTGGGTTCAAGCCCATCTTGAATATAAATTTAGAATGAAAGAAATACATGCAAATACCAGGCATATTATAAGACACTGCCAGCTGTTTTCTTCTACTTACAAGACTGTTTCTGAGAAAGCATGTATTTTTTTAAGTATATAGTGGAATATGGGAGTGATGACAAGCTGGTATCCCTGAGTTCAGTGTGAACCTGACCTCATTCTCAAGCTTAGGGTGTCTCTTGTTCCTGACACATGCCTTCCTAGGTCTCTCAGGCTACATTTCTTATGAAGTCTGATGAGAAATGGAACAGTGTGCTCACAACCTTTTTTTGGATCTCTCCTTGAAAAATATCTGTGTTCTATCTGTGCTTAAATGACAGCCTGATACTTGTATTCCAAGAAAATCCACGCTAAAAGTCCAGATAACACTTAACCCACAGGCTGGTATACACAGAGCTGGCCTTTCGGGTCAGGTTCCCAACTGAGTAATGGACTCACTATATTATCCCTGGCAAGTCTCACACATTGGAATTTTCAAACAAAAGCAAACAAAATCAACTTTTGTTTTGTGACTTCATTATTTTTTAATGCTACAGCTTATTCATTTTGGTTTATTAATTTGTTGGTCCAATGGTTTTTATGTGCTGCGATTCAGAATAGGTCTCTCTCTAATATCATGTTTTATATAGATATGGGAAATGAAATGTAAGTCTGATACAATTACGGTTGTATGCCATGCAAGACAATACTGTAAATACGACAACAGCCTGAAAAGCTGCTTAGCAAAATGATCTTAATATACAAGGCAGTGTGAAAATGTAAAAAGAATCTATAATGACAACAAAGATTAGCCATTTGCTCTCTAACCTTATTTACAGAAGCAATCAGAGGTATTCAGGTCGAGTTAATGACCCTGTCTCCAATTAATTCAATTGTCTACAAACAACACTGATGCAGTGGTTGTCTCAGAGTCTGCCACATAGTCTCTGAGGGAATACAGAAGACTCCATTAGAAGTGACAATAATAATGCATTTATTACTGAAACACCATTGTATTATAAATAAATTCCTGATGTTAAATTATGCTCCACGCTTTAACAGAAATTCAATTACTGAAATAATAAAAAAGACAGTGTATTTGCCAAGTGCTTGGACTATAATTTGGCTGCTTAGTTACCAGCAGTTGGCTGTTTTGCAATTTCTTGTTCACAGAATATTTCTTTTGAATAAATGCCAGACATTTTCATACGAATTTCATGAGCAAGTTGCAAAATGAAATTTTGAGCTTTTGAATCCAATTATGAAAGACATAACTAAATCTATTATTGAAAAAATATTCTTGAAAGCCCTTCTTGCTGTTGTTTGGCTCTGTGTAGTAACTGAGGTAAGCACAGGTGCTGTTCATTATGGGCCATTGTGCGCCATCTGAATTCTGGGAACTGAGGAATTCAGAAGGTTTCAACTCCGTTTATGTGAATAACAAACAGGCGTGATTCCGAGGTTGTTTGTACAAGCTTTCACATAGCTCTTCTGGGACTCCTAAGACACCTGCTTACCCTTTTGAAGCCAAACCAGTATCATTTACGTTCTGGCTATTCTTTCTACAGCGATTTTTGCAGGAGCAACATATTTCCCCACCCCTCTTCCCTCAAGCTGCTGTCAACGGCAGAAGTAGAAGCAAAAAAAAACAAGGATAAAACAATCATTCAGTGGGAACAAGAAGCCTTTTGGCTTGATGAGATTCAGGCACCGCATCTCATACTTAGCATCAATCCCTCTCTCACCCATTTACCTGTGCTAGGCTGTTAGGCATAAAATACAATTAAATTTTTTCTGCAAGTACCAATCTGTCATCTCTCTTTGGGGCTTGGCCATGTATTTATCTTGCTAATGCCTCACCCATTGTCTTCAGATGTTTTACATGGAAGATATTAAGAGATGCATGCACCTAGCATCCTGCTATGTGAGTGCAAATGAAAAACTGCTGACAGTCTTATTGGATCCCAAGGTGCCTGCAGCCATATGGCAGCATGTACACAGGTCCTAGCTCTTCAAGGGATCACAGACTCTCACCTCTGCATATTTCAAAACGTGCTGTTTCAACTATATATTTCTGCTGACAGTGATTATTTACTTTGAACTACTATTTGTTGATGTATTGCTAGTACTTATCAGCAGAGATGTTATCAAAACATCTGGGGATGGAGTGTGTATGTGGAGAGCAGCAGCCAGGCAGCCCAAAGGAAGGAAACACGGAGGAGAAGTTCTTGCAGTCTCAGTGTTAAACTGAAAGGTTTTTTTTTTTAATCCTGACACTGACTGCAGTGCAACTAAAACTGCCACAGTTGAAGTACTTCAGGGAACATACCGAGCTGACGGGAGATGCTATCAGGCAACACTTTGCAGAAATCAGCAGGCACAAGAACTCCTTGAGCAGGTAAAAGATTCTGATATAATCCTACATCTACAATATGATTTTTCAAAACTTGCATCATCCAAAGTAAAATCTTTGAATTAACCCCTGTGAAAAGCCAAGTGCCATTATAACCACAGACCTTAGTGCCACCTCAAAGTCAAGTTAAGACTTGGAAAGAGGAAATAATCTCATAAAGAACCAAAAATTAGAGAAAAGCAACTGTTTTCCTGAACTTCAGGAGAAACAGGCCTACAAGAAAGCAAGCTTCTAATTTCAGTGGGCTGCAGGGTTGAGGTTTTCCTGCATTTGAAACTTGCTGGCAACACTGGAAAGGATCATATTTACATAGAGGAAGCCTACAGACTTCTCAAGGGGGTTGAGCTAGCAGTGAGGGACAAAGTGGTATCCTATGCACAGCATCTGACTTTGTGATGAACGGCAGCATCCTCCTTCAGCCAGGGAACCAGAAGGAATCTGAACAGAAGCGGATGTTGCCTTCCAGATGTGGGACCAATTACCCACATATTGGAAAAAGAGAATAAAAAGATAAAATAAAAGGAAAAGTAAAATGTAAAAATGAAAATTAAAAAAGAAAAAAGGAAAAGGAGAAAGGAAAAAGAAAGAAAAAGAAAAAAGTGAAGAAGTCAAAGGAAGCTGAGAGCACTCATCAGTTCAAAACCACTTCAGGAACTTATAGGGAAGGCAATATTAGCACAGCAGAATACACACTGAATGAAGGTCAGCAGCATAACATTTGCAAGGATAAGAAACAAAAAGAGTGTTGTTGGGGAAGGTGGAGACCAAAATTATGCCCAGGCTTTCAAGCTCCAATTGCAACATGGAGCTGAACTCCCAGAGCAACCACAAAGCTACAGAATTTGTGTACAGGTACTGTTTTTCACTGTGAGTGTGCCATGGTTTAATACACTGGTGTCAATTACTTCTGGTTTAGGCTTTCTTAATGGTGACCATAAATGAAGCTCATTTATAGTCTGCAACTTGTAAGCAAGCAGTAAACTAAAATCCTGGAAAAAGCTAAGTATCAGCTCTTAGAGAAACACTTCAAGGCTCTGGGACTAGGTACAGCCCTGATTTTTGCTGTATTTTGTTCAGCTTGTATATATATGCGATTAGTACAATCATCTCCACAGGCACCCGTACTTCTGTACAACAAAAGGTGAAAATCAGGAGAAGGACATTTCCTATGGACCTTGATCAGCTTAGAAGCTGCTCCTCACATATAGCGGAGCTGCTCAGCGACTGAAGGGAAACAGGTATTTAAGTGGGATAGGCAAGATAACTTGCCACAGCCATTCCTTTCTTCTCATAAAGCTGGCTAACACATGAGAGTAAATAGACTCCAAACTTTAAAAGAAGGCAAGAACCACAATGCCAGACGTGGGAGGCATTATGTACAAAGAAAGATTTTTTGCAAGTGTGGCTTTAAGGAAGAGTCGAAAAGAAAAAATAAGTAACAATGAAAGGGCAGCAAGACAAAGTCTGCAACAGAACAGAAGAGCTAGGAGGTCTTGAGAGGAGACCTGAGGAGATGTGAGAACACACAAGTAGCCACAGCCAGGGCAGGAGAAAGGGAAGCTGTGTTAAACAATTTGCCATTCTTGTTACAATAGGAATGAGTAACCCAGAGTCTGTGGGCTTAAGACGGTCTTACATTTCTTATAGGCCTTGACCACATGATATTTTTGAGGTATTATAGCTAGATAACACTATGGAAGCTATAAATATTTGGCCCAGCTTTGGAAAGACTTACTCAGCTTCCAGATTGCTTCTAGAGAGACTTAACAGATCACCCTGTCACTCCTCACTCCCACTGAAGAACCTCCCTCCTCTGCAGAAGCTTAATTCACTGCACATCTCAACACAACCAGGGAAAGCAAAGTCTTACCATCCCAATCTTTACATCAGCATAACTTTGTATATTTCTTGGTAAAGCACTGATAAGATCGCTGCATAATGGTAAGTTATTCAAATATGGGATCTGAAATAAGGCTTGAGATGCTCAGAGATAATGGGAAGAGGGTGACACTTAACAGCAGTACACGCAGACATTTAGGCAGATTATAATTATGTAAGTAGCAATTTGGCTGGGACACCAGGATTAGTACCCTTAAATTCTTAGGAGAAAGCAATGAAATCCTTAATGACTGCAAATGGCAAGGACCTTTGCTTTATACAAAATCTAAAGCAGCAACTTTTACAGCACAGTGGCCTCTAATACAACATAAAGTCATTGTTTCAAAGGTGACATGGGAAAAGAGCCACCTAGTCAGCCCCAGAACCATTCTACAGTGCCCCAGTGACCTGGAGAGCATGATTTTCCAAGCACTGACATGGCCCAGCTCTACCCAGCTTCAGAAAGCTGAAGGAGAACAGCACAAGTAGGCATGGCTGTGGGCCAACAGAGCATTTAGCTATCATTATTCCTACAGCAGATTCCCATGTACTGCAAAGTACGCTTAATGAGGAATGTTAATTTATATCCATTCACAACAGCGTAACAGGGCTCTAACACTGACCAATCATGGGCCTAAAGGCTTTTAACACATCGATGCACAGAGAAAGTTACAGACATGATAACATCTAATAAATCCAATAAAAATGGAGAACAGCCAAAGTAAGTTCCTGCATGTCAGATATTAAATATGACTAATGTTGTTTGACAGTGTTCCACAGAAGGTGCATTGGAGTCTCTCTTCTTCCTTATCATTATCACAGAAAGAGAAAGGTAAAGCACTGCAGGAATATAAATAATTTGAAAAGCCTCGTAGACAATATTCTACTGTGCGCCTCATTTGCACTTAAAAAAACCTGCCCTACAGACCTTATGTACTTTTAAGATTCATCTGAAAGATACATGAAGAAGTCTTCCAGTCAAAAATGTACATATTTAATGGAATTAGATCTCTAGGCAAGAAAATGTCAGAAGAAAAGGAGAAATATTAAAGTGAATGCAGGGTGCTCCTTTCTAGTGCTTTCCTGCTTTGATAAATATCTTCTGGGATGTCATTTACTAGAAAGTCATGATTTAACAAAAAGAAAAACTGCAGTATAAAATATACTCTCTTTATTGCTGAAGTAAGTTGCTATTTTCAAATTTTCCCTCTGTATTCTGCTTTTGTCAGCCAGAGGCCTTGATATTTGCTTTTATATCATCCCCATTGAAAATGCAGTGATTATTGTGAAATATTCAATTGCAGAGCTCTTCTGATTACATGGCAAGGGGAGATCATAGGAATCTGTACTGCCACAGCCCTTTCTCTGCCTTCCAGTATCATGTGAGGGCAATCAAACTTGAAAAAAAAAAAGAAAAGTAAAAGACCCTGATTGTAGTGTTCAGTAATCACCCTGGGCCCAATGGGCTTGAAAGAAATCCTCTTTATTCAGTCACATCAGCTCCAGCTGCCTTTGCTGAACAGCAGCTGAGCGTCTGCAGTGCAGAGGCCCATGGCCTGATCCTGTCTCACAGTCAGGTAGGGGTACTGCAATCTATTCTAACTTATTTGGAAGGTCTGGTGATGTAGAAGGTTGTACCACAGATCTTCCCCCCAGCAGGATGTGAAAAGTGCAATCCTAATTAGCTCTTCTGTAGAAAGCATAGTAGAACTCTTAGAAATTTTCCCCCAGAATAACCTGACAAAAACAAATTGTCATTAAAATTGGCATTACTACCTGCAAGAAAATTCCAAGCTCCCCTCTAAAGTAACACACTTCTAACAGGAAAACTCAAATAAAATATTTGGAGTCAATTTCATCACAAAGAAATATTTTGTTTCATTAAATTGACTTACAATGCTTTATGTAATCAGTTAAGCCCAAAGTGAGGTCCCTGCTGAGAGCCTTAAGTTGGCTGCATCCTGTCTGTGAGGGATGTCTGATGCAGTGAAATGTAAAGCCAGTGGAACCTTTCGATCAAATTAATAAAAGTATGTTGTTTTCAAGACTGTCAAAATATTTTGTTTGATGGGAGATATTTATGAAAAAGCACTTAATATAGCCGAATTCATGTGTGCCTGTTTCTTTTGTGCAAAAAAATCGTCAATTTTCAAGGCTACACTAGAATTTTTCTCGTTCCTATGCACAACCAACAGCTCTCTGTTTTTTCACATACTTTCACAGAAAGACCAAAAAGAATTTGCTAAGAGTTTCCAGGCTGTTCTCTACATCTAGGTTTTGCAGCGAGGTAATTGAGTGATTTTCTTATGCACACTGGCATACCATCTAGCATGCATATATTACATATATATATATGTATATGTTATGAGAACATCAATACATTTCTTCAACATACAAAGTCTTCAACAAAACACCTTATTGCAAATTCCTGTGCATTTCCCACAACAATTTACCAAATCCCAAGCAAAACTTTTAGTATTTCTTGTTTCAGGATTTTTAAGATCTCTAAATATTTGCACAGAGGCTGGAAAGTTCTGAATTGTCAATGACCAATACTACAGACATTTTGGGGAAAAAAGGCAAGCACAGAAAATTAAGATTCCTATTTCAAATCTTGTTTTTAGGCCACTGGACTAGACTTCACCAGAGCAGTTTCCTCCTACTTTCTAAATGTAGAATGCTGCTGCAGTAAAATATAACCACAGACATCCAGGATACCATTTATATGTCTTGTTGAATGCCTGCATATGTTCATGTCTAACTCTACCGCACACATCTTCCATACTGGTATTTTGTCACAAGTTAATTTCCAAGGACAGGGGGACTATACCCTCTAAGCACCTACACTGTATCTCCTTAAGAGATGTTCTCTCTTTTCTGGCCATGCTAACTGTTTGGGTAACAGATGTTGATCCTTGAAGCATCCCTGTCATCATCTGTATCAGCCCATGCTGTACTGAACAGTATCATTTGCATTGCAGAGAAAAGTAGTTTCAGACTATTCAGAAGTCAGACAGACACTTCTGTATCAGTTATACTCACTTCACATCTTAAAAGACTGTTTTAAAATGCTGTTTGAAGAGTTGCATTTTGCAAAGTGAGAAGTGTGAAGGTCCCTCCATAGCTGCCTGGGACACATGATGACAGTAGGCGTGTGCTCAATCACATTTACTTGTTTCCACATAGAATTCAACTGCAACTGCATGTCGTGGAGGAACTGATCCAGCTAACATTAACTTGACTGAGAGCTGGAGCTGATCCTAAACCATACCCCAAAGTGCTGCAGCTCTGAAGTACAAAAAAGTAATGAAAACACCAAATTTCCACAACTTCGTAGGGAAACATCATACTCCTCTTCCTTCTTTCAGTTCAATTTTATTGAAAGTACAAATCCTTCTGGTGGCTTTAAAGAGTCTGAACTTTACTTCTAAACATCAGCAAGAGCTGCATGTCACTGACATAGTCCCTTAGTCCCATTTCTCATTGCCAATACTGTCTTTTAAAGCGAATGTAATAAGAGGTCTGTTTTGACTGGAACTCCTACCACTGAGCTAGAAAGGAATATTCTGTTGTTTGTTTTTTTTAATGTAATAGATATTTCCTTCACTAAAGTTGAACTGTTTTGGATTTACATCGGTGTGACTCCTATGACTCTTGGCCCTACTCTGAGAGTCTAATGCCATGATAAGCTTAGCTACGTAAGACAAGCCTTTATTTGCATTCTATTAAATAAGTAGGATTTAAAAAAAAATTAAAACTCTTTAACCCTGAGAATTTGCTTGCTTACCCCAAAGCGATAAACTGTCTGTCTTCTCTCTATGTTGCATATGTCATGGCTTCAGCCTTTAACCCCTCTTCTCATCTTGTCAGCTTTCTCTATTTCTGCATGTCGTGGTTTAAACCCAGCCGTAAATCAGACCACGCAGTCTCTGTCTCACTCTCCCCCTTCCCCCCCCAGCTCCCAGAGGGATAGGGAGGGGAACTGAAAGAATGTAACTCCCATGAGTTGAGATAAGAGCAGTCCAGTAACTAAGGTATAACACTTAGTTATAACCTTAGGTATAACCTGGGTTATAACCACTTAGGTATAACCTAACTTAGGTATAACCACTACTGCTACAACCACTACTGCTACCACCAATAATAATAATGATAAGGGAAATAAAAAGGGAAGAGAAGACAACCGCTTACCACCCACCGACCGATACCCAGCCTGACCGAGCAGCGATCTAGCCCTTCTGGGTAACTGCCCCCACTTCTACATCCTGGGCATCATGTGCTGTGGTGTGGAATACCTCTTTGGCTAGTTTGGGTCAGTTGCCCTGTCTCTGCTTCCTCCTGGCTTCCCCTCCTCTCTGGCAGAGCATGAGACTCACAAAGTCCTTGGTCAGACTAAACATGACTTTGCAACAACTAAAAACATCGATGTTCAGCGCTGTTACCAGGCCGAAAGTCAAAACCACAGCACTGCACTGACTACTAGGAAGGAGAAAAATGACTGCTACTGCTGAACCCAGGACACTGCAATGCTTTGGAGTACAATTCTCTGCTGTGGTAACTCCAAAGAAATCAATAGAGAGACCCCAGAAGAGGTTTTGATTCATGGAACAAACCCTCCACTGGCATAAAATGATGCTGATCTAATGAAGCA
Organism: Pezoporus wallicus; assembly: GCF_028554395.1. Lineage (NCBI taxonomy): Eukaryota > Metazoa > Chordata > Aves > Psittaciformes > Psittacidae > Pezoporus > Pezoporus wallicus. The sequence goes on along the minus strand of NW_026641508.1, from coordinate 559,420 downwards.
AATGGAGATACGTTGCTTTACACTACTTGAGAGCTGTGTGTTATGTCTGTAATGACAGACCGGCTATCAGTGGCATAGGTCCCTTTACTTCCAGCATGCAGATGATTTTAAGTTGCCAGAAGTATTTGCTGCTATTATTAAGCACTATGAACTCCTCTCACACACTGGTTAGTCAGCCCATCAGCTGCAGCACTGCGCTGACCTTACTCCTGATACGGCTAACAGAGACCAATGGCCCTCTGCTAGGAGAGGCTACCTGCAAACGAGGACAAAGGATTATCTAGTGGCGTTTAGTAATTAAGATTTCTATTTCTCCAGCCTGCAACAAGGGACACTGAAAGAAGTGGCAGAGATGATGCACACCAGCCTCCTGCTTGTTAACACTCACTTGGGGAAAGAGATAATTTGCCTTTGTCTTTCTGAGCAATGTTGAGAAATCTATCTCAGCAGCATCAGTCACATAAGATGATAAAAATGGTGCAAATCATGCAAAGGAAAAGAAGCTGCCTTAGCATGATTTGAGTTTATACGATGAATAATGTTGCTAATTAATAGGTAAAGTGCTATTTGTAACTGTCCCTTTCTGATAAATGGATTAGAACAGATGTTTTAATGTGGATTTTTTTTGTCATTGTTTCAGACACAAGAATATGTGCAAAACTGAAAAAAAAGAAGTGGCATTCCATAAGGCAGGCTCTGGGAGATAAATGGGGGTTGTGTAAGACAAAAAATGCCATGCTCGCTTCCTGGAACAGAAATCGCCCAAAGAGCCCAATAACTTTCCCAATACGTAAAGTAAATGATGACATGAATGAAATGCATTGTTCCTAAATGTAGATAAATAATGCCTAATCACTTCAAGCACTCATTTAGTGTTCTAAAGTCCAGGATTTCGGCTGATGAGAAGTGAAGAGCAGTAGTTTAGGAAATTAAGAGCATGACTTCAGGTTAACCTGATCCTGGGGCAATGGCATCTCCCACTGCAGAGCTGTCATAGGCCTGTTCTGCTTCATGCCTGGTGCCTGAGGAGCCCCAGCATGACAGCAGCTGTGTATCTGTATGAAGAAGGGACTCTGATGATACTACACAGAGGCAGGCAGCAAAACCTACTAAACAGCCGGGGGGTCCTTCCAGAGCTGGCTAGCCAGGCTTCCTTGCAATAGGCCATGTCAGCCATCTCTAAGGTAACAGAAAAAGTTCAGTTTTCACTCCATTACACAGATGTGAACTCTTCAGGACAACCATCACTTAAAGATACTGTAATTAGAACGTGATCATGCATAACTGAACAATCCTGCATCATCTCTTGGATGTTGGAGTGATGCAGGAGAGTCGAGGCTGTGTCCCACTCCATTTACAGTATTGTGGAGAGCATCCCTAGGCAAAAGAGCTGCATACCTAAACCTGGCTGTACTTCCTGTCCTGGGCTTTAGCCTCACCTGTGGTGGCAGCAGCCAGGAAAATGGGAAGGCTCCCAGTGTATGGCAGCACATTAACTCTCCACCTCCTGTACCCATAACTGAGACACTTCCCAGCGACACAGCACATGGGTATCACCAAAGGGTAAATGGCATCAGGCCTTTATCTTCAGTGCGCTGTGATCTGAAAAGAATTCTGCAATATCAATTCTTCTAATGCTATTAAAGGAGGCAGTATTACTTTTCATTTGTCCAAAGTAATCTGATTGAATGTAACATAGCTGAAATTTCATTTCCTATATCTTTATTAAAGCAATGCCACTCTTTAAAGAGAAATGCTATCAGAAGAATAAACAGAAACTATTTTTATTGTTTAGATTTTTTTTTACAAAGGAAGCAAAGAAGAAGGTAGACTGGCTCCCTATTAGCTTCTAATCAACCATGACTCATAAAGATTTAAAAAAATGTACATTAAAGGACTTGTAACTGCAACCTAATTAAGTTTCCAGACATAGGAGGGATTGTTTTAAATCTGACCTGAGCCATTCTAGTTAGCCAGGGCATCTGTTAGCTCTAACTGAAGAACAAAGATTACATGTTAATTCAAAGGGTGTGCGCAGACACTTGTGGAATTGAATGGGAGTGACAAAATGAATTGATTTTATGGTGGGTTTTTTTTTTGCTTTGTGACACACAACTTCCTCCAGAACACTCTGCTCCTATTGTCCTGCACTGGGACACAACCATCTTTGAAGAAATCTGTAGTTATGCGATGAAAAATGCTTGAAGAAGGGTGGCATGCTCAGGTGGTGTTTCCTCACAGAAACATTACTTTCATTTGTGCCTTTACTGCGCATAACGTAGCAAAACTTCACTGACAAAATATTATGAGAATATATGAAGGCAAGCCTCAAAGGATGCTCAGATTATTACTGACAAATGTTGCTTTCTGACACCACCTTGCTCAGTAGTAAATGAACCAAAGAAGTGCTAATTGCTTTGAAGTTAATGAAGACTATACTGCCTTTCAATAATTTCTGTTTGTTCAGCTACTATGATTGTATCTATCTCTTTCTAGTTGAGCAATGTAAGATGGCAGAAGTTCCACCTTTTACAAGTTTTAAATCCCTGTAGAATTGACAGAAAAAGCTGTAACCACAAATTGGTTTGCAATTTTCCTCTTTCTTTCCAGCAAGCTCTGTATGGTTATATTATGAACCTTGCTTCAAACAAACTGCTTCTGACTTTTATGATCCTTTTGTGATCTAAATGGCTATCTCATAAGATATTCCACTGCAGCTTCTTTTTCAATTGCTTTTACTGTGAAATGGCATTCTGGAGATTTCTGGGGACCATTTCACACTCTTACAGTATTGATTTGCTAAACCTGATGATAGGTTTATATTTAAGATGCAGTCCAGTATACGAACAAAGTGTAAAGCTTATGAAGAACAGATTCAGGACTTTCAGCAAGCCCATCTTCTTGATGCCTCTTAAAGGTCAGTGTTTTACACTGAACTTTTTAGTGCAGGTTGCTTATGGACTGTGTTGTTGCTTATGGACTGTGTTTCTAATTGTTTTGGAATGCTTCCATTCCACCGAATTATGGTCACAGGAAAAATATGGAGAAGATGACTGCTAGTAACTTATAACTCTTCCCACCATAAGGTCAGAGCAAATACACAAAGGCACTTGGGAACCTAAATGGAAAAATGGATGTAAGATTGTTCCCTGAGTTCTCACTTCTGAGGATGGTAGAGGATAGATTTTCTCCTGGGTACACTAGAAAGCTGACAACAAAAGTAACTTCTTTAGGCTTCGGTGTTGGAGATACACACTTTTCTTTAAAAGACTGATCATTGTACAATGGTTATGGGCCAAGAAAAAAAAAATCTTTGATGGAGTTACAGCATAAAAGTGAGTCAGAAATGCTTTTATACAGAGAATGACAATCTTCTGGGCCAAACCACAAGCCCATGGCTCTGCCTTTACTCTGGCAAATGTTAGTGAATTACAAGATAAGCCCAGGTAATTTCAATAAAAGCAAAATTAGGCAATCAGGTATGCACAAATGCAGTACAGAACACCCAAAGAGCAGGAGAATGACCCGACAGAGCTTGGGAGCTGAGTTCCAGGATATTTTGTTTAGAAGATGAAGACAAGATGTGAACAGCACTGTACATGTGCCCAAGTGAATACAAATGTGCTAGTGTGCCCCAAATGCTAGTGAACTCCTATAGGAGAGTGAGGGTCTGAGATAGCTTCTAGAGCAGAGGCAGAACTGGGGCTTCTATACACCTGTACAAGCTAGGGAGAGGAATAGATACATGCAATGGAGGACACAGGACAAAAGGAGTGGAATCCTTTACCCTGCAAACAGACTTTTAGAGCAGTGATTAAAAAATATGGAACAGCTCCTTTTAAAAGAGAAGCTGAAGTACGCATGCTACAGTATACGTCTGGAACAATCCTCTACATATATGATTAGATACAAAGCTTTATTCTTGAATGTGTGCATGAATTTGGAGTGTGTGCATAAGTGATGATATGATTGTATGTGACTGCTGAGTGAAGTCTAGATGAATTGCTTGTTGATATTAAACAAATGAAGAAATTCCTCTAGCAATATCTGGAATGAGTGAAGATAATGCTAGTTAGAACTGACCAGGGTCAGCTTTTGCTTACACAACAACCTTGTGTGCTCATTTCTTAGTCTAGCCTGGTGTCTGACTTCTTCCTCTCCACTTCCTGTCACTTCCATTTTTTGAATCTCTGTCCCAAGTAGTCTAGGATCCACACCACCCTCTTAAATGTCATGTAGACTAGAAGGAAATTGAGGATTTTTCTCAATACAATCTTCATGACAAAACAGGAACATAAAAAAACTGCCAGTGCTGCGGCAACACTGACGGTGGGCATTATTTCATAAAATTCTTATGTGGTGTGTTAGCAAACAATCAGAACTGCAGAGCCTTTAATTGCTGGGGAGGGACTTTGAAATGTGTTGCATTGAGTTGTTTGTGCATTTTTGTGGCTTGCTAAATGAAACTTTCACATATGCACAAAAGAACTGAATAGTTCAGACCCTCCATGATCTTTAGACTTCCACAAGAAGCCCTTCAAGATGAGCAGCCATTTCAAGCTTTTAAAAGGTTGATCCATTCTGGTAAACTATTGATTATCATCACATAAATTGCCCAAATCATCACCAGTATTATATCTCATTTTTATTATAGATCTGGCAAGAAATATCTGTCAAGGGTAAAGTCTAACTACTGCTACAGTAGCTATACAATAGACATGGACATTAACAGTCCGGATGAGAGAAAAGGGAGGTATGCTTGTTAAATTAGCAAATAAGAGAAAAGATGTGCAAGTATTTTGGAGGATGGGTCAGAATGCAAAATTATCCTCATGAAGCGGAGGTAAGACATTGAAGTAAGAAGTGGACGTATGAAACATCCTCCACATGAAGCAGAAGTAAGAAACAAGATAAAATGCAATGTAGACAAGTTGGACTTTATCTTAAAGGTCTTCTTCAACCTAGCTGATTCTAAGTGCAAAGTAGTACAGTTTATCTGGAAAATTCAACAGCAAAAATGCAAGGTGGAGAATGACCAGGGAGATGGGTTTTCAGAAAAAGATCAGATGGTTATAATGGATTACACACCAAGCATTAGTCAATAGTATCAGGTGGGTGCAGAAAAAGCAACCATCCTCTTGGGATAAATAACCAGAAATTTAGCTTGTGAACTATATGACCTAATTCTTCTGCCCTTCATGACAGGTAGGTCTTAATCTAAAGTACTTGTTTACCCAAGATGGCTGTTGGCAAGCTGGGAAATAAAACTACATTTTGCATCCCTGCTTGTAAAACAAAACCAAGTTCTCTTTCTAAGGTGGTACATGACATCTGGCTATGAGCATCAAGGATGGGAACTACTGTCTAAAGCAGCAAGTCTGTCCTACGGTATCCAGATGTTGAAGATTTTTGCTGAACATAATTAGAAAATTTTCTCATCAGCACGTAAAATTTAATACTTCAGGAATGTTTCTCTCATTGGTAGATACTGGCAAGACAGAATTCATTTACCCTGTTTTACTTAAAAACAAAAACGCTTTAAAAGCATACCTATATACCCTAATGTCCTGTAGGTTTGGCACAGCTTTATCTAGATAGCCATATCCACCTCTCTGCCTGACTGTCTATTTGTCTGTCTGTCTATCTATCTTCATACAGATCTATATAAATGAGACCTATATACCTGGATACATTGGAGATAGCAGCATACAGTGCTCCTGTCACACATCTCAAACTCCATCTTACTTTTGCATCTCACATCTATTTTCACCAGGTTAAAATCTGTAGTGCAGAGAGATTATTTGCTTTATTTTTCCCCCAACAGTTTTTACTGATATTTAATACAAAGCACCTTGGCCTGTTTGTAGTCAAAGATGTCTTTGTTCTGTGCACATATGGGTTGCGTACACAACCACAGCACTGCAGAAGGCACATTTCGGAACAGTCAGTAAGGTACTGTACCCTCTGAGTCAGCTGAAAATAAACTCAAAGTAAAGTTGGCAAGAATTATTCTGTGATTTTCTCTGTGAAACGTGCCAGCAAGGTCTTTAAAGACTCAACCAAACACTACCAAAGGAAATTAAGCAGATGACATCATCCTTCCGTCTTGACTTCACGCCCTGAAACACTGAATGGAGACACGGCCAGGGTCAGTTTCCCAGCTTTAGTGAAGCTACAGTGACTGAAAATCAGTGCTTGTCAGCAGAATACAAATAAACAACACTCCATCAAGGGGGGACTCCTCATCCATTTTGAGAACACCACTTTACAAAGAAGCATACTACGTGTAACAGTAGCAAAGCAATTTGGACTACGAAACTGCAAACTTTGTTCAACATAATTCACATGTAAGAGTCTCTTTCTTTGCTAATGACTTTGTCTGGATATACTGTCTGTCTTCAGGAAATCATACACCAGTTATGCTTCTTAAAATAACCAAAGAAAAACAGAGCATAAAAAGTTTACCTTAAAGATTAAAGAAATTAATGCAAATACACGGAGAGGAGATTGAACAATTCAAAATACACAATGTTATTTTTCTATGGCTATTCTAGGTAAACATTAGCAGTGCACAGGCTACTTTTCAATGTTGGTATCAGTATCAAAAGACTGGAAAATCTTAAAACACTGAAAGACCATCTGTGCATGCTAGCAACTGCCAAATTTGCAACTGTGGTTTCTTCCCTGCTAATTCCGTATTTTCCTGATAGATTAATGGGCACCATTTATCCAGAATAAATAAATGTGGAAGGCCAATCATCCCCCTTCACTGTGCCTCATCATTTTACTGATTTCCACCAGACCACTGAGCACATTAATGCAAGTAAGCAACTGTCTGGATTCAGAAATTATCACATTTGGTAGAGAAGGAATGCCAGTTTCTTTACAGACTGAAAGTCCTTGAAGTTAAAAAGAAATACATTCAGGGAACTCCAAGACTACAAACAACACAGATAAACTGCAGCTGAAGGATTTTTCTTTCCTTTACCTGACTGAAATGTAACCTATGTGCAGAAAAGCATAGATAATTTACACATACTACTCCTGTTTCACCATGTGCATTTCTCTTGTTAGTTCTTTTGAGAGGCATGTCAGACACATATATTTAGACTTCTAGCTTGCTAATTTATGCCAGCTAGTGTAAAATTATAGGGTTGAGAATAAAGTTGCAGAATCAAACCTTTCTATGTGCGTTGAAGGAAAATTTTCTACTATATACAGTAAGCCTTCCACAATCCACAATTTGCTAATCTTTCTGCTTAGTAATTTGCATTCCTGCATGTGCACACTGCGTTCACAAACATACATACTTCACAGGTTTAGTAAGGAGAATCATTTCAATGAGCTCTCATGCTATTCAGATTACACTGATTTCTATAAAATGTATTACTGTAGCTGCGCTACCATATATCTAATAGTGTGTTTAATCTACGAAAGTCTAACTACATATATCTAACACATTATCTGCCACTTGGATGATTTTATTGTGTGTTCCCGGGGTGCTAATTGCAAATTTGGAATGCAAATAGTACATAATCTTGTTAAACACATTTCTTTGAGAAGAGATACGCCTTTGCTGTATGTCTGCTGTCCCCATTCACTGCAGCTCCAGGTTTTGCTAAAAGGTATAAACTGATAAAGCCTGTTGGTGCATGCACTGACATGTCTTATCCTGAATGACATTTTCATGGCATATTATATCTAAAAAAACCCATAATTCTAAGAACTGGGCATTCCATTGGCAAGACATGAACATGCCACATGCAAAGAGAAGAACATGCGCTCAATGGATCTATAGGGGCAAGGCAGGGGACTGCTGCTATGCAAGCTCTGACAGGGATGTCTGTTGAAGTTTTTTGCTACTTTCTTAATAGTCTCTGTAGTCTTTCTTTCCTTGTGAATGCACATTAGGTTAAAAGCAAAGCCTGGAAATTCCTCCAAGTGAAGCACGAATGAGGAGCAGCACAAACTCCCTAACTGTATGAGACAGAGGAGGAAAGTTGAGCTGCATAGGTTCACCTTCAGCCTAAAAAGCTATCAGGTGAGACATTTTGGTTCTGTTTTCTACTTTCCCACTACTTAAAATGCTAATGTTTCTGGTGAGCTAATCAGTAATAAGAAGGTTAAATTAACCCACAAGACATTGCTATAAAAATTCAAGCAAAAAATATAATCTCCTCTCCAAGATGCTTTCCTGGATTTTACTTGTTTTTCTAAATCCAGAAGAGGTAGTTCTAGTCTTAATCTGTTCCAGACAGCTTTTGAAACACTGAACTTTACTGAAAACTGTCTGTTGTTTCTCCATTGCTTGAAAGTCTCTTTGCTGGACTTACTTCCTGTTTGCTTTATTTTTGCATACATAAAACGATCGGGTTTGAAGCAATTTCTTTATATTTATATCAGTATGACAAGCAAAATCAATCATACATATCCAAAAATTCATAAGAATATTAAATAGAAACTTTAATTATTACTTAAGTAATAAACCCTGAGATTACTTAAGTGAAAGCTTAATGGGGCTTAGTGAGACTTAAGCAGATGATGAAGTGTTTCCTGAAGCACAGTTATTTTCTGAAGACCATTTATGGCTTATACAACCCTGACTGGGTCTAAAATGACATGCACCAAGCTGTAACATTTAAGAAGTTGAAGAAATAACATATTCACAGCCTTAGAAACTGACTGCAGATGCTTGTTCATGCATATTGTGGCAATGTCATCATTTTAATGGGAACTGGTTATTCAGTTAAACAAATATATCAAGGGCTTGGGAGAAGAAGAAAAAAATCCAACAGCCCAGAAGGCAGTTAAAAAATAAATAAATAAAATCTGTCAAAACCCTATGGAAGTCCTCAGTTATAGCTTATCCAAGATTTTATGGAGGGAAAAGAGCCTTACTCCTTTGAGCCAATACTGTTTACAGTTGCTGCAATGAAAATTCTAATTTTGTGCTCTAATGAACACAAAACGATCCATAGTCAACCTTGGCAAACTTATAATGACTGTGTAATTGAAGTGACTTTAAAGTCACGTTAAAAAAATATTTCACAAAATTGCAGGAAACTGCCAAGAAATAAAACTATGGGACGGGCAGTCTTGAGTACATGATACAGACAGCCATTTCATCTTTGCTGCTTGGTGAATATAAATCTGTGAGACATCCGTCTGCAGTCACTCTTCTCACAGCATATTAAAATTAATTGTGAATTGCAGCAAGTGCTTCATTGTGAATGTGTGATCCAGAATCTACTTTTTAAAAACACTGCTTGCTCTGTTACACTATCTGGTACAATCCATATGCAGGGGAGGTGGTGTATGGTAAACTGTCAGATAAATCTCAATGTACAGGTTGTGTGACACAGGTGGACCTTCAAAGAGTTCCACCAATTTGGAAATCTTATGGAGAAGAGGCATCAGTTAGAGACTGAGATTGCAGCCCTTGGGGGATGGTATATCTTCAAGCCTTGGAATGGATTCTCCAAGACACTGAATTTCTCCAGGAATATACATGACAGAACAGACAGATACTTGCATGTTTATGCTCACCACAATGCATGTTCTGGGCTGTTTACTCTTGGAGTTTCTGCCCTCCCTCCCCTATACCCTGACCTCCAGGATGGACCATGCCTTCATCGTCCAGTGGGCAAAGCACTTGGCTTTGCCCGCACAGTCACCTCTCCGATGCCCAGAGCCAGGGCTGAGCCAATGGAGAGAAGGTAAGTACCAGGGAAGTAGCAGTTCTGTGACAGCAAAGTACATTAGTATTTAACAGCTGCTGTGCTGAAATACAGAGGGATCAATTAATACCTGAAGTCCAAATTCTCGTGGGATATAACTCCACTTACACAGAAGTTGGCTTTAAATATCATAGTTTGGGTTTCAGATATGACTGAACAAATGTTTTCTACTAACTTGGCACAACAACGACTTCAGCAAGTGTCTAGGGGTCTGTAAAGAATGTTAATGCCATCCCAAAATGTAACACTAAACATTTTTTCTGAGTGTTCCTGAACAATCTGGGGACTGGGCACCTAAGAGTCTTTTGGAGAAATAAATAAATATCTCCCTGACTTCACTGCAGTAACAATTATTCCAGAGATCAGTATTTCTGAAGACTTTTCACAGCGCTCTTGCAGCTGAAAGACAAATCTGACTCGACATGAAGTTCCATTACGAAGAAACTGTTACATGTGATGACACTGGTTATTGAAAATTGAAATGAAGTGAGAGGAAGCTAACACCAACTTGTATGAAATTCTGCTTTGAATGACACAGAGAACTCAATATATCTAATCATCAAAGTGAAGCCCACTGGGAACTGAGCTACAGTTGTACTGCAGAAGGTTGCTACTTGATTGCTAGACCCAAAAGTGCTAAGCCACATGTTACTTATTTCTGTGTCTAAATAGCTTACTATGATTGATACCCAGGGTGGCTCTCCTCAGTGAAACAATCATGAAGACAACAAGGAATTAGGAAACATAATTTTTCACAATCCTAATTTTTAACCCTGCCAGTTCCTGGAGTTTAAGGCAATTTCTTTAAGAAATCCAGTCCATGCTCATTTTCTCCCCAGCAGAACACCAGCTTTTGCACATTCCTTAGCTTGCAAGCTGCATTTGGTATTTTCTTCTCTCACTACTGTTGGTGTGTGGCCAGAAGAGCCTGATTATAAGGGCTCAGTGGTGGCCTTGAGTGTAAGAATTTTTCCTGCTGAATTTAGAAGGATTTTTTTCCACTGACCTTATGCCAATCTCCTTGATTTTTCTTCCTTGCTCATCTGTCTCTCTGAATCAGCCTTTTCCCAGCACTCCCCCAGCCTCTGCATCCTCAAAGTCGCTCCAAGGTCAGCGTAGAGCCCCTGTGCACTCCACGTGTCCCTCCTCCAGCTGGAGGCAAAACATGCTGTTTACAATATGCTCAGTTTCCACTTGACAAGGCCTGGAAGCCGCTGCATGTATGTGAACTTAGGTTCCATAGTTAGAGAGAGCACAGCGCTGTCAAGATAGGGCCCACTTCTGCAAATAAAGAGCCAGTGAACTGGCAGGGTGTGATGGATGAGCAGATACTTGAACATACCCTGCCTCTGCAATGTGAGAGCCACGTGACTCAACACAGCCTCAACATACAACACAAACCAAAGATCAGCCTCGACGTTACAACCACCCCTGCTCCAGCTATGCTAATCTCGTCTTTCATCCATGATCTCTGCAAGTCACATAGTGTTATGGTAAAGGGGTCTGCACTTAAAGGAATATCTGCAGATTCCCTGCCACTATTAATAAAAATACTTAATGCTCTTGTTAGGAGGCGCAATTTGATTACTGAACTGTTATCCAACAAATCCTGAAAACAATTCAAAGTAAATTTCCCTAATACGTCTATTTTTCTATCCTGCCAGAAGGGTTGCTAATGAATTTGCTGCTTGAATGCACAGACAGATTGGGAACTATAACTGTGCTGGCCTGGGCAACATGGCACTGGCACCAAAAACCTATTTGTACCCATGCAAAGTTCTCTCTAGTGTATGTCTCTCATCCAGAGGTGATTTTCCAATAAAATCAGCCTCGATTATTGCAAGCGCAGGAGCAATCCCTGAGGGAGTATATCAGGCAATTCAATACTAGGAAATGTTGTACTAGGCAAAATTAACCTTGTAGCAGTGTTATTTCCTGAAACATTATCTAGCTTTTGCCTTTCTTTCGTATTCATCGATCCTAAATGACTGGATTTTTTTTTTTTTCTAATTCTCTCACTTAGCACAAGATCTTTTTTTTTTTTTTCCACTTGTATTAAAAAAAAATGCTTGGAAGACACCTGTTTTTCTTCTGTTTCACTTACTGCCAAAGTGAAGGACGTTTAGCTGCATGGCAGGCACTTTGAGGGGTATATAAAAGGTGATAGCAAGGAGGACCAGCTTTACTCTGCCTTATTTTCATGATTCCACAAGGCAGAGGAAACCTACTAGATATATTACCACAAGACCAGAAGCCAAAAAGAACAAGAAAACTCCATCCTCCCCTGTCACACCAAGGTAAAAGCAGGAGAAATGCCAGTGGAAATTTGCAGTCCAAAAGAGAACAGACCCAGGCCTCCAGATTTCAAAGATACTGTTGATAACTCCAGTTAAATCTCACTGCCTGGTAGCTTCATCCACTGCCTCTTACTGGGCTCTCCAAGCCAGGGATCTTCATCTGGAGAGTGTCTAGCACATGCTAGAAACTAAATAAATCATGAAGTCCTATACATACACTAACACATTTCACAGTTTTGCTCTGGTTATTTATCTTCCAGCAGAACAAAAATGGGATAACAGTGAAATTCATGGGCATGAGAACTGAAGACAGGTTCCTATGCTGGATTCAGCCAGCTGTACTGAAACCAGCAGAACAGGTCCTCTTGTTCTTACCAGGATGAGGCCTTTTATACATTTTTGTTAGCATTTGTTGGGATATCTTAATTATCAGAAGCACATTTTTAAAGTGTTAATTTAAAACCAGATCACAGGCAGTTAGAAACCAGCTGTTACTTAATACAATGCCCAAAGCAAACACTTAGAGTAACTGTTTGAATAACTGCTAAGTAACTTAAAATGAAAAATAATAACCAAGAAAGACAAATACAAAATCTAAATGATGAAAACCACACGAGTGAGGAGAGAAGAATGGGTACTCTTTCGATCAGTAGCAGATACATGCTAAAAATGCTAAAACAATATTGACCTTAACTAACATTTTTTTTCTGTCAAAATAAGGAATCAGGCAAAAAAAACAAAAACAAAAACAAAGGGGGTTTTGTTTGGCTCAAGCTGTCACTTTTTTGTAGCTTTAAAAAACTGACCTAAATTTAATCTTAACAAGCAGTATTACAACGAAGGTGTAAAAACATTGTTTTGAAAAACAACAAAAATGACCCAGTTACAGTGAAAATACTTTTGTCCAGCTGCAAGACAGACTCCTGGAAAACTGTGCACAAAGGCAAGATTAGCTTTGGTCAACAGGCATATACACGTCTCTGTAAGTAAAAATACACAAAAGAGAAGGTTTCTCTGGCTGTGTGGAGTTCTGCGATGGGTACTGAGCCACATGCCGGGCTTGGCAGCTGAGGGGCGCCTCATGGCTGGATACAGCCAGCAGTGCTTGGTATTGATAGTGTGTGCTCAGATTTGTAAGAGATTAGATGAATGAGCTCTCAGAGTCTGTTCATCTCATTGTCTTGTAAGCAAACACTGTGCACTACACAGGACATGTGGTAATTTAACCATCTACTATAAATTACACAATCAAGTCGGAAGCATTTCACTATAAAAATGTATTGTGCCCATTTGAAAAATGTGTGTTCTCTCTGGGAACCTGTTGTGGTGGAAGCTGAAAACCTTAATAAAGCACAAACTATTTTATATTTCAGGGCTTAGCCAACGTGACTCATTTGTACAGTTTTAAGTCCAAACAAAATGCTAGTCAACTAAATTATAACTTATTACCACAGGCTACAGACTTTTAATATATTCTGTAGTTGAAACAGGACTGATTTAGTGTTTTGGGCCCTGCCAGTAGTTATCATGCATCATTTCCCTAGAAATAAAAATAGCCCTACTGTGGTTATCCTTTGGACTGATAAAAATATATCTAACAAGATGTGCCAGAGGAACAAATTCAGAAAATAAAGGTAAAATATTAAATGGACTTATTATTTTATGTCTAAAATACTACATCTTCCAGCTGCCATGATGACTTTGGAATAAAGCAAAAGGTACTGCAAAAAGGCAAAAAGATCTAAAGGAGCAATTGAGCTCTGATAAAACCACATGGGGATAGCTGAATTGTCAGAGCTTTGCAAGAGTCAAAATTTACATAAAAATCAGTATTTGGGGATTAATGTGATATCATCAAAAAGGATTTAATATGTGCGTTTCTTTGCAAACAGTTTAAAAGCGGCAGTTCTATAATCCGTTTCCAACACTAACCTTTAACTTGTAAGAGTAAAATAATCCTTAGCAACATTTCTAGAGTTCACATTCTGCTGAGGAAATGTAGCCCCCTTAAGTAAAACTCACTGGAAATCAACAGGAGCATATACGTGTTGGTTTTCATAGTGATGCTCCAGCTGCTGACCCCGCTGTGAGTACTGCATGTCTGTACAGACTCTTCCACATGGCTGTATCTGCAGAATCAGTGGCACCTGGGGTTTTGGGAATTTCTGGGGGGACTTTATTGCTGCTGCAACAAACTGATTCCATTGACTGAACTCTGCACCTGTGCAGATGCCTAGTCTGTCCTAAGTGGACAGACTAGGAGGATCATGGGCTAAAGAACACTGTCTATAATTGCCTGTAAGCAGGCTTTTTCCTGGATTTCTGCTGGGGATTTGAGTGCTTTTGCATGCTAGACTTAAAGTATTAAAACATAAATATGAATGGATTTGAGAAATGAATATGGGCAGGCAATTTAGGCACTATGTTATAATGGATTTTTAGAACTAATTGAATTGGTACTGGCTGATTTAGTAGCTCTCCAGAAATAGTCTGAGGAGAAACAACAGGAAGGAAGGTTTAGAAGCAGAGACTAACAGGTGGTAGTGTGGAAATTGCCTAGGAGTTCTACTGTGAATGAGAACCTATAGCAGGTCTGGGCTTTCTCCTTCTTTAAAAGTGGTTGAAGTCCTTTAGTAAATGTCCCTCAGGCACACGTACACACAGGTCCACAGGTGCCTGTGGATACATGTGTGTACATGTGTGTACATATGTATGTGTGTATATATGTACACACACATACATACATATATAAATATGTTCATATGGCCTTCCTCCAATGCAATTATCCATGAAGGTGATGCTTTTGCAACCTAGACATGACATATTTTGTTTCTTCATTTTTTACATACAGGACAGGAGATACCCTGCAGTGGAAGAGCCAAGCATACATGCCAACAGCACAACACCCCTTTCGTACCTCTGTTGGTTACAAATGCCTTATTGGACTGTTTGAAAACAAACCAACCTTCAGACCCACCCCACTGGCCTGTGCCTTTGCCAACAGGAGCAAAAGATCTGTTTATGCTTACTGCAATTACAGCATACATTAACTGACCCTCAGAGTCTGACCTGCTTGCCCTCCCTCTTAGTGAGTCAATAAGAAAATCCTCTGGCTCTGCATGACTTGCTTAGACCTCAAACCTTCCATGCAGAATGAGGTCCATCCAGGGAGAGAAAAACAAGGTGCCACTCCAGCTGGTAAAACAAAGATATTTTTAAAGTGCAGTCAGTAGAAACAGTCACTTGTATTCCATGTATAATCAAGGATGAAAAGGCCACGAAAAATACCACTGCGCTTTGCAAATGAGAGGTCAATTGAAATGTCAAGATATCAAATGTTAATGGATTGCATTTCCAA
This sequence comes from Pezoporus wallicus, assembly GCF_028554395.1. Lineage (NCBI taxonomy): Eukaryota > Metazoa > Chordata > Aves > Psittaciformes > Psittacidae > Pezoporus > Pezoporus wallicus. The sequence continues at coordinate 544,028 of NW_026641508.1, read as the reverse complement.
TGACGGTTGGGACAGAAAACCATACCAAGTCAAGTCAGACGCCCTTCTGAGGAGATGAGTTTTACAGCAGGCAAAGACAATAAACACCAGAAGTCTTTCTGGTTAACAAACTTGTGGCTGATGGAAAACAAATATGTTTTGAAAATATAAAAAGCAGTGGGATTTTAACACAAGCTATAATCCCCAAACTTGTATCTGGAATTCATTAAATCTACAGCCAATCTAAGCATATGCAGGTGTTTGGGGAAAATGCCATTGCTTTCTATTGAAGATTTTTAAAGGGACTATAAAAGAAGTAAGTATAAAGAACACTAAGAAAGGCAATGTTTTAGTCCCTGAAGCAAGAAGTCAATTCTAATATTCTCATAGTTCTACAGCAGTTCATGGACTGTATGGACCACTCTTAACTGCATTTATTTTCAATTTTAAATATCTAATGTCTTTCTTAAAAAAAAAAGAAAATAAAAAGTATTTTGTAGTGTTGGATGACATCAGGTTTTAGCTGAAGTATTCTTTGACCTGCCTACATTTTCCCAAGGAATCCATTTGACCATTTTTATAAAAGACTGTAATCTGAGGCATTTGTTTAGAGTGGCATTATATCCAGTCATTAGTCAGAAGGGCACTGCCATGCAAAGAACTCATGTCTTTAATATGGAAAATAGTGAAAAGAAATTAGTTAATACTACTAACTACTGTCTCTGCATGACTAGTAGTCATACAGCCTTCCTTTTCCAATTGCAGAGACTTGCCTTGGCTCAGATACTTAGAGGGAAAACCGCATTATGAGTGGCTTTTGAGTAGGAAGACTTCAGGGATGAAGAACAGTGAGTAATCACTTGCTCTTTTGTGTAAGAATAACTATAAGAATAGCTACTTGTGTGGATTCCCATGAATATACAGAAAAACCAAACAAAAGGCACTATGGTGCTCAGTGCCATATGATGTTGTGGGGACTGGAAGTATAGGCAGATTTCAGAGATTTTGCATGGACAGCAAGCCCAGTGATACCTCCTAAATATCGGATGTGCAGTTATGAAGGTGTAAAGAGTTGTGTGTAGGAAGGTGGGAGGACACTACCTGTGAAGGATGCCTCTGTAATTGCTGCTCTTCTTCCCCTACCTTCTGCCACTGGCAGATAAAGCCCTGGGTTGGTTGACCCTTACTCTATGTTAATGTACAGGCTGCCAAGCCAAAGGTATTTGTACCTGACTGTGACTGGATACGAGGGGATCTTGCAGCTTAACCCAACTGATAGAAGTGATGTGGTCCAAGCCAACATGAACATGATTCCTCTAGGCTATATGCTGAAGTGGGCTCCTACTGCATACAAAAGCCTGGGAAAAAAATCTGGGAAGAGTGATGATCAGTTGGGTTCAGAACAATGATGCTATTGACTTGTCCTGGGTTCAGCTGCAAGTTATTTTTCTCCATCCTAGTAGCTGGTGCAGTGGTGTGTTTTCCACTTTAGCCTGAGAACAACACTAATAACACCAATGTTTTTAGTTGTGCTAAATAAAGTTTACTCCGATCAAGGACTTTTCAGTCTCATGCTCTGCCAGTGAGGAGTTGCATGGGAAGCCAGGAGGAAGCAGAGACAGGACACCTGACCTGAACTAGCCAAAGGGGTATTCCATACCACAGCACATCATGCCCAGCATAGAAACTGGGGGGGAGTTACGTGGAAGGGCCAGATTCACTGTAGGGCTGGGTATCAGTCGCCCTGTGGTGAGCAATTGGACTGTGCATCACTTGTGCTTATAGTTTTCTTTTCCTTTTCCCCTTTTAGTTTCGTATTCTCTTTCCTTGTTATTTCCCTTATCATTATTATTATTGGTGGTAGTAGTAGCAGTTTTGTGTTATACCTTAGTTACTGGACTGTTCTTATCTCAACCCGTGGGATTTGCATTTTGCCGATTCTCTTCCCCATCCCTCCAGGAGTGAGGGGCTGGAGATGCAGGGGAAAAGGGGGAGGGTGAGCTACTGGCTATGCGGTTCTGGGTTACCGGCTGGGCTTATACTACAACATGACTTTTAATGGTATTGCAGTTCTCCCCCTCTTCCATCACATCACCGGGTATATGGATTATTTCCTCAGATGTGTCCTAATTAAAAACAATTTCTCATGTAACAGCTCTTTAGAAATCATAAACCCTCCAGAGCACTAAATTACTTAAGTAATGTTACCTCCTTCAAGACTCAGGGGTAGGAACAGCATGATAAGGACCAGCAAGTAATAAAGAAAGTATATAGGACTTTGCATCCAGAAAATCCCTTTTCTACTACAGACTCTCAATGTAAATATGGATAAAACCAATGGGAGAAAGCAAGGGCAGGAGAGGATAAGTGAGTTAAATGTCATGGATTCTGCAGTTATGGGGACACCTTGGCGCCACATACAGCTAAAAAAAGGTCTTATGTTTTTGGAAAAGTAACTGCACTATTTCCACCCTCCCCCCTTTTCAACTACCCCCAGAAAAAAACAGTTCAGCAGACACAGACACTTCTTGCCCTTTTTCTGTGTGTGTATTTGTAACAATATCATGTCAGATGATGCTACCAATACATAAAAATGAGTTCCTACGGATGTGTACTGTCTTGTAGCGCTATAAACAACATGCAATTGAGACCAAGCCTTCTGAAGGAGCCAAATGCACCTGCATCTACCTTGGCCTTCAGGAAGTTCACACCTGTTAGTCTAAGCACCTACAGATACTTGTACATCAAGAAATGAGGCACTTGGCTGCCTTAATGAACTGTAGTAAGGAAACTTCCATGTTTTTTTCCCCTCCAATAAGGTTAAAGGCTGCAGGAATTCAGCAAAACAAAAAAAGAACACTAAACTTCCTACCAGACATTAAACCACCAACATTAATAAACTGTGCAATGAAAAGTAAACAGACCACTTCTGAAATCTTCATCATGCCCCTAAACTAATATTAGACTCTGTCCAAGGACTCTACAGAAACCACAGTCATTAAAAGGGAGAGATTTTTGACTGCAGTTTTGGGACACAAGAACTATGTCAGCACAACATAAAAACAAGGGAATTTTTTATGCTAATGACAACTGCAAATATTTTATGTATACTTATATATGTAAAAAAATATAGTGTAACAGATGTCAAATGCAGTTAGATTCAACTCAACTTATTAGTGCATGGCTTTTAGCCAAAAACAATTCACATTTGCAGAAGTGTACTATCACATATGTCTTAATAACAGAAATGTGTTTTTAAAAATGTATGTGATAAGTCACATATGGTAGAAGGAATCTGTACAGCTTTCAGCCCTTATGACAATGGAAGCTACTAACTTTACTTTGCATTTCTGAAGAACATTAAAATTCAAGTGAAATCGTCTTTGACTTTTGAGAGCTGCAAAAGCAATGAGTAAAAGCTAGACAAGACTGAGCTGTACTAAGTGTGGCTGTGACACTTACATAAATGCAATCTGCATCTACTATGGCTATCTTACAGACACTGTTCTTACTTTTGCACTGAGAGGTAGTATTTTAGCACACAATCATAATTGTATACAGGTACCTTAAATAGTTGCATGTCACTGAAAAATACTAGGCAGATTTTTCTGCTGTTTTGTTATGCAGAGTGTAATTAATATGCATAATGGGTTCCCTAAGGTACTAATTGAAGCTGCCACCATGAACAAAGTTGAAGAGAAGTTAAACAACCAGTTGGGGGAAATATGACAGGATGAAATATGCCCATGCAGGTGGAAAGAGTGAGAATGTCCATCTGGCCTTCTTCCATTCCAAAATGTTAGTGTTACTGAAGTCCTGTAAAGGAATGATTTAACCTAAATCACCCTCTGCCCCAACTCTCAGATCATCCTGGTGGCTTAAGTGGGTATCAGTGTCACATACATGCTGTTTAATGACTGAAAGGATCAATGTCTCTGTTATATGTGGGAAAACTCAATTCAGCTGAGCCATTCCTGAGAATTTGACTCAAAATATTAAACAAAAGTGAACGAAGGATAAATAACTATTTTGGATTTGTTCTGCAGGACTCTCATCACCTTGGAACTCCTGGGTTCTCTAGAATGTGAGGTGAAAACAGCTCATTTCACACTTGCTATTAAGCAACCAACAACTAACAATGACTTTAATTCAGCTTGCACTGAATCTGAACTAGCCCTATAGGCGAGAGAGGTTCCTTGTCTTATCAGAAGTTTCATGTGCTATCAGGTCCCTGCCAGATCTTACTTCTAATTTTTATCAGATTGAATGAAACATAAAGAAAGAGTGATTTATGATTACCCTGCATCTTGCCTAATCACTCCAACGAGTGCTCACACACATTTTGCATTCACCTTATAAGGTGCAAATATCTATACATGATGGAAGCCAAGTAAGAAGTAGAACTGTATTCTTTTGTTATATGTGCTAAACCACAATGATTTGTGAGTCCTGTCAGTGCATGTTCTTACAAATACAAAACCACTCCAGCCCAAAAGCCAGCATAATCAGCAAACTACTATAAAAATAAAAGCATTTCCCCTGTCTATAACAGGAATATACAGTTACTGCGACTTAGTTAAACTGCAATGATCACCTCCTACTGAAGCTAAAAATATGTGTTTTATTGGTACATAAGAGCCCATTAAAACCCGAGTATTCATTATTTAAATTGAATCACTGACTGTTGGTAGCTTTAACTGAAAATGGCTTTTCTCAAAGAGCCAGGACATCTATATAGCAACTTTCTTAATTCAATGATATATGGTTGAGTGTTGCTGCTAGTGCCCTAAGATTTAAGAACTTCCCATAAAATGCCCTTGAAATTGCTCCCTAGTAGCTTGCTCATCCTTCACACAGTCCTACTGAAAAGAGCAGAAACATACGTGTGTGTATGGTATGAGAGATGCACACAGGGAGTGAGAAAGAGCTCTTAATCAACAGGATGGCAAAGCCTTGATACGTAGGTGCAAAATATTCCCATGTGTCTAGAAATCATTTGGCACATTCCTAGTTATTTCCCCCCTGTCAGACCTCCTCAAGGATTGCAATTAAAAATCACAATCTTTTTAGCATGTACAAACATCCCCAAGGCTAGGAGCACTATGTATTGAGTATGACTGTGATATTATTTGGCAGCTATTCATAGACAACACATTAATTTATGGAAACTGGATGAAACTTGGGGAGTGCGATCACTAGGGACACATGAGAAATCGAAAGCTTTCCTCACTGATACTGACCTTTTTATAGCTATGATTAGGGGCATCTTGAAATCTATTATCTCTTTCCTCGCCCTTCTTGCTGTCCTAGTCTTTTTAGTGATCGTATACAACAAGTTGGTTAGACTAGCATTTTCAAATGGATATAAAAAGAACTTACTTTACAGGAATATTCCTCAATTTTGTCTTTTCGGCAGCCTGTAAACAGAAGAGGGGTGGGGGAAACAAACAATTAGGCAACACACCAAAGCACAACCAAGCTGCAAGCAAACATCAACCTGTGGATGCTCTCTGGAAGTGTGTACGTCACTCTTCAGGAATAGAGCACTACAGAGTTTGAGCACTTCTGCCCCAGTCTGTGATATCAGCATGGTTTGTTTATTTTTAATGGCCACGAGTGTTTAGGAACTGCTCATTCAGGGCGATTACTTCATTTACCACTCTGAGGTCTGGTCCCTTTGTCATAAGCTATCTTTCCATATCTGCAACAAGAACAACAGGAAAAAATAATGGGAAGAATGGACTCCATCTCCAAAACAGTTTTTATTCACCAGCAACAGGAAAGGGCAAGGGATGACCAAATGTTCAGATCAATTTCCTCTTGTGAAACCTTTGAGAAAGCACACTCCAAATCATCTAAATGAGTAAATCTTTGGGCCTCTCGGCCTGCACCACCTCAGACATGGAGCCTGGTTCCAGTTTATTGCTGAACCCATTGATCTGTGTACAGTCCATTTATCATTCATGAAAAGAGCCAGTGATCTTCACAGTATATTAGAAGAAACAACTCAGATCATCTGTCAACGGCCCTCTTATTTCTGTTTCCCTCTCCACAGGGATTTCATCTCCTTCGATTCTTCTTGAATTAAAATGTTGCTAAGCAACACAGCTGGGGGCAGCGATGGCAGAGCCGCGCCAGTCTATCACACTGGTTAAGCTGCTCGAGATTTTAGTGGAGGTTTTATGCTTTATTAATGCTTCTGTGGCACAATTATGTAATCTGAAACAACCTTGCATCCCCCCTCTGATTTTTTCCAGAACAGGTAAATGACGTTTTAACACAAGAAGGCTTGAAACATCACCTTTGGATAAACTGATGTGGCCATATCGCTTCAGAGAACTCCTAGCGTTTGCTAGAACCAGACTGTAATAGATTTAAGCACGAAAAGTGGTCAGATGGTTAGTGAGATTACAAGCACGGATAGCGGTGAAAGGCAAAATTAAGACAACTGATCCATAAACCTATTATAGTAGGGGAAGTTTTAGTGCTTAATTACATTCACAGATATTTTTATAAAGCCTATCAAAATTGAGAAGGGGGTTGGTGAGGAACTTTAACCTTTGCTATGCTTAAGGATGGGAATAAAAAGGTTCCAACATAGGAACTGCTAATGTTAGCAGTCCTGAAAAATGCTCATATTGCTTTTGAGGAATTAAAACTTTTATGAAAACCTTTTGAAACCTCTGGGACCTGCACAACTGGGTTCCAAATTTTGCCAGAATGAGTTTTCCTCTGGACTCTACAACAGGGCTAGTTTTTCAAAATACCTGCTGTTTTGGCACTTTTGCCTCCAATCATAGCAAACATAAAATCTGTGTTTAAATCCATAGAAATCCCCAATAATGAGTTTAAAATATGGGAGAAGGAATTAGAGCTTGCGAGAGCTAAGATGGGAAAACATCAATCCTCTGGGCTGGCTCCCAGTGTGCAAATAAAATGTGGACTTTTTCGTTTGGACTGTATTTTTCATCTAAAGAATAAATCAATGAATGCATGATAGGAAACAATTATACTAATTGTACAGTAGGGTTGCTAAATAAAACACTTAAACCTCAGGAAATGCTAAACTTAAGATTGCACAAGTAAGTGTTACAGACCCAAACCTAATTATGTACTCTCAAACAAGCATATGATGAACTGGGATCCCTGCCTCATTAGTGAGATAATGTGAGTTGCCCCTCTTTCCAATGACACTCTCCTAAATCTCCCCTTTTCAGGAGTGCAAACACAGAGTCAGAAGCATGTTTTTAAGAAATCTTTCTGAGTAATAAAACACATGTAACAACACACAAATGCTTCATTTAAAACGGATTAAAACACCATCAAAAATAGCATTTCAGTTTCCCAAGCCTCCCACTAAACGCCAATTTCAGTCCCATCCTACAGGGAACTAAGATTATTTTTAAAGCTCATAAAGAGCCTTCCACAATGGCAGAGGTTTTTTTGACTGTACAATGGTATTTTGCTTGACCCTTTTACATACCAAATAGCTGGACTACTACAATTTTGAGTTCAAGCATGTGATGCTTGCATCTAAATCAGTTTTTCCCCCCTGAATTATTAAAAAATCACTACACAAAACCTGTTATCAAAATACAGATAAAGAAAAGAGAAGAGAAGAGTGAAGAGTGTCTAGGATCACAAGTAAATAATAATGCAGTCAATTCTAATACAAAGTATAGCAGAAGATATTCTAGAAAGTATGTGCATGATGGTGTGAGCTAAGCTGTTTACATGAAAGATTAAAGAAGAGGAAGATATTTCAGGGAGTGAGAATTGGCAATGTCAAAGTCATAGAATACTAAAGAGTAGAGTCTAAACTGGATGTTTGATTTTCTGATTACTTAGCTGCGCTGATGGCAACTGTTTACCCTGAAAGAAATGGGGTAGCTTTCAGAAGAATTACAGATATATGTTATTATCTTGGACCATGATGATTCTAGCACTTATCTTTCCTTAGGTTTTTACATGAGGAATTTCCACATTTTATCCCTTTGTTACTGAGAGAAGGCACTTTCCTAACTTTTAAGAAAAGGCACATGCTGGAGGGACACATGGGTCCTCCACACATAGGCCCATTCACAAAGAGCTTTAAAAAATCTTGCAAACTCTCAGGTTAATGTACATGCCATCCTAGTTTAATGTTGGATGGTCAAGCAACTGGCCATTTCCTATTACAAACGATTCAGTGTGCCTCTGAGTGCATTTGTGGTGATGTTAAACACAGCACAGAATGCATGTCAGGGATTCTGCCTGAGACAAAAATGCAGGATCTGGCCTCCTGCTTTTATTTGTCTTACAGGTGTTGCTCATTCATTTTTCAAAGTGTATTTGTTGCGGTATCATGAGCATGCTCAGTGCAGAAGATAAAGGAAGGCAAAATCAAAGTGACATTAAGTAACTCTACACGTTAAGCTTTGATGCAGAAATATATTATCTGAAAATATTTGGTGTGCAGCAGGTCTGTCAATTAGAGCTAATTATTTTTCTCTGATCAGGAAGAATGCAATCATGTTTTAGGCAGGTTTCTTTGAAATGTACGTCTTTTATATAACTTCATTATAGGAAAATACTTCTTCCAAATTACTTTTTTTTTCTGGGCTGCTTAGCTATTGACTCAAATTGTCTGTGTTGAGTAGTTCCCTCTGCTTTGATAATTAACTTTTGATCATTACTGAATTTAGCAGCTCTAGTCAGATGTGTTCGTAGCCATCCTCCTCAACTATTTCAGTGTTCATCGCCTTTAATCTCTGAACAAAATGATCTCATTGAGGCTCCATCAGCCTTGCTACTCAGTTAATAATTCCTTTTTCTCATCTTCATGACTGAGTTTGATTTGTTTTAGACTTGATGCGAGCTTTAGATTATTAATTTAAGATATTTCAAAGAAAAACATGTTTTAAGAGTTATTTTTTATCTTTTCTTTTCAAATAAGAAACTGGGTTTAAATCCGCAACAATTCCAAACCTTCATGTATTAAAAGTACTATCTAGAAACAGAGCAGGTAGGAGGTCTCTAAACATTACACCCTAAGTGGGAGATGGTGTGCAGAAGATTGGAATGAAATCAGACTGGTATAATGTAATATTCAATGGGTGTTAGGAGAATTACATCATGGGACCTTTGTTAATTTTGAGCTTGAAAACATGCATTAAAATAATTTAGGATGATTAGAAAATGGAAGCCAGAGTGAACCAGACAATCATTTCACTTTAATTGCAATTTCCTTCTGATTTTTATTTTACAATTATGGCCTTTCCATAATTGTGCCTCTGCTCTCTAAGACCTTATTTCAACAGCTGACTCTAGTGTTGAATAAGAAGGAAGATGATGAAGAATACATGAAAAGCAGTAAGATGTACAGGATCATCATCAGAGAATATTTGCCCAGAGATGTTTTCCCATGACTTTGAAAACTGCGAATGACTCCTACCTCTTATGTTGCTTACACCTGATTTTGACACTAGCTCTTTCAGCTTTAGTTCAAGAACCACCACAGGTTCTTAGTTCTTAGCAAGTATTTAACTATTACACAAAACAGTAAACATGCAAACAAGCATAAACTGCTTCTAGATTGTGCACAAGGACCACAAAATGTAGAAATTGATGCTTTTCTTTATCACTATCAATTATTGGACTGGCTACTGTATAGAACGAAACAGAAAAAATACTCCAATGAATACAACTTTCCTGCATCAGAAAGACCTGAGGAGAATAAACTGAGAAGAGACTGGCTCAAAAATATCAAAGTAAAATAACCAACATCTTCAGAAACAAATTAGATTTTTGATCAAGCGCAGTGAAAGTGTCTGCTACCCAAATAAAATACATATTTGCCATTGCATAACTGAAAATTCAGGATTTTCAGGGAAAAGTATTTGATTTTGAGAAAGTGAAATCAGAAAAAAAAATATTTTTTAAGAATGCTTCCTCACCCTCTTGATTCAGAAGCACATCAGCCATGTAAGAAGGCCATTGCTGAGCCTCAAAGAGTTTCTTAGGGTGAGATGGATGGCACTTCATGCCACTGAACATGTTGGCAGAAGAAGGAAGGCCTTCATACTTATTTTCTTCCATGAGCGCCTGCAAATCTGACTCAGGTTAACCTCCCAGTTTCTAACCAGCTCTGTATGCTTGGGTGAATTGGTAAGTGACTCAAAAGAATTAAGTTTATAATCTATGACACTGTTCTCCTGTCCTGTAAGTAGAGACTTCTTGGAGACCCAATTCAATAGTATAATAAAACCAAAGACACTTTCTACATTAATTGAGTTGTATAGATAGGTTTATATATACACAGTCATATATCTGTATAGGTTGTAATTTGTCTTGGAAGTTATATTATACTGTTATTTACAGAAAATTTTTACCTATGATCCTAAGTAATGAACCAAAACCTACTATTTGTCAACTGCACTGTATGGTGCTCTGATTCTTACTGATACAGTTGGTGCTATGATTTCCTGTGGAGGACAAGAATGTAGTGCACAGCAAACAAACCATCCAAAACTGTGCTGGGAATCAGAAAACCCAAACAGAAGTGCTCAAGGATTAGAATGTGATAATCCATTCATGAATGTGTGTTATGTTTCTTTTTTCCCCTTCTTTACTTCGTGCGTTACACTCTCCTCTCCTGTCCCCTGATGTCAACAGAGGAGATTGTATTTCTTTCTTGCTAATTGCCTTTGACACGAAGTTGGCAACCTTGTATTTGAGATCCTGTGTGTGATATTCCACGTGAGTCTCACCTCAAGGACAAGTCCAATGTTACTGTATCTAGGACCAAAACCAGTGGAGAATATTCTCTCCTCATCATATTGTATTTTTAAAAAATAAGCATTTTTCTTTCAGAACCCGAACATGTGGGATGGATCAGCTAAGATCCATTTTTTGAAATATCAAGTTACCAAATGTGTTATCTACAAATCAGAATAGTTCATTGAACTCTCACTGTGTATAAACCAGAGAGAGCTTCTCATCACTGCTTTGAACAATGCAGTAGCTTTCATGGCTTCACAGAGAGCTGCTCAAGAATACTTGAAATACTGGAAATTTAATTTCAATTGGTGCGATGGAGGCTGGCTAAAAGGAAAAACAGAGTTTAAGCAACCAAACCTAAACCAGTTTGCCTGTGGGTTAGGAGTCACCTTCATCCTTGATGTAAAAGAACTGTTAATTGAGCAACAAGAGATATATTTGGGCTTCTGCCAGCATTTTTTCCCAAATCCCTACGTTTTCCTCAGGCCAATCAAACCAAGGAAATGTGCAAGAAAAACGTGGCCACTTCCCATTCCCGAAGGAGTATTCCATGTTTCTTAAAGAAATGGAGATAAGAGCGCCACACACTGAATGTGTACTACACTCCAAGGAGTGCTTGTTGCTTGTGTAGACATACCTGAGCTGGATCTAAATTAGCTCGTGTGGGTACTATGAATATTGTCACTTTTGTTGCACAGGCTTTAGCTTACTCAGTGTCTTTGGTGAACTTTACAATACAAACTGTTATGACATTCTGTCAGTGAACAGACTTGTTTCAAAGACAAGTCACATAACATGTATGCCTATTTAGGACTTTCTGACAGAAGAGGCTCAGAACAGTGCCCTTCTCCTCCAGTTGTTTTGATATATGCTGGAATCTTTAAAAAAATGCTTTAGTTGAGAAGTTCCTAATTGTACTAATTTTGACGCCTTCATCCAACAAAGGAGAAATTGTAATATGACATTACAAATTCTACGGGTTCTATTTTTGTAGTCTTACAAAACATTGTCAAGTTGCTTTACAAATGCTAATCAATGTCTCATGAAGTTTAGTAGATTCAAATGCTCTGACAATACCAATTGACTTGGTCATTGCAGAGTTCTATGGGAGAGAAAACAACTCCTGGCTAGAGCTAGGCCTGATTTTTCAGAATTGTTTTATTTGGAAAACAAATATATCAGCCGTGGTGACAGAAAAAGTTGGGAAAATTGTACTGAGTGGTCTAAGTTTAAGAAAAAAAGAAAAATCAAACCGGAATTCTGGTTTGAAAAATAATTTCCTAGCAAATAATTTGGCACAAATTCATTACAAATGACCTAGGATGATAATCTTATTGTGGAAATATAAAATATCTACTTAGGAATAAACCTCATTATTTGTTGTCTTATTTACTGATGGATGATTTTTCTAAAATTTGTCCTTGGTTCAACCCTCCAGATGGCAAATAAAGAAATTAAAAAAAATCCATTAATTGTTTCATTTACTCCATACCCACATTTCAACATGTTAATCACATGATTAAAATCTTAAGGAGGCAAAAGAAATAGGGAAAAGTTTAGTAAACACTTCTAAGAGAAACAGAAATTCTTCTCTAAACTTCTCCACAACCTCTGTATTTCTAGTTTCCTAGTTCTAACTGAAGAAGAGTAATCCTTTGTATCTCCATCCCTGAAACTTACCTGAACAGTGCTGACATTTTTTGAGGTCTTATAATGAGGGACTCTTTTAGTGTGCAATGTCCAATTGTTACTTTTGCAACGATCACAAGAGTTATAACTTTCTGTTTTAAAAATGGAAAGGAGAATAGGCAGACATCTCAGAAACAGCCCCTTGTACCCCTGCTCATTTGCAGTTTATGCCCTTAGATTTTCCTTTGTGGCAAAGGCCTTTATCTCATTCCTTCGGGAGTCTAAGTCCTCTCCTAAGTCTGTTCCCTACTCTAAATCAATGAATAGTTCCCTAGACTTGAGAAGCAAAAGGGCAGAGTCAAAGAGTACCAGGAGTGGCAGTGCTGGGAAGATGTAAATTGATGTTGCTATTGTTCACACCACCCATTTATTTCCTGGGCAGGACTAAAGACTTTGAGGATTTTAATTTACACTGAACATTACATTTATACTGGATGTTAAAGCTATTACAAACAGGCAGCAGAGGTAACAAAGGTAAACACATGAAATAACACTTTGCTGACCTTGGTCTGGTTTAGTACATTGCTCAAATGACTTACCCAATTACTAAATTGCACATCTCCAAAAAATAAATTTAATAATACTGTCATGAAATTGGTAGTTTTGTAAAGCAGGCACGCTCTCTGTGAGAGCACCCTGTCCAAATCAATTGCACCGTCAGACTGTTGTCCTGACCCGTCCCTACAAGCAGGCAGAAGGTCTGCTGTGGGAAGATCCATCCTGCCAGCACAGCATGGAGCACCTCCAACCCCAGCAAACCTTGCAGTGGCAGATGAATTCATAGTAAGAAAAATGAAGGTGTTTAGTTCTCATTACTGTTCTCCTTCTGGAATACCTCCAGGGGAGATCTACTTTCACTTCTTCTCACCTTATTCTGGCTGACAGAAGCTAATTACTGGATTTATCATGCCCTTTTCATCACCTACTATATGCTTGTTCTGGCCACCTACGAATCCCTCCTTGTACTGGTGTAAAAAACTCCCAAGAATTTAGATTTTGCAGCTCACAGACGGTTCCTTGGGCATTTACAAAAGAGTGACACTGCAGATGGCCAGTGTAAAAAAGCCAGACACTTTCTTTACCAAAATGCTTCACAAGGCATTCATGATAAAAGTCACACTCTGCTTTTGAGGAGAAAAAGGAGATAAATGTTTCCTATGTGGTCAGGTTAGTGAATGTTGAGCAGTAAGATGGCCCACAGATACCAGACTTCAGATTTATTTTCATAGGACAGGACGGTGAAGTCTGGCTTTTCTCTTAACAACAATGTGGGCGTCAATCAATTATCTCACCTGCTGCTGCCTCTGCTTCTTGCCAAAACAATATAGAGCTTTTGCATTAGTGGCATACATAGCAAGAGGCCCTGGGGAAATATATTTTTCCTCCATGCTTATAATAAAGACTCCTTTACAAAAAAACAATGTATGCACAAGCATGCACATGACCCATCCTGTGGACTGAAAGCTGCATCTTTCTCCTCCCTCCCACTCCAAAAAGGCTGGCAGGACTCCAGTGTCTGGTCCTTATGGCTGTACTGAGGAGCAATTGGCCTTTCCACCTCTGTTTAATTAGTAATGGAGGCATTGAGGTTTTTTTAGAGCTCCTCCTTTAGGTGAATGATGTCTTACGGCATGGCTGAGAGCCTGCCTGCTTCAGGCTGGTGGCATGAAAAACTAAACCCAAGAGAAGCACCTGCTGAAGAGAGTGCTGAGGGGCTATGACGTGCCTGCTTACTTGTGACAAAGTGAGGAGAGGACTTCCTGCAGGTGTATTTACCCATCTTTTCAACTAAGGCATTTCATTCTCCCTTTGTTAAGGCTGCCTACCTACTAGTATTTTCTTTTTGTGTATTATTTTCTCTACTGGGAAGGAGGATTTTTGGTACACTGAACTAGCAGTGCACACGGGGAACCATGGGAAAGGCAAGTCAGTGGGAGGGATGAGGCTCCTCTGGTTCCTGTGCTGGTTTGGGCAGCCCCTGTCCCAGCACCCAGGTAAGAGCATGACTGCAACCTGCGCGGGCAAACGTATCACATTGTCAATCTGTAGTACTGTGCAACCATGTGTCCTGAGGGTTGTTCCTCACTGATGGATGATCTCCACGATAACAACACGTGCAGAAACAATTACATAAGATTCTGTGAATTTGAACAGGTTAAAAACTTTTGATAACATTGTGTATTTCAGTGGTGTGGCATGTTTTTTCCTCATAACTGCAGATCTCAGAGTGGTTACTGAAAGCTTCTGCTGATAATAAACAAATATATGATATGAACCTATGTCATTACCATGTGAATGATGACCTTAGACATGTCAGCCATCAAATATCTTATTACCAAAAATTTGTCTAAGGGAAGCTTGACTATTCATTTTACACAGTTGATGATACAGTTGATGATGTATGGTTGTTTCAACTAGTGTTGTGCAGAACAAAATAATTTGAATATAAACTAAAACAGACTGAGGTAGCAAGAAGAGACATCGTCATGAAAGGATTTTTCATGGTTACAGACTGACAAGGTTGGAGAATAGCTTCTGTTTTCATTAATGGCTTAATGAAAACATTCCCTTACAATTATAAAACATGATTATAGATCTTAAACACTAGGCTGTGGGTTCTTTATCAAAGCACACACTGCTGTGGCTACAACTGATGCTGCATCACACTGGGATTTCAATGCAACCCAATGACAGATAAACTGTTTACATTAAAAGACTCTATCAAAGTTATTTTGCACCTAGTTTCATCCTAATCCATCTGTTTTTTTCTATAGCTTTGACAAGATGACCTCTCTCCCTGTGTGTGCAGTATTGATGTCATTACTGAAGAGCTGTTCTTCAGCCTTTCTGCTGATAACAAAATAAATGGAAATGTAGAGAAACCTTGGGGAGGTAAACAGCATGTTCAGGATCCAGCTAAAAATGGGAAAAATTACAACAGGAAAGGATACCTATTGTTAGAAGAAAAGTGGTCACTGTTCCACTTTAAAAAGTGTTTCCACGATACGATGAAGCCATACTGTGTCTTAGAATTCCATAAACTTAAAAAAAAATATTAACTTGAAGAAAAGCTTTGAAAGCTCAGTATGCATTGTAAGAATTCAAAGCTCAGCCTATGGCTGATCACCTTTTTAGGCTGAGCTACAAAGTGAAACATTTTGTATGTAATTACCTAATAATAACCTAGCAAAAAAGGAATAATTCTGTTTGTGTAAAATACAAATGATAAAGCAGGGCCAGGGATTATGTGCATGTCTTCTGTTTGTGTGGTTATCAGAGAACTAGCAACAAAGTGGCAATCATTAAGTGAAAGAGGAAAAAAAAATCAAGTAGATAGGAAAAACACCTTACTGATTTGTTCTGCCAGAAACACTTTATACATAAAATACTGAAAATGGAGTACGTCTGTAACTAGTATCAAAGTTTCTTTGGTTCAAAAACACACAGAATGCTAGCAATGTGCTTTAAATTAAGCATGTATTTCAAAGGTTAACAGGACTATTCCTTAGGCAGAAGAACAAAGAGGAGCTGGTTGAAGAAAATTGGGTACACTACAGCTACTTAAAATACTGCATCCAGGCACAAGTCATTTGGATGCCTTTGAGCTCAAAGCTAATTTGAATTATACAGAGGTGCTTTAAAGAACAAAAGTACTAACCTGTGTTTTATCTAAACTCCTTCAGCTGAAATGGGCTATTAATTAAAAATCTTCACCACTCTTCCTAATTTTTGATGTATTTTTTAACAGAATAATAAAGCCATCTAAAAGCTCCATCCTTCCTCACAGAAAAGTATTAACATTAGCATCTCTGAAATGCCTTGTCATCTAATAGTTTTACTAACCACATGTCTGTCATCTGCCTTGACTACATCTCTCATAGCCAACCTAAAAATATTGGGCACCAGGACTTCTAAATGCAATACTGATACATATGCCAACATTCCTCTCAGTGACAATACTACAGGAGTTTACAATTCAGGCAATGCTTAAATGTTACGCTATCTCTCAAATAATACATTACACAGATGTGTACTAGTATTATAAATATGTGACATAAAATCTATTGGGTTGGTCAGTGTGCATATTAAAAACCATTCAAGTTGGTCAAATTGTGGATAACTTAAAACTTTAAAGACAGCAATTTTAATAAAACTGTCAATACAATTTTCTGTGTAAAAACATTTGACACTGATTATGCTGCTTATATTGAAAGAGAAAAACAAGGTCTATATCTTTAGATCTTATATTGAACTGTGAGTACAGCATCAATAACTGCTTCTCAGCTGTAAATGAAAATTGATTCTAGATCTAACCTGTCGTTTTCTGTGTGTCTTTAATCCCAAATCACCCTCAATGAGACATAAGAATCAGCATTTTGTCTGTGGGACAAAGAACATGTCATACGGCCAGCTCCGAGGTGTCTGTGCTGAAGATGCTGTGGGGGGTGTTTATGTGTAGGTGGCAACTGTGATCTCTCTAAGTGAGGCCCAAAATGTGACGACAGGAGTTTGCAGCTGGGGTGGAGAGACTTGTAACTTGCCTCATGCTCTATTGCAATGATCAATATGGTCCAAAGCTTTACAGATCTAAGTCTGCAATGAACATCTCACTGGACTTCCTGCCTGTCAGAGCCCAATGAAACTCACTTGACAACTTCTGCATCAAGCCCACAGCTGCCAGAAGTCTGAAAGGAGAGGGATACAGGGTTTCCATGCAATTTGCAGCAGCTTGGCACTAGTAGTTTGGATTTCTAGTCAGCTCTCACTCGTTGAAGCTTCACAAGCCCTCTAGAGTGGAATTAAAGTGTAGAGCCTCCCTTCAAAGAAGCTTTTTCTTGGTGATATATGTTGCTAGGCCATCATCATGTGTGCCTGAACCAAAAAAGACCTAACAGTTACATTAAGGAGGCTTCTCCACATCATTTTTGTACCTCTTAGGAACAATTTCCTGCTATTCAAAATCCTGTTTGAAAAATGAATACCAAAAGCGGGCAGCATGTTTAGTAATAGCGTTGCTAATGATATCTATAGAATAAGTATCTTCCACTAACTTCAACCTGGTAGTTCTCATCCTATCCAGAAAGTAGGCTCAGCTTCTCAACTGGTATGACCCACTGTAGCTATTGTGCGTTGGGTTTCTCCTCAGGGAGAAAAGGAGGGAAAAGTTTAACACCTGAAAGAGCACAAGGTCCATAAACCCCTAAATAAATGCAGAAATAAGTGCGCTCATTCATAGGAGGGAAAGGGTAAGACAGAAGAGCTTTGTTTCTTGCAGACAAGCTTCTAACAGTCTTCCACCATGATAAATGGACTACTGGTACTCTCAGAAGACAGGCTGATAGATCAAACTCTCTCGACACTATAGACATTCACTAAAAGTTGAGATCAAGGTGCATTTATGGATTAGTGTCACTACTGCCCCTGCTGTGTAGAGACTGAAAGGTTCCTAGCAACTCTTGAAGAACAAATCCTAGGGCTCCCTACTGACCACTGTTCTCAAAGAATTTAAATTTCCCTGAAATACAAGTAGAAATAAAGATAAGACAATTTATTTTTACATACTATGTTTTTACTAATAAAAATGTGCAAATGCTAGTGTTCATGCTTCACACTGGCTTCAAGCCTAAAGTAAAAAAAGTCAGAAATATTATCAGGACAATGATTCCATAGAATCCATTTTCCTCATAGAAATGTTGCATAAACTGTTAGAATGGTTTTGAGCTGAGAGGTTTAATTTTTTTCTCTCCCCATCAGAATGCACATGTATGTACAGCTGAATTACAATGGTCATTTGGCTGAAAAATCTTCATGTTAAAACCAAAAAAGTATTTTTCTAACCTTGGGCTGCACAGCTGAACAATAAAGATTGTAAAGTTCATATTTTCTAATTGCCTTGATCAGTCACCCTTGAATGAATATTTTATATACCTTTTGGAGAATATACAGTCAGAAACCACTGCACGCACTTTGCTGATGTTTATGTGCCTGATCAGCCTTTTTTTGCCATTTCTAATACTCCTTAAAGAGGTATGGCAGAAGCTGCTAAAGCTTGAAGGCACAGCCAGTGGAATGGTAATATATCTCCATTTCTGTATTTTGGGCATCTCATTATCACAACGTCATTTTACAGGACTATTTGGCCAAGTTACCAATACATGAGGAAATCTGCTGGTTTCACAGGCCACCATGTTTATACATCACATTGCACAAGAACAGGCTTTTGATCTTTCAGATTCAGAAGACAGCACAAGTCTAACTTGGTGCTAAAAAATACTGACTGTATGACTAAGGGGTCAACTGACACCAGAAGGTAAATCTTTCCTGGCATGACCCTAAAGAGCGGATTAGGTGGTTTGAAGGAGAACATTTAAGTGGTTTAAAAATAAATAAGAAAGAAAGATCGACTTATAATTAACATTTCCCAGGATGAGCAGATGATCTTATGCAGAATTATAGCATTATCTTCCTCTCCATTGCAGATGTTTAAACATTTGAGCCTACTGCATATATAAAGTAACATGAAAGAGGAATTTAACCCAAAATTTTTTTTTTTTTTTTTTTTTTTTCTGGTAGGAATGTTGATAATATGAATTTCACCAGCCTTATTTCCAAGCATTATCCATAAATATTTATAAAGTAGGAAGAATAGAGAATGATATGAGCAAGATATCTGAAAATGATTCTTCATTAACATCCCAAATAGCTTGAGAGAGTTTCAGTACTGATTTACAGCTCCACAGAGGATTTTCCCCTCTCACAAATGGGAATCACTGGATTACTGACTATGGACTCCCAGTCCTTTACTCATCTGCTTGGAATAAAACTTACAGACCCAGTCTTCTCAGGTGCAACTGTACAGTGCAAACCAACTCTGCAGTTGTGCTGGTGGTCTGATGTGGTCATTTTATACCCATTTCCAAACAGGTAATCAATTTCAGAAATCGAATGCAAAACAAGTGAAGGCTGTTCCAGAGACAGCTTGGTACAATGAGGGACACAAATGCAGAGCACGTTAGCTGTTCCTGGGTGATGCCATGTGTGGGTTTTAATTCCAAGGCTAGGAAGTTATGTTTTGGTTTAATTTAATCTACTTCACAAAGTTAATTCAGCAAAACTGACAAAATGCACTCTTATTTGAGAATAAGTTTCCTTCCACATAGGTTCTATGTGCAAGCAAGATTTAAGTTAATGATTCTGCTGCATAAGAAATGCTTTTGATTAAATACAGTAAACCAACATACAATCACATTCAACTGATGAAACAACTTTGTCAGATTATATGGTCTATGCATTTATACAGATGTATTTACCTGTTCATTGTCATCTTCATCACTGCTGAGTTTCAGATCATCCTCAAGCATTCTGAAAAGACAGTAAGCAATACAGAATTACATTTACTGAATTAACTTCATATACAATGGGCTGAGTCTACCCTTCAGCAAATCAGAGGAAAAATTCCCTTTCAATTCCAGAAGAGCAAAATCAGATCTGTTGCAATTAAACTGAATAGTTCATGTATGTATTAGTCCTGTGTGATGCTAGGTGAGAACAAATGACTTTGAGGCTCATCCATCATAAAGTTTGGCAGCTCCTCTTTCATGTCCTCTTCTATTTGTACCTTGTCTCACAGTGATTACCATATACACCTACGTATATTTCTAAATCAGAAGGTGGAAGTGAAATTCAGCTCTGAGACTGTTGAAAAACCTGAGAAAAAGTCCATGTCTCATTCTTGATCTAGGGCATCACTGATCTTCTTGGAGAGTGGTACCAATTCCTATCTTATCAAAATGAGAATGGTGTGGAAAATAGCAAGAAAAGGAGGATCTTGTGTGAGGTCTGATGGGACCTCACAATTGTTGATACCTGAAGGCAGAGCAAATGTCTTCCAAGCTAGGAATCTGCTAATTCATATCCCCATTTTTATTTAAGTACAAGGAAATCTCACATGACTGTTCCCTGCCCTTGGTTAAAGGGGAAGAAAACTCTTACAAGATGTGGCTCTCCCAGTACCACCTTCCTTTCCTTTGGCACAAAACTCGTATTACTACTTTTTTTTCATTCTGAGACTTGGGTATGGTAAAACATATGGGGTAAGAAACCATATTATCTGCTGTTACATTTTGGCAGAAAACACCTCTTTTGAGGTCTGTCTACCCAGAGAGACATGACTAGTAGCCACCAAATACACTCCCATATAGCTTCTCATACATTCATGCTTTTATCTGGTGGTCTTCCTCAGAGCAGATATTCCTTTGGGTACACTCCTACCTCACACCCATCTTTTCACCTTGACAGATTCTCTTATCACACGATAACGTACGGATGAATTGGCACATCTCACCCAGATCCACTGTGACAGCCACTAAAATCGCTGAGCTTCCTTTCTCCCAGTCCGAGCTCCTTTACCCACGGCAGGAGGCTCGCAAATTGCAATTACTGTTTCCTTTCTGCCTTGATGGAGACTGAAGTCTATGATTTTTTATTGTTAGCCTTTAAATAACTGTAGCAATCAATGGATGTTCTGTTAGGAAGGTTTTTTTTCTGTTTGAAGACTACCAGTAAATCATGGAAGCCTCCTGGTACAAGGAATTTTAAAGAGGGGACAATAATCCAGACGTGGAAATATCAAAAGGTTTGAAGCCCTGCTGATGCTCTTAAAATGAGAAAGTGCAAGGAGGTCTTTAAACTGGTTTGTAAGTCATCCGTCTTTCTGTGACCTCTGTTGTCGGGCAGCTCAGTGGTTACAAAGTATCTGGACACATAACTACTAGTCATTAATGTCTTGATAAATGGCAGGTGCCTCCCTGTAATATGTGAACCCATAAAAGTAAGAACTGCGGCATGGGTAAAGAATCTTCTAAAAGTAAGAATTTGTGGTGGGTTGACCCTGGCTGGATGCCAGGTGTCCATCAAAGCTGCTCTGTCACTCCCCTCCTCAGCTGAACAGGGAATGGGAAATATGACTAAGGGCTCGTGGGTTGAGGTAAGGATGGGGAGAGATCCTTCACCAGTTAATGTCACAGGCAAAACAGGCTTGACTTGAGGAACTTAGTTTAATCTATTACCAATCACATCAGAGTAGGGTAATGAGAAACAAAACCAAATCCTAAAACACCTTCCCCCCACCCCTCCCTTCTACCTGGGCTGAACTTTACTCCTGAATTCTCCACCTCTCCCTCCCAAGTGAAGGAGGGAGATGGGGAATGGACTTGTGGTCAGTTCATCACACATGTTCTCTGCTGCTCCCTCCTCCCCAGGAGAGGACTCCTCATACTCTTCCCCTGCTCCAGCACAGGTCCCTCTCAGGGTCAACCCTCGCATCCCTCCCTGCTTCCAAACCCTTGCCATGCAAACCCAGTGCAGAATTTTCCATGAAATATTAATTTTTAGAGGCCTGGACTCTGGTGATGAACAGGAACTTTCAGTGTTGTTTATCTAGCAGACACATTCATTTGTTTCCCCAGTGTCATTACTTGCTGTGCTATTCTCAGTATCTTGCTGTACCTTGATCTATCCACAGTCCCAGACTGTTATCTGCAAGTCTCATTACATACCAGAAGGACAATACCCCCAGGAAACTGAGACCATCTTCATACAGGACTATATCATTCTGCCTCTTAACTCTAATTCAATCCTACACTCCTACTTTTAAACCTACATCTCACTTTAATGTGTAAATTATCCAATGCTTTAAAGCAGTGCTGCCAGATAATGCGTTCTATTATTATTTTTTAATGCAGATCTAAGAGGACATAATATAAAGGATCTTTTCATGAATGAAGCCCAAAGGGTGGTGGGCTTTTTTTCTTCCTTACCAGCTACTGGGCTTTTTTTTTTTTTCTCATTTGTTACATGTTAAATTCCTTTTTGACATATCCTGGTAGAAATAAACGAAACAGGACAAAGAAAATCCCATATTGGATAAATGGAAAGAACAAAGAAGAAAACATAAAAAAGATAAATGGATACACTTACTAAACTAACCAAACAGCCATCTGAAATGGCTGATTAATAACTATCCTCATACAGGCTATACTGCAGACACTTTCTAACAAGTACAGTAAGCACAAGACATATTTATTGAATATTGAAAAATATAAAATGGATATAAAACATGATTAGTAGGAAGGACAACTGTTAGAGTTGGTTTCAGATAAACTAAATTTGCAGGATTTATGAGTTCCTTCAAGAGACTAATGGATGTTCAGATGACTAGAGAGAGGAAAAAAATTGGATTTTTGTATTTCTTTAGCAGTTCCAAGCTTATCACTTGGAGTATATAACTCTTCTTAGCCTGTTCTGCTAAATGAAGAATATGTCACCCCATTCAGTTACAAAACTCAAAGGTTAAACAACTAAACCACATAGCTTCTAAAATGCATCACACTCTCCTGGCAGATGGAATAATTGAAGAGAAACTAGTATGGTATCAACAATAAATATATGCTAGCCAGTGAAGTGAGGGAATAAATTAAAAATCCATTGTATTTGCAAATGAAAGTAGAATGTTGAAGGGTTCAAATAACCTGCTCCTAGAGGATATTGCTTAGAAGAGGTAATATTTTACAGACAGCAGAAGACTAGATGGTCTTCCACAATTTTAAAATGTGCTTAATATTCTGAAGACATGGGGCACAGTAGCTTGTACTGTTTAATGTTTCTATTAACTCTCATTTATAAGCAAGTGGCATCTGATCACACTCAAAGCCCAATATGGGCTTTTAAGATTGCCAGCAACCTTAATCCAAGGTGACTATTTCACTGTCATACCTAGAGAGGTAACCCATTTCAGCTTCACAGCCCTGAGACACAGGAACTCTGTATCTACAGCTATTCCAAACACTGTCTGGAGGGTTTGATCGTGAAATTAGGCCCTCTTGAGTGAGAGATCCCTGTAAATATGCATTTGATTTGTTCTGCTCTCTGTAACTGTTAACCTCAGAAACACCCAGACTGCAGAACACAGTATATTTGTTATGACGATCAGGCCAGCTATTAATAACGTTAAACTTACAATGAATACTGTCAATGAGGGCAAACCAAAGAGAAAACTGCCTGCATCAGAAAGCTATCTCCAGAGGTGCTATGAATTCATTTTATTTCCTATTCTTCTCTGACTCAGCTGACATTATTATTGAATATACATGTACTTGTTTGTCTTTTCATCCATGGCTAATGCAAAACACCACTTTAGGGAAAGAATGGGATTAAGCAGGATTTTTTATTTCATTATTAGAGCAATGCCATTTACCCTAACCGTTGAAGTTGTGTCAGCACATTTATAACAATCTACAATTTTCAGAGGTTTATAATTTGGAATGTGAAATTATTGCAAAGCAGAAATGTCAAGACAAAGCAACACATTTATCTGTGGTGTAAGCAGGGGCAATCTTGTTGACTGACTACAATACCCACTTCCTTCAGGGATGAATAGGCTCCCAAAGCAGATTGTTCCTACATTACAAATTTAACTAGACAAACAGCTGAATGGGGGCTTTATTAGGACGAGTTCTGTAAAAGTCTCACTAGAAATAATAACAGCAAAATATTATTTTTAGGAGCCTTTAACTTGTACCAGGCCTCAGAAGACAATGAGATGGATCGAAATGAGCTATTTTTGTAACAATTTATTATGATTTTGGCATAGCAAGCCAAATTTTTATATTCTCTATTTGACTCTTCACATATTTTCAAAGAGAAAAAAAAAATTAAAAAATGATGCCATGATAATAAACCAGTTTAAACATAATCAGAAACCTCCCTGTATCTGTCCTCTTAGCAGACAGTGTCAAAAGATTATGCTAGTCCCACCACGGACAACTGTTTCGTAGTAGGATAGACTCTGTCTTATACCCTCCAATCAACAGTTGTTACAGTACAAGTTACTCAGTTAAAATGTAAGTCTAGGCACAGACTTCAGAGAAGTCATGAATAGTGAGAGGCCAAAGCTGCAGAGCAAGATGACCTGGGCTTGCTGAGACTTTTGGAGGCACTGAAATAGGTTTTCCCACCCATCAGTGGAGCAAAGGCAGCAGAACCTCAACTTACTGGGGTGTCACCAAGCTCAGCTGCTTGCACGCTAAATTGGATTTGTACCCCAACTGCACTGTTGAGTTCAGCACGTGTTTTGTGCACACCAGACCTGTTCGCTTGGGATCCTCTGAATGAGCAAGTGAGGAGATGAGAGATAATCTCCTCCCTGAAAAAGCACTATCATAACTCAATTTCAGCTACTTTTGTAGAATATTCTGATCTTCTTAAACGAGTGTTTTCACAGCTCATCATCCTTTTTTTTTTGTTTCATGTACAGCATATTTAAAAGCTTTCTAGAAGTCAATAATGTCCAAATTGCCAGTAGACTTCTGAAAATGCCATGGTTTTTTTTTTTTTTCCTGCCCTGGTCTGTAGGGGTGTGATGGGAGTACACTGTGATTACAATAACATGTTATAGGTTCATCAAGCTTCATCAAGGAGAAGGTGCTCAAAAGGAAGCCTAACTAGGATGAGGTTCTGCATTTCTAATTTGCTCTGGGATCAGTTCATCACTGCACTGGAGCTCCTCTCAAATGTGAAAAAAAACCTCCTTGTGGGAATGAGAAAGATGGAAAAAAGGGAAGAGGGGGTTGCAAGCAGACAGCAAAGGCAATACTGGGCAATTGCCTAATCCTGAGCTGCCCAGAAAATTAATTCACCCATGTCAAATCACATTTGCACAAAATGCATATCCCATCTGGGTCAGATCACAACAAACACAAGTGTTGCTTCTACAGGAAGGAGGACAGGCAACGGCATTAACCACACAGAAATGCCACTCTTTTCTTGCTAGGTTTGTCTCTGGTAAAATGGGAACTTATTTATGAGATTCCTGCTTCTGAAAATATATAGCCAATTTATTTTTGTAAATGTGGCAACACTGTCTTTGCGACCTCAGTGGGCAAACCATGCTTCTGTCCCATTAGCAGGGTAGGATGTACTGCTTAAGTGTCTGAAGTTAAGGATGAAACTGTGCCTAGAGACACAAAAGACACAGCAAAGTGCTGACAGGGAGAATCAGTGGTTGGTATGGGAAGCAAATAGAGGATGTGGGTGCTCTCCAAGTGAAAAATTCCCTCCTGCTTCAACCTTCCACTGATACAAAAGGACAATTTTAAAAAGAGGTTTGTGTGATTTAGATTGAAGTAGCCTGTGCTACAACTAGTTATTCTGTTTGATATTAAAAGAGAGAGCTTAGACTGTTTTAGCAAATTTCACTTGTGATACTTAATAAGACTTAAATCCAGAAGAGGCAGGAATCAAATAAATGTCTTCGAGGTGAGAAAAGTACCACATTACCATCCTGAGCTACAGAGCCCTTGTTACATTCTTGTTTGCAGCAAAACCTACATGGAGGGAACACTGCCCATGCAAATACTGACTAGACTGAGATGCAACCTTTTCTACCCCTGAACTTTCATGGAAATAAGGGCATCAGTTCAATACAATCTATGCTGGTTTACCCTATGGATTTTATACTGAACTTGTTTTTCATTTTCGTAGTGCATTTCTCTGCAGCATATAAGACTTCTCCGAGAGTGGTAACTCAAAAGGCATCATGCAGATGACAAACTGTATAATGGAATTCAGACGTATTTCGAGAATGTGCTGCACACACTGGAGCACAATTTTATCATTTATCAAGGGGGAAGAAGGGGACCTATGTGTGTGAAAACATCTAACAATAGATTTCCCCAGAGAACTTCATAATACAGTGGACAAAAAAACTGGGGAAATGAAAATAAATGGTAGAGTAATTCCGAGGAAAAACAAAAAAAAGGAGGAAGATCTTTTGTTTTAAAACATCCCATCAATAAATCTTGAAACCTGATATTCATGCTTTTGCTGAAATCTGCAAATCATCTTTAAAATATTTCCTCTGAGATACTGTAAGAGTTACAGTAAAAGAAAATCTCAGAAGATTAAATGGAATTTACAAGCACCATTTACCTTAATAGTCAGGGCCACTTGTCCAGTGATTTTATACATACTTAAATACAGTTTATTAATTTTTCCTTCTCCTCATCCACCATTTTCTTTCATTACATTTTCATCAATGGTGAGGTCAGTCTGGCAAACTCTTACTCACAGGAGTAACTTCTACTAATTTCAGTAGTTTCAGTGACCCAAATAAGACTGATTTGCTAAAAGTATAGATCAAGTCCTAAGCCTCCGGCCTGAAAACGCCTCCCCTTAGAAAGAACTTTAGTCAAGTTTCATGTCTTTGCCGCAAAAGAAACTTATGAGCAGAAGAGGTACCCGGTCCCTTCCCTCCTGCAGCAGAAGATACACATCAGCCTCGTAACATGGTCAGCCTCCTTCTGGCCCAGCCGATGGAGAAAGATGGTTTGCTAAGAAACACTCTATTTTCTGTTGTCACACTCAGACTGCCTTAGTGTTCCTGGCACGGTATCAGTAATTAGTGTAATTACAGCTGGTGAGAGAGAAGTAACCCCTGTGGTTATCTGTTAGGTACCTCACAATCAGAGAGTGCACTTCATTACTCACCTCTCCGTATCATCTCTTAATTTCAAAAGGATTAAGCAAAATTAATTCTTTCAGTAGAATAATTTCTTTATCTAGTCATCCATTAATCTCTTCAAGGCAACTAAAATATTAAAATACTAAGTGCATTATAACTACTGCTCTGTTGACAGGCGTTTTGTCTTTCATTAAAGCTGTGACAAGAACTTTGAGAGGAGGAAGAAAACTACTGCCAAAGTTTATCTGTATATTTTAAGCATAGATGGCAATCTTTATGTTTAGCATGAATAAAACTGTAGCATATCCAGTAAATTCACATCCACGTTAAGGCCTAACCCTGCTCCCAAAGATCACATCCAAAAGCATGTGAACAGAATTGGGTCAAAATATTGTTAAAGTGTCATAGGCAGTTTAAAAAGTGAAAAAACAAAATAAATTAAAAAAAATGAAAGAATAAAGACAGCATCTTTTGTTTCAGTCTGGTGAGCTGATATTTTTGTCTTAACACTAATACCACTGTTTACGCCTTCTGTCTAGAAAAGTGCAATCTGCTCTACATCGTGTCTCCTTCACTGTTCAATGACTCCTCAGTACAACACACCTCTGTTTGGCAAGGCCTGAAAATGATGTATCATTGAAGCAAAAAGGGGGATGGGGGGAAAGAGAGAGAAAGAAAAGAGACAAGAACAAAGGAAAGTGTGGATCCAGAAAAAATACAGGGAGGGACTGGTAGTTTCTAAAAACAGCAGTGGAAAACTTGCATCGTTCAAGTTTTTGCTGACTAAAAATGAGGACCCCACTTTTTTAGTGTGCCAAATTCTGCTGGTTTGCACAAAGCTTTCACTGTTTTTCCTTTGATCAACTGCAATGGCTGATATAATTTTGGGTTCTGCTATTTATCAAGAGCAATATATAATCCAAAAGATATTTCTGTGATACATTCTCATTTCCAATACATTCCACATGAAAAACACCTGCTTACTGCAACCATATTTGATTAAAACTGTCTCCAAGCCAGAGCACCAGTATTTTCTCTGGTAAACAAGCCTTCAGTTGGCATATTTACACACAATGGCTATGGGAACTTAGCACACAGTTAAACAATGATTGATATTTCTACAGCAACTTGCAAAGGTGACTTTAAAAAATCATACCAGAAAATATATTAGAAAGAGTTGTTCAGCGAGGAACAAATAACATAGGACTGGCTCATCTATCCAATGTTCTACAGTGCATATGTAAGGACACTAATTCTATTCATTGATTATATTATCTGCTATTCCTTTTTTAATCTGGTAGCAAAGTGAGTCTTGCAAGGAGCTGTTTGATGAGCTGTCAGTGCCAACATGACATTCGCAAATCTTTCTCTGTGCACTGTTTTAGTTTAGACTAATCTCGTACCTGAAGAGCAGAGCTCTTTTTGTTTCTGCAGATTGGAAATGAATTGTCTGGTAAATCTTAAGCTTCAATATCTGCTCTGGAGTGGAAGCAGCTTTTTTGTTCATGAAAACCTTTATATTGATGCATTTTTGAGGCTCTTTCTGCCACTTGAACTATTTGCCTCTAATTCTGAACTGCTGTCTGCAAAGTTCATTGTCATGGAGAGAGACTTGCATTAGCTGTAAGGATGACACCAACTCCCTAAGGTGCTTTACAGTGGCAGTACAGACTGAGATGAACTCTGTTGCTCTCTGGCATGGGTATCAGGACTGCATAGAGCTGGGCAGTGGGGTGATAAGGAAAAGAAGCTTGTTCAGTGTCTGCTATGGGGTAAGGCTGGATGGCAGCTCACCGGGGTCAATGAAGGAAGTGGCTGTCCTACCCCACCAATACCAAGCGTAATGCACACAGAAGGAACCCTGCCTCCTCCTTCTTGCCACCCTGGCACAGTCCTGTGGCAGGACCTCAGGAGGATGGCAGTGGTTTTCCAGTCTTCCTCCACAAAATGAGTCAACTTTATCCACCCTTCACAAGTAAAGGTGGGTCTGAAAAGCCGAAAGTCTCAGTGCTATGTTAGGCTAAAAAGAATGGGAGCTTTAGCTTCAGAAACAGTGTTTGTTCATATGCAGAAAAGTGAAATTTGTCATATGTCAGAGTGTTAAAGAATGCCTGAAGCTTAGCACTTGACTTAAAGAGAGATTTTCATGGGTATGCAGTGGGATTCCAAGTGGGGATGCAAGTCTTCTGGACTGGCCTGCTGGCGGTGCGTGGTGAACAAAGAGCAGAGGTCAGTTGCAGAGAAACTGCTCAAGCACTAGGAACTTAACGTGTGCATGAGAACACTGACTGGGGTTTTCAATGATACAAAGGCACTGCACCTTTCTGCAATATACTGCTGGACCATGCCTAGTACACAGGGTACATCAGGGCTGATCAATCAAATCCCATTCCTGGGGAAGGTGAGCTTCATTTTCACTGCACTAAATTTCTGATCAGTTTTTAAAGCCACTTCTGTAGTTGAAAAATCCTGCATCAAGAATCTACACCTATCCCATAGATCTGACAAATTTTGGAAGGGAAATGAATCTTTTGTAAGGCAGTTCACTTCTGTCCTTAAATGCACATTTTGTTGAGCCATCTAAAAATGTAAAACCAGATTAATCCAAGCAGTACTAAAATGAATATAAATAGAGGAGGCAAAACCAAGCAAGAATAAAATTAATAAAAATAGAATAAATGAATAAAATACAGAAATAATTTCTGAATCTGGATGATTTATAAAGCATTGAATATGCATGACAGAAATCAAGTACCAAGCACAATCCTGAAAACATTGACTCATGCGAGTAATCCTTGCTCCTGCAAGCACTATTTTTCAGGCGCAGATCCAAACACAATGCCTGACACTGTTTGCTCTGATAATCACTCTAAGATAAACAGATATGAATAACTGAAAATATGTCCAAGCATTTCCTTTCACTTATAATGTAAAAAGAAAAATTACAGGATAAAATGAAAATTTATGTTTCCACTTCCAGATTTCATACATCATTAATTCTATAAAAATATATCCGTCTTCATGCTGATACTTCTCTTTGCTTGGCAAGCTTGAAGAATGCAATATGCTTGATAACCTGATTGAAAATTTGATCCTATTGTTTAACAAAATGAGGATTGTTTCATAAGGGGCTCCACCATGTCTGTGCACATTTTCCCCTAAGTAACACTGTAAGACTTGTATTTCCCCAGACAGCTGAACATTTACATTGATGTACTTGGCTACAGATCCAATCTCACACTGGCTGTAATACAAGAGAATTTTCCTTGGCATTTTGAATTATGGCACTGAAATAATTTAACAGTGCCTTCTGTGCATGCTAAATAAGTTTTCTGATGCAGTTAGCTCTTACTGAAAGTTTGTTTACCCTGTAAATTGTGCCACATGGTTAAGCCACACTTTGGCCTGCAAATCTGCAAGAGGTTATTATTTTCAGTGTCACTGCAAATGGTGTAACTCTGGAAAAGCTTCCCTTCATCCATGCACACCCCACGTACAAATTCTCTTTGTTCTTCATGTTCCCTAAGAAGCCCGGGCTACTTTTGAGCTACCTGCTAATCTGTGCTTGCAGAGCCCTCTCTGAT
The DNA here is from genome assembly GCF_028554395.1 of Pezoporus wallicus. Taxonomy (NCBI): domain Eukaryota; kingdom Metazoa; phylum Chordata; class Aves; order Psittaciformes; family Psittacidae; genus Pezoporus; species Pezoporus wallicus. The sequence goes on along the minus strand of NW_026641508.1, from coordinate 513,500 downwards.
GTTAGAAGAAGGCAGCTGGAAGGAATCAAGAAATGAATATTCAGTTACTGGTTTAAAAGGTTATAGTAGAGATGCCCATATATTCTATTTATGCCTAATTACTGAGGGCAAACCTTGCCAAGTTACTGTTGTAGTTCTGATTCTAGTGAGAACATGACATATGTTGATGTTTCTAAGATCAGGAGAAAGACCTCCTTTAGCAGTTCCCTGCTTTAAGGTCTCTCTCCCAAAGTCACCTTGAGACCACTCTGATCTTGCTTTACCATAAAGCCTTTGAGACACATTGCGGTTAATTCTCCGGAAGGCTGGTTAATATTATTTGCACAACAAATTCATTTAGTTATGAGATGAAAAGCACATTACCATTGAAAAAGTCCTGAAACTTGCAACATGGTCCTCTGTGCCAAAAATTCCAGAATACTCACTTTTTACATCCCTTTTTGTACATTTATACCAGGCTTGGCACTTGGTTTCTTTGTCCATGACAGAGTATCTCAATGTTATTATAAGACAAATAAACTTGACAAATGGAGATTCAAACTTCTCTTCAACTGGCAAAATCAAGGAGTGATGCATACTAAATGTAATTTCACTGACTAAAAATTTAGTCATTTAGTTTAATGACACCATGACTTTACAAAGACAAATAACAGTATGGTAATATGCTGAAACTGTCAGACTGGATCAGGCCTGTGGTACATCTAGTTCTGTATCTTGTCACAGGAGACAGTTCAATGGAACAATTTGTTATTACTGAATTATTTTTCCTAATATAACTGGAATGAGACATTGGTTCATATGCTCATGGAGCACATATGTCTCCCAAATTCTTTATTCCGATATTTTTTCAGAATCATTTTGAGCCCTAGCTCCACTGCTGGTAGCAACCTGAGTCCTAACTGTATGCTGCGTATAAACCTATTTTTCTTGGCCTTCTGAATTTCTTGAAATGCCTCTTAGCATTTAAATTAAAAAAAAAATAGAATAGGAATTTCATAGGACTCAAGTAGGTCTAGGTGCTTGCCTCCCATCCAATTTCACTAAGGTTTTAAAACTTGATTTTCTATCAGGATATTTACAAGGAATGATGTACCATTTTGCTTACACTATTTTACTTTCTCATCTTACTGTATACACCTGCTGTAGCAAAGCTAAGTCTTAGTGACAATTACCTTCAGAGAAACAAGTGTACATATACCTTACATCTGACATGTAAGTGACAAAGCCCTCCCACTTTTGCTGAGTTTTGATATTAGTTCAGTTGAAACAGGATGAGTCTCATATAAAAGAAATTGCACGATACACTTTGCGCTTGGTGTGCGAGCTGTTAATCTACAGACTAATCCAGTTGATACATATGGTTAGGTAGGTGGGTAACTATCAGGGCACAACACTACCTTTCATCTCCTAAGGTAATGCAGAAGTTATATCTCAAATCCAATTTAAATTGGTGCTCCCTTGAGCTCAAAGATAATTTCTCTCTAATCCTCTTCTGGTTGTCTATAGGGTAACCTTCAAAATCTCAGCTATGACACTGTAAAAAAATGAACAAGTCATAATTTTTTAGCACAAAACCTAGTTATTTTTCCTGGTGGCACTATGTTCCTGCTGTTATCAGATTCAAGAATTCTTCAACTGTCTTGAACTCTGCATTTATTTTACTTTTCCAGATTTTTGCCAATGAAAATACCTCAGCACTGCTTGAAGAGAAAATAATCTTGTCAGTTTTATTGTGCCATATCTGAGATGATGAAGGTCATGCTAACTACAAGTCTGTTCCAATTGCTGCAGGGTTGGGTGAGGTGGGCTTTTGATTTTATTTTTGGTTTTCCCCTTGCTGCTACCACAAAGTAATAGGGATTTTCCCCTTTCATTCATCTAGCCTTTTGTTGTTTTTAATCGACCACCCATCAGTGCCGAATTGCCTTGTAACTGTCTGCTGAGCTTTCATTTGACAGAGATAGCTGCTATTGTTAGCACGAGCCTTCACTTCAGTCCATTTAACTTTCCTCAGTTTGACAGCTTCACAATAGCCACCTTCTATCTAAAGAAAACTGTGATTTAGTAGAAAGGGAATGTGGGACAACAGCCTGATCTGTCACTCAGTCTCCAGTGAGTTCTCTTGGCATAAAGTCCCCCCCCAAAGCCAGAGGATGAAATACTACGTGAAAATAAGACGGTCATGAGACATGTTCAGTTATATATTTTTGTAAAATCTAAACAGCAATCACAGTTAAAAATACAGCTCTTTCTTGTCAGTAATACCTCGTGCTGGGCAGCAAAATAAATATTTTAACTGATTTTCAATTTCCATTTTTTACTTGTATTCCAGAGCAATGCTGGACTTTTTTTTCCTCTCTTTTATTCACCTAGTAATTGTTCTCGAATTGATCTACAACAACTCCTAGTGGAAACAATATATCACAAGTAAATTAAGGCTTTCACTGGATCAGTCATTGGTCCTGCTCCATATAAGTCTACATGAAAAGATGCTGATGAATTAAGAGCCTGGATGTCCTCCCTTAACGACAATTAAAACAGTCAAATTACAGCTGCCTAAGCACAGCCTCACAATACTTCTCAGGTCAGCTCCACATGCAGCTTTTCAGTCACAAGCGCTTTGGATATATATTTGCAGCTGATATTTTTACTGTTGTGCATTTATGCCTAATGCTCTTTTGCAGCTATGCTTAAATTTGGTTTTATTGTTTGGCACAAATAACAAGCTCTAGACATCTTGTTAGTTCTGCAGGCAATATTTTTTTTTTTTCCCCTAGCCATAGTTAAATAATTGTATTATTCTCTTGTCCAAAATCCTGGATCCCAGTTTGAGGAACCCTTTCTTGTTAAAAAATGTGTCTAGAAATTGAATTTGATTACCATAAAGCCTGTTTTCCATCTATATTCCTCTTCTTTGAGCCCTCATTAACTTCATCAGACGAAGAATGAGAAAACGCGCGTCGTTTTTTGCAGCCATACACTGCAAAAGGAACCCCCTAAAACTGATGGCCATAGTCACCTGGGTTTGAGAACCATTTTGTAGTATTTAAAACAAATAAGCTACTCTGGTAGTGGTGGCTAATCACTGAGCAACATATGAATTTCTGGTTTGCAGCAGCCATTCAAAACTTCAGCTAATAGTTTACCCCAGCCATGTAGAAAGGTGTGTTCAGAACTGGCAACAGAAAACTGGACGACAGATAAATTCCAGTAACAAAACAGGTAACACTTACCAGAGGAGCATCTATAGCCCACAGTTCACTTCTGAGAGACTACGCATGAGGCTATAACTAGGAAGAACACCAGACCGCTCCACTGTTTCTAATTAGGGAGGACATCCTTCATTTTATAGCTCCTGTGGTCTAATTTGTAGAGAGCCATATCCCCTAAAGCTTTCTGTAAACCAAATTAAAACTCGTTCCATCAAGGAGTTTTAGTTTCTGATCACAATACACACTCATGATCATAGAGCTGCTTCATGCAGTCAACTGAGGGCATATTCTTTGAGTGGTTTTTTAGGGCTAGCCTTTTTGCTTTTTTATTAGGAAACAGCAAATTTCTCTAGGAAAATGCAGTTTAAAGACCAGAAATCTGGTTCTGTTTAAACAGCCACTCACAACAAGAAACAGTACATACAGCCTCTCTACTGATTTTCCTGGTATTCTCTGACTTTTAATTAAAACATTTTTCCCCCTACTTTTTGAGTTTGGACATCTCAAATCCTCAGCCACCTCAACAAACATTGCAGGCAGTTTTTTCTCTAAATGAAAAAAAGAATTTAGCTTAGGACTTTTTAGGAGACTTAAGAGTTCATGAATGCTTTTTGATTTTGGAGTCCCTTCTCAGTCCAGGCAACATTTATATCATGTGCAGCAGTAACACAAACATTCAATGATATACTCTACTGGTCTTTAACCCAGCTCAGGGCAAGGAAAGTAAATTCAGTCTGTATACGATTCAGTCTTTGACCACTATAAACAAGAGTGCCAATTAGGATTACAGCTTTTGGATTTGGACACATGTTCATTACACTCTGATTGAGACCTTCAATTCATTTCACACAGGCCACTGAATAGCTGTGGGAGTGTAATGACTCTTGTTCACTACAAATCTGCTTTGAATTTTAACTGGTAACCCAAAGGTGAGAGTCCATCATCCTATTGCTAGTGCAGCCTGTGCCAGCCAGAGTCCCCTTCCCAGTTATAAGAATTTGGTGCCGCTTGGATTCTGAACTTCTTACACACATGCACACACAATTCCTTGAAAAAAACATCCCTCTTTCATTTCTGTGGGATCTAATGTAAAGGCACAAGTAATGACCCATTCATAAGGCATGGCTGTTTGTACCAATCAATCAATGGGGCAAAAACGAAGTTAGATGCTTATTTCCTTCCACATGCAAAGAATCTGAGCTGAATTTCTTCAAGTAAGATTTCAAGAAAGCATTTATCACAGCCGGTGCAATTACAGAATTACCTGTGAAAAACCACAAAGGCTGAGGGATCTAATGAATAAGTGGAAAACTACAGCATAATATCAAACAGAATGTCTACAGCCAAAATATTCCACCAGTTAAAGGTCATATATTCCCCGCCTCGAGGAATAGCACACCACACTCTGAATCCAGGCAGGTGAGAGCTTTGCCTGTATTATGTGAGAGTATTTTGATGAACATTCCCAACTCATTTTGGCAATGGGTGGCCAATATGGCAAAGTGTTTCAGTCTGGTTCACAGTTGCAGTTTACTACACCCATTTCCTTTTCCTCCACTCTGTATTGTTACCTCTATCATTCAGCTTTTATCCACTCATTTCTAACAAAACAAATATATTCACTCTTGTTTAAAGGCTCATCTACATTTCTTGGGAATTATTTTCCTCATCAGTACTCTATTAAAAGTTATTTCAAAGTAAACTGGTGAGAGAATGAGCTTGAGACTGTGTAGCATTACATCATGCACCTTCTCAAACCAGGTAAAACTCAGCAAGAAGTTAAAAAGGAGAGATGTATTTAAAACCAGATCAAGCTCAAGCTGCTAAAGCATAATAAATTGCTCTATTTTAACTGACTGAACTGTGCACACTTAGAATACAAGGGCATATTTCATTTGGGTTTATGCAATTGTTCAGTCTATTTTTCTACCATTTCACCCATCACCAGATGAGAGAACTTGTCAGGCAAAATTGTAGTTAATGATGTTTAATGGTGGCCAAGTCCGACAGACTTGTTTATTTCCTTTCTTCTTTTTTTGTTGCCTTACTCTCACTGAAATAATGAAAATATTACATGAACAACTTCTATATTATTTGCAGGAAAAGCTTCCATTACCAATGCTAGGTAACATAAAGCTTTATCTGATTTATACAGCAATCTATATAAATCTACTTTTATGTTTTATTTGATTCCAGCCATTAGGCTGTGCTAGGAAGTAATTCTAAAATATATATCACAGTGGCAATTCACTGTACTATACCAAATTAATCTACATAAATCTATACCTGTGTTCAGGGAACCAGCATGGCAACATCACCAGTATGGAGGAGGAACAGATGCCAGTAATTCTACTTGTAGGCTTTCTAGGAAGTTCAAGCTTTTTGTAAACCACTGAGCAGAATACAAATGTCCCCCACTGGAAAATTCCTCTGCCTAAATTAACTGTATCATCATTAGCATAGCTCTTACATTTTAAATTTTAGAATATGAAATTGCATATTAAGAGAGGTATTTCCTCTTTATGACTGATCTAAAGTCAGAAAGCTGGAGCACGAATGGGCTGTTTGGAACAGAATATCCTTTTAAAAACCTGTATTCCTTACCGATGTAGTTTCTTATGTAGCTGAAGCCAGTGTGCTTTGCACAGCTGAATGAGGCCAGCTGGCAATGTAGGAGCGTATCAGTATTCTGACTGCTTTTCTTTTGTTTGAATATTACCTCAGTGGCCCATACACTAAACGATGTGAACTTGATGGGTTTGACTATGACCTCAGCTAAACTGAACAATATGAAGCTGGCACATCTGTAATCTCAGGCTTGCTATTTTTCAATTTATTTTTCACCTGATTTGTATTAAAATGTGGTTCAAATTTTAAAATAAAAATAAAAAGGGCCCTTCTGCATTCCAAATCAATCAGCAAATGCTGGTATGCCAGAAGGCAGGCTTCATCTGCCTCTTCACACCACATTTGGTAGATCCCCGACTTATGAGAGCTTGATTTCTAAATGTTTATGCAGAAAGAAATGCTTTACACATCCGCTCCTTCTCAGATAGCCCACAGGGATTTCTGGCAATATTTTTTTTCCCTGCCTTCCAGGTTTTCTCCCTGCGGACACATAAATACATAGTGACAGCAGGAGTAGACTCAACTCACAGTGAGCAGCATCCATACATATTATTGCTATTGACTCCATGAGATAAGCTGGACATCTGTCTTTACTTTTAGCAAGTTCCACAAGGATAAACATGCACATGAATGTGGGCTGCCCATGGACGGTTTACTGGTGCTCTTTTATAACTCCATCCCACTGCTGGGCTACTGTCACTTTTGTCTGAGCTGTATTTCAGCCTCAGGTCACAAGAGTTCAGAACATAGTCAATTAATCAAATGATTTCTATGAACATAACTGCGGTTCAATAACTGTTTTGTATTCAACATAACCAAAGAAATGAAAGGAGGAGGTTAACGTGGAGATAGCTAGGTTACGTGTGGAGCTTTAAGCAGCAATCCTTGATTAGCCATCATCAGACAAGGCATTTTATCAGCGGAGCTATTTTATGTGAGACAAAAGAACAAACCCAGGACATTTATGGCCTGATCCTGCTCTCCATAAAGTCAAGGCAAGTTCTTCCATTGACTTATGCCTACTAGTTCATGATCTATGATCCTGACAATAAAATTAACATAGCAGCAGAAAAAACAAAAGAAAGATACAAGACCTCTCTCTGATAATGCACTGTGTTTTCACGAGGAAAGATACAGGATTCAAGTCTCTAAGGTGAAAGAACTGCCCCCAAGGGGAGGGGAATTGAATATGGGACATGGCAGCTAATACGCCAAAGTGATGGGGAGAAGGGTATTACATCAGTGCAACAGTTTACATCTGTTGTATCACCGGCATGAGGTGACAATTCCAGCAGGCAAAAGCAGAAGGCCCAAATTCCTCAATCTCTGCTGCCCAAACAGGACCCATCAAACAGGTGGGAAGCAGTGTGCTCAGCCTGGCAGCCACCCATTCAGGAGGGCTTTTCTCTGTCTCACCTTTATAAAAGCGCTGGGATTCTGCTTCCAATCACCCAAGTCTGTTAAAAAGGGGCCGAAACAAACCCTTTAAGCAGCGTGAGAATTCTTCTTTTTAATGCAATAAAAAACTATAAATATGTGCTTCTAACCACTGAAGACAGCAAGCTTTGGAGGGCTTAAATGGAAAAAGCTTGTTTAGATTGAGCCAGTTCTGGGTATGGCCACACATGTCAAATAGTACTTCACTTGACAAATGGTCCCAAAGAAATCTATGGGGCCATCCACGGAATAAGGTGGTGTTTGGTATGAGTAAGGAGATTAGAATCTGGCCCTCGCTTTATTTTCAGAGAGATTTCAAACATGTGCTTGTTCTAATTTTCCCTTCCTTCTAGGATTGCTGGTATTCACTTGGCCTGGCTTTAGAGGCAGAGGGATGTGAAAAACAGCACCAGCGCAAAAAAATTATAAACTCTCTAATGTATGACCAAATAGTGTGTTTTTTCCCTCTGTAAAATATGTGGCATAAACGAATTCCACGATGATGCTATGTGGTATAAAAGTTTTACTGGCACTCGTTTGGGATTACCCGCATAACTCGTTTGTGAGTTCACTACTCATGGGTAATGCACTCATCCCAAATGCATGCTAAAAACCAGCTTATGTAAAAAAGTCCTATTAAAAGTTTAACAGAGATTAAACTAACATTTATTTTTTTTTACAAAGCCTTTTATAGTACAGAGGTTCACAGAAATTACAAAAATCTTACTCTATAATAGGCAATGTTTTCATTAGGTTTATCCCAAACATCCCATATTAAATTCCATAAATTCTCAACCACTGACATGTATATCCACTCTGCAGTGTTATTTTCCCCCTCCCTATCCCTAACCACACCTTTGCGTTATACCATACACATGTGGCTGCACCCAGAGAACACAGTGCCTTGTACTAGGTCAGTACAAAGACACAGTATAAAAGAGTCCTTGCTCTAGCAACTGTGTACAGTGAAAAGACAGTGAATGGGGAAAAAAAAATATTATTCTATTTACAGACTGAGAACTGAGACACAATTTCCAAAAGGTCATACAGGAAGTCCTTGTTAGAGCTGGAATTAAAATCAAATTCTCCTGAGCACCAGTCCACTGCCTTAACAACAAATTCATCTTCCCCCAACATCTGTGTTTTTCTTCATCCACTGTATTCCAAGCTCAACCCTGTACCATTTAAACACCTTTCTTTACTACTGTGATGTGATGAGTACCTGTCTTGACTTAAAGCATCACACACACAAACTACACAACCAAACAAGCCATCTCATAAGGAACATGAGTAAGGTGATCAGGCCACGCACTCAGTGCATCAGGAAGAGACAGTAATAACCATTACCAACCAACTGTGCCAACTTAGGCTAAGGCAATTCCTTGGCTCCGCAGAGAAAGGTGCAACACGCTGACTGGGCAGAGTTAAGCTGATTTTCCTCAGTTTTATTTCCTAATTTCACCTGCTTTCTTCTCTAAATATTTTCTGACTCATGATGATACATGGCAGGATTATATAGGCAACAGCCATGCCTCCCGCACTGCCACATTCAACCTGAAATAAGACCAGCACCCAGAGAAGTTCCTCTGGACACTTCTGTGCCTCCATCTACACATCCTGCTTGGACAGCATTAGGGAAAATTTGTGTATTAAATCTAAGATTTTTTTTTTTTTTTTTCTGGAAAAAAGAAATGGAAAGGAGGCATAAAGACACATCAAGTACCTACTTTTTTTCCTCTAAGTAAATATTTCCTCTCAATTTTCACTTGAATATTCTGTGAAAATTTATGACAAAACTTTGACTTTTAGGCAGTGTTTTACAGAAAGTATTTTCATATTAACTCACATATGAGAGAACTCTAGAACTTGGTATTAATTAAGATTAACCCTTAAAAGAATCACCTAATTTGCCATCCTAGCAAAAAAAGTGAGATTCATATAATTCTGTTGGTGAATTGCTAGGCATATGAGCGTTAAGGCAATACAGTTATTTCCTAGGAAAGTGGAAAGATTAAATAAGGAAGAACACATTGTCCTTCTTATTTTCAGAATGATTTCCTACCTAAAGATAGACTTATCGCTTGATTTTCAGTCACTTCAGAGCAAGTAACTTTCTCTAAAATCCAAAGGACATACCTGCTATTAACAATCTCAGCAGTGCCTAATAAAAAAGCTCTTAAGCACAAACTGTACTTAATTTATAGGATGCGTAGCTGTAAGTTATCAACCCCAGAATCCTGTGCAGGAATTAAGTACTCAGGTTTTCTTTACTGATTCAAGTAGGATTTTTATCCCTCAATTGTGCAGCAGGGAAAAATGAGTCAAGGCAACCCTGCAGCAAGAAACTCCATCATGGCGAGAGAAGAGACCCAAGTCTGCTCAGGGAAGCTGGAGAGGCAGAAAGTTTAGAGACTTTCGGCTATTCTCAGTTGCCAATACAGGAATAAACCACGTCATCTGTTTGCACTGAACTATATAACAAAGCTATCAAACTGATGAAAAACTTTTTTTTCCTTTTAAGACATAGGCAAGTACATTGCTGAAACAGCTTACAGCAGGAGTGGAAAGTGTCTGAATCAACACAATACACCAGGTGGGCTGGATAAATGCTAAGAGGAAAGTTATGGGAAGAACAAACCTCCCTATTCTGCTTAGAATATATTAAAAAAGAAATGTCAGAGGACCAGTCAGTCTGGGGAAGGGGATGGAAAGATGGAAGGTAATAAAGCAATAATCTCAAATGCATCTCTGGAATTACCCATAGTCTGCAGTGCTCTGCAGGGATTTTAAAGAGCACATTTAGAAAATTTGTTAGGAATCAGGAGAGCAGGGTCAATAAAGTTAAACTCTGTCAATAATCACTCTGTAGTATGTACAAGGATCTTCCACCACAGTGCCCAAGGGCTACCCCTGAACTTAGAACTGAACTTTTCAAATTCAAAAAGACCTGTTTATTGCAGCAAGTCATTTGAGAAAATCTAACTATAGAAAAAAGGGCTAAAAATGAAGCTGTTCTTTTAACACCTGGGACCAACACTTCTTCCCCCCACCTCAAGCATCTATGAACCATGCTGCCAAGAGGAATATTTAATTAACAGTTTTTAAGTCATTAGCCTGGCCATAACAGCCCCTCGTGTGGCTGCAGGGATCTGGGAGCAGGTCACACATGAAAGACCAGGTTATCAACCATGGGGCCCAGTGCTGCGCTGGCCCATCCGGGCACCCTCGTGAGGTCCAGGGCAGGATGAACTGGCTTCTCCCACAACTGGTTGTCCTCACACCTCAGAAGAGTGAGGACCAGTGCGTCACGGTGTGTTGTAAGGGTGTACTTACAACACTGCGGTAATGCCTCAGGGTGCTGTTCAAGGGGACATGCCCCATGCACCACTGGGGAGCTCCAACCACCACTGTTGTCCCCATGGTCACCCTCACAGGCACCTTCAGACAGCACCCCAACCACAGACATTATGGACGTCTTGGTGTACGGCCTTCAGGAGAAGGGCTATAAAAACTCACTGCAAGCTTATGTTTTACTTGAGTATTTACTTAACGCATGTGTTCCAAGTTAAGAAGCCCCCAGTCTCTCTTCTACAAATCAAAACATTGTGGTAGCATAGGATGCTATTAATGCTGGATTGCTACAGATACCAACTGCCTGAGACAACAAGCCACTTGATGTGGTTCACTCCTCGTGAGAGTATCTATGGTGAAAGGTCAGTTGTGTGCTACACAACATCAAAGAGTGAAATAAGTAATTTCTTTTTAAAGAGAACTACCCAAATCATGCATGTTTTTAAGAGAGCTACCTAGGAAGACAGCATTCCAACAGTCTTGTTTATTGTTAAGTAACTCCATGGTATTAATCTGCAACAGTACGTTACCAGAAACAGAAAATGCCCAGAAGTATTTGATAAACATGACTCTTAAAAAGGACCTGTAACGTTCTTCAGATGAACAACTCTCGTAACTTCACTGAGATCACTTTTATAACAAAGGTTACCAGGATCCTGCTTTACTGTTAACTGATTCAATTTATCCAGCAACACAGGAAGGCAAACAAATGCACCACAGTTCATACTTGCAGCAGATTTAGCTTTTGGATATCGAAAATACACACTCCATGACAAAAATTTCAGGTTTAGGTTAACTGCTGATTTCAGAATATCCCACAAAGGTGCACTTTGCCACCCTTCATACCAAACAAGAGTTTCTCTGCTGCTTTCTAAATGGCCTCCAGGAACTTGCACTTGCCACTGAAGACCTCACCTGATGAGGCATGAGATCACAGACACATGAGATTACAGCCAAGAGCTGGCAACACAGCACACTTGGGTCTACCCTCACCCTTCCTCTTTCTCCAGCAGGAAATTCTGTTTCAGCACAATTTGAGGATTTTGTTGACAAAACCCCACTAGGTCTCCTACAGGTGCATGCCCGCGAGCACCAAAACACATCAGCACCATCTGGACTGAACTGAATGCACTTGGGAACTGCTGGAGAACCCTGAAGGCTGCCCTGAGCAGGCACGGCAAATCCCAGCACACAGTAAATTAAGAAACTGTGCACGTGTTTCTGCATGGGAAACATGACAGGTTTGTGACAAACAGGCTGAACACTGCTCCAGACTTTGTGGGACTGGGTGGTCACAACTGCTGAACAATCTGCAGTTGAAAACCTTCAATGTTTCATTCTCCGTCCCTGCTTCATTTTGCTTACTTATGCTAACCAAAACCTCAGTGAAATCAACTGCAGTTTGAGGGACACTAAACGTGCGCTTTTCTGAGTACAAGTTCTGGAGCTGTAAGTGATTAATATTAATAATGGGAAAAATCTGTCATGTATAAACAATATAAACAAACAGTAATAACCACTTAAATTTGTTAATCTGAGAATTTCTTTTCTCTGATTCTCTTTCATAAACAAAATATTTTTTCATGAGGCAGTATCCATTATGTTCATCCTTGGTGTAGTTACAAGGCAAAAAATGTGGATTATTGATGAAATAGATCATAATGACTCTTCCCAAGCCATTATCATTTATCATTTAAATGTGCATTCAATGAGCTTTAATCTGCAAATTTGTCACGATTGGGAGCCATTACAATTTAACAGATTCATTGTGTTTGCTTTATTCTTTTTTTAATGCAATGCATGGTGTGTGTTCTGTAGAATACATGTGAAGTAATTTTACCTATCAGAATAGATGTTTTAAAAACTTGCTACAGATGAAAAACAGCTGTTTATTAAAGCCTTCAGTCTCTAAAAACACAAAAATGCTAGAAGACCATATAGTTACACTAATAAACATCCTGTAAAATCTTTGTAACAAGGTATATTGCTCTTTCTTCTGAAAAGTCTCAATCTTCCATTACTTCTATGAACAGTACCACAACCAGTCAGATCTGAGATTTCAACTACATAAATTTTCTCCAGTCCACTAAATAGGAACTTTTTCTACTGGTTGAGATAAAGCAAACAAAATCAATGAATGCTCTTTCACTGGTATTAATCAGCCTGAAATGTGTACCACACATTTCCAAGAATCCAACCAGTATCAATCCTTGTGTAGTTGTTTGTTTTTTTTTTTTCATTCACAAGATCAATTAATAATAATAACAATGGTATTTAACACTTTGGCTAAAGCAAAATAGCATGGGAAGTTCTGTATTTTGGAGAAGGAAGGTGATACTGGATTTTTAGTTCAGTGTTTGCATAGCTGCACAATCTACAAAACTGCAACTGGCAATATGCGAGCTTTTACTGGTTTCTGGCTACAGCAGATTAATTTCATATCCAGTTTGTATATAATTCACGTAACACCTTTTCTCTCCTCAAGTTTTGTAATTTCCTGAATAAAATCCCTCTGAGAGTGAGCTGCAGACTCTCTGAGCAAACTCCCTTGCAGTCACCATGAACCCTGAGGTTTGCTTTGAAAGAAGACATGATGGGTAAATGCAGAAGAGCTTAATCAACCCAGAATTCAGATAATCCTCTGGTTGCTATCTCACTTTCCTTCTTGATATTGTCCATGAATGCTGTATGGTGGGAAGGGCTCCTCAGCCAGGCACAAGGCAAGATGCTAACAAGAGATCAGAACTATTCATACCATAGCATGGTTTACCTCGTGCCTTTTCTATTTTGCAGTGGGCTGCTTTGAACTGGTTTGGGGTGGGGACACGGGGGCAAGTGATACGCACATCTGACTGACAGCTGTGCCAAGATTAGTTGGAAACTCTGGCCTCCAAAGTGGCTGTAAGACATTGTGCTCCTTCTGGTTACACAGCCTACAGCCCTGCCACAGTGCGGCTGCTCTAGAGCCGCTGAAAGCTCACCAAGGCACTGCAGGGTTTGGAAGCGAGGAGGCTCTGCATGCTCTGGGAGGTGGGCTCCAACTGCCCCTCAGGCCATGCCTGCAGGCTGCCGAAAGGAATGACAATGCTGAAGGCTTTTCTCATTATACATTGCAATTTGTAATTCCACAAAAAGCTAGAAGTTAGCTGTAGTGACACTACTGCACTCTGCCCATGTGAGGTGCATGTGGGCACGTTCATGCCACCCTTAAGCACTGTTTGCCCTATGTTCACATACTAATGAATTATTTATGACTTTTCTGAGCATGGCTTACTTTTGCCTTAAACACAAATATTTCCAAGCATTAAAAGCTATGCAACTAAAAATAAAAATAGGAATCATCTGTTGGGCTTAACACAAAATAGCCTGACATAAAAGGAAGGATTTTTTAACAGCACATATCTACTTTATAGCACTGGTCTCTTAACTTTGTGCTTATGAGTTAGGGAAACAGCCCCTTGGTGGATTACTTTTCATAGTTTGCTCAGTAATGTGTTTACAAAGCCATTGTTACAACTAGATGCTTATATATTTTGATATACAGCACACACTACAACAGTACATCTTTAGAGATTTCATGCTTATTTAAAAAACCCATTTAAATGTTTCTTTACCTGCCTCCCAGCAAAACACAAGCTTATTGCCTGATACTCCAGGGCTCCACAGTCCAGTCTGACAGTAATTAAGGTGTTTTGCAGGAAATGGTAACAGTGGCAAGTGTACAAGATGGGCTGGATTCATCTCGGACAGCAACTCCTCTGAAATAATCAACTTACTCTAGAAATTAATTTGACACTAGAAACTTCAAGTGATGGTGGTCTCTATTTCTGTCTGACATTCCTGAAGCATGTAACTGAGAGCCTGAGAAATATTAAGTGGATTTTATTTGCCTTTGTTAGAAACTGCTCATCTACTCACCCACTCACCCACTTTCTGCCATGTATCAAGTCAACAGTCTGCTCCAGAAATCAGTGCTTTGTTAGGATGATACAACACATTATTTCAATGCAACCTGCATTTGCTTAATGCTTACCCAGCATGATAATGGACAGTATTTGTCAATAAACATTATTGCTAAACAGCGCAGTGAATGATACAAAACACATTACCCAAAATGTTGTGGTTTTGAACACCCGTAATATTTCCTCTGTTCTTGTACAATACACCAAAACGTAACAATCCAACACCTTGGTAGCACAGTCTAAAGAAAACAAAAATGTATTTTTCTGTGCACTCCTTCTACCTGAATTTGACTCCAAATATGGTCAACTTAATGCAAAGATTTTGCATTGTTTCGACACTACGCTTTGACCAAACTATCTCTTCCAAAACTTTAATGCTGTCTACCTATAGCTGTTAAATTCTCCATATACAGTACTTATAATGCAATCTGATTCTGCAGGAGTTATCTAACTGCACAAAGCATCTAATTCAACAGTATCTATTTCTCCATTAAGAAAACTCCTTTATCTGATATGTAAAACCTATACGTGATTTTTGGCTTTTTTTATGTGTGCCAAGATGACATCAATCGCTACAGGGCGTTTACAAAGAGGGGCTTGTGGCTGCTAGGAGGCAGCATCCCCCTGTGTGATGGGGGGATATTCTGGTCCTTCCTCACCTTGGGATGGGGGGCACAGCCCTCACAGCATCCTCGGGACACTCAGGTGTTCAGGGAAAGCCACAGATTAACATGAGATGGTGTGGCAACCTCATCTTCAGGATTATTTTATTTTGGGACAAGGGGAATTCCTGGATAAATTGGAAAAAAGCAGGAAAACCTTTATGCAACCCTCAGCACCTTCTTCCTTCAGGTCACAGCTGCATTCTGCTCTCCATGGGGAAAAAAACAACCTCATTTAGCAGTGAAGGACTTCAACTATTATCCCCTTCGGACTGCTGCATTGATTAGATTGGAAAATGAGTAACTTTTATCATACTTGATCTGAAATAGCACTATCTAGCTTATGTTTATCCCTTTACATCTATAGAACAGATAATTGCATGGATCCTGGGAGTCAGACGTGTCACTGTGATGTCTCCTTTGATCCCTGGTGTCAGGTTAAAGGGGAAAAAAATAACCTGTGATTTAACTCTGGCCACTGTCTGGCTCCTGCTTCTGGTCTGGTCTGGGTGGTTTAGACCTTTGTGAGGGCATGTCTGGCTCCCTTTTCACCGTGCAGGTTTGTTTGCTGCCACCTCTAATAGTAAAGTACTTTGAATTGCAAGAGATTTTTGCCTAAAAAAATTGAAGACTTGGTTTTCTGGTTTTGTTTGGGGTTTTTTGGTTGTTTTTTTTTTTTTTCATTTCTCTTTTTTTTTTTTAAGTACAGGGAAAGGCAGATCATTTCAATTAAGCGTCTTGTCTCTGACAATTGTAAGCAACCTTTCTTCAGTTCAGTGCAGCAGTTGCAGTTTTAAGTTTCTCCCTGCTTCTGTCAGGATCTAATTTTCAAGGCCCCGTTGCCATGGCAGCAAGTTGGAATTTTAATCCAGTACTAAAGGTCAAGAGAGGTCACCGGTTTCAGTTCCTCTCCAATCTTCCCATAAAGAGCCACAAAAAGAAGCTGAGATAAAGGTCTGACCTAACAAAAAATTCCAGTCTAGCACCCAGCCAGACTTGAAGCTGCATGATTTGTATAGGCTTTCAAATTTGTCTGGAACTATTGAAATTCATGCTAAATCAAATATGGGCAGCAGTGATTCGCATTCCTCTCTCTCTACATAGATGTCCTTAAAACAGTTACATACATGTAATTTATCAGGGAGACCCAAAAAGCCAACATCTCAGCAGAGTCTGACAAGTAAAGAGCTATGAAAGCAATCCCTCATTATTGGAGATACTTACTACTTTTGCGGCCTTACAGCTGCATTTCAGTCTTCCTTGTCAATATGAGGTACATGAATAAGCATCTTTCTTTAAAGATCTTCTTGTGTACTAAACAAGACTTTCCAGTAAGGGACTATTTCCTGAAAGCTAAACTACCTTCAGATTTTGTTTACTATTTATATCTAGAAGGATAAAATGCTTCCTGAAATTAGGAAATCACTATTTGCCAATTCTCTAGGCCCCCTCCCGTGTTTTCCGCAACACGGATTTTAATTAAGCCTACTGGAGTAAGGCTACAGACAACTCCTCCAGAGCTGTATCATTTTTTTGGGAAGCTGCAGTTACAACACTAGGCCTCACAATGCATTTTTCTGAGCTGCATGGACACAAGTGAGGGAAGCAGCCATTCCTCCAGGAATTTAGAACAGTAATTATCCCAGCAGTGGGGAATATTTCCCTTTTTCACTGTTTGGGAGGATCTATCTGTAAGGTAAAGCTATTCCGAATCTGTGGCTCCAAGGGCTATCCAAGACAGAGAATAACACAGTGAGCATGGCCTGGCCCCATGGGGTGCTGTGAGAACTTCACTTCATAAAAAATAAGCCCTCTGGTCAGAAAATTGCTAGGCTTTGGAGGCCTGCTGAGCCCTCAGCCCAAAGGATAATGGTAGCAATATAAGTTCCTCTGGATGGAGAGTGTAAAGCTGAGAAAAATGTGGTGGATTATTGAGGTTGTCAGAGGGATTCAGAGGAAAGATGCAAAGGATTAAGTTCTGATATTATGAAAAGTGGCTGTTAGTCTTACCTAGGATATTTAGGACACAAATTGGGAGTTTGAAGCTCACTCTGGTATACTGAATGCCAAAATTCCTGGCAAAATCCATTCCTCTTTCAAGGTTATCACCCATTTCCGATTATGACTATTTTGCAGCGTGGTGCAGATGAATCTGGGTGACAATTTTCTGTTTGTTTCAGGCTACTGAAGTCTACAAAGACAGTAAGATATGATAGCAAGAATGAAAGGGACTAGAGCAAAGAGCAGCAGGAAGAAAAAGCCAGAGAGAGAAATGGTTTGGCTCTGAACCTGACATTTACTGATAGGTCAGAGTTACGACAAAATGGAGTAGGGTGAGGTCGAAATGATGGTGGCCAGAAAGCCAAGCAAGAAGTTAGTTTATATTCATTTTATCAGCAAGTGCGCAGCTCACAAAAACGGGTGGGAGACGTAGAGTGTGGTAGCTTCCTCTGATCTATCCTGATTTACGTTTTCACATTTACCAAGTACATTTGTTTTTTTAAATGAACATCTGAGGTTTCACTGGAATTCAGAAGTGATTCCATCCCACAGAAATGTAAAGTGGGAGGGTAGTTTGAGACTGGCCTAAAGACATGAAGGTACAACATATGCTGCTTCCTGTGGAAAAGCTCTTTAAATACAGGGAAACCTGTGGCAGATTTGCAGTCTAACCAGTTTCCAAAATGGGAACGGATATGTAGTGGACAGGGAAATACATCCTGAATAGAAACATGTTAACGTGTGTCATTTTACCTGTCTCTATTATTCCCACTCTTCAAAGGTTGCACTTCAGTGGCTGTATACATTTTGCAGTGATGCAGTTGTGCATCCTACTTGAGAACAAAGTATTTCAACTGCTACTCATTAGTTAGGGCAAATAAATATTGAATTTTAGTGGGGGGTTATATAGTGTCAGAGGAAATTCAAATGGTTCAATGCTCACTTGAGTTGCAATCAGCAACACTGGCAAGAATGCAGTTAGGTTAGTTTGTTTCAGGTGTTCTTAAAGGCAGTAATTATGTAAGTCTCTGACTGTCAAGAAAAATTATTCAACATTGATCAGCAAAATATAAGAGAATTAATTTAGTTCCATTCCCACAATCTTTTAAACTGATTTATAAACATGTCAGGGAAAAGAGATCATGGAAAAGAATGCATTAGGAAGTAACTATTTTGACAGGGAGGTTATGCTGTATGTGAGCCAGCTGAGTAATGAAAACAAATTAAAAGTCTAATTTAGAAATTATTTTGAATAATGGGCTTATCTTCAAGGATACAGGGCTTTTAATTACAGCACTGGATTTTAACGTATTTCACAGCAGCTGAAATATTTTGTAAGCTTGCTTCTACAAGCAACTGTCCATACGAATTGCTTGTATGTTTTATTGCCAATTACTTAGTACTTTGCTCAAAGGAAAAGCCTGCAGCAGTGAGGAACAAAATTATAATCTTTACTCACTATCATTGCTCCAAACCCAAGAACTTCTGAGGCAAAAGGATGCAAAGCAAACTTCTAAGTAACAAAACAAACCAGTAAATATGAAAGATGAATGACATCTTATCAAAATAGACCCTTCTGTTTTCATTTGCTATTTGTCCCTTTAATATGGTGCACTGGAGCTCTCTTAAGATTAATGGAGCTCCAATTACATGCCACTGTTGTTTTACTTATCATAATTCGTACACGGCAGTGAAAGTCCCTTGTATTCATGACTTTCCCAGTTTACCCAGGGGGAATATCTTTGGAACTTCCTACTTCTAACAAACAGGCAGTACTTAGTCTAATGATCAAAGCTTGCCACACTCACTAAGTGAAAATGAGCATATGCAATGAAAGAAAGCAGGCTATCAGCACTGGGGGATCAACTGACCCTCTTGTGCTTTAATATGATCAGTTAAAAACTGCAATTAGGAATAAAATTTCATCTTCTTCAGTGTCTTACAGCTGGACTGGGTTGTGACTGGAACTCAGATACAGAGTCTGATACATACACAGAAACATTCTTCCTATTCCTATGGATTTTACACTTTCAGTTCATGTGATTGAACTGGAAATAATGCATCAACACTGAATGAATCCCAGTGTTTTAAAACTGATTTCTTTCAAGGTTAAGAATTCATCAGTGCTTCTTGATTTGAATGTTCTGAATAACAACATTACTTGTTGTCGCATTATCCAATATATGATCATTGGTGTAAAATCCACTTGATGTCTGATTACTCTTCATAAGGACCTCACGCTGATTCATTTCAAACCTTGAATTACCTTTAATTCATAGCTTGAACATGCTGCCAAATTTTGTTTTCCATGCTCGCAGGTGGCTGTCCCTGACATAGTGGAGAACTTCCAAAAAGCCATTAGATACTTATGAAAAGCAGTTAGATGTCAAGAAGCACATTTCCATTTTCAAACAGGCTTCCATCAAGTATTATGATAAACTTTGGGATTAGACAAGTACTGGTGTTTACTGAAAATTTTTTAGAACCATGAAATGAAATCCCGGCTCAACTAAAACCAGTGGTGAGCCCCCTTTGAAAAGTCCTTGCTGAAATATCACGTAAAGAGTTTTAGCTGCTTGTTTTGTTTTTGAGCCCACTGTATTTAGCTGTTCTCTAGCCCCCACATAGGTTGCGTATCAGTAAGTATGATGGATAACAAAAACTCTGTAAAGTAGGCTGATTTTTTCTTATCCACCAAAATTTGCTGCTCTAAGTTTTTAATGGTTTCCGGTAGTTCACTGAGCCCATGAGAAGGGCCTTTTAATACTGTATTAATACAGTAAGTATAGGAAGTAATTTTATGACAGGTGAAGAATACCATTATGATTACATTCTTCTCTTTAGCTACGCTTTTATGGAAACTACTCAAGACTACACTGCAGTATGATTTTGAAACACAGGATGTGCTTGATTAAAAAGGTTCTGGGTAGTTTCCAACTGGACAGAGGCCAAATGCTAACAACCAAAACAGAACAAAAGGACTGTGTGTTTGAGGATGACATACTTGCAATGGTAATTATATAACAGAAACCTAAGTCACAAGCTCAGTTCGCACTCTCAAATTCATAGAAGTTGACAGAAAATCCTTCTCAGTGCAATTAGTTGCACCTTATCTGTTCCTGCTTGCTATGCTCCGTAATAAACTAATCAGAGTAGACTGGCTGAAAGCTGACCGCATAATACCCAGTGGAGACATACAGTGAATTTGAAATGTACAGAAAAGGAAGCCAAGTGCTGTAGTTTTACATAGCCTCATTTCAGCTATAAAAATTCACCACTGTATACACAAGCATGCGCACATCAGTGTTCAAAATTTTATTTTCCAGGTTTTTGAGTAGATATTAGGGTCTGAGCTTAGTTACATATGCAATATAAGTGCAGAATTTAGACACAATGCCAATTACACTACCTTCTATTTTACCTGCTGTAAAGCACTGGGGATTTGGATTCTCCAGCATGTGGATATAATAAAATACACCAGAATAGTATAAAAAGCTTGAAATTTATATTTCAGAGAGCTCTACTTAGACAAGACGTTACGCATCTTGCATCCCCCTACAACATCAAGACGCTGGTCAATTAATCTACTTTACAGTATGTTGCCTTCATTCTGCCCCCTAAAAGTATGCAGCTGAAAGCTTATCTTGCAAAGACTATACATCCCCTTGGCATGATCTTCCATGATGCCAATATTGCTATACCTGACTTCTGTAGTGACATACAGGCAGCTTAGCTGCCTATATTCTTATTCTGGAGGAGAATATATTCTTATATTCTGGAGCAGAACATAGCATCATGAAGGTAAAGAATCTTTCTTCTCCATGCATTGCTGTGCATGCATGCATGTCATGGTATAACTCTGTGACATGGTAAATGCAAGCACATTACTGCCAATTCCTATGGATTTCTAACAAAGCCTATGGAATCTATAAGACTGTCACTAGGACCGATGTAAATGGAAAACATAAGTTTCACTTGAATTGCACATAAACTTATAGAAGTTGGGAAATATATAGAAGTATGTCCAGGTTGAAAGGTGTCCAACAAAGCATACAGAACAAACCCAAAGTCAGTCAGATTTGATCAACCTGAAATACAGGTAACAGATCCCACTGACAAAATATATAAGGAATTGGTAGGCAATACAGTTTTGACGTCAGTAAGATCATGCTGTGTGGTTGACAGTGCAGCAACAAATGTTACTGGGTATAAGATGGACTGCAATTTCACTCATATACTCCAATATTCATGAAACTGACCAATGTTAGAAAGAGTAAATCCTTCTTAATACAACTGCAATCTGATAAATACTATATTATTAAAATACACAATGACTGCAGGAGCTGTCAATCTACCAGGGTTTATTTGTACTGCACTATCCAGCTCTACTTGATACCGTTACATCTTTCCTCCCCAGTCTCAGCTTTAATTTCATTATCTCCTCAAGTACTGTAATTCCCAGTGAAAGTGGCAGTGACTGCACACGCAGATCTAAAGAAACAAATTGGCCTTGTAATACCAAGTCTCACAGTGGACTGCCTTCTAACCTCCCAAAGCCCTATGGAAATTCTTAGAAGCTGCCTTAACAATTTTTCTGCAGTAAAAGAGAAAAAGTGATAGTAATGGGTTAGCTGATCTTCATTTGGAAGCTAAAAATAAAAGTAGCTTTATTGCAGCTCTGATCTCTCATGTGTAAAATCTATCACCTACCATAAGAAGGCAGTTCATTGCAGCAGAAATCTGATTGATAGTACTGGAACTTTAGATCAAGCAGCAGAACAGAGAGCAACTGGTTCATAAAATGTACTCAGTGTCTTCAGGTTTTATATCAGGCTTCCTATAGAGAGCTTTGGTCCCATTAAATGCACTATATACCACTGAGCTCTGAAGCACTGTTCTTTTGAAATTCAGCTTATAACTATAAACCATGATTGACATGTCTATTACTGTTGGTTACAAACTATTGAAATATTGTATTTTATGGTATACACACTAAAATATTTTTCACTGTGGAATCCAAACACACTTACTTTAGGAAAAAATAATTTTAAGATGCAATAATTTTATTTTATTTTTTTTTTACTTTTTTTATACTATGGAATGTGCTTGATGTTAGGTTTGGATCGCTCAGATGTGCTGAAACACGAATGCACCCATTCCGTTACCAAGAACAGTGGGTATAGTTGGCTGGATTCTTTAAGAAACAAAAGCCACTACTGAAAATCAAATGGCAGAGGACACAATCTAGTTTGTTACTAAGTTTCACAAATAAATGCTATTCATGCAGATTAATCTACTTATCATTAGCATTCCCAGCCAATTCTCATTTAATCTCAACAAAGTAACATTTCACTTCAAAATCAAATCGTTTGTTTATCCATAATTTTGTAAAGCTTTACTCAACAAACTTTAATTCAATGAGCACTTGCATGACTTCAGTTTATGAGTAAAGAACTGGACCTTCAAAACCTGGTGAGTACATCAATGGATTTGGCACCTAGATCTAGTCTAGTCCTGCATTTCTTTTATAATTATAACAGACAAATCACTGAACTCCAACAAGTCCTTTCCTATACATAAACTTGCACAAAGAATGAACATATTCACATTAATTTTTAAAACCTGTGTAGGTATCTCTGCATTGATTTTACTTCCCATAGAGTAATTTACTTAAAATTGCATCTTTAGTAAATTGAGGGGAACTACTAGAATAATTTTGAAGTAATTTTAAATGAATATATTGTATTTATACAAATGTCAGTTAAGCTAGTGCAGCTCTGTATTCAGTAAAGTGCTTGAACACTAAAAAAAAAAAAGGCAGCTTTGAAATGAAATCAGACCCACACATTTTCATAACCATAAAACCAACAACCTACATTTCAAAGTTATTATTTAATTCTTGTTTGTAAATTACTTTGAGATCCTGGGGTAAAAGGAAAAAAAAACAGTTCAGTCTCAACTCACTGCTACATTATTGCAGCCTTAGCACCAAAGAAAAATGGTAATAACACAATGGAGAATTAGCTCTCACAATTTTCAACTGTCATATTTATAGATCATCTGTGATTTTCAGCTGTTTCAAAGTGTATGAAACTGAAGACCAGCTTTTCAACACCAGCTAGTAGAATCATTCTGTATGATGTTCTACTCTCTCTCACTGTATGAATGTTAAAATTCCTGCATAATCTGTTCGTTGGGTTGCATTTTCTATTGTAAGAGGCTTAGTATCTGATGAGAGAAGCATAAAAGTGATTCAATTTTGGCAAGCTCTACAACTAAAATCAGCATTATTTCTGCTTAATAAACTCATTTTTCAAACATACCTCTGTTAGCTAATGCTTAAAAAGAAGAAACAGTAATAAGCACTGAAAACATAAGACTGGTCTATGGCTAATTTTTAAGGACTACTGAGAAGACCTGAACACCAGGACAAGATTATGAGCAGAGCTAGATTTCAGGTACCTTTGGAGAAATAAGATCATTCTTTATGATAAATTTAAAATGAGATTTAAAGCTGGAAATAATGATACTTACGACTTTTGTGGCACTGACTTAGTTGCAACTTTCCCTGCTGGATCACTCCACTCTGCAAACAAAGGAAATACATTTTCAAATGTCAAAAGATTACTGTAGAATTAAAATGCACCCAAAGCTGTCAGCCCATCTAATTATACTTGGTTTCACAACATGCCACAATGCATAACATGTAATAAAAAATGGAACTGATCTGCTTTAGCACCATAGAAATTAATTTTTTCGCCTTTGTTTTAATGATGTTAAGCAGGAAAAAAAAAAAATTACCCAACCCTGACTGTTAGGACTAAGATGATAAGGACCTACTTTGTACATTGTATCCTGAGGTCAGATGTTGGGAGTCCTACAAAGAAGAACACACAAAATGTCAGCATTAATGAAATACGAGGAAGAAGGTAAGATATATCTTGGCTTGCTAGATTAAGGCCATGGCATTACACAAACAGGGAAGGAGTGGGACAGGGAAGGGATTATGTGATTGTTACAGCAGCTCCAGTGACAAAATTAACTGCGGAGATGGAGCAGCACTGAGGGACCCTTTTCCAGTTCAGACAAGGGCTTGTTTGCAGCAGCTGTAAATGTGCATACCCCGTTCATGGAGACACTGCACAGATGGTCCCAGCCACAGCGGTCCCAGCCATTTAGAGTTTGGTCATGAACGTGGTCATGAGTCATCCATGATGTACAATTCAGACTGCAGCATGAATGCAACTATGCATTTAATTCAGCACCACTGCCTTTCTTTCTGGTCTCACTGCTTGCAAATACAGTAACCTTTTACTGATAGTCACTGCTTTTATTTGGACTGTGAAAAAGGATTTGGTAAAGACGCAGGAAACAGATCTTCACCTGATGGATACTGGTCCAAATCCAGTGAATTCAATGGAAGTACAACAACTTTAAACCGGCAAAGAATCTGGCTTGTAACACTGAGCATGCTAATTCCAAGACTCTTGTTGGCTCACAGCAACTAAGCTGCTTCCTTAATGCCACGGTGTTTTCTGGCTTATTTTTTCTCTAGGCTTTATAGTGCGCAGTGACTGTAATCAGCTTTCCTTCCAAGCAGAGTCTGATCATTTGAAATTAAAGTGTTATTTACAACCTCATCTTACAGCCAGGCACTACTTTGCTGGAAGTGTTAGTTCTGTAGGATGTTAAAGTCATTAAAGCCCTCACTGCACTTCCTCTCAGGGCATTATTAGTTCCTAATATTATACTGTGCTGTCAGTCAGTTCCTTGTGAAGTAAATCACGCCCTAAGAGTAAACATGGCACTTTCAATTTGAATGTCATAGGGACAAATTGTTCTGGTAAGTTCCACCTTTTTATCACGCTTTTTTATATATGTTTCTATTTTTGATAATAGTTGAGATAATAATTGAGAACTTCTAATAGTGTCCATCTCTGGTTTATACGGCTTCACAATCTAGCTACATTACATCTAAGATCTATGATCTGGCTAGGTATAATTGATTTAATGTGATGTTCTGAAGAGACATTTCTGTTGTATTTTTTGAAGTAAAACTAGCAAACTTGGAAACATTTATATGCTTGCCTGTTTCCTGAAATGCGAGCTCAAAAAAAGAAATCTAATTTATGTTTTGCATTGAAGTGATATGGTAAAGAATTGCAGGATCAACATTTAACGTGCCCAGAAATTAACTTTGATGTGGATCTTAAGAGTTCAAAGCAAACTTAATAGAAAGAGAAAATCAAACCAAAACTTTAGCTTCTCTGAATCTACGCTTATTCTGCTGCCAGTGGGGATAGTGACAGGCTGCAGGACTTTGACCAGTTTCTGTAGGGCCCAGCAAAACCAGAATACTAAATGGTGTAAATCAAAAAATTTAACAGCTTCCAGTGGGCAAACCCCTCCACGCTCACTGTATGCACACAGCTCAGATTCCACTTTCCTCTAAACGGGTTCGACTGACTTTGATCCAGTTTGCAATGAAGATTATACTCCTGCATGATTATGACTTCTGATGGTTAATGCTGCAGCAGTTAACTGTGGCAGTGCTAGAGCAGTGACAACCACTCTCCGCTAAAACAAGGCATTTTGGGCACTGGCTTTGTTTTTTTTTTAAGGAGCCACAGATACTAGTAATTTCATATGATTTTCAATTAAGTATAGCAGCTGCATTTCTGGCAGTAGAATATCTGCCTAACAGATAAAATCAGTAAGAGGAAAATCACATTCCAGTTTCTAAAACACAGTATGATTACTTGAACCATAATGTCAAGTAGTACCAGCTTTATAAGCTATTTTCTAAGGGTCTGCCTCTAGAAAGAAACTTGACATAGCTCCACATCAGACTGGGGTAGATTTCCCACCATGGGGAAGTTCTCCCCTTCCCCAAACATCAGCAGCTTGTAGTTGTTCGGTTCCCAGCAAGATATCTCTGGCAGTAACTGGGTATGGGCTTGAACTGTAACAGTGCCACCAGAATCATAGCTAGAAGGCAACAATGGAATTTAGGCTAAAGGCATGTTCAAATCATACAACTAAATGATTCACTGCATGTTAGGTGAACTGCAGGTACTCTCCAGGCTTGTTTGTGCTTTTGACGTGGGAAGTGCCAAGCGTGTGCTTTTAACAAGGCCAACACTGTGGAGTGCATTGCACAGCTTGGTGTGCCTTTGGAGCATGCACACAGATGTCACAGCACTGTTCACATGCAGGAACATTTTAAGTCACCGTAATTTGACCGTACAGCCTAAACCTCATTATGCAATCAATGACTAAGTAGGAAAAATGACCATTTCAGCCACTGCATTGCACAAATAATAATGGAAAAAGCCAAGCAAATAAAATATATTGCACTTGATGTAGAAAGGCTCTTGTAACAACAGGAATAAAGTTCACTTTGCCTCCACTGCAACTCATCAGCTTTAAATAAGCTGTCCTACTAGTAACAACAATCTGATTGGGAATTTCCAACTAAAAATAGTCTTAAGAAATTTTTGAAAATGAAACCAATTACAAAAATAAACTTGCCAGTGAAGAACACTCCACAGCACAGAATGTTAATTGGGTCACTGGTTAACCTACTTGTACCTTGCTTGGGATAGAAAACTTGGTCTGCTCAGCCTTGCCAGGAGTGTGAACAGCAGTAAGAGGAGGAGGCCAGGAATGGGTCATCTCCTAGGGAAGAAACAAACCATGTTTTTGAAAACAATTCAAATACATAAAGAAGAAAAAGAGGAAAAAAAAAAATCATGTATTCTCCACTGGGCATGAAGATGCTACTGCTTAAGGAAGCATCACCACCCATCCTTATCTGGCAGCATTTGACTACCCAACAGGCAGCATTTCCTGGGAACATGGTGAGGACAGGATTTACTCTTCAAAATCATGGCCATCTGTGTCTTCATTAGGTGGCAGCTGGCTCCACCTCTGTGGTCAGCCTGTCAAGCTGCATGAATGAAGCCAACAGGCACAGAATAGGGTTTTACTTGCAAAGGCCAAGCAGAAAGGGGCTTCTCCTCCTGCATTGCACTGGATGCAACTCTATATAGGATTGCATGGTGGCAAAATGCAACCTTATTCGATAGTGCACAGTGGCAAAACAAATCAGAAGCAAGTCTAGAAAAAGCTGGAGTGTTTGCAGCTTGAATGTCTGGTGTAGAAGAGAGTGGTAAGTGTCCTGTGCTTCAAAGCATCTCTTCGTAGCATTGGCCATAAGCACTGTGGTTTGCAATGTCACAGCATCAAAGCACTACTGATTCCATTCTAAAATGAGGGATGGAGAAATAAGGTGATTTGCAAGAGAGTTCCACAGAAAGCCCATACTTAACCAGGAATTCCAGTCTTTGGTGAAGACCTGCCTACCAAACCACCTAAGCAGCACACCTGTTTTCTTT
The DNA here is from genome assembly GCF_028554395.1 of Pezoporus wallicus. NCBI lineage: Eukaryota > Metazoa > Chordata > Aves > Psittaciformes > Psittacidae > Pezoporus > Pezoporus wallicus. The sequence goes on along the minus strand of NW_026641508.1, from coordinate 485,850 downwards.
ACAGTGGGTTAATTCATCATCTATACACTCATGTTCCAGTGGTCTTCAAAGAAACCCCCTGGGTGCCCATGGCCAGGAAAACAAGCAGAAGAGACAATGCACGCCCAGCTTTTTCATACTGAGGGCTAGAACCACCACCCCACTGAGCTTGGTGGGAGCACACTGGGGCTTAAGTTCAGACCAGGGGGAAAGTCAATAAAATAGAGAAACTGCATAAGTGTTGTTTTAGGCAGAGCTTGTAAATGCCCTTCTAATGAGTATGTTTTATGGTAGATGCTGCTCTATTCTCTCTTATCTTTGTTTTTAATTTAATAAATAGTCAGAGAGGCAGTAATACTTGTCTCTGGCAATTTGTTGTATCTTTGTCTTGGTTGTTTTTCTTTGCCTACAAAGCTCAGAAAGGATTCTTTCTTGAGACAAGGGACACAAAGAGCAAAAGAGGGTCTGACCTAGGATATTTTGCATGGAATGGCCATAATCGTGCTGTTTCCCACTGGTCAAACCAAGGCCAGTTACAACAAAGCTTACAAGCACACAAGTTTCTGTAAGTAACATGAAAACCACTGCAAATCCTCCCCAAATAAAAATATATCATAATATAATAAAGAAAATGTAACTGTTGTCAAAAGGGCAGTGTGGTAGATGCATTTGGACTAAAGACATGTCCTGGGTGGCTACAGCTGGATTCTAATGTATAATTCACTGAAGATACAGCTAGCGAGTTTCAGGTCTCCAGTTGTCCCTCACAAATTATGTGTCATACATGAGGTTAGGAAAGAGAAAGGAAAGCCATGCACCACAGTCCTCAGTCAGCAGGACAGATGGACATGTAAACTTCCCTCAAGCTCTTCTTAGGCACTGGTATTTTATTGAAGCCCACTGAATTTCCACCCTTAGCAATGCTGCTACTGCAGCAAGGTCTTGTGAGCTCCACAAAGGACAGAGTTCAGGAATGATCACTATGGAGAGGAGCCCTCACCTTGTCCTGGTGGAGGCTGGCAGCTCAGCTCCAACTGGACTCTGCTGCTCTGCTTCCACCAACACAGCACACCATAGACACGGCTGCAGTGAATCACAGAATAGTTTGGGTTGAAGGGTCCTTAAAGCTCATCCAGTTCCAACCCCTGCCACGGGCAGGGACACCTTCCACTACAGCAGGTTGCTCCAAGCCCCGTCCAACCTGGCTTTGAACACTGCCAGGGATGGGACAGCCACAGCTCCTCTGGGCACCCTGTGCCAGTGCCTCAGCACCCTCACAGGGAAGAACTTCTGCCTAATATCTAATCTAAATGTCTCTGTCAGTTTAAAACCATTCCCTCTATCCTATCATGACATGCCTTTGTCAAACCGCCCTCTCTGGATTTCTTGTCATCCCCTTTAGGCACTGGAGTGCTATAAGGTCTCCCATGAGTGTTCTCCAGGCTGAACAAGCCCAGCTCTCTCAGCCTGGTTCCATAGGAGAGATGCTCCAGCCCTGAAGCATCTTCATGGCCTCCTCTGGACTCGCTCCAACAGGTCCATGTGCTTCTTGCGTTAGGGGTCCCGGATCCATATGCAGGACTGCGGGGGGGGGGTGGGGGGGGGTCTCACAAGAGCGGAATAGAGGGGGGAATCCCCTCCCTTGACCTGCTGGTTATAGTCCTTTTGATACAACCCAGGATTTGTTTTTGGAAAGCCCAAGGTGCGCTCTCCAGGCTGCAAGTGCACACTGACCGGTCATGTTGAACTTCTCATTGACTAACACCCCTCCTCAGGGCTGCTCTCAATCCATTCTCCACCCAGCCTGTGTTTGTGTTTGAGATTGCCCTGACCCAAAAGGCCACATAGCTACAACAATGTAGCCTAGGGCCAAGTTTTGCCAGTTCCTTGTGCAGATGACCCAGGGATGGGAGGGTGCAGATGCGTCTGCACTCCTGAAAGCCTCTGGGTTTCTGCCTGTGGAGCTCAGGGCCTGTTTACATTGCACAAAGCCCAAACAGTGGCAATGAGGACAAAGAGGCAGCTTGTGAACAGCTTTTCCCTCCCGGTGGGTGAGGCTGCAGCAGCTCAGTGCAATGACGAGAAGTATGCTGTTATATTGCATTGATTGATTGTGCTCTGCACAGAGGAAGGCAGAAAAAGATTTAAGCATCCAGTAAACTTTTCTGTGAGATAATATAATCCAAATCCTACATGACTCTGCCAAATCCTGTGCCACAGAGGTTGCCTTGTGGCAAATTTCGTCATCACAAAACAACGGAAGAGACCCTATCACACAATTAAAAGAGGGACAGGCAGCCTGATTGAAGGCAGAAAAAAAGCTTATTCTAGAACTGCAATTATAGGTTTGACCTCAGTCTCTTCCTGCCCATGCATAAAAGGATGGACGGAGAGCCTACAATTCATGGCAAGGTGATGCCAGCAAATAATTCTGAATATTCACTGTCAACATGCATCTAATGTCCACTGGGTACCAACTTGGTGCGCTCAAGTGTAAGCAAATCTAGTCATCTCCCTGTTCATGAACACCTGAACATAAAACAGCAGGAAAAGGAAAAAATGAGTCTGCTGTTATCTGAGGAAATTCAGTTATAAGGTAAGAAATTCTGACTCCACTGAGGTCAGAGGTAGAAGTCAACTTCAGTGAGGTCAGGACTAGCCAATCCATGTGTTTACAGAGTGACCTTATGAGCACCAAAGTGTATTATAAATGTACAACACAGCTATATTGAATTATTTCACTGTAACTGTCACTGTAATAAAAATTATTGCATGGAAAACTCCAAATAGGATCGCACATGCTAAAAACTTAAGTATTTAAAGCTCAGCATGTAAACAAGCACTGTGCATGGAAGTAGTGAGGAAGTATATAGTTACTTAAAGAAACACACCTAAATCTACCTACAGACAGGTGCTATAGCACTGCTGCCCAAAGAATATGAGTGATTGCAGTGAAAGTTTTGAGTTTACTTGTCTGAAAAATGCACTTCAAAATGCAGGGCCAGCAATGAACCACTCACGCAGAGCACTCCTGAGCTACAGAATGACATGAAGAAATGGCACTGCACTGTTTCCAGTGATGGGTCAAAGCCCCAGCCCCACATCCTGCAGAGATGTGACCATCTGCTTAACTCTCTCCCACTCTGTTCCTTTAGCACATGCACATTACTCTGGAATCAGAAGAAAGCATGTCATTTTTTCAATCATCCACATGACTTCACCATTCTTTGCTATGCCCTGATTTCTTTTGGAGGTACCTCATCTTTAAGTACTTGTTAAGCTCTATTTTGTTTAACTTGTGAAATCTGATATATCTACCTTCCAATATGTTATTACTATAAAGAATGACACAGACACTCTGTGTTGTGTATGCATCCATTTAGATGTATATATAAACATCTTGGTTTGTAAAAACCTGGGAAAGTAGGCAGAGAATTGCAGTCTTTCTTTTTTTTTTTTTTTTTCCCCAGGAAAACTTAAAAAACTTGAATCAATCCAAACTTTGAAGAACTTAGAAATTCCTGGAAGCAACAATAATAAAACTGAGCATATGAAATGTTTTAAAGAGGAATTTAATGGAAACAAAGTAATCCCACAAAATCAAGTTAGGATTTATTTTCACATGGTTTAGACTTAAAATAATTCCAAAATCATGTTAACTGTTGGAACGGGTAGATGACTGCTATGGAAGCATGCATTTTTTTATAGACCTGGAGATTAAATGAGAAAGTAAACCTGTTTTTTGGCTTAAAAGTCACTGTGGTCCTCTGATGTAGTAACATCAAGCATCCTCCTTTCTGAAAATTATTTAAACATTGTTTTAATTGACTCCATGTGCTTTATTTATTAGAGCTAGGCACGCTCTTCTCTTTAGCTAAGTCTGCTTTTTTCAGCTATAAAAGCCCTCAGGTACGTAACTAAGAAGGACACATGCAGATGTGATCTAATGAATCACCCAAAATAAAAATACTCCAAGAAAACCTTTTAAGGGCTGCAGAGGTACAAGACCAAATCATGATTTAAATGGAAGGGGAAGGATTTAAACTTGCAAACTTCTAAGGAAAAGGTCAGAGTGAGAGAACTGAATACAGGGGATATGGGGCAGATGGTAAATAGCTTTACAAAACCAGTCCCTAAATTTAACAGCCACCTTCGACATTTATTTTCTTCATATTTTCATTTTTCCTCATTTCATTCTTGCTCAAAAGAACGCATGCAGTGTTTTTAAATACAGATAAAAGTCCTGAGCCAGGCTCTAAGAGGTCATTATGGAAAAAAGCAGCTAGCCTGTGTACTCTGTGTTCTTACTGAGGCAGCTTCCCTTCTCTTCCTACAGTGCACTCTAAACTGCTTAGCCTGATTTAATTTGAAATCTCTGAAGATATAGGGCTCATGCTACTTCCCTTGGGAGAATTGAGGGGAGACATAAGAACAGTCTTTAATTACAGAAGAGCCACTGCTAAAGGAGAAAATAATCTGTTCTCCAGTTTTATGGTGGATATGAACTTACACTGCAGCCAGAGAGATTCCAGTTAGGCATAAGAAAAAGCTCTCTAATGATAAGGACCATGCAGCATTGAAACTAATTGCTCAGAGAGCTACATCAACTCCATCTTGGAGGAACACACTTAAGAACAGATTAGCACATATCAGTCAGGAATGGTTTAGTCAGAATTGATTCCTGCATTGGGACGGGGTATGCAGTAGATTATGAGCTTTCTAAGACCCTGCTCAGCCCCTTTTCTTGTTTTATAGAATGATAGATCTCTGTTGGACAAACGCTACCCTGACTGCCTCTCTTGTGGACAGCAGATTCACAAAAAGGCAGAACGAGAAAGCAACAATCCCGGTGTTTTTCTTCAGTAGTATTAAAGTCCACAAAGGCAGATGCAGGACTGACACCTTGCCCACATCATTAGAGGGCAGCCACAGGAACAGGAGGAGCAGCCCTGCAGACATTGCTAGCAATAAATGCATTCTGAGGCCACTGCTGCTAGGAACCTTATCCATTGTATTCCCTCTGCTAACTGCCCTTCTCAGTCCTTTCAATTCTTACCTAATCTATTGCTTTAAATTTTCTCCATTTTTTTTGTTACACAGTATGTTAAAGTTGCATTCAGAAAAAACTAATATATGATGAATAGATGTTCTAAGGTTATCACAAACTTGATGTTACAGCTGGTGCTAAGCAACCTACTGCCTTGATGGAATAAAGATAACCAAGTGATTTACCATTTATTAAAGACTCTATTAATGATTTATTAATGTTTTATTAACTATTTATAAATGCAACCTTTAAAAAAGCATGTCTTGTTTCACAGTAACTTTCTGGTTTCTGCATTTATACAAACCTGATCAAACTCTCTCTGTTAGGAAGGCAGCAAGGCATGAGGAGCAGCTGCATTTTATGCGTGTGATGAATACTGAATTAAGAAACATCTCAACCCATTTTATCTTTGGGGAAAAGGCTAAAGAAAGAATGAATATGTAGATATATATTTATACATGTACGCAAATGACACTAAATGAAGACAAAGGCAACAAATCTATGTTTTTTTGTTTTTTTTTTCACTCATATCCCATATGAAGGAATGGGAAATTTGCACAAGCAGTTAAGAATATCCTGACCAGTAATGTGGCCTGCTTTATACTGGGCCAAAGGCTTCCTGGGGAAGTGATTTTGATACATTGTCAGTATTGACACCGACATGATAGATACATTCATGGATATGTATTTGATTATCATGTTTCAGCATCAAAGCGATACTGCAAATTTTCTCTTGTAAAGGGGGAAAAAAACCCCAAACAAAAACCCCTTTACTGATGGTCTCCAAGAGAAAGTCAGTTTTCCTTGTATGAATGCTAAGGCAGGAAAATTTTTTCTCATGTGAATGTTCTAGCAAGGTTATTATGAGTGGCTAGTGCCCAGTACATAGTTTTGGAGGAACAATGTGTCAGCATCTGCAATGATGCCTTTGTCATACTAGAATTTATCTTGCTACTGTACCAAAACCTACTTAGAAAGTCATTTGGAAATACATGGCACACATGCTTCAGCTTACTATTGAAAAACTAGAGCTTATTCTACAAAAAAGTAACCATTCCCCTGGCCATAATCCAAAAACACAGGGTTCACCTTGTGGGTTTTATCAATGAGAACAGGTTCCCTATACTCAAGCAGTGCATGGGATGCATTCCTGATCTTCCTGTGGTAAATTAATATTCCTTTCCCTATTAGCAAGAAGGGAAAGGACAGACAAAAAATACATTAAATGCAAATGAATATAGAAATTATTTTAGAGGCCAACAGCAATTGACTATAAACTTTACAATGTACGGTTTCCTTCCTTATTTTGTTAACATTTGGAAATCCACAAAGAACTTCCCTTTTTCTGTAGAGCTTTTCAACACTCCCTGACTCCCATACACCTCACACTTCTCAATATTTTTTCTCATACTGTAGCTTTCATGACTAATAACACTCATACTCTTTGCTTAGAGCATTTAGAAGACAATGACAAAAACCCAGCAGATCATGATTTATGTACTTGTTACTCTAATCAACCTTGTGTGTGTGAAGAACAACAATGCTCCATTTACCTTAAGAAGGTATCTCAGCTCAAGAGGCTGTTCTAGGGGGAGAGTGATGAAGCAACAGCACATGAACCCACCACTGAATTCCAATTTAACAAGTCTGACACAATCCTAAAAGTAGCCACAGCCTATATAACAGTGTGTCTACACTGTCAAATGATTTATCTCCCTTCTGGGTCCTGGGTCCCCAGGGGTCCACACTGTGCATGTAATAGTTAATTCCCAAGACCCCAGGGTAAAATAGGTTGGATGCTTCTCACCAAGGTGGATCAGGATAATTTTCCTTAGAGTCTATCTCAGGGCGTCCGAGACAAACACATACCGACCAGGAATAATGACACTGAGGTAACTCCTCTTCCAATTCAAGAGAGGCAGCAGGCCTTACTTGCAGAATATTTGGGTTTGTTAAGGATAGGCCATAATGGCTGCATGAAAGGAGAGTATGATCAAAGCTCTGAAGTTTTGCCAAGCACATGTAAGATACTGGGCCATGAAAGGTATTCATATTTCCACGTAACTGTTCCTCTGGAGAGACTTATTGGTGGGTCAGGAACGCGAAACTGCCAGGATGGGTCAGACTCGAGGTCCCGCTCATCTGGGATGCTGGTAGACAGTGGCTGGTGTTGTGTCTTTCACAGAGCAATCATGAGAGTAAAATCCTGATCCTCAATACTTACTAATTCTCAACCATTTTGAGATCCTATCTGTTTAAGACTGCATCCAGAATTGGATATTCAGTTAACACTAGCTAACACCAGTTTTAAGAGTCATAAAAGTTGGTCCATAAATATTCAGGTACTTACAGTCATGTGTACTAAACCAAATTCCACAAAGCTAGGCATCCTTCATCTGTCACTCCTAGACATTAGACTTTTAGGCTAATGACTTTGTTTCCCAATACATAGTACCAGGGTCTTGCTGGGGACAGTATGGCCAACGCAGTACCTCTTGTTCTTGGCAGCTTCTTGTCCCCACTGAGATGCATAGCCATATCCCACTGATTTTATTTATTCAAAACGATACTTGTTGGTAACCATCTCCAGGGATGGCACATCTAATTTTCATGAGGGCCCCAAGAGATAGGAATTATGCACTGAACTGTTAAATGCAACATCAAATCCTGGCAGTCCAACAGTATAATATAAACAAAGGCACAATAAGTAATAAAAAGCTAATTCTTTGAAAAGTTACTAATACCAACATATAATTTCATCTTTGCAATTTAAAAAACATTGGCAACATTTCTCCAAGTAAATAAGCAACTGTGTTTTGAAACTATTCACTGCTGGCACTTGTTTAAGGGAATTTGGTAATTTGTTCCATCCATCCTGAGCTTCACAAGCAAAAAAGCATGTCTTGAATTGCCTGTTTTCTTCTCTGAAACTTAGGGTTCACACCAAGAGGAGAGAAGAACTATAATTTACAGTTACAAAACAAGACTGCACCTACCCTGAGGCACTCCACTGTGCACATTTATACAATACATTACACCATCTCCTTTACATTGCCAGACACAATCATTTCACGCTTTTTTCATACAAAATACAACAGTGAACTATGCAGTCACATGACAAGACCTTACCCATGTAATTTATTGCAAAATGCTTTTAATTTCTGAAGTCACTTATGCCAATGTCATGAAAATAAAATCTCCAAATTCAGCATCAGGCAAAATTGCATTATTAACTACAGAACTTCTTGTTCTGCAGGCTTAGCACAGAAACTGCTCAAGTTTTACATTGTGCACTAGGTTTCAGACCCATGTAACCAGCTTATAACACAACCTGACAACAAGATGAAACAGTCTAAAAAACCATCAGGAATTTGATAGCATCAACTTGTGCCAGAAGACACCAGCTTTAGTCCTAAAACAGGAGCATCAATTATCTGCAACAGCATATGGAGGAAATTAACAAACCAGGTTAGGCAACTTATTTGAGTTACAGCTGAGTTCTTTTGTGTAAGCCATAATTTGCTTTCATTAAAACTGGACTCCAAGTTGTTACTCATCAAATACAAAGAAGTAAATCTACCACACACTGCTGTACAATACACATTGAAATCTCTTACAAAAGCTGTTTTTTTTCCCCTCAAAATCAAGACTCTGCCAGATCTCTTTTATTCTGCTTACCACACAAGCACTATTGCAGCATGGGTTTTCCTGAGTGGGTGTGCCACTTCTTTTTCATGTTGAGTGTTTCCCTCTTACATGGTCTCATCAGCACCTCAACTGTAATGCCATTAAAACAGTAGTCTGAAGCTAAGTCATAGTGAAAGCTAGAAAAGCTCAAACCTGCTCTTACGGAAGCTGTCTTTTTCCATCATTTCATTTTCTTCATCTATGTGATGCTCTCCCTAAATGTCCCAGTTGAAAACTTGCTTCTCTCTGGTGTATGAAGAATGCACTCCCCCCCTACAGAGTATGATTATCTTCTCAGTGCCTACATCAGAGACCATGACTGCTTTGAGGGCAAAGACTCTCTCATTTTTTGTCTTATGCAATGCCTAGGGCAGTGGTGGAACTTCTGAATATTGGCTGGAAACTGGGGACAGTGAATACTGGCTGGAAAATCCTGAGTTAACAACATAGCCAGCTTGATTAGCATTCGGCAGGACCTGGATGAACAGAAAACTTCAAACTGAAGCCTGATCATTGGATCCTCTCATTTGGCACCCTGTTTATTTGGTTTTTTTTTAAGGTTAAAAGCTTAGCATGTTTGCCAAAAAAAAAAATACTATGGGTTCTGGCCTGTGACAAGGAGGTAGAGTCCTTGCTGCCTCTCACTCAGCCCTTTAATTCTCTTCTCTTAGAGAAAGACCTAAGCAGCCACCTGCAATCCTACTGTGTGACCTGGCATTTATTGTAGTAACTTTAGCCTTTGGGGAAAAAAAACAACAAACCAAACCCTGAATATTTCAGTCTGGATTTCTTTTCCTTCACTTGTGTCTTGAAGCAGGTCTGTTCCTGCATCTGTGTGTCCTGTAAACCATGACAACACTCCCCTTTGATTCACTCCTGCTAACTAACAGGTGTAGAAAAAATGGATGTATGTTATAGAAATGTTTTGATACAGCATGTACTTTTTTGGCATGTCAGCCTTACCCAAATAAGCCAGCTTAAAGAGTAAAGAAAACCGAAGCCAAAACGTGCTGAGGTCTTTTCTGATCTTCCTTAAGGTATGGAGGCTTTGGAGTATTTCTGGTAGGCAGATTCCCACTGTCACATGCATGTATTTGAGTCCTCATTTCCCAGCTTGTTTTTTCATAGAAAGCTAATAAGTATGAGGTTGGAAACATTAAATACTCAGAACTGTCATGAAGACATATGACAGCTGAGGTTGGTTGGTCCCACACAGAGGCCAAGTCTGAAATCAGCATGTTCTGACTATACACCAGATTAATATAGCCTCCTTCCATCCCTGCATTTTTTAAAGCTTTCTGACAGCAAACTACATAGAAACAAACTAATTCGTAAAAGCTGGGCTGAAAAAGGGCAAAGTCCATAACCTTCCTGTCTCCAAACACCGCACTACTTTTTCTTCCCACAGGAAAACCAGCAAGTAGCACACAAAAGCTACAGGGCTATAATGCTGCAAGTTTGCTGCTCCAGCATTTAAAAATCATGTATCTACATTACTAGACGATGACACGTATCATCTCTGTTGCTTCTAGATGGCCAAACAGGAATAGCAAACTGTTCATTAGTAATAGTTTATCAGGGGTCATGTGAGCAATCAGGAACAAACCTGGAGCAAGCCCAAGAAAAGACCACCCAGTAGACCCATGGTTGCTGGTAAGCTCTAAGCAGTTAGTGCTATTTGCAACTCCAGCTGGTGTCAAACACTCACAATTACCAGTTATCATACAAAGATGCAGTGGAATAAACCTGCCAAAGAATCCTTTTTTTGTTTTTTTTTTTTTTTAGTAAGAAGTGCAATCTATTACTGTGTTACAAGTAATTACCAACAGCAATTGTTGATCTCACTTTGCTGGAGAGATACAAAGGCTAGATGCAGTAACACGGCATTCTTTTTGAAGGGTTACTTGTGTTGTAAGTGAAAGACGCTATAAAATGACAATGCTGCTGCAAAGGAGACAGAATGATACATTGAGTCAAATTCCCAGGCTAAGTCTTTTCAAAGCACAAAAGTAGCTCCTGCATCCTTTCAAACATGATAACTTTCTTGCATTTTACATTGACCATATTAAGAAAAATGGTAATGAAGAGATCATGACAACTTCGTTTAGAAAGACAGAATCAACTAGGTTGGAAAAGACCTTTAAGATCATCAACTCCAACCATTACCACAGGACTGCCAAGTCCACTACTAAACCATGTCACCAACGGTCTCATCTACACTTCCAGGGATGGTTATTCCACCACTGCCCTGGGTGCCGGTTCCAATACCTGATCATTCTCTCTGCAAACATCCAGTCTAAACCTCCCCTGGCACAGCTTGAGTTTGTTAGCTTTTTTCTTTTTTTTTTGTCAGCTTACAAACCAGATTTGTAGTGATGCAGTCAATGCACATGAGTGACCTAAGCAGGGAGCAGGGTCAGGGGTGAAGCAGCAAGAATTCAAACAACCCGAGTCTCGTTACTTAGTCTGCTGTGGGTCTTTGACAGTGTTAAAATGTTCATGCTGTTTGATAACACCATCTCCTCTCTATTAAGGCAGAAACTAGCTTTTCAGACAGAGCCAGAGGAAGAAGCACTGACACATTCAGGGCGCATTCTTGGGTGTGTTGGTCGATGAGAAAATGAACATGAGCCGGCAGTGTGCGCTCGCAGCCCAGAAAGCAACCGTATCCTGGGCTGCATCAAAAGGAGCGTAACCAGCAGGTCAAGGGAGGGGATCCTGCCCCTCTACTCTGCTCTCTTGAGACCTCACTTGGAGTATTGTGTGCAGTTCTGGTGTCCTCAACATAAAAAGGACATGGAACTGTTGGAACAAGTCCAGAGGAGGCCACGAGGACGATCAGGGGACTGGAGCACCTCCCGTATGAAGACAGGCTGAGGGAGTTGGGGCTGTTCAGCCTGGAGAAGAGAAGGCTGCGTGGAGACCTCATAGCAGCCTTCCATTATCTGAAGGGGGCCTATAGGGATGCTGGGGAGGGACTCTTCATTAGAGACTGTAGTGCTAGGACAAGGGGTAACAGGTTAAAACTTAAACAGGGGAAGCTTAGGTTGGATATAAGGAAGAAGTTCTTTACTGTAAGGGTGGTGAGGCACTGGAATGGGTTCCCAAGGAAGCTGTCAAAGCTCCATCCTTGGCGGTGTTCAAGGCCAGGTTGGACAAAGCCTTGGGTGAGATGGTTTAGTGTGAGGTGTCCCTGCCCATGGCAGGGGGGTTGGAACTAGGTGATCTTAAGGTCCCTTCCAACCTTAACTATTCTATGATCTTTTACATGATCTCATGGGAGGCTTCTACTAAGGATGGGGAAGGGCTGGAGAAGGCACAGGAATGACGATGTGATATCCTCATGGCTTGCTGAGCATGTCCCAGCAATGGTGGGTCAACCAGTTTCACTTCTGTGGTTCTACTGGCACTGACACCAATGACTTTTAAAAGCAACAGCTGCCAATGAAAAAGTGGTGACAACTACTTTCATGGAAGGAAGCCTCCAGTGAACACTGCCCTGTTGAACCTACACTCTGTTTTTGTCTGAACTCAGGAACTGCAAGAGGCTGCTCTTCTGTGAGCGCCAATTTTCATTTGATTGGTACAACACTCCTTTTTCAGATAAACTGGCAGCTCAGACCTCTTACTGAAAAGATTATGGGATCAATAGTTTAGAAATTATGAAACACTGGAATAAGTGAAAAGGGATTAATTGGCTTGGTTAAAAAAAAACCAAACAACATTACTACTGGGAATGTTCTCCTACAAATCAAACACCATTTTTTTTTCTGAGTCTCAGAATATTTTTAAAGGTTACTGTACCTTGGGATACACAAACAGAATAATCTTTAGGAGGGTATACTCATGACAAAGCCCAAAGGGGCTTTTAACACCTAGAGTTTGTGCAGCAAAATCCATCAGAATATCTCAAAGCATTCCTCACAAGACATCAACACCTGCCATTTTCCAGTTTGGCTCCAGAGGTGGAATTTAGTCCATGACTTAAACCACCTGCTCAACCAGCACCATACATAGGGAACATTACACTGGCCTCCCCCTTTTTTTTCCAACCCATGCAAGCCTCTTAAGTCCATATGTGTCGATGTTCCTGTTTCACCCTACAAAGTACCAGTAGGTATTATTACCACCTCCCTCCAAACAGTATTTGCTTAGACATTCCACGGAAACTTTGGAATAGAAGAAATACTTGCTAAGAGCTGTAAACTGTTGAGAACAGGGTTTCCAGTGACACCCACAGCAGAGCCCTTGCCCTCAGAGGAGCCCTGGGAAGCAGTACAGAAACACTTGCAGCAGGGAGAATAAACACTGCATGCAGAATGTTGAATAAACATAAATCTGGGCGCTTAGGTCTGAACTTCAAATTCATGTCTGTTATCTCTTGCCTCTGAACAATGGTCAACAAACACCTCAATGCCTTGAACTAATAAAACCATTTTCCTTTCTAATGCTACAGCCTGACATTTTCTTCAGCTGAATTCTGGAAGGCTGTGTGCCCATATGACTGCTTTTAAATCATACAGAAATGTGAGAAATTCCTTGGGAAGAAAAAAGTAAAGGGCAGAAAAAAGGCAAAAAAATCCAAAAAGCATTCTGGTCAGATTTTCAAGCTATCCAAAGAGATTGCTACACAGCTGACATAAATCAATGTGGCAGGAGCTACAGGCTAATTAAACAAATGTGACAACTTTACTGTGACAATTTGAAAATGCTCAAAGCGCCTCTCATCCACAGTGTGCATTCTTCTCAAATACGTATTAAACCCCATGGATTGTATTAGGAAATTGAAAGGAACTTACATATTCAATAAAAAACACAATTATAAGCACAATTTGGAATATATGGCTAAAAAAGATTGGAAGTTCATAAGGTTTCTCAGACCATTAAGTTCAATGACACGCTTTCTTTAAAGAAATGTTAGAAATTTTCTATAGCAATAGATAAACCACAGTATGTAGTATAATTTTAAATATCTGATTTGAGGCTTGCTTTTGCACAATTATAACACCAATAATTCCAGCTGAAAACCTCAATGCATTTTGCTTGCAACTAATGGCAGAGTGGGCAAGGTTCTATTTTGCCACTTCATGGAAGGAGACCCTGTGAAGCAAAGGGGTATCTCAAAGTGATACAGGAAGATTAAAGGTAGGATGTTTTATCTGAGTCTGTGTATTCAAACATTTACCAAGAGGATGTTCAAAGAGCTGGGAAGATGGACCCTATCATTCTTTTACTGGCAGGTGTGAAGTGGTGTGCTCTGAAGACTCTTGACAGCTGAAACAATCTCCACAATTAAGAAGGAAGACACCTTCAGAAACAGCTCCACTGACTGTCCTGACAGTCTTAAAGCCCACAGATCAATGGCAAGAAAGACAGAAATTGCTCCCCTCAAAAAGCTGGCTTCCAGAACTGTTTTCCCTACAGAATGTGAAATTACTTGAACTTAAGACAGATGATGACTGCAAGACTGCCTTCCCGCACCAGGAAGCTTCCCCAAACCCCATGGAGGCTGGCAAGGCTGACAGTGTCACCACATGACTCCTCCAAAGAGAAAGTCCACCTGCTTGTCCAGGGGATCTCTCAGGAAAAAATACTTCTTGGCCTGTAACTCAGCTGGTAGCTGGTGTCTGTATTCTTGCATTAAGAAGAGATTAGGAGTGACTTGGGTTAAATTTAGACTGCAGTACATGTAGAAAATAGCAATAAATATTCCTGATATCTGCTGAAACAGAATACTACCCCCCATCTCCTCTGAGAGCAACAATAAGGTTCAGACTTGTAACTTCAGTTTTACTCCAGATGTCATCTTTGTCCTGCATTATTTTCCTTCTAAGAGCACAAGAGCAGTGAAGCATCAATGGCTGCATCATGGTGAGTATATTTAAATCAGTGAAAATGAGCATGCCTCAAGTATCTGGCCTCTTTTGGGTTTTTTTTTTTTTTTTTTTTTTTTTTTTTTAATTTCTCTAGTTCTTTCCTTACATATGTTTTCCAACCATCAGCCATTTTTTTTCAGGTTTGGATCATCATGGCCAGCTGAAACTTCAGAAGACAGTTTCAAAGAGGAGAGCTCTTGAAACTCTTTCCGAAGATTCATTCAGTTACAGGGACAGTCTAGGGACTGTAGTGATAGGACAGGGACTGTAGTGATAGGACAAGGGGTAACAGGTTAAAACTTAAACAGGGGAAGTTTAGGTTGGATATAAGGAGGAAATTCTTTCCTGTTAGGGTGGTGAGGCACTGGAATGGGTTGCCCAGGGAGGTTGTGAATGCTCCATCCCTGGCAGTGTTCAAGACCAGGTTGGACAAGGCCTTGGGTGAGATGGTTTAGTGTGAAGTGTCCCTGCCCATGGCAGGGGGTCAGAACTTGATGATCTTAAGGTCCTTTCCAACCCTAACTATTCTATGATTCTATGATCCTCCAGCCCCATCCTTCCCCTGGCCACTGCAAGTCTCTTTTTTTCCTAGCTCTGTTTCTCTTGACTAACCACATATGGCCAATCTACCCTTCATGGGCCCCACCAGCTTCTTCAGCTGTGTTGACATACAGGGAGGCTTCCTACCAGGACTTACAACACACAAAACTTACCCTCAGGGCTGCAAAAATGGAAACCTTCCCTTTTGTGCGATAAAGAGGAACAGAAGATGCTATAGGCTTTGTCATTTCAAACAAGAATTGTTTCTAAAGCATACATTCATTTCAGAAAGCCTAACTCGATTTTAATATGTTTCCAATGTCTTCATTCTGTGCCTAAAGCAATTTGTTATGTAGAGTACACATTATTAATCTACTTAAATGAAAGGTAACATTGCTAGCAGTTTAAACACTCAATGCACATATTTAACAATGTTTCATTCTGACAGCACAAGATGAAATAACAGAAATGATTAATCTGAGACCAAAGCAATATTCTACTACCTATATTTCAAAATAGGGCTAGATTTTATTTTTAATACTTTGGCATTAAGATGTGCAAGTGGAGTACAGGAGCTTCAGATGGCTTTTCTGCTTGACCACACTGAACACTGTGCCACTAGATGCTGTTACTGGTCATTTTGGAATCAGCAGCAGGACTCCAGGACAGGCACACAACAGGCTCTGCAGTTCTTATCCATGTTTTTATACAACATAAATCTGCGCAGTGTCCTTAAGGGAGGATACCTGATACAGCTACAGCCTAACACTGTAACAGTGTAGAAGTGTTCAAAATTTGCCATCCAGTTCAGCACCCGCAGCCTTGTTTGCTCATGGGAGCGTACAAAAGGTCAAAGTGGATGTGACATCCCAGATTCCCTGGGTCTGTTTTCTCTCGCACTTTCACTCAAAGATAAGGGAGCTACTCTTTATTTACAATGATGAAAAGGGACGGGAAGTCAGGTCCCATGACTCTGCAAATCTGGAGTAGGAATCTTAGTTTTATGATACTGTCCACTCAAGACCCCATGAGCTCATCTTCCCACATTTTTTTGTCTCTTTCATTTCAGTTATTTCTGGAACTACAAAACTTAGAAGTTTTTTGTTTTTAAAGTAGTATATAAACTGACCCAAACTTTTAAGTGATGCAGAGGGTGCACCTGGTCTTCCGCAGAAGTTGCTAAACTACTATCACTTCCTCCACGGCAGTGACCTTGCTGAATCACTTTCTTCTTTGAAGTGCCCTTTTAAAAAAATATTTTGTATATTCTCATGAAATATAATTATTTTTATCATAACAGTGTACCAAATCAGAGTGAGGATGCTGTAACATGTTGCAATGCGTAGTGGATCATTTCTGAGGTGACTGTCAATGAGGGAGAGAAAATAAGGGTGGCTGTTTTGGTTCAAAAGAGATACTGAGCATTTGGAAAACAGATAAGAATTAAGACTTTTTCCTTTAGTCATTCTTTCATTCTCTTCAGGAGCAGTAAAATGTGTCTGAACTCTTGTGATGTCAGCTCACTTTACAATAATTTTAGTAGGGATGGTAAATCTGGCAGTGATAATCAAATGATACAATACTACTGAAATCAGCAGTATTTCCATTTGGTAGTACAAAAATGTATGTTGAAATATTATGGTTAAGGAGATAAGAAAACAGAACTGAATAGTGAGTTCGAAATAGGTGCATTTCAATCTCTCTCTTTTCCTGAATACCTTTTGTAATCTTTTTTTATTGTTACAGTGTATACAGGCTGCAACAGACCCACATCATGATCAGATTTTACATTTCAAAGTTCTTTGCTAAATATTTCTTTAATACTGCTACAAAAATAAAATCTTTGATAAATTCCTGCAGGCTGGAATCAGATCTTGCTTGTCTGTCCTGACAAAGGTCTAATCTTTTGCTCTTTACATCTTGACAAGGTATTTATCCCTATAAAAGGCAGGTGCAAAACACCTTTCGAGTACAGGAAACAATGCACACCCATGTGCATCTGTCAGATCAGTCAACCTTTCCTCCCCGTCACCTCTCCAACAGCATGTAGTATCTTTGCATTAATCTGGCAGCACAAAACAGATTTATAGTATACATCTACATCACAAGTGAACTCCTCTCATACCTAACTTGGGCCATGCCAGCACTGCAATGGTGGCCTACAGAATAAGCCACATAAGCTGCGTCCTCAAGCACTGACTCATGCCAACTTCCTACTCAACTAGTCTAAAGTTAATGCTGAGGTTTCTACATTATGTACCTTCAATTTAACATAGTCAGCTTTGGGGTAACACTCCTGAGGTGCCTTTCTCATGCACAGCACAATAATGTTGTCATGGTAAAGATGAATGGCCAAAAACTTGAATAATCCTGTTCTGCTGTGTTCATGTGTAGCTCATACTGGCCAAAGCAAGCCTCTGGGTTAAGGGTCTACTCTACACTGGGAAGAACTAAGATTGCTCTCTCCAGCTCCAATCAAGACTACTCTGTGCTATCCTCAAATGACTCCAACCATTAATTTCTCTGTGCCTGTGTGTATATGGCTGGACAGCTCACACAAAGCTGGGAAAAGGCTTCTTTTGACCTTCCTGAAATTGTTGCTGAACACTTGTGGTGGTTCTGAGACAAGAACTGAGCTGATCACCTTCCAAACCAGAAATGAGCTGTTCTCAAATACTACTCAGCATTTCCATTTTCTGGGGCAAGCCTACATCTAGAGAGCCATCAGAGCAAAGGACTAGATGCTGCTTTTATGTACACCTAAAGTAATGCAGGGGTAACTCCTTTTTATTTAATAACAGCAGCAGCAATGTAAGTTGGAGCTGCTGCCAATTTATACCAGTGTGGGAGGAAGAAGAATTCAATGAACTCAAATGAGATCAGATGCCAGTGGAATTACCCCTTGATTTATTTTGATGTGAGAGCAGAAACTGCCTCCATTGACAAAATGCTGATAAAAAGCTGAAAATTCAATGGCTTAGAAATTGCTGATATTCATTGGTTTTATTCCTCCAAATCTTCATATACATAAGCAAAGTCTAAAGAAAAAAAAAAACCAACCCAAAACTACTGTTGCAACACTTTGCCTTCGTCAAAACAGGCTATTACCCATTTTTTACATGCTTCCAAAGGCTGCACACCAGGCAAGGGACAAAGGCCGCAGATACACATTTACACGTGGGTTAACTTTTCAGTCCATTTTTTCATTTCAGTAGAAATAATAAATCACCTTATCCTGGAGAAAGAAGCAGCTTGACAGAAAACATACGGTGCTGGGCTATTTTTATAGCACACCTAAGATGTATAGGGATTCATTTATTTACTCAGCTATTTAAAAGTGGCTACTCTTACTCATTCTCTGGACAGCTAAATGCCAGGTTGCTAAGTTACTGTTACTTGACATCATCTCCTCCCCAACGTGTTTCCACAGTTGACAGGTTCACATGATTTACTAGGCCAGTCAGCTCGTTATTCACTTGTCCAATGACGTCTAGATGGTCATTTGAAATTCACATCATGTCCTCCTCAGCAAGCCCCCAGATTCTACATGAAAATATTTAAACTGCCCATGAGTTACTAAATACATTTGCGACTACACTGGACAGAGTACCTGTGTTTTTCAAAGTACAATTATTAAAATTGGGTGTACCATTGTTCTTCAATGTTGGTTTGTATTTTGAAAGAGAAAACTACTGAGAGGCAAATAACAGTCTGTATCTATTATAGTCTAATTTTGCTCTGTGAGCAGCTCACCTCAGCTATGGATGACACACATTAAATTTGTTAGTGCTTTCAATTGGCATAAGGAAGGTAATACTACACATAATTTGCCTAGTCAAGGGCATCTTCACTTGCTGATCAATTTACATATTCTCCAATGTCATTAGATATTACCTAGTCATCAGATGAATAGAAGACTATACAAATTACAGACTTCGCTCATTTAACTCTAGTCATTTTATACTAATTACAATCTGAATTATATTTAGGATTTGTTTTGCTTCCAGACTAGAAAGCCTTTAATTAATACCACAGCTGTCCACATAACATCAGAAGAGTCCATCTAGCTACTTGATGGCTTACTACAATGAATATGCATCTACAAGAGTTATTTTGTTCCTTTAAGCAGGGACAGATTTTTAGACAGCAGTGCCTGCCCAGATGGTTAGCAACACAGACACAAAAGCTTTATATGTACAGACCAGAGCCTCCCTGCTGCAAGATTACATCTAATCGATTGCCTAAACACCTAGCCCAAAGTTTCAATTTACACTGCAAGTCCTCAAGAACATGTAGTTAAATAAATAAGATTTCCTTTCTTTCCCGTGTAATGTTGTATGCTTATCACCTCTCTGCCCAGAAGTCAACCAATGCGAAGGGAGGTCCCTACTGTGCTCATTCTAGGTAGAAACAGGATGTCTGCTGGTTTGCACTGACACACAGCCCTATACTGGGACCAGCAGAACATGTCACATAACATGCCAGGAGAGCAGGGAATGCTGATGGAGCACTGGTACAAGTGGCACAAGTAACAGCATCAGAACACTGGCTTAAAATGTCATTTCTATTGCCCCATTTGCACTTTGTATCACAACTTTTCAACGAACTCATTTTTCAATGGCTGCACATAGCAAGTGACAACTTAATTTAAGTCCATATTAATATAATGTGAATTACACACTCATACACTGTTAAGTGCCTGTCTTCCATATTACCCACACTTTCAAAGCCATTATGCAGCTTAAAAAATAAGCCACATTTTGGAACAGAAAAAAGTGTACTGACCACCCATGTATTCACCTTCATCTTTTAATTTGCTATTAGCAACCTTTATGAAATACAAATCTCCTGTACTACCTTTACAGCTTGGCCTTAGTTATTGAAGAGAGATTATTTTATTATTATTAACAACCTTTACAGCCATCATGGTTAGGAAAGCAAAATCAACAAGAGACCGCTCTGCCATTAACCTTTGGTTATAGTATCAGAACAGTCCTTAAAGCATTTACACAAGATGACATAAGTGGCTGACTGTTTCAGGAAATCTGAAGGACTATGAAATTTTGCCTCTGAAGACTCAGGGGTTTGAACAGACTCAAGACCTTTCCCCTCTCTCTGATGAAAATTTTTGACCATAAACTCAATTAAAACTTCTTTTTCCTAAAGAAAAAAAAAAGAAAAAAAAAAGAAAAAAAGGAAATAAAAGAGAGATTAGGAATTGCAAACCTCTACAATTACAAAACCCATTAATCAAGTTCAGCTTGAAAAAAGAGCTCTGTAAAATCAGAGGTCACAAATCTTAACATGGTACCTCTTCCTTGTAAAGTCTAGGAAAAAAACCTAGAAGAATTACTGTGTCTTTCAGAGGGGTGAAACTGAATTAAGTCACTTAATCCCCTGACTGAAAAAGAGACAAAGGAGCAAAATTCAAGGCATGAAATGATCTCTCCCAAGGGAGAGGGAGACAGACAGGGCTGGGGAAAGGCAGGCAGCAGCACCTTTCTTCCTGCACTTTGGGGTGCACAGTTCAGGAGTGGATGTGGCTTACAGCAGAAATTGCCAGTAGTTGTCAATGGTTTGGCTGGTCAAAATGCACATTATTACAGCCCCATCTGTCTACCTTCAGAACCCGTCTTGTAATTCCTCTTGTTTACCTCGGCAACACCCCTGACAGGATGGAAACGTTAATAGCCTAGATTTTACATGGGGAAACTGCCATCAGGGAGCAGAGGGCCACACTCCCAGAGGCGCTTCAGGGTCTACATAAATGGCCCCAAAAGGCCAGAAAGGATCTGTCAGAGCTAGGAACTTAATCCACACTCTTAAAGCACAAATAGCTGCTGAAACCAAGGGTCATCCTTTTATCTGGAGCAGACAACCTGAATCTCCTGACACAGGCCTTCCACGGGGAGCCTGAAGATTGGATTTTGACTACTGCTGGGCATCGCATTCTTTTATTTTCTCTTCATTGCCTATCAAGTAGAATATGATACTCTGCATGCAGCCAAAACACATTTTCCACTAGCTCATTCTGCATTATAAATTTGAGAAGAACAAAGTCACTAACAAAACTGAGGTACGTCTACTTCCACGTGTGCTTCAGCCACCATACAAAGTTGAAAGCCTAATTTAGCTGCCACTGAAGGCAACCAGTTGGGACTGGGACTTGCTGGGCCTTTGATGGGCAGCCTCAGAAGTGGTTCTGTGATCTGCTGCTTTCTCACCTAGCTGCACATGTGGTGAGGTCCCACACTCACTGCTCTGTGCCAACCCTGTACCCAGCACATGTGGTCTCATGCACTCAATATAGCTTCTGGCTACACCTGTAGCTGACAGGTTTGCTCCATGTCTGAATGGCAAGGATGGGCACCGGGAGCGCCTCCAAGCATCTGCACCCAGCCGTCAAGAAAGATCTGCTGGTTTATACCCCTCTTTCAGTTGCCCATTATATGCTCTTGTGAGACAGATCACCAGAGACATGGAAACCTGCTACATCCCTGCTCTGTCCACCCCAAGTTTAACAGCCTACTGGGACCAGCTGCAGGGACTCTGAAGTTCATCCCCATCCTCTGCTGTCATCATCATCAGAATCCTGCACTGATCACAGCAGGTTTCAGAAGGAAGCCTAGGACATTCTGACTCTGTTGACTTAAACTGCAGCCATGGGGTAGGAAATAGTATCACCTCCTTTTGATTAGGAAAAGGACATTTCTACTTCCTATGATTTATATACACTGTTCCCACATTAAAACTGGCACCTGGTTGATTGATCCCTGAAATTCACTACATCACATTTCTTTTTGATGCTGTTTACTGGACAACTGCTTTCCCCAGCTAACAAGTCATTCATTACAACTATAGTAAAGAACCTAATTGAAATATATAAACAGGGGAAGAAGACATTTACAATGTACCAAGTATTTCAAATAGCCTTGCAACACTTTCTTTGCTTTTGCACCCTTAGTGTCCAATAGGTACTAAACCCCTGTTCACTTTGAGGGTTGAAACTAGATTTTATTTATTAGCATGCATTCATTGCTTCTGGGTACACATGCAGATGTATACTCCTCTGTTACTGCAGGTCTGCACGTGCATGCTTGCCTGCTGGTTCAACATACTTCTGCAGCAACACTGGCAACCTATAAGGACATCAACAGCATCCCGAGATAACGTGTGTGCACATAACAGAAGCAAGTTTCCCAAACTACTTAAGTCTGGATTGCAGTGGATACTGAGAAGCCCATTTTATAAGTAAGAACAAGTCCATGTATTTGCAAGCAAATTGACACAATTGTTACAGATGATTTGAGGTCTGTACCAGCTGCTCCTAGTGGCAAGAACATGGCCAGCACAAATTCCTATTGAAATTTTATACCCTCTACACTGAACCCCAGGAAGCTGACTGTCAATCCAAGGAAGCAGCTCTGACAGATGAGAGATAACCCACGAGGACAAAAACCTAAATTCCAGATAGGGACTGCTGGGTTGCAAACCTGACCCCAGACAAATCTCACTGCCAACAGGGGATGTCAAAATTGGGGTGTCTGAGGAAAAGCCTTTCTTAAGTAATGCAAATTTACATGTACACAAGTTGTGCACAGTCCCCTTTATTATATGATCTTGTTACAATTAAACCATGCTCAGTTAGAATGGTTTTAATTTTCTGCATTAAACCACTGACCAGAGCTCCTGGAAAAAGAAATAACCGAGTGTTTAACAAAACCATGAATGATGAGCAACTGTAGCTCGGGTGAATAAGGAAGAAGACTGTAGGTCAGTCTATGAGTGAGAGAATTAAGGTAACTCCACCTCAGGGTAGGAGAGAAATATGTCCTGGAGAGACTCACAAAGATTAAGAGCTTAAAAACCCCAGGAATGTGTGTAAATCCTGACTGCGACAAGCTGACAGATGCAGAGTATGAGGTGAACTAACCTTACTCACTAAGGAGCACCCTGGGCCTACCACTTGCCTGTGTGTTTTTAATACAGACCCACTAAAATGTTATTATTTACCTACAGTGTTAAAGACAGCCATATAATTCTTCTCCCTGAAAGATGAAATAGCAGCACTACAGCTATACAGAAAAGCAAAGGGTATTACTCACCCGTAATATGTCTTCCACACAGCTGGAGTCATTGGGAACCTAGGTGCAAAGAAAGAATGTTTAGTCAGGTGCTTCATGCAAAGTTCAGTGACTACAACCACAGAGCTAAACAGGTAACAAGCCTCTGTTTGAAGACTGCTGTATCCATGCTTGCTGCCTACCAGATTTTCCAGTTCAGATCAACATAAATCATCAGCAAGATCCATTTTGTCAAAAGTTTTTTCTTCTGCACTGCTTTGTGCTACTAAGAACACTTCTGAAGCAATAAAGTACTCTGATTTCCTCACAGCTGAGGACTGGCACTGGAATTGCCTGAAACTTCTGTATTGAAGAACATCCCGCTGCTACTCCTATCAGCAGCCTTCAAAGAGAAGGCGAGGTTTGGTTTAACTTGCTGCACGCTGCAGTGAAGGACAGAGGTGATAACAGTTAGGAGAAAGCTGTTATCATCAACTATCTTAACCTACAGCTTAATAGGCTAACAGCCAAGGCAGCTCTTAAAACTTAAATACATACTGTAGTAAAATACTGGTTGGACTGTAAGGGTGGCTGATGATTTTGTTGTCTCTCACTTCATCAGCCTGTCACAGGTTAAGTATCCTCTGAACAGCACAGGGGAATCCACCTCAAGAGGCTTGACAGATACTCCTTTTCCCCTTAGAAAGTTGCAATATATCTATACACACAACCATACCCATGCACACACAGAGTTGTGCCCTTAATGCCTTCCAATTGAAAATACTCATTTTTAAATGGTACTTACAGCATGTGCCACAATCCCTCATTCCAAGAACATGAAAGAGCTCAAAACCTCTGACTACTGTGAACAATTACATAAACAACAGGTGGACCCATGTGTACAATCATTTTGTAGCACTTGTAGGTAGTTGTGATGGGCTCTTATCACAGGGATACAGCAGAAGAGAAGAAACAATATTTAGGAATGTACCAAAAACCAGGTAAGCACTTCATGAATATTCAGTGACACTTTTCTGCCTGACACTTCACTGTAGTGCCCTTGTTAACTAGTTTGGTAAAAGACATTCATGACTAAACTCGATCCCCGTTATCCTAATCTGCTATAGAGCTTGACCAAAAGCACTGACCATGGCTTTCCTCCTGTATTTCAGCCAGCACTAAGCTTCAAGAATAAATCCACACAGCTACAAAAGCCGAAGACCAGAATGACCTATTAGATCACCAAGTTCACGCTCTGCTAAAGTAGCACATTTTCCCTGTTTCTTCTTGTACTATCACTAGTTTGACATAGAAACTGTAGGGAAATGGGTCTCCCATCCCTTCCCTTAATAAAACACGGACCAATGCTGTAAACTGTTCAGCCCTTTTTTGTGATAATTGTTAAAATTTTGCTTTCAGTGATACCTCAGCCTTTCTGTAGAGCTCTTCCCACTACTCATTTCTTCCCTTCATATTTACACCATGCACACACATGCAGAATTTCACTTCACTTTTCTCAAAGGATGAATGTTGAACTTTTGCCTTCTTTCCTGATACACATTTCCCATCCCTGTGGCTTATTTCATCACTGTTCTCTGAATTTCCAACAGTTCATCAATATCTTGGTAAAGAAGTACTCAAGTGAATATGAGTACGCTGCAGGGATATTAGTGATTTTTATCTCCTTCAGCAACTATAGATTATAATTTTATTTTCCATAGCATCACTTAAAAACACTCAACTGACCAGAAAAAAGAACCTTACCTTTTGTCCCTAGTTTCTACTCTGCTCAAATTCCACCTAACAAACCTAGCTTGAGAACTTTCAGTGGATGGTCAGCATTAACTGCAATAGGCACGCAGCTCACCCTCATACCTCACAACTTGATATTCCAGTACTTCACTGGCCTCCCTTCATCCACCAGTGTTTCACTTAAATCACTTTTTTCCCTCTCAATACCTGTAAGTCCCTGTTTTCCATACCCCATACCAACTCTCCATTCAGTGAGGAATAGTTAACTTTAAGACCAGCAAGCACCAATATTACTACACTATGCAGTGGGACAGTGGGAGTACATACGTCTCTAATACATTCCTGATTTTTTTTCAATGAAAAATTAGTATGTTGGAATATGAGAAAACAAAACAAATACTCCCCCCATCAGCTAGCACACCAATCACAAAACCTTTCACAGCAGTAACAGGAGCAGCCCAAAACCCAGCCAAGTGAGTCAAGACTGGGAAGAGTGACAGCAGCAGAGATACAGCAGTCTTCTCTTTATTTAACACCCCTCCCTGCCATTATACATGCCATTTTCAATGGTTAACCAAGATACCATGTGTATTCTTTTGTTTAGAAATGTCTTAATTGTCATAATCCTGTTCCTGACTGTTAACACAGTGCAGAGCATGTTTTAACTTGTTTCACAGTCCTCTCACAATTCACAGCCCTGTTTAAGTTTATGCTACTTCAGAACTAATGATGATAATAACAATAAACATACCATTTTACTTTAATAAAGCCCACTATATATTATGCAATCACAATCAGCTTCTGCTGGCAGCACTTGCTAATAACTTTAAATGCTTATGCATCAATTTAATTGCTTTAATGGCAAAGAAGATTTTAATGGCTTGACAGAACTTTTGTTCCCTTTGGCATTGCTTTGTTTTGAATCACTGGTATTAAAGTAATGCAAGATGTCAAAGTGCTGTGATTGTCATCTAGGGAGAACCAAGCAGGAGCTAGCACAAAGAGGAAAACATTTAGATTGATGCAAACATTAAAAGAATAATTATTACAACATAGCTATCGAGAGAAGATCAATGTAAGAGTCTTTCCGTACATTACTATTAGTGGATTTCTAAAGAAATGAGACCATTTTTCTAAATTCATGCTACAGTTACACATTCTAAGAGACTTGAAAGGCACAGATCTATCCTGGAAAGAAAACGAAAAAAGAAAAAGAAAAAAAGCAACCTTTCAAAGTGTGAATCAAAAATTGGAAGTTTAATTGTCCATAAACACTTGCATTCAGCTAACAAGTGCAAGCAGTCCCCCATGGCACACCATGGCACCCATGCAGATTCATCAGGACAGAATGAAACAGAGCACATACAATATTAACCACCTTCTCCAGTGCTAGTGCTATAACAAACTGTAATTAGAATTGCCGTTAATAAGATGCCATGTTCCTCCTGTAGTTTAGCTGAGATGGGACACCCATCCATCCTACTACTTTCCTAATCTAATAAAAAATGAAGTGGTTTAGGACCCATTGTGTGATTCTCCACCCTTCTCCTCTTCACGTTTCATCAGTAACCTCTTAAAAAGATCACAGCCTGCATTTGTGCATGCTTTTGGTGATTTTCTTCCTTTGTGAGCAGCATAGTCTAACACAGCCAAAAGGACAGAAATGTGGCTTCCGTAAGACTGAGTACTTGCATTTCACATCATGAGCTCTTCTCTCAGACGGCAGTGCATTCGTGAATCCCAGACAGAAGTGAATATTACCTAAGCCGTAGACAGATGTCCTGAGGTAATAAAACTTCAATCAAAACAAAACCAATTCAAAATAGCTATATGCTATATTGAACTCATCTTCCAGTTTCATTTTAATCTGGCAAAGCTCTTTTGCATCAGAACACTTCATGTTTACTTTTAAATACCGCTTGCTAAAAAAAGGGACAGGTCAGATGATCAAAATATTCCACCTAATACAAGTCAGTGTTATAAGGGTCTCTTCATGTTTCAGACTCACAAGAGAACAGAACAGAACTTAAATGATGTGGAACCAAAGGTTTAATGTATGGCTTGGGTGGCTCAGGGCTAAACTTTAAAGGGAGGGAAAGAGGTCAGAAATCTAAGAGTGAGGGAACAGTAGCTTTTAATGTTATGCAGATCAAATGACATTGGGTGAATGGTTATAATATCTGATGAGTCATGTTGATCTAACCTTCCATTTATTCATTCAACAGTTCCTTGACCAGTCTTACCTCCTGGACAATTTATAACCTGGATGAGATCAGATTTTGTTTTTGCAGCACAGAAAAATCATGCAAGTTTCTTTTCCCTGTAATTTACATCCAACAGCAGGCATTTCTCAGAAATGATAGCAACAAGACCTTCTAACAGATTGTCAGAATAGTTCTGAAAATTCAAATGTAGAGTCAGAAAAAAGAAATACATGATGAATAATGTCTTTGTCAGAACTGACCAACTACATTCTCATCTGGATAAACTGTGAATAATCCCTCTTGCTTTACTGACGCACATTTGGCATTCAACAAGTAATCGCTTCTTCCTATCTTTATTTTACTGGAAAGATAAATGTAGCATGTTAAATGAATGTAGGAAACCCACTCTGATTTTTTTGCGTATGAGCACCTGTGTGCTTACACATCAAGAGCTCAGCTTTCATTGTCATCTCCTTTATCAAGGAATCTATTTTGACTATGGGGAGGTGAAGCTCATACTACTGTTTACTCCTTCGAACACGAATTGATTTTTCACTTGCTAGCATGAAAAGATCATGTGCATGAGCCTTGACTGATCATTTCCAGCGTGCACTACATGATTATAAGAGGAAAACACTGAGAAAACCAGAAGCAGACTGTCCTGGGTTCAGCTGTTTCTCCGTCTTAATAGCTGGTGCAGTGCTGTGTTTTCAACTTTAGCCTGAGAACAACGCTGATAACACACTGATGTTTTAGTTGTGCTAAATAATAATTACTCAGATCAAGGACTTTTCAGTCTCATGCTCTGCCAGTGAGGAGGGGCACGGGAAGCCAGGAGGAGGCAGAGACAGGTCACCCGACCCAAACTAGCCAAAGGGGTATTCCACACCACAGCACATCAGGCCCAGTATATAAACTGGGAGGAGTTACCTGGAAGGCCCATATCACTGCTCGGGTCAGGCTGGGTATCAGTGGCGGGTGGTGAGCAATTGTATTCTCACTCCTTGTTATTTCCCTTATCATCATTATCATTGGTGGTAGCTGTAGTGGTTTGTGTTATACCTTAGTTACTGGACTGTTCTTATCTCAACCTATGGGATTTACATTCTTTTGATTCTCCTCCCGATCACTCTGGGAGCGTAGTGTGGAAGAAGAAGGGTGAGTGAGCCAGCGGCTGTGGGGTTCTGAGTTACCGGCTGGGCGTAAACCACAATACAGCCAAACCAGGACTGTCGCAGAAGCCTTATCCTATGAATGCCTTCAGCTCCTGCCAGGCTTCCTATTAACAGAGGTTCCAGAAGGGCTTCCATATATAAGACATTGGACTAGATGATCTTTGAACATCCTTCCAACCTATGAGATTCAACAAATCTAAGAAGATGCAATACTTTAGCTGCACCTGAATGGAGGACAGAGCCATGCTTCCCAACATCAGCTTTTCTTTGATGGCCATCAGTATGTCCTTACACACTCAGGCTTCATTTCCCCTTCTCAGTCATTTCTACATCTTTTCTTGACCTGCTGCATTTCAGACTGCAGCCCACCCCTCAGCTGCCACCTGACTACACATTTCTCCTCCTGAGGCAGACTGTTTCACATGTATTTGAGGTACACCACTGCTCAGTCTTCCTTGGGTTGTTTCACAGTTCATGCTGTTGTCTCTTTCTTAGCTCGCTAGTACTTCATCCCCAAAGGGTCATTCATGTAAAAGACACCTGAAATACATGTCAAACTAACCTCACTAGATGGAAGGATCTTGGCTCTTCTTTACTAACTTTGGTGCAAGCATGTAAGAATGGGAGCAGCAAAACAGCAAGGCATGAATATTGCAACCTGAGTGGATTTTTTTTTTTCTGGTGTATTTAATATTCATAAGATTATCACCACCATATATTAGCACTGTATGTTTGGGCTCTGGAAGTCAAACGTGGTATTAAAAAAAAAAACAACCCCCAAAAAAACAAGTTAAATTTCTCCCTTGGTATTCAAATACATATATGCATTTTTCACAGGGTTATTAATTCTCAAGGGAGCCATTTGTGGGGCCCAAATAACGTATAACCACTGTTTTCTTTTAGTACCTCCATCATCCTTGAACCAGAATTCCATGAGAAGACTACATTTCCCATTATTTCTGCCCCAAAAATATCTCCTGGGCCTTATTAAAAGGTCTATGAAAATATATACTTTATATATATGTGTGTATATATATAAAATTAAGAGAAAATTAAAAACCTTTGCCTAAAACAAAGTAGACCTACTCCACTGCTCCCCCTCAATTCAAATGCTGCAGAAGCAGCTGTGTCAAATACACATTTAGTGGAGAACCTGAAAACAGGGAAAAGTTTAAGGACTGGGTCAAGTTAATTTGTTAAGCTAGGACAGCCTGGGCTGGGGTCACTGCTGCTCTTCCAGTGGTGGATGGAGAAGTTTATGCCTCTTCCCTTGAGTAAAGCACATTAGCAAGGAAAAACAACTTACTAGTGTGGTCCAAAACATGACTGAACCAGACGCCTGCTGACTTTAGCAAACTTGCCAAAAGGTCTCTAGTTCAGAAGCCAAAACTGCCACAATGGGTACCTTTAGTTTCATACAAAAGCCAATGACTCCAATATGCTCCTCTCCAGTCACCTGGAGCCAGACAGAATGGTGCCGTTGCACCAGGCTGGGACACTTGGGTGCTAGCCCACAAATCAGAAGTAATTATAGCTTGATTTCTCTACAAGGAACTTGGCTTACAATGACTTCTCAGTCAGATCAACCCCAACTGCAAGGACGTTTTTTCACTGGCATTTAGTTCTGCTACAGCAACTTTTAAACTAGATTGACCTGGATGTGACAATTAGGTTTTTCTTGTTCTTCCCAGTGCATGTTGTATTTAGCCCATGTTTTCTTTTTCATTTCTTTGATGTTTTCTTCTAACAACACCATTTCAATGTTGATCAGCATGAGTCAGTCTCCATGAAAGCACAATATGCTGATGTTCAATTTAAACTCAATGGTTCGTCATTATTTTCATGCAGTAAATTGCCAAACTCTATTAGAGAGAGAAGCCTGATAAAGTGATCTCTCACTTCAAGGTCTCCTGGGAGTTTTTAATGTAGGTAAGGCTGCATATTTTTCTTCTGGAATATTCTGAATGTACTATTTAGAAGCTCACCATGATGATACAGAGTAACTGCAACTTGCCCCCAACAAAAGTGTCATTTGCAGTCCTTCATTTGTGAGCAAAACACTGGCTTGCATAAAAGCTCTTACAACCATTTAATACTGACAAAGAGAAAGGAATTTTAGAAATTAACATTTTCTTTTTTTTCATCTTTTATTTCTTCCTTTCTCTCTCTGGTCCTCCTCCTCCAACGACTGCAATGACTTACTTATGTAAAATAAGTACATTTTCTATTACACCTTGGTATTTTCGTCTTATTCTGGAAGAGGTTACCTTCTACATTTCTATTAAACTGATGATAAAAGGCTCCCTGACCTAAAATGCCACCATGCACTTGTCCACCTGAAACATCAAAGCCTGACTAGCAGACTATGCAACTGTCTAGTGCAGTGAGATATATGGTGCAGCAGAAATAAAGATCAAGTGTCTGTTTCTTGTCTTACTTTTACCAGTGTGAATGAAATCTAACTCCTCTGAAGACAGTGAAGCAGTTTAAGTATAAAAGGAGTGTGAAGAGAGCTTGGCTTCCAAGTCTACTTGTCCTCAGTTAGAGGGATGTAAATTAGACACCGTATTTATTCTCTGTGTAACCCTTTGAATAGAACCTCTTGGAAATCATTCAAAATCCCTTTACTATACAGACACAGCCAATTTAATACAACTTGGAATGGATCTCCTTCAAATCTATTTCACACAAGTGGAATTCGGTGTCTGCTCCCAGCCCATGGCAGCACGAGGGCAAGCAGTGTCAGGCAGGGCTTGTATAACTTCCTGCTAAAATAGTAGCAACGTTGACAGGTCAGAGTGTGGTAACACAACTAAAACTCCCCTGGTGTCAGTAAAGTTGCATCAGTGTAACCTGGAGCATTATGCAACCTCAAGAATTCAGACTATAACATTTCCTGCGGTTTTAGAGAGGAACCTTTTCAAGCATCTATTTACATCTGACACCACGTTTACTGTAGCTACAAGAATATGGTGGGTGACTGCTGGTTGTCTGCTCCACTGCGTTTTTTTGAAGCAGGTATGAATGTCCTCACTGAAAAATGTACTCCTGGGTATAATCTGTACAGTAGTTTGCACAGCTGCAAGGCCAATGCTGGGAACCAAATGAATCGCTCAGAGCTTGTTTGCAAATTAGTTGTTTTCATATGTTCCTCTAACACAGCCACCACTTGCAGTTCGTGTCCTCAGACTGTCTTCAAAATAGAGGGCCAGAATTCAAAGGACAGAGACATGTTTTTGCCAGCGGGAAAGAAAACAAATGTATTCTGAAATATCTTAGGGTTTAAATAACGACACTACCTGTTAGCATAACTAGTCCACACAAATACATTTTTTTACATAAGCTTCAATCAAATAAATGAAATTCCTATATGAAATAAAAGCAATTTTCATTTTATTAACAAATTAAATGAATGATTATGTCTTTATTCGGATTGGATCCAAATTCAGACTACATTAAGAGCCAGATCTTATGCTCATTAAATAGTAAGACACACTATAATCTCAACTGCCACTGATTGTCATGGTTATCATACAAAAGGAGAGCTAAAATAACACTTTTTGGACAGTATGGAACTTAGAACAAAGAAAATCTGATTTTGAATGGGATTTTTATGGCCTCTCTTTTAGTTACATTTCTAATTAAAATGCTTTGATCTATTAATGCCAAGGGACGCTGCTAAATGTATTCAATGCAGAAGTCACATACTTTTCCTCAGCTCCCAAAATCTCTTAGATCTGGGTGCACTTATGCTGCATGCAGTTAAACCCCTCACTAAAATGAAAAGATATCTAAGAATAACTCACTTCCATTAGATTTATAAATCACATTAATTAATTCTACATCTCCAGTGGTGTAGAGACCAAACTCTAATGCGAGATCTAATTAAAGAAAAGGGGGAAAAAAAATTGGAATTGAAACACAGAAGTAACTGTTTAGCCTCAAATTAATGAGGCGCTATGCTAAGCAAGAATGTCCATAAATCCCTAATGAGGATTTTAAACACATTAAAACTTCCTAATACAAAGTGTTTGCCTTCCTTTTATCCAATAACAAATAAGCCAATAATTTGCTGCTTCTAAATGACACTATTAACTGTCATGGCATGTTTTATTTGACAAACCCTCCATTCAAATACTGTAAAACCAATTAATTTGCCTGCTGTGAAATGTGTTTCTTGATAGCTTTTATGTGATTTTTCTTCTCAAAGAAATGTAAATAGGAAGTCAATGTAGGTGCCTGATTTTGCTTAAAAATACCCTGCAATAACTATAGATTTTCTAGTCAGTTTGCATTTCAAATGAATTGAAAGATAACCTCCATTTTCAGGTCATCAATCACATAATGGTCTCCTGATAAGTAAACAGTTACAGAGTAATAGTTTTATTACTAGGGAAATGGTCCCATATTTGAGCCGTGATAGTTGCAAAATTACCACTTTGTTCTGTTATAAATAATGGGCTGCACTTGGGTGCTTGGCCTCTAGCCCTCCCAGGCAGCCGGCAAGGTCGGCACTGCATGGCCATAGAATGCCTTCTGCTCCTGCACCACATTTACTCCCCGCATCTTCCAAGTGTGAGGATGGCAATGTGTCACCTTTTGGGTTTTGGTCAGAAAAATCTATAGGACAAATAAAAAGATAATTCTGTGGTTTCAGTGGTCCCCTGGGCCCCACTTAGTAGATCTCAGCTGAGAAAAGAAAGAGCATGTTACCACTGCCTCACAATGACGCTGTATCTGAATCTCCAAAGCTTTTCCAAGGTTTTCTCATCAGGAATATCAGCCTACTAAAAAGTACACATTTTATACTTCAGAGATACACTTTTTTTTCCAGCCTGCACCCACTATGTGAACTGAACTGTGCTGTGAATTGAAGGCAAAGTAGAGGATAAAGCATGGCATGCCATACTTTATGGGGCCTAACTGAATGCCAATTAATCTTTACAACATATGTACACTTCTATCAGCTCTTGCATTGCATCATGATCACATGGAGACTGTGGTTTCTTTGCCTTAAGACGTGAACACAACTTGACAAAAAACCATGACACACCACATATACATAGAGAAGGAACAGGGAATTAAATAAAACAAAGATGCCTACCAGCGCAAAAAAGGACCTAACTGCTCACTTATTTAATCATCTGCAATAGATTACCAACCAGAACTGGATAATTTATGCAGCAGGCCATGACAGCTGATATCCAATTTGCACTATCTTGTACATGTATTTCTTACTGAAAAAAGCAAAGACCTGCAACCTCACTCAGGAGGGCAGCACCAAGGCTGCCTGACACATGAGGAGAAGCAAGGCTGGGACAAATCAAAGGCAGTCAAACTACTCTGCAGCTCTGATAGCCACCATCCCTTTGGCTAACCCCTTCATCAGCACGCATCATGGAGACACACAGCCCCATACACCAATATGCTCCTTTTTCCCCAACAGAAATTCCTGATACTATTGCCAGAAATTGTTGCTGCAGTGACATTTCCGTAGGGATGTCTGGAGAAGCAATTTATGTTTAAATATTATTATCATATAAAATTATATAAAGGCATACCCAAATACGGGAAAAAATGCATTCAGCAAATCATCTTATTTTGCTCCTTTACACAATCCTATTTAATAAGCTTAAGAACTGAATTGCAGCAGTTTCAAAAAGTAAATTGAAGAGACTCCATGTCTTGCCTGAACAGTGAGAAAAACGTTTTTTTTCTATTCACTCTCAATTAAAAAAAAATCCCAAATTAAACTTTAAAAAAGTATGCTTGACACAATCAAGTATCAAGAAATCAATTTCATGACGGATACAAGCTTTTGAGCTTAAGATACTGCATAGTGTAACCTGTATTTTGCTCAGGTTGCAATCCAGTGTTCCTGAGCTCTGAATCAGCTCCACCTCTTCAGAATGCAGCTGCCTGCATCTGATTTTGCTGCTAAAATGTAAATCAAAATAAGTATTTTTAAATGTATATTATATTATTGTAAAGGATCTGATATGATATCCCACATCAACAACTTCTACATCTACTTCTTAATCGAGACATTGAATTGGGCTAAGACCACCTGACATTATTTCACTTCTGACCTTTTCAACTGTCAAACCAGACAGATTTTTATCCTACAAGATTCAAGCCAAAGCCTCAAAGGTGCAGTGCCAGAGCATTAATCCATTTCACTAGACAGTCATTGAAATTATAATTGAAAGTTCAACTTACTTTAGCATTTTATGCTGAAATACTTCTGGCAGCCCAGGGCAGAAAGTCAAAATCTGGTTTCCAATGGAGACCATTTCCGATGGTTTCTAAATGTTGGCAGTGAAATTCCTTATTGTCAAAGAGATCAGCAGATGCCAGCTTCCATTAATTTACTTTTTGTGACTGGTGCTCACTTGAGGAAGCCTTTCTTTACCTAAGGATGCTGACCTGCTGCCGGATCCCATCAGAAACAGACTAGGAAAGACACTGATTTATTAGGAGAACGGGGACATTTCAGGAAAATTCCCTACAGCAGCCAGGGCAAACCCCATCCCTCCATTTGTTCTGACTGATGCCATAAGCAGAAAAAAAAAGACAATGCAGGTCTGTAAAAGCTCCAAACTCAAGCTATGACCCATGTGTTTTACACTCTCAAGAGTAACTCAGAAAGAATCTGAAGGATCCATAAACAGCTCTTCCTCTTCACCAAAAGGTGGTCATAAAGGAAAAAGGACTTTTCAATCTGAAAATAACACCAACATTTTAAGTAGTCAGTGTGCTGTAAATCCTTTGTTCTGGTATTCTGGAGCTGCCCAGAAGTCTTTGTTCAGGAAGTTCCCTATAAATAACAGTTTATTATTCTTAGACTAATCTCAAAAGCTATCTAAACAAGCATTTAAGTTTGAAAGACATTTCATTAAAACCTAAATGTCTTTTTTTCTTCCTTTTTTAAGTCAGGACTGACTAGTCATTCTTGGCATTTTATCCAGAAGCTAAAATCTTTCCTTTTCAGGACTGGGCAGGGGGAACGGGAAAAATGAGATCTAATACCTATTATGCGACAATAGGTCATTTTATCAATGTTTTCAAGACTACTATTGTATTTGTTCTGTAAAATACACTGTCTATATCTGCACAGGGTCCCTTAAATTCTTAGTGCCAGGATGTTAGTTCCTTAATTCAAAGCACTGAGAAATAATGCTGCAGCAATGTGTGAGCAAGGGGAAGAAAACAGCTCTGAAGACCACATTAACAGGGTGTGTTGGGTCTCCTTGAGGCACAGTGACCTCAAAGCTCGGCTCTCAAGGTCAGACCATTAAGGCAAGAAGGTAACGGACTGGCTCCAGGCAACGCAGGCCTCACAGAAGGGCACCTGAGACACACCAAAATCGCATGATACCATAGGGACATCAGCGGTGACACTAGCAAACCTTCTGTACCCATGGAGAGAGTGTCTTAGCACTTACTGCTTCAGCACCTTTAATTACTTTGCTGTTACCAGCCCTATCTCAGGCATCTGTCCCTACCCTCCATGCGTATATGTGCACACGGGT
Organism: Pezoporus wallicus; assembly: GCF_028554395.1. Classification (NCBI taxonomy): domain Eukaryota; kingdom Metazoa; phylum Chordata; class Aves; order Psittaciformes; family Psittacidae; genus Pezoporus; species Pezoporus wallicus. The sequence continues at coordinate 449,995 of NW_026641508.1, read as the reverse complement.
GCACATGCATAGAACTGAGTTTGCATGTCTTTATTCTTCCCTTCCTTCCTACTTAGATCTTAACGGCAAAGGTGATGTACTGATCAGTAGCATTTTTACACACACATAGCATGACCCCTCCAGTAACAGATCTGACTCTGCCAGATCCCGGTACAGAACAGGCAGCAACTGGTCTCTGGATCCCTGTCTGGACTATTACCTTCAACCTAGTTTCCCCATGCTGTACTCAAGCTACGTATCCTGTCAACGATCCAGTGCCACTGCCACCACCAATGGGATCAAGGACACAGGCCTTTTAACAGTCAGCTTTTATAGAAAATGCAGTTAATTTCAAACAGGGTTTTTTTTTTTTTTTACAATCTTTACAGTAAATCTTCTGACAAAATTTATTAAAGTAGAAAATAAAATCATTCAGATGCCACAGAGAGGGGATTTGGGAATTTATGTTTTCATTTTGCTAGAGGTGTTCCACAAGCTTGGGCAAGTTAACTAACCTGTGTGTCTTTGCTTAGGCACCTGTAGAAACACAATAAGCAATATCTAAGTAGCCACCACCTAGTTACAGCAGGAAAGCACAGGTTTGGAGATCCTAAGCAGGATGGTACCATATAAGAAAGACATATATACACAAAGCTGTATACAACTGGAGATTCCTGACTGCTGTAAATGTCAATCCTCAATAAATCATTTGACCTTTTTCATCTATTATTTCCATTTTATAACTGAGATCAGGCCTGACACATTGAACATTCCAGGGGAATAAATGCAGCTTGGAGATGACTTTGCAGTCTCCTGTCTCACATCACACCCTTGAAATGCAATGATCTCCCCAGAAATACAATGATGTCTTGGTACTTAAGCCCCAAGAACCTCCACCATCCGCTTGCTGGCTGACCTAACAAGCCAATGAGCCCATTATCAGCATGTCTCTGTAAGCCAATGAGGTTTCTTTCAGTGGAACTGCTCAAAGCATACAGCATCTTGATCTTAGAGAAGTTATTCTTTGGGCATTTAATTGAGATTTTCCATGGGCAGAGTTACCTTCTGGATGAACTCACTTCTGCAGTGACTACACAGAGAGGCCAGGGTCACTGTTCTGCTTAATTGGGGTGTCTCAGTTAACGACTGAAAGTTAGGTGAATTAAATATGGATGACAAAACCCATGACTGCGCTGCAGCTCATGCACCAGGCTGGTTTCGCAGTGTAGAAATGGAAACAGATGGGGAATAAATTCCCCATTGGACAGTGGCTTGGGGATCTGAATGCAAGGCCAAGAGCCAAGCACTTTTGTCAAGAGAGACAATAAGCAATTTGTCGTCTAGCGATAATTTTGAATTGGAGGGAAGAAGGGGAATTGCTTTGATTCGGACTTAAAATGACATTTAAAAAACTTCTCAGCTGAAAATTGGAAATTATTCATTTTGTGTTGATTTAAAAAAACCTTTTGCTCTGATAAAAATGGAGGTGTCTCCTACGGACGCCAACCTGGTAAAACACTTTCATTAAGAAAACAAAACAATGGCAGGAGCTCCAGAAGGAAACAACATAGATTTTGTTTAAAAGATGGAAATGTGAATTAAGGAAATACCTACCTGTCTGCTGCCAATTTCACAACTTCCCAGAATTTGTAAAACCCAACAGAACACAAAAATTATTAATAGAAGTGGCAGTGCTCCTAAACTTGATCTTCCACTGGATCAACTGTGTCCCTCAAGTTGCAGGGCTATATGGCTGAATTCCAGGCTTCCCTCACCCACTGCTTTGCCAGTGGGATAACTGAAAATCCAGTTTCCCCTCCACATACAACTGAGTTCATTAAAGTCACAGAATTGTTCCAGGGCTAAGGTGGGGGGTTTTGTCACAAACGCCTCTGTTTATGTGCTACCAGTAAGCTCAACAAAATGAAATGAAAAAACACTCAGAAATTATCAATCTGCCCCATTTTTCTCATTGGCTTTTATAGAGAAAAGCCTGCTTTAACTGGCTGAAGGGAAAAAAGATGTTGTAGCTGAAATGGCCAGAAGAGAGAAACCTCTGACAGAACGATGTCTTCCTACGTGAGAATAGTCCAAGACTTAATTCCATGTGTCAGGGGAAGATAACACACAGCCATGTGCATATGATCTCATCAGCCTTTCAGGAGGCAGGATTTGACTTGATGTTTGGTAATATTATTTTAGAGACTTTCTTAATATGTTTGCAGAACACACAAACAAGGAAAAAAATGCCATGTAAACCTCAATCTAGATGACACTTAAAGGGATATGCAATCATTATAATCAGAGTAATCACGGCATTATTAATTACAAGAGCGAAAAAATAGATAAACAACCAGTAGGAATTCCACGTGTTGGCAAAAGCGTTTGCTGTCTATCACCAGCGTTTGCATCATTCTGATGCTTATGTGCACTTCTCTGTACATACAGAAGCACCGCTTGCATGCACCCAGCATGTATCAGCCTTAGGGTATTATTCAACCTATTGGGGTGAAAAACATCCCTGCTGCCACCTCTGCCCTGACACCTCATTTGTGTGGAGAGCTCCTGCCTGTCCCTCCTCCTGCAGGCAGTGTGATGGTCCTCATTATAACAACACTGGGTTAGGTCCTGCAAAAAGTCATTCCAGAGCTTTGTACCGACTAAAAGGGAATTCGGGGTCAGTTACTAGGTCACTTCCCATTTCTTGAGGCAACTGAAGGAATTTTCAGTGCTCCTGCCCTGAATGTCTCTCTGCAGGGACCCCAGGCAGGGGTTCCCCAACAGCCTCAGGGCAAACTTGACCCAGTTCCTGTTGCCTTCCCCAGCTCCATCAGGGTTTGCAAGTGCAGCTCAGTACAACCTGAGCTGCCTCCGACGACCCGACCTTTGGCTCCAGCTTGAGCAACCTGTGAGCCCTGAGACACAGGAGCTGGCTGCACCAGCAAAAGAAGCCAAGCTTGGAAAGTTTCTTTCTAAACAACAAAGGCTAAAAACTTAGGGTTGATTCTCTGCTGTAACTTAACAGCTAGAAGGGAGGTGTCAAACTGTGCTGGCCAGTGGCCACGCTTGCAGGAGCGCTGGCTGTTGGTCCCTGCTGTGCCAGACATGGGGCCCTATCCCCGTATCTGCAGAGAAGGCTCCCACAGAAAAATGCCACCCAAGCCCAGCTCCTGCTGGGTCCCACAAACACCAAACACAGCCTGGAGCCACCCTCAGCCTGCCTTCACTTGGGGCCAAAGAAACTAACAATCAGAGCTTTGTTTTAAGCCATGAAAGCTTAACCTCTGTGAAGCCTGACAGTAACTTGTGCTTCCAGCTAAGCCATCAGCATTTTCAAGCCTCAGGGAGATAGACAGACACTTGTGTGGTTTTATATCTAAAGTCGTATGTATTTGTAAATACTCAGATGATTTCCATACACACCCACCAGCCACACAATGCAGTAATAAATTATTCCAATAAATGGCAACGCTAAGAAAAGCAACTCTAAGAATGCAACAAAGATAAATATAATTGCACAAGGTTTAAATAGGATGTAAATCAGCATTAAAAAAAAAGCGAGTTAACGTGAAGCTGTTTACTCCTAGAGAATCTCCTCCACTGCTCTAACATTTGAGCAATAGCCTCCAGTCTTGAGTGTGCTGCAGGAAGTAACAGAGAGCAGTTCAGCAGATGAAACAAAGAGGACCTAATTACCATGCGAAGCACAACATCCTTCAGATGTGATGAGAAACGTGACTGCATGAAAAACTGATCCTGGGGAAATTTCAAAATATGACCACCCAAGCATAAAGAAGAGAGTGGTGAAAAACAGAGAAACTGCAGCACGAGCATATACTATTTCTATACAAAGAATATTAGTTTAAACACATGAACATACAGATACTGTGTATGTACACGCATCTACATGAAGACACACCAATACAAGGAACAAGATTGTGGATGAAAGCTATAAATGCATAAAAGCTTTTAAACCACATGTTATGTATTAATAAAAAAATCACATAAATTCTTTGTATGTTGATCCATGGAGATTCTTCAGGGAAAAGCAAACAAAACAGCCAAATGCATGAAAAACAACCAAGCAGCCTGACAATCCTGCGTTATCCTTCCCCTTTTCATCATACTTGGTAATTTAATAACCATTTTTTGCTTACAATTCCACAGTGTAAATAATTTATGAATACTGGCCATAAATTATACTGGGGGGGGGGTGTGTGTGTTGCAAGTTTTTTGGGGGTTTGCTTCTTTTCTTTCTTTTTTTAAAGAGGAACACCGACATCATCTTGGAGCAAGGGAAAGCCTGATTCTCAGTTATAGACAGAGAAGTTGTGTCATTTAAAGTAAAAAGTTCCAGGTGGTATTTAAAGCCACAGTGGAGAAGATGCTGGCCTGGGCTGGGGCTGCGCTCAGCAGTCAGACTCTGCCAGCAGCCCCCAGTGCAGCTGGGGTAGAGCCCCCAGCACCAGCATGGTGTGAGGCTGCAGATCCCTCCAAGGCAGGAATATAGCACACCATTTCTAATTTTCATCTAACTGATAGTATACCCTTTTGGGTATGAAATTGCTAAAATATTAGCATCTCTTGAACACCCTATTGCTAGAGAACCTGAGCAAGGCAGATGTTAACGTATTCATTTCCTACCCCAACCTTAAGGGGGGGGTGTGTGTGTGTGAAGCTGATGGTGCATCTTGAAAGGCTCTTCAAAGTATGCAAAAACTGAGAGACAGAGTTTGCAAATTCCTCGGTATGATCAATACTGCTCTCCAGCTCCAGATTACCTTTATCGATGACAGCCTCTCTCATTGCAGTGATTAGAGATTCCACATCTTTTAATCACAAAGAACATGACAACTACAACCTATTTATAGCTTTGTGATTTACAGCAATTGATGCACTATCATAATTGCATTAGTGCAATGATAGCTTTTGGGTGTTACCCAAGCAGCTGAATTTAAATATGGTTGCATTTGTGACAAACTGACAAGGAAAATCCAGTGTTTGAATCCAGAAGTGATTTTAACCCATTCAGCTTCCCTTGTCTCCCTCTGCCTGCTAGTGGCAGGGATGAACTGCTCTTTTCCTGCCTCACCAATTCTAACTGCAGGAAAACGGAAAGCTGACCTGTGGATTAAAAAGAAAAGCCACATGATGTATATGTTAACAGACAATAAGTTTTGGGAACAACATCCCACTCTTCTAACAAACTATCAACTCCTGTTGGTATGAGTGGGTGGATTTCAGCTTAGCCAGTATAGCCGTTATTTTGATGTTTTTGAAATGACTCCCCAGTTTATACCATAAATCATCTGAACACCGATGCTTCTTTTTAATTTCAGGGGATTTGTTTGTCTTATTTTTAGCCTGAATCCTGACAGAAAGGAGACACCCACAGATTGCAGCCATGGGCATCTGAAATAATGCATATGTTTGTGTTCTCATACAAAAAGGGTGTTCGGCTCGCTCCTGCTGTCCAGCATCAAAGTCAAAAGATACAGAAACTCTTCGGAGTTTGAAAAGAAGGCAGTGGGGGAGACAAAAGGGACCCTACTGCTGTCCCATTACAGGAAAAGCTAATAAAGCGCACCCTTTGTCAGATATCAGAGGATCCACATGAGAGAGAGAGACATTACAAGCCAGGCTTCATTAGCTCCTCTGCTCAGAGAGCAACTTCTTTTTACAAGAGAACAGAAGATTTCAGTCTCCTGAGCTGAAAGAAAGCACAGGCTGGTAGGGAAGAATGAGCTTAGAAGAAAACTAGGATCTTCTTATCTCTTTCTAAATATTATCATACAAAGTATTGGCTTGCATCCCCCTGGCAGCATCCCACCTAAGAGCACTTAAAACAATGACTAAGTGCCAGAGCTGGTGCCTGCTGCTGGCAGGCAATTGGAACCAATTCAGGTCAACTTGCATCTTTCCCCAAAGACTGACCCAACTCCAAAACAGTTATGATGTGTCACGGATTTCTTTGAAGACCTCAGTTCAGCTCGCTGCTCTGCCAAACGCTTCTTACACAAAGCCCAGGAGACCATATTCCCTGTCTGACACCCAGCTTCTACGCAAAGGCCAGGACGGAAGACCATGTCACACCAGACAGGGGGAAGCCATGTCAAAACTGCGCACATCAGCACCTTGGCTGCAGGCACACAGCCAGCCACAGAGCATCTCCTTGTGAGAGTTTTGAATTTACAACAACAAACCAAAATCTACAAGTCTAACATGTCATGAGAGATAAAGGACACTACCGATGGCCTAGATCTACGCCAGCACAACCCTGCATCACCTCCCAGCATCCCCACTTACACAGTTCAGTGCTGGCAGGTGCAGCACTGGCACCAGATCTAGCATGCTCTGCACTTATCTGAACAACAGGCAGGGCTGGCACTGCTGCTCCTCTCACTTTGAACAAAGAACAAAGCCCGGGGTGACCAGCCCCTTCACCAGCCCTGTGGCAGGGCAGAAAGGGAGGACACAGGAAGAACTGAAGAGCTGATTTCCCTTACATCGACAAGAATCCTCAGAATTAACCCACAACACTTTATTGTACAGTTAATTTACATGCAATGTCCCAGGGATGTTTCTGAATGTTTTGAATCACGAGGGATTACCAGGGCCTCCGGACTGCAGGCAGGAGCCCAGTAAACAGATACTTGCACTGTCCCTTCCTCAGCTGAGATCCTCAGACGCAGTCTGTCCAGCTGTTATGTCCTCCTCAGCCAGCACTCTCTAGGCAGGGCTACTGAGCAGGATGTACCAAGTTACCTGGGATCAGCCCCATTAGTCTGGCTGTAAACTTGGCTTTGCTGCTGGAGCTGATCATTTTCTCCTGATGACAGAGCACAGGAATGGACTGAACAGTTTAGTTTGGGAACGTTTAAATAGCTGGAAGGATGATCAGCATCAGCATGTGTGAAGTGTTTATTGTTCTAAATCAAATGCCAATAAATAAGCACACATCTTTTAAAATATTTGCTCTTTTCCTTAAAGCCCTGAAAACCCACCCAGACTATTAAGTTTTGTTACTGGGATAAAATCTCCCCATCATTGCTGCATTCATGGCAGGACCAGTGCTTGAACAGACTAATTTCTCATGCAGCTATAACAGCTTCTGCCTGTTCCCTCTGCAACTGCTTGAGATGCAGTTTCATTAACATCCAGGTACATCCGAGGCACAGGGTTGTAACCATGTAGTGACCCAACTGGACTGGTGCACTTGTCCTGTCTGTTGTCTTGAGGCTCTAGTGAGAAGTACCAGTTGAGCCGCCAAGCACAGATTTAAGAAACTAGTTTTAGGCAGCTGATGGATATTGTGCTGGATATCCAGACTGGATATTCTGTTTCTGGATACAGCTCCCAAGAATAAACAACTGCTGTAATCACAGTAAAATAAATAGTTTATTACAGTTGAATAATGTTGGTTCTAATTACAGTATCATTGATGTATTTTTCTATTAGGGGAAGATTTCCACTTATTCTTTTTTATATTTATTTACCCAAAACATAATACTCAGCATGATATTTGCAATTGAGCTGCCGCTGCTCTCTTTTTAATGCCAGTTTTACAGCTGGGTTGTTAGGCAAAGTTGATCTCACATCCTTCCTCAAATCAAACAGGTATCAGCCTTGCCCAGATAACTGCCCTCATAAAGGGGCTCTTCCTGCATGTTCTAGGGGTTAAATCCCTTACAGCTGCTCTAGTGTCTAGCCTTTTCCAAGGGATTAAAAAGCTTTCTGGATCAGACCTAACAGGCATTCAGCTTTGTTCTCAATGCTCAGCTAGCTGAATGAGGAAACTCAGGTTGATATTTTGGTACATAACTGGCTTTTTTTTTTTTGCCAAGGAGATACCTTATGGATTAGCACTTAGTTCTTCCAAGTCATTTTTCTCATTGGCACTGCAGGGGAAAACTGCACTGTTTAAATATGGGACAGGCCAGGAGTTGAATAAGCAACAGCTTTATTTCCTAGTCTATGCTGCTGGCTACCTGCAAAATCCCAATAATGTGAGACTAAGCTGCAATAATATCACATATGCTGGTAAAGGTAAAAACAAAACAAAACAAAACAGCAGATACCCCTGTTCTTCCTCTCTGCATTTAAGCTCATGCTGACTGCTCCTCCTCACCCAGCTCCCATACACTTGGTTGTGCAGATGTGCGCTGAGGATGTGGGTAATCCAAGATTGTAACCTGAAACCTTTACAGATACTGCTATGCCAGGAGTGCGTTATATGGGAAAACAGAGCAAGTCTTACTATTTATTCAGGCACCCTATAGTAAAACCAAGCTCAGCAAGAAAAGGACGATGACAACAAATCTGGAAACTGCTGTTTAACAGTGTAACTCCTTCAGCAATGATGACAACACAACTCTATAACCTCAGCAAACAACCACAAGCACAGGTGGGTGAACCGCAATGCTACAAGGGCCATGCCTAGAAGGCTGCTTAAAACCTGTCAGACCCTTTCACCCAAGATTCAAGTTCTCTAGGTAAAAGAAAGGGAGTTAGAAGATCATTTATTGATCTCCCATGCCTTTAAGAACACAACCTCTACATGCTAGGACTGACATATTCACCAAGAGAAAGCTTTAATGCCTTTTTTTCCTCCCACCTTTTCTTGAAACTGTTGCTACAGACAGCACCAAGACGTGAAGGGGCTTCTTGATGCACAGAAATGATGTATTAAAATACATCCAAGGACTGAAAAAGTTTGCCTTACACTTGGAATAGATTCCCAGCAGGTAAGAAGGGGAGACTGGTGGCACAGGAGTGCAGCCATCACTGATCCATGCAGGAGAGACAGAAACACATTCAGGGATTTGAGACGACCAGGAGTTTTCTGGAGGTTGCATGGGAAACCGGGAACCAAATCCAGGGTCTGACACCTCCTCTGGTGAAACTGCCAGTGACTTCAAACACCATTGACTTGTAACAGCAAGGACAATTTACAGGAGCTGAAGACCTGCCCCCAGGAGTCCTGCCTGGCCGCCTCTGCTCTTACTACTGCAGATCAATGACTCTTACAGGTCAGATTTTTTGTTTTGTTTTGTCAGGCTTAGATTGTTTCTTTGTACACTGCTGAGATCAAATCAATTACTTTCCACTCCAACCATCTGACCAAAGTAATTCTAATGGAGCAGAAAGCAGAAATTCAGATAAAAGAAGGGACAATGTATTTTTCACTGTTATCTTTGTGCTGAGCATGATAAAGAAGGAATGAAGGCTGAAATAAAAATCATTCTTAATAATTCCCCCTCACATAAGAGTAATGATCTTAATTCCCACATTTTGTCTTTGTTGTGGAGATTGGGGGACATGAGTTTAGATGGAAGATGAACCCTGTAAGTCTTCAAAGGAAGAGCACTTATAACAGACATCCTGTTTCCCTGTTAATCATATCCAGGAAAACTATTATTTTGGAACACAAATGCATTTTCCAGCTACCTTAATACCATTTTTACTGTTCAGCCACATGAAAAATTACCTAACCTGTTGGAATGGATTTCTTGACCCACACATAGCTACATTAAAGGGTGTAATTTAATGCAATCTAACTAAATTAGCACCAATTAGGCAGGCTAAATTAAAGGGCATGTCACTAATAAATTTTATGCTAAACATATTACTGATAATAAGCTCACTAAAAATTGCATAATGAAATAAAATATTCTTTTTAACATTGCTCAGTCTAAATATGAACATATAAAAAGTCATGAAATAATGAAATACAGTATGCTAATTCCCAGTTGCCTTTCAGGATAACATCATAGCAATATTAAAATGCACCGATTATGGTGGTGTTTAAAAACAACGGGTCAAGTCCCACAGGGAAACAGAAAGCCAGGCTAGATTCCATGCAATATCCAGGATCCTGATCATGCAAACATTCACATATATGTGCCCAGGTCCTTTGAACTCAGCAAGTCTGATCTTGTACAGCACATTGTGGTCTTGCTGGTGTGTCTGCTCAAGAGAGCTGAATCATAACATGGACCAGGGTTTCACAGACTGAAGGCACTGGTGTCCATGTTCTCAGCTATGCCCCAACAAACATCTGGGAGGGGTGTAAATGAGCCATTTTTGTCTCCATTCATTTTCATCCTCAGGGAAGCTCAGAACTCTTGGATGCCCCTCGTTCCCAAGGACTACCAAGGTACTAAATATTGCCAATCAACCTGGTTACATCCCCACTTAATGCACATGTCCTCTGCTGGGTGGACTCAGAGGTTTATGACCCTTTTGCATCTTCTTTCTGACAAAAAATGATCAAAAGGCCAGACAAGCTCTGGCACTCTATGTACAATTCATCTATCAGATATTTATTAATCAGTAATAAAGTAAATCAGGGATAGTAAAGTGGAAGTGACAGCTTTATTAAGACAGACCAATATGTCCTGAATAGTAATGAGAAGGGGCTTCTGGAGCACGTTCTCTGCATAATGAGGGCCAACATTAACTAATTAGGGCCCTCAGCATGGTCCTTGCTCACTTAGTTATCTTTTCTCACACAGGTAGTCTAAAGTTAATAGGCCCATTCAGGTGAATAACATTTGTAAAAGGATGTTCTAGCCTCAAATTCCCTGTCTTCAGCTCCTGTGCAAAAATCAGAACCCTAAAAATACTTTGAGGCAGAAACAGAGGTATTGTTTTAATAAACTCAAATAATTCTGTAGAAAACCTGCATTTGATGGATTCTGTTCATGCCATAGGAAAAATAAGAGGCATTACGACACTGTGCAGTGTCCACTGAGATGTGCCAAAAGCACCTGCAAACTTGGCTTTTCCTGCTTGAGTGCTTCCACTGTTCAAATAGATTTTAAAATAGCTAAGAAACCAAGCCAAACAACCACTGTTACTCAAAGGCTCCTTTCAGATTGTATGAAAACAAACCAGCATCAAAAATGGTGAATCGCCATCCATGCACACTTTACTACATGAGGAACTGAAAAATGAGTGACCTCAGACTGGTGCATATTTTCAGGTAAGATGTTGGCTTTGGAACAAAAGGGACATATTAAATTGTTTTAGGAGTGCTGTGGTTTTATTTTAAAATAAATGAATTCCTGATTTTTAGATTTTTTTCCCATCCAGTCTTTAGGTCTCCACCCATGTGGATGCAAATTGCCATTATTTTATTTACTTAATAAGAGCTTTGAGGCTATTACCCCTGCAGGATCTTGCCCATAGGAGACAGGAATACTTCGGTACAGGACACTTCCATTCATTGCACACTGTGCAGCATAAAGCCCCAGATGGTGGCTGCATCTCTGCAGTGTTCTTGCTAAAACGAAAGCAGCCCTCTAAACATACTGCTTGACTATAATTTCAAAAACAATACACAAGTGATTTGTTCTCTTTAAAAAGAATTATCAGTTTGGTTCATTAACCTATAGCCATACAAAAGCAGGAGTCAATTACGTTGCCACATCAGATGTGTGTAAAGATAATTACCCTGAAAAGAAGATGTAAAGGTGTCCATAAAGGCAGTGAAATGTGACCTATTAAATCAAGCTGTAACCTACTATGGGTCAAAAAACACATTTGTAGGGCCAACAGGCTCATGGCAATGGCCAATCTAGCATGAATTCTGCAGGTGTCTTTTTCAAATAAACATGAAACCCACCCTTTTCATCCTGCAATGTTACTGTCCTCTTACCTTCCATACATACTTTACTTGACACACATGCACAAACAACCCACATGTACAAACGACTCACACGTACAAACGATACACACAAATGTCCCTTCAAAATTATGCAGAACATCACACCATGTCTGAGCAGTTAAACAGCAAATAAGACACAGAAAATAAGCAACAGAAAATCCGCAAGGAGCACCATTACCCTGCTGTTTTACCGGGCATTTCACATTGCTATTAGTCTCTCCATCATCTTACACAAAGTACCCTATCCTTAGTAAGTTAAATCTGCATTGGAGTCAATGATCCAAGTCAAGATCTGACCGAGATGTCTATGACAACCGATTAAAATCTTGTAAACATCCTGAAATTCTTATTTCGTGAAATTTTCTAATGCTAATTTGAAGTCACTAAAAAAATGCATAAAAATTTCACAAGACCTTGTTTGGCTGTGTCTAACATCTGAGTGATGTTCCTTTTGACTGATTCAAACCCCTTCATTTCCAGTAAGCACCTCTAATATCTGAAGAACCTTACTTAACCAGTTTAGATTATATTTCGCCTCATTTGTACTCACTGCAACAAATGTGCTGAAAAAAATCTGCTTTATGTCACATGCAAAAAAATATCAGTATTATTGAGACTTCTCAGAAAGCCTCCCCTCTGGGATGACTCCAAGTAACCTTCTGGGTTATACCGGGCTTGATTCTGCATTCACTTGCACCAGAGGTCTAATCAGAAGTAGTTAAAGGGAAGCCACCCAAGTTCTTTCATGGCAATCCCAGGAGAACTGATTCTGTAATTAAACTTGCGAATTTTTAAACAGAAGTATTGCATTAATACAGGTGAACAGAACTGAAGCAGAAACACTGATGGCTTGTAAGCAGCTCCAGCACAGCACTGAAGTTGGCAGCAGCATCAGTTTGGGAAGCAGATGTATGGATGACTTATAAAGCTGCTGTCTCCATGATCCTTACTCCAGTTACTTCAACAGAGCGAGGCCAGATGACCACTTGAAGGGGTCACTCCTGAAGGGGGCAAAGAAATGTGCTGCAATCTATGCAATCCACAAATAAATCATGAGAAACATACGCTACATCACCAGGGTTAATGGTGTAAAATCCAGATATTTAGGTAAAGAACCAAAGCTAAAGCATTTAGTTTTTAAATGTATTTACATTATTAAAAACATGGATCTGATGAAGTTATCCATTTGGGAAAGAACATATACTCTCAGAAATCATCTATACACAGATGCTTTCACCCTGGACTGGGCAGCTTTGCATGTAACACACAAAACCCCACCTCTGCCTCCTTCAAAGTTATTATATTTTACTCTTAACTAACATACTCCATACTCTATATCCTTCACGTTCCATAGTTGGCTTTTAAATCTTCTAAAAATAACAGTCATTAAAGGAGGCACAGAGATGTTCCATTCTCTTTGCTGAATCTGAATTCACACCAGCTCTGTCAACGAAGGTTGGCCACAAACCTGTCTGCAGCAGGTGTGAGGCCAAGCTCCTTTCTGGAGAATTAGTCTCATCTATCATATACATTTGTTTTGGGTTAACCAGTACATTGCTCACAGAGAAAGAAATTGAGAAGCCTCCCACCCAGTGCAGGAGAAGTCTAAAGTATTGGTCATTAAAGTAAAATGATTCTGCAGAGGTATCTGTGGAGACAAATTGCCCACTTATCCACCTTAATTTGTAAGACACATCAGGCATCATATAAGACATTCCTAAGTGAGTAAGTCACCTTCATAATCATCATAGAGGTGAGAATGTTGGGCAAACACTAACTAAAGCAAAAGAAAAAATCGTTTTCTTCAAGGAAACACAATTAAACACAAAGTTCAACAAATGAAGTCTTAGCAAATCCAGTATCCGGTGTTTGCTCTCCTATGCAGATCTCTATCTGCGTACATGGTTTTTAAGAAAAACACAATGTCGTTATGATGACAGCAATACTATTCTCCATGTTCCTTCTTTTTCTTAAGCAATTCCAGAGAAGAAATTAGGTATTGATTCTCTCCCTACCTATGTCATCTTTTCTCTTTAAAAGATTCACGGCTTTCAGGCTTTAGTTCCACAAACCAGTAGGTAGCATCTAAACAAGATTCACTTTTCTGAAAGGAGCCCTGATTGTTATTAATTTTTCTGGGTTTCTTTTTTGTGTTTGGTTGGGTTTTTTTCCAAAGTATTTCTGAACTGCCTTTCTAGAGAAGCTGGGAATTAAACATCTTCAAGTTTCACAGGACAAAGCCAAGCTAGCTGCTCCTTCACACTCACACCAGATCAGTCAGTGATGCTCAAACAGTCCCCTACAAGCCAGGCAACCAATTTCAAATTTCAATCCCCAGCTGACATTTAATGATCCTGCAGAGAGAACAGCGGCTCCAACACACTCAGAGATTTGCACCAGAATAACCAAGACCACCCTGGTGTTTACAATATTGACAAGGTATGGGACAGGTTAAGGTTCAGATCTCTGACTTGAATTCAAGGGAGTGGGAGCATGCCATCCACATCACAAGTGAGTGCTCTGATTGCCGGATGGGGCATGGTTCCTCATGGCTCTTACACCAAAATGGTGTCCCTCTCCTGTCCAAACAGGTACATGTGTTACACTGGAAATCCCTTGTGCTCCCTGAAAGCATGCTAATCTTTACCATCACTTTGCTGATGTGAAACACCAAAGTGGCATCAGTGGCTGCAGTCTCCAATCTGAGACTGATTAACCAGAATTGGCCAGAGCAGGGGTGTAATACCACCTCTGGTTTACCACAGTTTTACCTGTAAATGATAAACTTTAATCCCAAGAAATTCACTTGTGATATTGGGAGGTCCTGTCCTGTAGAATGAATTCCATCAGAAATAAACAGTTTATTGTTGAGGCACATGTGAACTGGAGCACCTAAGCGGACTTCGGTGGAGGTGGGCTGATTTATGTCAGCTGAAGATCTGCTCATGTTTCTGTAAGAAAAGACAAAACAGACTCTTCTTCTGATCAAGAGGTGGAATTCACTTAATGAGGAAGAGCTAAAATCCATAGAGACACTAATGGTTAATATCAGGTATGTCAATCAAAATCCATTAATGATGAGTTGCTAATTTGATTTGTGAAATACTGTAACAAAGATTCATATAATTTTTCCATAAGGGATATTTGTTGGATATTAAATTAACCTGGAGGATGTTGTCCTGTTTTCCAACTAAGAAATATATTCACAATAGTTTACTACCCAGGGTGAGTATAGAAGAAAGAGAAAGTGTTTGGTTTAACATTCGTATTTACTCTAGCTATGTTTCATTTAAATTTACCTTTAGCTTTCTGTAAAATAACTTAAAAAACAGGTTCTTGGCAAATTTAATTTCAAAAGCCAAAAAATTTCAGAGTTCTGCTTTAAAGAGAAGTAGGTACTTAACAGACCATTCTGATCCATGAATTCTCTTGCTGGCACAAGGCTATATACATTTTGGTATCATTTGTAACTAGGCTTATGCTTTAGGAAATTGCAAGATGATTGTTTTGCCAGAAGTACATTGCTCTTTGTACAGTTGGCTCTACACTAAATACATCAAAATCACTCTAAAACTTATAATTAAACTCTTTTTAGTGTAACAATAAGAAGGCACTGAAAATTAACTGATTAGCATAGAATCATAGAATAGTTAGGGTTGGAAAGGACCTTAAGATCGCCTAGTTCCAACCCCCCTGCCATGGGCAGGGACACCTCACACTAAACCATCTCACCCAAGGCTTTGTCCAACCTGGCCTTGAACACTGCCAGGGATGGAGCATTCACAACTTCCCTGGGCAACCCATTCCAGTGCCTCACCACCCTAACAATAAAGAACTTCTTCCTTATATCCAATCTAAACTTCCCCTGTTAAAGTTTTAACCCGTTACCCCTTGTCCTGCCACTGCAGTCCCTAATGAAGAGTCCCTCCCCAGCATCCCTATAGGCCCCTTCAGATGGCATTCCTTCCCTCCAGCGTATCAACCGAACCACACAGCTTGGTGTCATCAGCAAACTTGCTGAGGGCGCGCTCAATCCCACTGTCCATGTCACTGATAAAGATGTTGAACAAGACCGGTCCCAACACCAATCCCTGAAGGACACCACTCGTTACTGGTCTCCAGCCGGACATTGAGCCATTGACCACAACTCTTTGTGTGCTGCCATCCAGCCAGTTCTTTATCCACCGAGTGGTCCACCTATCAAATGGATGTCTCTTCAATTTAGAGACAAGGATGTGGTATGGAACAGTGTCGAACGCTTTGCACAAGTCCAAGTAGTATCATAAACAACTACAGCTAAAGACTTAATTTAGGTTTTATAGCTACAATAAAATTCTTAATTTGGGAAGGAAATATATGGAAATGGGCATTAATGTGAAAGAGCAGCCCTTCAAGCAACTGTATATATTTATATGTGGCCACTTCTAGGCTTTGGGCAAGTAAGTATGTATGCAGGAGTGAACTCTGGTTTTACACAGAAGACCAGTGCCAGGACTACACTGTGCTGACATAAACCAGACTTCAGGTGAGCTAATACTATCCTGTACACTTTGATCCGCCCTTCTTGAGCATCAGCTATATGAAATTTCTAGTTGCTAGTTTATTTCCTTTAGCAATGTTTTCCTCAAAATCACAGCAGCTCATATTTACCATTTTAGGGACTACATTGCACAAACTCTGCACCAAGTGCCTCTGCACTCCCTCATTTAAGTGGGACACTCCCCAGGAGAAACAGCACTAATTTACAGCCCTTCTGGCAGCACTGTGCCCATAGAAAAGCTATGGTTTAGTTTAATTTTAACCACACTGGATATTTTTGTTTCAGCTAACATAAAAACTCACTTCTCATTCATATTTGTCAGTATTTTGTTTTTATGTAAAATAATAATAATCATCATGATAATAATAATTCCAGATGTTTGTGTAAAGGCAGCTCATTAAATCACAGTTGTGCACTCTTCCATGTTGTAATTTTCTCAGATAAATTTCCTTTTCTTTAAGCAGGTAATAAATACATAAAGCTTTTCTATCTATATATCTTTTAATCGACTGCAGTCATTTAACCTAGACCCTCTAACCAGATTAATAATAGAAAATGTGTCATAACAATTCCTTACCACAGCATGAATTATCATTATTGTTTTGGCATTGAAAATCCTTTCTGCTACCTCAAATTACCCTTCTTTTCAACAGTGCACAATACATGAATCACTTCCCTAATCCTACATGTTACTGAAAATCACATCCCAGTACAATAGAGCCATCTGACAAGCTACTTTCTGACAGCATGCTGAACTATTGTGGTGGTGAATTCCCAGAGACCCTCTGGATCTGCTTCATTAATAAAAGTTGCAACTTAAAGCCAGAGGAGGAACAGCTCAGAGCCTGTGAGAATCCAGCCAAAGGCTGAAGTTCACATCCCAGCTCTTCCCATCATCCTTAACATCATGGAAACAGTTTTCCTTATGCCAATGAGGTGTTAAGCAGACAAACGTCATTAGAGCTCCAGTTATACCTCTTTTGAAATCTAAAAATCTAAACATATGGATTTTTTTTTTACAGCTGGGGACAATTATAGTGCTGTTTCTAAACACCATGGATGTGTACTTGTACGGTATATATACACACAAGCTCTGATCCTCAGCTGCCTGGTAAATCAGTCAAATTTGACGATGTGAAGCAAGTTGTGCTGGATTTATAGCAACTGAGAATCCAGCCCTCCAGTTTGCAGCCCTACGTAAAGGATGAATGATCTATAGAATAAGGATATAGTTGAGAACTAATGAATTAAAATTTTTATTCTGATACTGACACCTCCAATGCTGTCAAGCTAGCTCTTTCTTACAGGTACTTCATAAAACATATTTTCTTCCCTGGGACTTGAGCAGCAAAACCTGTGTTCACAGTGAAGCCAGGGGCAAAAATGAGAAGAAACTTCCTCACAGAAGGCACAGGTTTGTACAAGTAGAATGCTTTCAAGAGGAATGTGCTGAAAAGTAAATTAAAATTAGGTTGCATGAGTATTAGATTGGCACAATCCTCCCAGGTGCCTGGCACCTTTAATTTGCTGCTCCAGATCTTGCTCTTCTCAGGATCAAATCCTGGTGTGGTAAATGCTTTGCTCAGTGACATAATGCACACTTACAATGTTTAAATGACAGTAATTAGGTGCCTGGACTTAGGCCCTGCATCAAAAAATACACTTCCAAACATCTAGAACACGCTAACAAAAAGTTACTGATTACATATATTATTATTGTTTTTGAAAAGCTATTAAACCATCTGCCCTCTTTAAGATCTTCTAATCAGAACCAACTTGTGCTTCTACCAGACAAGTTATTTAGGCAACTTTTTATTGCAACAAACCAGTGTTCATCAAAAGTGGCATATTTTTAACACTAATTCTAATTATAAGAAGCAGCGCATTTTGTGTGCTTTCCAATTATGCATGAGAAAAGTCACCGTAAGTGTCCTCTCTTATCATAATTATCTGTTTCTAATTTCAATTTTGGCTATGACTTTGCACTCAGTGATCTAAATGTAAATGTTCCTGTCAGATAAAGATTAATTTGATTTAAGCCCTCTTTGTTCTAATTATATATTCTATTTCTGCTCACCATGCAAGTTTCATTTGAAGCCACATCTGTATTTTATCACAACAATGAAGAAATTCTGTGGTATTTAAAAAGGTAACTACAGGATTTCAGCTAGTCCTGTCAGGCATTGTTATGACAGTGTATGCTAGGACTGTGCCAAATGAATTAATATTTTAGCTGACTAATTTAAGGATTACTGTAATTATTACTTGAGTATTAAAGTATGTGAACTTTTATCAAATGAAATAAAACTTGTTGCCCTAATTGCTCCCTTTACTCCTAAGGAAACATGACCTTTATGGGCTTTGAACCTGAGCACACTGAAAATACTGAGTGATACCCCATAGGCAGAATAGGATCTTTAATATGGAGAGAAGATAATTTTATCTCTAAGAGGGAACATACCTCCCTGGGGCTTTGAGCTACCTGGTCTAGTGGAAGGTGTCCCTACCCACGGCAGGGGGGGGAACTAGATGATCTTTAAGGTCCTTTCCAACCCTAATTATTCTACGATTCTATATTTTCCTGTTTGGAAATCAAGGTTTGGGGGATACTCTGGAGAGATTTCTTTCATTGAGCACATCAACACTGTGTGGGCATCCCAGGAAGAAGGTAAAACAGAAATAATGGGTGGTTAATTCTGCTGTATTTTTGCACTTTTGAGTAGAGTCTCACACAGCCATCTAAATTACACGTTTTGCAGGGCCTGCTCGGCAGGGAGAACTTCAAGGGCATAGGCTAGTCCCAGCTTTGACCAAAATGGGATACAACTCACCAGCCATATCTTCTGACAAAGCTCTTCTGGAGGTAGCAAGAGACTATGCTTTGGCAGAGGCATGATTCAAATATGACCATGACTACTGTGTCTGACTTTACTTGCATTCACATCCTGGAACAATATGCTTTCCCATCAAAACCAAGACAAGTGAGGGCTCCTGGTGTCGAGTCAGGTCTCTGGGCACAGCTCAGAGGGTTTCTTGTATGTCTAACATAAATGGAGTTCATATCCCGGCCCTACTGCTAGTAGGATTCGTAAATACTACTGCTTTCACAAAACTTATGGCAACTTTTACAGCATTCAACAGCTTCACTGACACTTGGTTGAAATTGCCCTACCAAATTAAAGCCAGGATACACATGGACACAGCCACATGAAGAAGTTTGACTACTAAGACTTGAAACTTTGAAGGCTTCTTTGCAGCATGCAGACGTTGTGGCAGTTCCTTTTCTGCAGTTGCAGAAATCTGGCTTTCCATCCAGAGTCTGTTTCTAGCTCATCCTCTTAGCTGCTGTCTCCTCCCAGACCTTATTTCTTTCCCCTCTCCTCAGGAACAGCCATACGTACCTACCTGCTGTAAGACTCACAGAGAACAAATGACTGCACCTAATTTTCAAACTATAAAATCTCTAGGATTCATCAGAAAGCTAAAAATAAAAAAATTTATTTGAATATTAAAAATAAGAAATGCTCAGGGCAACTTTACTTTCTCAACAAAGACCCAGCAAGGCTAACTATTATCCAATTAGCGCAGTGATGCAACATCCCTTTTTAACAGTTTTCTCCTGACATTTTTGTCCAGCTCAGAGGGCAACCACTCAAACGACCTAACTACTTGACAGATCAAGACTTAGACACTTACCACTCACTGATATTTAGACTTCCAACTTGATCTGTGCCAACTGCTGTCTTAGATGCTGACTCTGAGCATGCCAAGGCTGCAAGCTGGCAGGTAAGTACTTCTGACTGGCCACTGGCTCCAGAATGTATTAACAGCATCATCTGACTATTTTATGGCATTGAGAAAAACTAAGCCTGAAAGTACTTTTTACACAACATCTCATCACTTCATTCCATTATTTACAAATGCAAGATGGGATGCATACAAAAGCATTATTTGGGTTATAAACAGTTTTTTGATATTTTTGTCATTTATAAGAACATTGCTGGTTTACTTGCCAAAACAAAAATGCACTGCTGGAATATTGCTGTGGTCTCAGCACAGTGTTTCTGGACAAGGGGTGACCTTCTGTACCTTTTATCTGGAGGAATTTGGCCCAGAGAGGCAGAAATCAAACAACATGTGATTCAGCGTTGCTGCAGAACCCGTCACCTCTCATCAGCTCATGATTTAGTGTAACCTGAACAGGGACAGCCCTGCTATTTTGTATAGGAACCAACATGACATTATCCAGAGCCAGGAGGTCATTGGTTTAAATCTCAACTAATCTGATGTGTCAGACCAAAGGCTCAGATTAGGCAGTTGGAGAAAATAGAAACATTCCTCTGCAATTTAATATCATAATTAACTACGGACAAAGGGTACAACTACTTCAAAAGAAATAAAGCTTTAACAACAAAAGATAATGGGTCAAATTTGCTGTTGGTATAAACTGCCAGAACTATGCTGATCTCGCAGATCTCTGCCAGCTTTCACTAGTGGCAAATGAGGCTACAATTAATTAATTTCAGGGATCAAACTCCAATGAATTGTTCATTGCTGAAATAATCCAGCTGGAGATGTGTGTGTGCAGACAAACACTTTATAGTATCATTGCAGCAGTACTTCAGTTATCAAACGACAGACAGTGAGAGGAACAGCAGCAACAGTTTGGGAGTAATAGATAAATTTGCCTATTAATTTTTAGTCCATCTTTTAAAACCAGTCTGATGCTTATTGCTGCCAGAAAAATAGTCTGCAGACTGGGGAGACAGAAAGGATATGTATTGTAAGGTTTTACTTACAAGTCAAAATACTCCTGATAAACTAATGCCTTTCATTGAAATGGGTTGGACTACATCCATCTGCAGATGAATATTGGCTGCATGTGCTTTCCTGGAGAGAATGCACTAAAATGATTGATCCAGTGATTAAAAGAAACACATTAGTAAAAATGTCTATCATAAATTTATAATGTGCATTTTTAAACAAAAATATCTCTGAATCATTATAAACATCATTAAAAAATGAACAGTGGGAGCAATTTCAGGATACTTGCTACCTTGTCCTGCAGATCCGATTTATCTGAGCTCTTGCCTAAACAGAATGGCCATTGGAGTTTGTCCAGGTTTATCTGGGACAAAATATATTCTTCAGAAACAAAGTCTTGATTCAGGAAAGCATTTAAACACAGGCTAGGTGTGGTTTCAATGTTAGGACCTTGATTTGACAAGTACTTGTAGACTTTTAACAAAAATATAGTCTGCTCAAGTTTAATTTAATAGCTTAAACACTCCAAGTTAAGCATTTATGTCAAGTGTTTGATAGGAGAGGGGTCTAACATGTATTTTTCATTTTGCAAACATTTGGGTTTTGAAGACACGAACAGATAAATAATAACTGAAACATTGGCAAATGTGTTAGAAAATTTGTATAACAGGATAAAATCCAGTTTTCCCTAGAGCCCTCCATAAACCCATAACTCAACAGCAGGTACTTCTGATCAAGAGAATACCTCTGGATTGATACAAATGTAATGGGAATAACACTGACATGTTGCTCCTACCTCCTAAATATATTGTGGGTAAAAACACACCATAATAAAAGTATCTGGGACCGACTAAGGTTGATTGCTTCTGAATGACCTTAAATGTCTCCCTAATTCTACAGCATTGCTCCCTGCTCTGAACTATAGAGTTGCATCTTAAATTCATTCTTATTTGCAGCAGCAGTCTCCTTTGGCAATTTACAACCGCACTTAAAATTTACCCCATAGTGTGTAATTTTCAGTGCAAAAAACATGAACTACAAAGCAGCCGCAGAACTAAAGCAGCTAGCAAAATAATTTCTACTCATGGTTTCTCCTTCAGAATTTAAAATACTGTCACCCCAAGGCAGATTCTTTTCACACAGAACAAGAAGAGTATCTTCCATGACTTTGGCATACAAAAAATATAATTAAAAACGCATAGTCTGGAAACAAATGAATTTTGACAGTTTTCTACTTACTAAATCCTTGCTATCCCAGCAGCAAAAAGCTGTATCACCACTGCCTCCCTGATTTAAGCCAAGCAAGATGGCAGAATTACTCATTCCCTGAACTACTCCATCTCTACCTTTTGTAGATTAATTAGAAAAAGGATACTGTGCTTCCCAGGTAAATGGGTGACAGGACAATTGTTCTTGAGATGAACGATATTAACTGCAGCAAACGGCAAGGAAGAAAAAGTGGATTTTAATGCTGTTGAAAATTATGGCCTTAAGAAATGTAGTGGATGACTAAAAGTCCTCTATTCAATGAAGAAATCATTGAGAAGGTTTTGGCAGGATGTCAAAAACTGCATTTAAGAGGACAATTAAAGCAGTATAATGCAAACGCTATAATTAGAACCATATCTGGTTGAGCAACATACTAGTTGTCTTCCAGGCTGTTAGAAGGAAAATTCCCCATGAACTGTTGCCAGTGTTTATTGGCCTATTTACCAAATAATACAGATTTAGCAAGAAAATGAATTTTGTTACTGTAAAGATTAAGTGAAAAAATTGCATGCATCTTTGTACCCTCAAAAATTCTTCTCTGATAATCATTTACCCCCCACAAATAACTTGACTTACATATCCATATGTTTATATTATTTTACGGGGACAATGACTGAAGTCCCCCTTCCAATTATGCAAACTCAGGACTGCTCCCATTAAGGTGTCAGAGTTCTGTGCAGTTTAAGCCAGCACAGCTTAATTTGCACCAGTTGAGAAAGAGCCCAGAATTTGAAGTGGAACATGGGAAACCTGCCACAAGTACTACAGTGAGCCCAAATTTCACCCACAGAAAACAAATCAGGGCATCCATATGATGCAGGAACTATGGAAGCAGTAAAATGAGAGGAATTGAAAAGTTAGTGAACACAAGCTTTAAACGGGAGTTTCATGATCTTGGAAGACATATAAGAAGAACATTTAAAGTCAAATGCAAATTACTTTGATGACAACCCTCTCTCTTTGGGAAAAAATGAAGCCCTGATTCAGCACAGTGCTTTAAGAGTTAACCAGGTGGTTGAGCAAGTTACTAAATCAGGGACTTACAAAACTGGGAGTGGTGTGAGCAGCATCAGCGCTCAGAGAGGACCTTTCTACATGCTCCTCCGAGGAACCTCCTGCAGGCTGACACAAGAGGGGCTGGCACTGACAGAGGGCAGGCAGCAGCCATGCATGTCATCTCTGATGGAAGTGAGCTGCATTCTCCTTTCACCATCGACACTGGCAGAACAACCCTGGAGCTGCCTGGAGCACGGTGGCACATTCTGCTTACTGCCAGCCCAGGCGGGAAGATCCGTTACATGCCGCAATGTCTGAAGTACCTATAGAAGCCCACAAGCCACTGAAGCTCCATGTGCTCCGGGGCATGTCTAATACAGGACTTCAAAGCTTTGAAAAAGCTGAATTTCCTGACGATTATCTGAACCAAATTTCAGAATCTTTTGAAGATGGTTTGTCTCTGCTCAGGGGGTCCCTTTTACAAGGCACTGTGAGAAGTTACAATTGCTTAACCTCATGCAATAATTTTACGGTGTGCTTTCCCTTCTCAGTGCTCTTGTCCCCACCACAGAAGTTAGGGATCCCAATGTGCTGGCTATCTGAGAAGGAAGGAACATGAGGAACCACATGGAAACCATGAGGAGAGTCTAGTTTTCCATTCTGAGCCTGGGAATTCTGCAGTTTGGATACACTACCTTGTGTTCGATACTGCCTCTTGGTGGAAAAAAGCTGTTATACATTGCAAAGTTTAATTGTTCAGAGAAGCTTCTGATCTGGTCTTATCTGAATTTAAAATAAAATCACATGGAGTTTCTCCTAACATGGAGTTTTATTTCCTATGGGAGCACTTCTGGGGAGGAATAGGCAGGGGAACACATAGAACTAGATGCAAATTCCAGTGGTACAAAGAATCATAATGTTCAGCAGAGTGATTATATCGTGCACAATGCAAGCTCCAGCAGAGAAAATCCACCCATACACGTTTCTTCTCCTGAAGAAAAAGCGTAACATTGAAGCTTAAACCTTCCTGGTTTCCCTCTTTCTCCCACTCTGGACTGCATAAATTCTATAGCATATTTTACTTTTCTTTATAGGTCCCAATTGTCTAGGTGAGATAGAGGGTTTTTTCCTAACCCAAGGAATCAGATGTTATTCTCAGCAGTAAAACATTACAAAACAATGGATAGCCTATTAAGAATACATCTCCCTCACAAGTAGTGCTACCCTACAACCCAGACCACAAAGAATGTAAGCAACAAATTTCACAGATACTGTAACCATCAAGCTAAATAGTAAGTCTATTATCTTTAGCAATGTATTGCCTTATACCCAAGAAATATAATAGGTATTAGTAAGATACTTCTCTTTGTACATGACAGATTACTTCAGATTATTTCAGCATTATTGAGACCTCTGGAAGAGTAAAAAAAATAGAAAAAAGAAAAAAAGAAAAAGGAAGAAATATGTCCCAAATCTGTAAAGGTCAGCAAGTAACTGTTAACCTTGGAGGGGGAGAAATACTCAGTATTTTTACCGACAGCGCTCCGAGCCTCTTGTAAATCATATTCATATTCACATACTTAAGCATTAATTTACATACTTAATTTCTGACAGGTTGACAACTGTAGTCCTTCTATCCTCTTGGTGTAAAGTAAGAAGTCAATTGCTATTCAGTGTATCAGTTACCGTGGTAGTGCCACTAACTGTATTTTATATAATGTGCTATCTGCAGAAAAGCAGATAAGAATTTGATTTAACATCCAATTAAAAGCCGTCATTGAAAAATTACTTCAAATAAGCCTTTTATTTTCTTTAATCAGTCCTCAATTCAAGCCTTCCTTGGACCTACTGAACCAAGCATCAGGACTCATGAATTTTGATTAAAAAATTTGAGCCCATTTCTAAGTTAAGCAGATTTTTTTTTGTTGCACTGTTTGATAGAAATTTAATAAATCTATGAATCCTTGCCAGCGTCATTTATCATCTTTTTTTCCGCAAGACTGGCCTATTATGCCTCAGCAGTAAATTATGAGGAAGCCAGCAAACCAAAACTTTTCAGTCCAATACTGAAGAAGAGATATAATCACTTGCATTGAACCATATAATTATAGTAGAATATGAATCTCTGAAACATTAGGTCCTGTTTTGAATATGTAATGCCCATGCTTTGAGAGCCTACAAAGATTTCTAGCTGATCTAATATAGCTCAGTTTAGCATCATATTGAACAATTTGCTGTTAATGAAAATGACAGCAAAACCCATAAACAACAAGCTGGGAGACTCAGTAAGAGTTATTAGGGAAATTTCCCTGTCTTTGGAAGAACAGATCAGAAAATCAGTCACCTTTTAGGATTCTGAGTCAACCATGTCCATTCTGAACAAACACAAGGAGCTTAACCTGGGGCCACAGTCCCTGCTTAGCAGAATAGTCCAGAACCCCCACACTCACTCTGGCCAGGCAGGGTACACACAGTACACTGCATGGATTGCCCTGAAGCTACATACACGTTGGTCAGCTGATTAATACCAAATGTGTGCAAGCAAAGATGTCACACAGATGCTCTGCAGAGGGTCCAACAGTATCTCATCTCTCCTTTGGGAAAATATAAGCAAAAAAAAATCTTTAATTTCTTTAGCCATCAAAAAAGGTGGGGTTAAGTCTGTTTTTTTCTCTCACCTAAGCTTGTTCTTCTGCCATGACTGTAAATGGAATCCTCAGACTATCTTAAGACTGACTTTGTAAAATAATAATACTTGTCCAAACTTCAAGTTTTTCCCTAATATGAAAATGCATTGGACTCTATTCTGGCTAATCCAATGAAACACACTGTGTCAGAAGTGTTCCCTGCTGTAAAGCAAAATCAGTTTCTTATTTTACTTTCAAACCACACTGGGTGTGTGTGAGTCTGATGATATATTCATTCAAAAAAGAAAAAAGCTTGAAAGGAAAGGTTAGGCTGAGCCGTAAGGAAATTAAGTACCAATGCACAAACAAGGATGGATATTCAAATGGTGAAAACAGAATTTTAAATGAAAAAGCCTGTCAAGTACTCAGGAATTAATTAAGAATAGATCTAAAGTAGATGAACATTCTACTTGAGCAGCCGTAGTATCATCAAACTTTTGCTAATAAAGCAGCCATTTCTTCTGACACTATCTCCTGAAGATTGATATTTCTTACATCATACCTGCTCTACCACCTCTGAATTGAGGACGCATTTTGTGATCCTGTAGTTACGAGTGTGTAAATGTGTGTTATTTCAGTACTATAACATCAAAGACTGCTAAAATTGATGCTCAACTGGGAGATTCTTCTGACAACTGAGCTGCAGGAGACCAAAAGGTCCCCACACAACAGCTGGTTTCACAAATCTGTAATATGACTTCTTTATATATCAAACTCCTGCACAGAAGACAGCAGGTATGAAGTTAGTTTGCAACCAAAGTACTTATCACGTGCAACCAAGTTAATCTTTGCAAATTCAGCTGGTGTACAAACACTGGATCCAACCACTCTTCTGGCACTCCTGGTATAAATCACTCCAGCCACCAGCCTCAGTTTATTTTACAGATGTCTCTCCATCAGACAGAGCTAGACACAACTGCAAAGCCTCAGAGCATGTCTTGGAGAAACAGCCCAACAGTTCCAGATTTCACAAATACCTGGTCAGGAAAGCATGCAAGCGTCTGGCTGGTGAAAAGCTGCCAATCAGCTCTGCAGCTTTAAATAGTTTAAGAGCTTCTTAAAGTGAAAATAATGCAAATTGCATTTCCCCTGATCCATGGCAGGGAACAAAACTTTTTTTTTTTTTTTGCCTTTAATAAGGTTGGTAAACGAAGTGTAACCATACCTGCTAAATTACCTAACTGATGATCTCCTGGCACAGAGAAGGATTTCTGCCCAATAAAAACAAAACTGCCCATTGTGGGACATTTTGTATTAGACTCAGAGGAGTGCAGGGAATAGAGTTTCCTGCCCTGATTTTGATGCTCTCTACAGGAATTGCCCTCTGGCCCCTTGGCAGGAGCTCCATGACCCAGCTGAGCTTTCTACTGAATAGCTCAGCAGGGTGCAGGAGCCAGTTGCATGGCTTCACATGGTGCAGAAAGCTGTGGAGCTTTTCTCCTGAACAGCACCTCGGCCATTTTGAAACATCTGTAATAGCTAGAATTCATGGGATGAGGGGGGAGAAGAAGGGGGGGGGGGGGGGGGGGGGGGAAATGCTCCAGCTGTTACATCTCTGCTGAATCTTTTTTATTCCCGTCTACTGCCCTCATGATGATTTTGAAGGACACCAAATGGTTTCCATTATTCAGAATGAAATAACATCTGCTCAACAAATATTGTTACTCCTTGGGAAGCACCTCATTCAAGCAGCAGCTCTCTTTACAACATTACAATACAACACACTTTATTTTATACAGTATCCAGAAAACAGTCTCACAGACACACCAGAGAAATAAAGGGGAGGAAGTAGCAATAGCTGCAAACAAAAAGAAAATGAAGATGGTGTTTGAAGAAAATATCTTGTTCTGTAGTTGAAGAAGGTGTCCCATACTTGTAGATAGCTCAATGACCTCTCTTCAGTGTACCAGCTAATAAAGAAAGAAGGAAAACTGTCATGAGGAGGTGGCCATGCTGGGAGAGGGTATGTGAGCAGATGGACATGAGGTCAGTAGTGTGGAATAAGTCCAAAGAGATCAGGTTTGAGTTTTATTTAGACTTAAACTAAAAGCTAAGAAAGAGGAATGGAAGTTACTGAGCCCCACTTTCACTGAACAGAAATAAGCTTGGAGAGCTGAATTTTGAAGATTTGACTTCCCACTTCTGATAGGCATGTACAGGATAGGAGCTACCAGCACTCAGCTGTTAATGAAATCAAAATGTCCTTTTTGGCTGCTTGGTTTTTCACAACATATTTGATGGAGCTGACAAACTCAATAATCCAAAAACTGGGTGGCATTTAACATAGTAGCTTGGTTGCTGGCAAACCACTGCCTGATACTTGCTGGACTGTGCCCCATGACTTAGTCAAATACAGACCTCTTTTTCCAGTTTAATTAAAATGTTAAAAATAACACAAGGAAAAGAATATGCCTGTCTCCTTAGTATGGGGACACCTCTATCTGTGTATTTTCATTTGCTACTATAAGCATCATTTGCATGAGGAATTAAAGAGAGAAATACGATTCTATGGAGGCATATTCCAGCATTAAAATAATGTAGGGTCACACTTTTTGGCTTTATAATTTCTTTTTGTTCAGGGAACAAATGAATTTAGCAACATTGCCAACATTTCAATTTACTGAGGCTTCACTAATCCTGCAATTCCTCAGCACCTGTCAGAAGGGCACCGAAGGCTTCCCAGGACTCTGCCTATGGAGATGCAGTCATCAAGTTACAAGAGAAAGCACAGACAACTGTACAGATGACCTCAGAAGAGATCTTTGTAACAGATAATCCCAGGAGTTATTTATTGTACTTCTGGCAAGTAACCATTTAACCAGATTTAGGGTCAATTTTTGCAGTAGAGATAACATCTATCTAATGTGTATAATTTCTGTGTAATCTCAAGTTGTATCATTTGTACATATTTGTGTAGTCATTATAAAGCTCGTATGTTTAATGTTATCTACACCTTCACGTAATGTGCCAGGTGACGTCACCTGTAGTTTTTAAAGACATCATGACATTTACAGGTCTATTTCCACAGCTATTAAAAACTGTTTAGAGGCACATAAAGAAATATACTTAGATTATTAAAAAAAGTCTTTCAAAGTTTATGTTTTTTAAATGTTGATTCTACAACAGTGTGCCAATTCTTACAGATTTTGATTAGTGAACAGGGGACTAATAAGTATTTTACTCAGTAATTCATAGTGGTTTCAGCCTCAAAAGAAAAGCAGAAGACATTTTCAGCTGTTTGAAAACCACAGAATTCTAACATATATTCGAGAAGTCAGATCTTTAACAGTCACCTCTAGCTTTTGTTTATTTGCATGTCTAAACTGTATTTTGAGGGAGGTAAAAAGCCTCAGATGTTATCTGAATTTCCAAAAGATTACTTTCAAAATGCTGTTTTTCAATTTCTGCTATCAAGTTTTACTTTAGATTACATTAAAGCATATCTGCATGCTATATTATTTCAACATTACCACTGTGCTTAGAGGAACAGCTTAAAAATAATGCGTTTAAGGATCGCTTACTGCAAAGGAAGAAACTTGGCTCCACAAACAACAATTTAGGCTGCTGGTAACCTCCAGTTCACCACCTAAACAAACTTGCTGGCTGGCCACATCAGGAAGGTGTCTCCCTGTATGGGCTTCAGCCTCTCCTCCATGTAATACCCCCAACAGCAGAGGAACCTCATTAACAGCAAAACCTGGGGACACTGTCACCAAAGTTCACCCCATGGCACTTGCTTGTGCCAGGATACATCCTCTGAATTGCGCATTGAAGGTGAATGAGAGTTTTGGGACAAGACAAAACAGAAGAAACAGTAACTAAAGCAAGGACAGGACACAAAAACCCCACAGAGCAGCGGGAGCAGCAGGCACAGCAGAGGTAGGAACAGACTGACGTTCAACATTCCGAGTCATTCAGATTAATGAGCTCCAGAAATGTGGGGTCCCACTGTATTAATATCCATTACATAATGTGCTTCCTCCCCCTGTAAATAGAGGATTCAGGATGCCTAGGTATAGACAGTCTCTCACTGAAGATAATGGGCCCAAACTGATTTTGGACACAGGTCCCTTTCCCTGGAGACTGTTCCTAATGATGTCCAATGTTACAAAGGCATGACAAAAATATAAAGCAGTCACATAAGCCCAGATAGATCTTTCACAATTACCTTGACTCCTGAAAGAATTCCATCATGTCTTATTCATAAAATTTGTTATTTTTCTCTTTTTGCACTTATGCAGCCTTTCTATTTCACTCCATTTTACTATAAATGGAATATACACTTACTTTTATGGGCACAGCAAACTGTCTTAAATAGAAGAAGCTAATTCCTCTCAAAGGCTGTTCTTGATTTTAGTTTTCTTTCCTAACAGTTAATTGTACCACGAGCGTTTTATAAAATTATACTACTGGAAATTGCTAATAGTGCAAATGCATAATTACAATGGATGTGGATGTTTTCTAAATAAAGGTTCCAATCTGATATTTACTCCTGCTGGAAACTCTGGAAAGGCTTTACTTCCTATTTGTGCTTGTCTCCATCCAAGTAGGTGAGGGTCTGTCCCAAAACAAATTAGTATTTTGTCAGCCATACTGTCAAATTAAAACATTTCTTTATGCTTGTGAGACTGAAAGCCACAATTTTCAAACATTAATTACATTCTCTGGTGGTGGGGTGTGCATACATACACACTGATACATTAAGAAGATGGCAGCTTTCCAAAAAAGCCTAGCAGCCAAAAAAAATTAAACACTAGTAATTTATGAAGAATGATCGAGTTTTAAGAAAATATGAACTTTTTGCTCAACTGCATTTTTTTAAATACAGAATGAAAGAAAAATAACTGGGTTTCCTGGCAGAATCTGAAGAGGGAAACAGAGCTTTTGAAACATCCAGGAATGCTTTTGCTGAAACCACTGGTGTCTGATAAGAAGGAGTGCAACAAAATCATTATGTCTTTCTCTTGAGGACCTTTCTTACCCCTGT
Organism: Pezoporus wallicus; assembly: GCF_028554395.1. Classification (NCBI taxonomy): domain Eukaryota; kingdom Metazoa; phylum Chordata; class Aves; order Psittaciformes; family Psittacidae; genus Pezoporus; species Pezoporus wallicus. The sequence goes on along the minus strand of NW_026641508.1, from coordinate 419,105 downwards.
AACCAGTGAAGCTGCCTGTGGGACACTCACTGCAGGACCTCCTGGACATGCACCACCTGAGAAAGCTCAGGCAGAAGCAAGCACGCTTCCCTATACCACATTAAAGAGCACTACGTCATGCCAAACGCAGCAGGCCAAGCAATCAGCACAGACAAAACCAGCAGATCCTCCATCCTCACTCCTGGCTGCCTGCTTATGCCTCCACCTGCACATTTTACAACATCATTTGAATCCAATTGAACCAGTACAGCCGTGAAACAAAGAGGCAGAGGGGACTGATGGCTCAGGTAATAGGAGCAGCAACAACAAAGCCTGTTAAGCTCCTGCTGTTTAGCTAAAATACCTGGTAAAAGATCTGGTAATAAAGTGTAGAAGAACAGTGAAATAAACGAATAAAGTCATGGACTGTTTTGCTGAGCATTGGGATGAAAGAGATGCAGAGGTGTGTTTACTTGTGAAGATCCCCTGGTCGGGCTCCCAGCCCTTGGTAGACCTGCTGGCTTTATCTCTGCTCTTTGGGAAATGGGAATATGCTGGGCTGGGGAAGGTACACAGGGAACCCACAGTTAGCACCTAATGTGGGTTGCAGCTCTACCAGGATTTTGTTTTTTGCTCCCTGTGCTGCAGGCAAACCCCACCACTAGCCAAACAATACCCACCACACCAGTAATGGTGTCAGCATGGAATAAACTGTTGCAGAAATTAGTCTTGGGCTCTAATGACTATTTGATTGTGGGGCAGATTTGGATCCCTGTACAAGCCTGATTGAGTCAAAGACATTAATATTAACACAGAAGGATTTGGCTGTATGTTTGTATATTTTGTTCTAATAATGCTCCAGGACAAACTCAGAGGAACGACATCTGCAATATTTACAGTGACAAAGTGCTAGCATAATGTGCCTCTCTCGGTGCTGAACAATTTGTAAATGTCTCATTAAAATGTACTTTTTGTTCCTTCCCTCTTCACCTTAAACTGGTTTGTCTCCTTGGTTTTCACCATTTCCTGGGCGAAAATGTCAAATTGCACAGTACCAAAACAGCCACTCTAGTTTGGGTTTTTCAGACATCCTTACCTGCACTATTTTGACATTCTGTGGTCAGAAGACTGGTTTTGAAACTCACATCTTCAGCATGATTTGAAATGTCCATTTTGGTTTATTTCTAGGATGGGCTACTTATAACTACTACAGTTGTCTCTAATAACACAAATTAGATATAATAATATAAGCAAATATTGTACCAGCACAGTTTGCTGTGGTAACGTTCTACCACTACATGCTTACACTTTCAGTGTGTGAATACAGGTGAAATGGAATCTTCAATCTATTTCAAAACAATGAGAGGAAAAATGATGTCAGATGCAATCTAAACAAAGTCAAAGAGTAACTAAAAACTACGGAGAAGAAACATACATGTCTGGTATTGCATGTCCAGCAGTACCTTTAAATGGCTTTATTACTTGCCATCTGTTCTGCCATTTTCCCTTGGTATTTATACACTTATACAAAATTCTTCTTATATATATGCAACATATTCATTTTTACAGTAACAAATCAAATATAACAGCCAAAATGTACTTTATTTTTATACAAAAGATATGACCAAAAATAGAGTGTAAAAAAGGTAGGGATGCAGGACTGTTCTTGACCACTGAATAATCCTTTTCATACGTTCAATAAATGGACCAAGGAAGGGGAGCATGCCTCCAGCCAGGCAGGGTTTTACTATTCTCCCATGGAACATCCACCCACTCTGTTCCCGTTACATTTCTTTGCAGCTTCTGATTGCAGGAGAATATAAAAACTGTAACTAGGTAAGACTGAAATGAAGCAGGGATAGAGCAAAGCCATAAAATTGGGATGCAAACTTTCCCAAAGTCTGAAGGTGTTTGAACCCAAGATTTTGGCTCAGGCCCATCTTTAATTTGAAGCAGCATCTGGCAGGCCAAATGCTTTGCAAACGCTGGCACTATGAAAGATGAAGTCTCATGCGACACAGCATGTTGGAAGAAACACTTCCTCCGTGGAGGAAGCTGGGTCACACAGGAATGGTGAATGCAGGAAAGCTGGAAGTTGCAGCTGCACAGAGAGACCCAAGCTCCCAACATCCCTGTGGTGCTCCCTTCAAAGAAGAAAAGACCTCCTGCTTTGGTTCATGTCACGCTTGTCCTCCCTGCTGATCCTCTTGTTCTCACCCCTATTCTTTTCATGAGACTTAAACCCCATCCAACTCAGGGACACAACTGCCAAGAAACCAGCTCTACGTGGCCTGTGTCGCTGCACTCAACAGCCCAGCTTCTCCCAAACCAAGCGCTGTGTCCTGAACTACCAGAGCCCATTATAGGATCCTAGCAGTCTTTTCATGCCTGATTTTTAAAAGCATTTAGGTGCCTAAGAATACATTGGGATGCCTAAAGGGATTTTCCTTAGGATTAGAAGATATTTCAGAAGTACCTTGAGTCTGGTGTTCCCAGTGACTTGGACAGTCCTGAGCATTTCTGAAAACCTCACACAGTATTATCCACATCCTTACACATATGCACAAGCTTGGTCTTCCAGCCTTAAACTCCCAGTTTCCCACCCAAAACTGACAAATGCTTTATCCTGGTATTTGATCATTTAGTGTTAATTGATACTAAATTATAACCGAAAAGTCTATCTGTGTATTTTAACAGTTTGGATGTGACTGAAAATAAGTGGCTTATTAACTGCTGTTAGGAACACTTCACAATAGGATCTGCATTTTTCTAGAACTCTGTAATTAAAGTATGCACTAACGTGACCACAACATTTTTGAACAGCTGGCACATAGAGCTGAAAAAATAATTAGTTTTCAATAAAAAAGTTGCTTTTTATTACCCAGGCAAAGTTCTCCAGTGACTTTTAAGGATCTGCCAAGTGAAATACAAAAATGAAAATAGAGTCTCTATGCTGGCTGTTAGCCAAGCTGAATGAAACACGAATATGCTGATTTGTGCCAAGTATTAGACATGCTGAACTGAGGCAAAGTGGTTAAGTATCTCCCCAGGTTGAATGTTACACAAAACAGTGTATCTGCCCCCAAAAATGCTGTACTCGGGGGCTCACCGCTGTGGCTTTCACTTGTTTTATCCCAGAAGCCAAGAAATGAAAAAGTGGTTCAGGAGACAACTGAAATATTTCTCTACAAGAAGCTGAGACCCTTGGCAGCAAAACCTCTGTATCTGGGTTTAACTGCTACATAATTTGGGGTAGGGGAAAGAAAACCTAGTCACACACAGGAGGGTGCAGCCCAGTGCCACTCTCTGACAAGAGAAGCTGCCCCAGGCTCACCTGATTGTGCAAGGTGCCCCAAGAGCATCCCCTGACAGCCCCATCACCCTGTAAGCACAGCCCTGCACAGCTTCTGTACGTGGAGTAGAGCAGGGATAAGCCTCAAATGCAGCATATATTTTGCCACCTTGGCTTTGCTGATTAAAAAAAAAAAAAAAAAAGGTGCTTGGGAGTCTTTTTTTACTTTATCTTATGAAATCTATAGTCCCCACAGCTGTATCTGAGAATGAGGTGATGGATCTTACTCAGATAATGGCTTTTTATGTGGTTCTTCTCACTACTACTCCAGCAAACTCTCCTTGCATTTATATTAATGTCTTTAAATACAGCAACCTACACAGAATAATAAGGGAGCCACTAAAAGCAGGTGACTTCACTGGTGTGTGCTCAAACAAGAGGCTCTACAAGGAGCTGAGATCTATGGCAGCAAAACCTCTATGTTTGGTTTTAACTGTTGAATAGCTGCAGGTAGAGGAAAGCAAACCCAGTAACAAATAAAAGACTGCAACCTAATGGTGCTCAGACAACAGGCACATGAAAGCTACAGCAATTTATGGCCATACTGAAAGTCTTCCCAAGTTTCCCAGGTGTCTTAACCTTCCTCATCACTTGACAAGCGTTGAAAAGATAAAAAGTAAGAGAAGCTGTGATTTCTTCCCCTCTCTCATTTTATCATTACCATTTAATTCCCAACTACTTAAAGAAATGATCACTTGGAAGCTTACAATTTATCGTTCATGGGTATTGGGAAAACACAGTGACAGTTCTCCGAAGTTACATGATGGAATGCAACTGCCAACTGAGTGCTTATCTGAAAGCACCAAATACTCCATGATTCAAGCCAGGACCTAAAGGTACTTTGGCCCACTCCACAGCTGAGTTATTTTTATGGTAGTTTGTCTACTGATTTACTACTATTGTAAAATGAATTCTAAGATTTGCTTGAACATTTGTGTTTGAAGTTGAGGGGAAAATAGCTTCATTAGCAAAGGTTGAATCTAATAAAATGGAAATAAGTTGTCTGTTCCCCAACCCCCACCTACAAGCTCATAACAATTGGGCAAATTGTGGCAAGTAAGTTCCAAGGATAGGGAAAAAAGAGGCAGATTTGTACTTCATGCTCCAATAAGGACAATTACCATGCTATTGTTAATTTAATATATAAATAAAAGAAGGATGGAAATATATTTCAGAGTTCAGGTATTCACAGAACAATGCTAAAGCAAGCCAAACCTGGAACCAGTTACTTCAAAATCCATTTTAATTAAAACACATGGGCTATTTTCAGGTGGATAAAATCACAGTGGCTTCAATGGCAAAAGGCCAACTGAAGCTGCGTTTGCACACGGAGTAACCTGGTGTTAAATCATTGCAGCAAAGGTGCTCTGTCCAAAAGGCTTTCAAGTATCACAAGTAAAATAAGTCTGGGTTGCTTAAGTTCTTACAGCTGATCCCCTTTCATGGAAAAAGCCAATTACAGATCACAGATGTCTAGACTAATCCTTTTAAATATCACAGAGGCAGGAAATAAAGTGAAAGTGCAATAAATGACAATTTGTATGGCTTGGGTAGTGGTGGAGTAAGATGGCACATGAAAAACAAACAAAAAAAGCCTCAAACGTACAAAGGAAAAGTAAAAGCTTATATTAACATCCAAGCTCAGTATGGTAAGACTGGAGACCATGGGCTAGACTGTTCTGATTTACAGCCTGTAGATCCCTTTCAACTGCATGGAGAAAAATTAAGCACAGAATGCCTGCCTGCACTATTGAATTACTTCTTTCTCCTCCTTTCACCTCCTTTCCCTTTATTTAGTGCATTTTATTCCAAGTTTTGTATAATTTCTGAAGTTTATTTCAATCAAGGGAAAGGAAAATTCTGATTTCTAATATTGTCTGCATCTTTCCAAGGCATATGTCTGGTAATTAGCATGGCGGGATCATTAGCATAAATATACAAAGAAGTTTGATTTTAGAACACGAATACCATTTTTGCTGTGGAGCAATATAGGACAGGTGACAGGCCCAGCTGGGAAACCTCTTTTTCATTTTTCTGTGACCACAAATCAGACATCTTGGGCTCACAGCAGGACAGGCTCTACTGGCAGTAATTGGCACCATCTGTAGCTGTCAGAGCAGTGCCTGGCATTCCAGCATTTCATCTTTCCAGTCAAGGCATTCATCACTAGTCCAAAACTCAGCCAGCTGACACTGAAAGATTAACTTGCATTGATTTGCTTGGATAAGCTCGCCTGTGCCTCAGTTGGTACTGAACGTTCCTGTTTAATAGCCATCACCATCACAAGATGTTTACAAGGTGATTGTCTACTTAGCTTTTTCCATTCCCCTTCTTGGTCCTAATGTGTTTTCAATTATTATAATTTAGGAGATAGTGAATTAAAAGAAAGGAAAGTGAACATAGCCAGCAATCAGAGTGAGACTTAATGAAAGGATTACAAATTCACAGTGGTGGCTGTTTACTGGTTTTAAATGAGTAGTTTCTCCCACCCCTCTGTGTGTCAAGAGACAAAACTTGTTGATTTGGGGGCTCAGCAACAGACCGAGTCTCCTCCAGCTGTCAGTCTGCATAAAAAACCTAAATGAAACCGTTATTATTTTCAAATGTAATTTTCCAGTACTCAGGTAATTTGGTTTACATTTTCCAGGAAAGCTTTATGGTAGCTACACCAGATGCAAAGTTCAATCTCTTTCTCTTAATCACCTAACGCTATACCTACTTACCACTGTTTTTAAGCCTCTGATGTGTTCAAAATCCAGAGCTTAACCATTCATAGTCATGCAAGGTCATTACTATTTCAATTTAGAAAGCTAATGTGTTCCTTAGAATGTTTTGGGGTGAATAAACTGCAATCTGAATGTTTCAAATTCTTGTCTATTTTTGCAATTGACAGCCAAATATAAGGACTTTTCACGCAAACGTAAGACAGCAAAAATTTGTGAGTCTTATTTAAACAACCATCCTTTTTCTTGAAAAACAAAGTAAAGATTCCTTTGTGAGTAAAGGGGATTATTACAAGGTTTTTTAATCACCTATTATAACCCTACCAAAATCCTGCTCAGAAATCCCTATTACTTCTCTCTCCTAGTCACCTTCTCATTAGTGGCTTATTTCCCATAGCACAGGTGATGTGTGTCACAGCCCACAGAACATGTCCACATGGGGCTCATTGGTACTTGTAGGTATTTGGGAGAGATACCCACGAACATCACCGGTATGAATAGGCTCATTGGAGCTGGGAGGTACATCAACACAGGCAGAACAGGGTGCTCAGACAGCTTTGCAGCATCAAGCACCTCCGCTGCTTCCCAAGGTAGGGGGGTATGGCACTGCATCAATGAAAGCCAACTGACACACTGCTCTGGGCTACACAGACATGCCCAAAGGATGTCCTGCTCACGTGGTAGCACCTCTGGGAAGAAAAACTGGACAGCAGAGTGTTCACAGATAGCACGCATTGGGAGCGTGCATTCACGAACAAGTGGGACACCACGGGAAGAAAATGGGTCAGAAAGGGTTTGCACAGCCCAACTGTGAGGTCCTGGGGGGGAATGGGACAACAGATCCATCTGTCAAAGCCCAACGTTTGGCTTTGGGGATGGCAACCTCATCTGGGCATGGGAGCTCTGTAAAAGGATGAAAGCAGACAAAACGGGAGCTCAGCCAGGGGCCAGAGGCTCCAGGCAAAGCTGAACTTGCACTCCTGAAAGTGAAGGTTTTGACCCTGAAAATAGGGTATTTCAGTTAAAAGTGAATATTGTGGCTATGATTAGTGGTGCCTGTCCAAGCTCTGACATAGACTGCCCTGAGAACATCTCACCTTAGAGCCACATGTTAAACTAAGCCTGCAACTTAGTGAGGTTTGTCCCTTTTAGCACACAAAAATAGGCATTTTCTCTCTTTTTGACATGCAGACAGGATGTAAAATACTCCATCAAACAGAAAAGAACAGTAATATTTAAAATAGCTGATAGAAATTACACACATTTTAAGCTTTGTTAAAAGCATTTCATCCACTACAGAACACCCGTGAGTGTTTGCAACACATCTGTGGAATAAAATAAAGAGTTGAAGCATAAAACAGTATTAAGTCATCTGGTTTGGAGGGATTTTTGTATTAGATCTTGTTCATTTATTAAGTGTAACGTGATAGTGGCCAGATGATTAATACAGTGTGGTGGGAGTGATGTAACAGGAAAGATAAAAATGGATAGCATAAGTGGAGAAGAGGTTGAAGATGTGGAGGGGGTACATCAGGAGGGTTAGGATAAAGAGGTTAGTGTTTACAGTATCTGAGTGTGACTGACTTCCTTCAGAATGGGGTTTAGGAGGATTTACTCTTTCAGTCGGTGATTATATCCCACAGGATGTCCCAGGTGAGGGGAGAGAGCACAGTTACTGTTTTGAGACAGATACTGCCTGTAGCACCAACATGTTCAAAACATTTTTTTGCCTCTGTGGGGAGTGAGATTTTGGTTGCCTCCACCTGTACTGAAACAGAGCTCACTGGGTTGCCCCACTGTGAGCCTGGCTTGGGGCAGACGAGGCAGAAGGGATGTTCTGTGGATGAGGAGTAGTGCTGAGAAGGGAGTGACTGGATGATTTGTAAATCCCTGCTATTAATTAATGGATACAGCTGCCTTTGGCAAGAAAGCAACCTTAGCTATCAACAGTGGTGACTGACAACGATCTAAAATAGAAGGAATTTATCCAGAAAGTCTCACTGCTCTCAGGTACATGTTCTACCATGGCTGTTGACACCGCTCACATGTAACTCTATTTGGGATGGATCCTTTCTTAGGCTTGAAACAGAAACTGTAAAACTAAGTTGGTAACCATATGTCCTGTAGGAGAATGCTCATGAATTTAGCTACACTTGTGCTCACCGTGCAGCTACATTAACACCATATCAAAGAGTATTTCTACTCTAGGGCCTGTGCGTTTCTCACACGGGTCAGATTTTCAAAAGCGTTGAGCATCAGCACATTCCACTGTGGAGGTCTGGCCAGATTTTCAAAAGAGATCCGGTCACCCAGGAACATCTATTGAGTACCTAAACCTAAGGGAAAGGTAAGGGATATTCTGAGCTGACTACATGGTTCAACTGAAATTTTTACGGTATGATCATGGTGATTCAAGTTGCGTGATGTGATGTCAACACACACAAAAAGCACAGAAGAAAGGAAAATGCTCAAGGTCAGCCATGGCAGCACAGTAAGCCAATGTGCTGACAGCCAAAGGTTTTATTTCTAGTAAGCATACTTGACAGGTTTCACCCAGAACAGCCAGGAACACAAAAACCATTGCTGCTCAGAGGGAGGGAGTGGGAACTGCTCAGGGGAATCAGATTTCTGCATAGACTTTAACATATACAGAAGGTGACTAAAGGAATTAGGCCAGCCGGGATTGCTCCAAGGGGATAAGAAGATCCGTGGTGAGATAGAAATGCTTCTGGATTGTTCTAACCCCTCTTTTTCTATACATTTTCAATTATTATTAAAACAAACTGTACTTTTGTTTCCAAATAAAGGCTGTCTTCTTACTAGAGTTGCAGCTGGGCATGTACCCACGGCAGAAGACCCACTGCCCTAACTCCCCCATGATGGAGCATTACATGGAATCAAGCATAATGGAATCAAGCAGCATCTGCTTACTATCAGAGGAACTACAGGAGTAAAGACCTTTACATTTTTAAGAGAGCAATAAAATTATTTTTAAAAGTATTTACATTTACCTAGCAAGCATTAGAATAAATCTACCAACTTTGAAGACACAGTGCTAGCTCACAAGATTTACACAGAGTTCTGAGACATTTGGTGCTTCACCTAAAGCCTAAGCTACTACATCATTTATTCACATGAAGAACTTAGTTTTAGTTTATTTAAGAGCTTTCCAGCTTATGCAGTCTCAGAGAAAAGCTTCAGAATGTTACCCTTATTCATTTGGAAACCAGAAAGCAAATAATAGCACATAAGATCTTATTACTTTTTTAAATGTCATGATAACTATGCCAGTCTCATGATTTTTTGAGTAAGAATCTTTGTCTCTTTCTTTCTTTTTTTAAAAGTGCCTGTCGGTGCCAACATCCAGTTTGATAAATGGTTGGTTGTAAATGCAGGCGTGGACTTTTGGCATTACAAACCACGTTTTTCAAAATCATTACTGGTCTGTGCGGCTTGATTAGAGGAAGTCCAAGTTGAATTTCAAAACTGCTGACTGTTTTGTGAAACTCAGGCTCCTTTCAGGGTCCCTTAGCTTGTCCTGTTTTCTCCTAAAATAAGCATTTGAACTTGCCCATTGTACCTGAATACATTAGATCCAAGCATGCATTAGAGTGGAGTATAGAACAGCCACACAGCTCTGAAACTCTGAACAAAATAAAGTTCCCTGGAACTGCTGGATTAATCTACTTCAGGTACATTCTGGAATAACAGCACAATTTTCTTCTCCTTCCAACAGCAAGCTTCTACCCATAAAAAAACACTATGGAAGGATAAATTTGGAAAATCCATAGCACAACCCTAATTTATAAGAGATGAAGGCCTTTGTGTATGTTAAGCTCAGTAATAATGATAAGAAAATATTTGAAAACAGAGAGTCTGATACGGTGTTTTAAGTGCTTCACATGGCATAACTTTTATTACGGAGTCTTGTCTGCCTTTCACTACATCCATGTTGTCCTAATTAATGCCAGAAAGATTTATGTGTGCATATGGAGGGAAAAATGTACCTCTATGTGTTTGCAGCCTCACCTGTTATCTTTCCCTTGCCATTATCAAGCAACTTCCCTTCCAAAGAACAACATTTATAGCTCACTGGTAAATATAAGGCAGATAAATTTTATGTACTGAAGCAACATGAGTACGAAGTTGGTCTGACTCAATTGTATCAAACCAGCTGAAACAGATATTGTGTACACAACAGGCACATCTCTGGTTGCAAAGTTTTCATAAGGAAAAATTCCTCTGGGCAAAAGAAGTCAAAACATTAGGATGAAATACACTTGATCTCAGGAAATTCCTTTGCAATTATTAGGATCTCCACAAAAATGAACCATTAAAAAGCAATCCTTACTTTTCAATCCTATCAGCTATAGCACATCATCATAAGTTTACATAATTCTTAAAACCAGATACAAAATGTCAACAGACTGCAGCTGAATGCACCACAGATACAGAATACTCTTGCAGAAGGTTTCATTAAGTCTAACATGATTTACGGGACTTAAGACACATTGCCTCAAGATTTTTATATCACTGCAGTAAGTACTCCAGGGATGTTTCGACCCACTCAAAATTGTTTTAGCCGTGCTATTACCTGGGTCAGAACTGATGGCAGCATATATCAATTAAATTGTAGCAGTTTAATACCTGCTCCTATGCATCTGGTCACTCAGAGATTCACATCCTAAGATTTCCATACCCTAAAAAGAATATTAAAACAGAGCTTTGGAATGGGCTGAGGTTACCTCATTTATTTAAGAAGCAACCTTAAAGAAATTACATTGGGAGACTATATCCATTCAGATTACAGATGACCGCTCCATTCACCAAGGAGACTGGTAACGCTTCCTTTTTCTGATTACTGCTAAATGTTTTGCTTTGACCACACTGAAGATTACAGTGCAGCACTGTAACTAATTAGGAACAGTGGACTGTAGACTTCTTGATAAACTGAACTAGTACCACTGACTAACTCCTGCTTAGGATATGATCCCTCATTTTTTAATTATTTTGATTCCTGTTAAACAGAAAGCATTTAAAAAATAGTGCCACTTCAGTATTTTCTCCTACCTACAGTCAGAAATACATTGGTGTTATTTCTGTATAGAGAGGTAACTACAGCTAATGACTACATCAATGTTAATCACTCTGTGTATTTTATATGACATGACAGTAGGGTACATCTGCTTTGCTGCAAGTTGTTAATAATCAATTTGATTGGCACTGAATTTGTCCCTGAAACTTACTCAGGTAGAGGATAAGTGCCCCTGTGACATAATTTTATTATTCAAGACAAGTTTTATCCCAAATTTCTCGGCAGTGCAACACAACATGGTTACAGCTGCCTTTTTAGTAACACCTGAGAGCCTTAATCTCTAAGGTCAGGAATTTTGTCAGGTGTCAAAAGATGAGGAGGCATCTGAGGAACATCTGTTGCTTTCTTCTCTGCTGTAGGAGTGTGAAGGGTTTAGACTGCTAGAAATACTGGATTTGGTACCTGGTGTATGCAGCAGGAGACAGTTTACAGCCAAGTTTACAGCCAAATGACTTTACACTGACTCAGAGAGAAACCTAAGGTCACTGATGTATTGTCTGTGGTCATGCACTTATGATCCATGTGCTACTCTGTACCTGTTACTTCATACAGGTGCCATTTTTAGCATAAGAAAAACAGGACATCAGCAAAAGACAGAGTCAGTCTCTACAAAGCTCTCCTCTGCTTCTTCAAACACTTTGCGTATCTGTAACAGGGTGCCTTATAATGAGCAAAAATAATGTGAGCTTTCAAGACCTCTTGCTCCCCACTTGCGAGTGCCAAGATGTGAAACAGGAACAAAGACAATCCAGTGTAAACACTAAAAATGTGGTTAAGCCTCATGATCAAGGAAAGCACTGGGCTTCATAATATTCTGTTAGTGCAAAGGCCTGAACACATAAACCCACTCAAAGTCTCACTTGCACATTATATGGCAATAGCATTTTTACAATAAGCTATTAAAGCTCTACAAATCCTTAATAAAAGAAGAAACAAGGGCTGTAAGGGCAGAAAGCTACAGGATTTGCCCTCCAAACTTTCCAGTGGGGGAAATCCATCTCTTTTAGCATAACTGTGTGCAGCTTTACAGTGGTCCTGCTTCTGCATGAATTTCAGAATACATTTATTAGAAAATTCATTACATGAAACATTTATCCCATGAATAAATTAGAGACTCTGAAATACAGTGCAATAAAACTTTTCCTGCTAGAAAGATTTTTATGGGTGAAATAATGTGAAAATTAGTAACATTAAATATGATTCTCCTTAACCCAGAATAGTCACCACACAATTATTTTGACATGTTCTGGCATACATCATCATAGATCTAGTCAAATAGTGTTATAGAACAGATTTTGAAACCTTTCACAAAGTGTCAAGGAACACACGAAAAAGAGCAGTGGAGAGCTTTCAATCCCAAATTGCTGAAGAGAGCAAATTTTACCACTATATTCAAGAAAAGCAGGATGACTTTTTTTCAGAATGGTTTTAATTCAGTTTTTGAGTGAATGAGCCAACAGTTTTACTCTTGTCTCTGATGTGTATGATACCCTAGCATGGGGAAAACGCAATTAAGGCAAGTCTCCATATGTGTTAAAATATGAAGTGTTGAGGCACTGGATCATTTCTCTACTAAAATCCCCGAAACTTACTATGCATACAAAGCTGCTCTGTGCCATTACATTGACCACAGATAAATACCACTGACAGAGCATTAGTGCTAGCTTCCTGGGGGCATGATCCCACCACCCTCCTTCATGCCAAACAGGTAACTACATGTGTTGAAAGAAGATGCCACTTCCCATGGGTGAACACACACAGAATTTTAAACCCTTATTGGAAGGTATAGTACTACATCAGTACACACTGAAATGTAGTTTCAAGCTAGAAGAATTACAAGGCAGGTGAGATATCTCCCCTACTCTTTGAACCTGATCACAGAAAACAACCTCATCTTGGACAAAAAATCTTACATTTTATATGACTAAAATCTGGTGGGATGAAGCACACTGTGAGGATTTCAACCTAACTTCAGATAGGAGAATCTTCTTATCCTATGCTTTCCCAAGTCTGCTGGAATTGCCACATGTCACAGAGCTGCCACACCACACTCAGCTGCTTCAAAACACTAGTGCCAAGCTTGCAAAAGAAGTGTCTCTGCTTTGGAGTGCTTGTTTGTAAAAGAAAACAGTTTTTTCTTTTTGTTTTATTGTGGAAGGTTTTTAGGGGAAGAGGGACTGGATCCATGTATTTTCTTTGGGCATTTCCTTATTCATAGATTTTTGTCTAGTTAGGTGGATCTTGGGTTTTGGCAGACTAACAGCAGACTTTGTTTATTGCCTATTTTGAAGAACAGACATTTGCATGGAGCCTTTCTGGAGGTGTTCCTTTCCAGACTCAAGTGATTAAACAAATGTTTATGAGTATTAAAGTACGTATCTCTCTTAGAAGGGAAAAAACTGATGCAACTGAGAGTACAAGGCTGCAGAGCACCCTATGCACATCAGCTATTCCAACCCCAGAGTGCATGAGCATGACTGCATGCAGAGGAGTTAAATCAGACACCCTTGAATGCTTTATCTCCCTCTCTCTCTGTTTGGTTTCCCACAGCATAACTTTACACATTACCTCATGACATCTTTATAGTGCTGGGGAAAATGATTAGACTCCAGTCCTTGAAAAATCACAAACACAGACTCATTTGTAGCATTTGGCTGCCCTAATTAGCACATCACTGAGGGGTAATGAATAGAAGTCTGTGAAGAAACTTAAAAATTAGTATCACTAGCAATGTTAGAGTAAAAATCAGAACTGTAACAGTACTCACAGGATTTTGGTAATTACCGCATACTCCCTATATAAGGTCTGTCACTTGATCCTAAGGGACTCTAGGCCTTCAACAAGCCCCAGAGGCCCAATATTCCACCCCAATAAATGAGGCTTACAAGGTTCACTCAGAGTTAAAGACAGTATCACAACTCTATTGTTCTTGCTTTCTTTTTTTTAAAGGTGGTTTTTAAACCGCATGGAATTAGACAACCTTCTTTTGTATGTTAATCACTGGACTCCTCCATCTGTGATGAGGTATTATGGTTTCCATGTGTGTGAAAGCATGGAAATTACATCACTCCAGCAACCAAATGTGCAAGGACACATGGATTCCTAAAGCCCAACAAACAGCTGCAGTATCTATGTTAGACAAGGTCCTTTTACCATTTCAACAATCTCAAAGGAATTGAAAGGTGCATTTGGAGAGGTAATCAGAAAGACGGGAAATGTTTCATGGGATGGAAAGAAACCTTGACCAGGGGCAATGCCTTCACCCGCTCCTGCCCAAGCTCTCAGGCACCATCCACCAGCCCACGAGCAATGGCAGCACAGAGCAAATCTGCAGCAAAATATGTGCACTGTACCCCTGAAAAACAGGGTTAACTCAGCAGCCTTCAGAAAAAGCCAAGATGGCTTTTTGCAGCTTCTGGAAGAGGTGCTGGCCTGGCACTTCAGAGATTCCTCCCTCAGCTAAGCAAGGCTACTTCTTCCCTTACAGAGGGAAGCTTTGAATTCTGATCCATTCACAACCTGATGTAAAGGGGTTCTGGTCTGTAGTTTATAAAGTATTTTTTTAAAAGGACCCTCAGGATCAACAACTTTTATTGCAAATTTCAGTTGCACCATACACTTACAAAGCTAAATTAAGCTGAGGTCTAAGCGTCATGACCCTTTCCTCTTACCTATCCCCTTCTTCCCATCTTCCACGATTTTGGGGTTTTCTCTACGTGATTTCACTCTTAAAAAAAAAAAAAAAAGAAAAAATAGAAAAGAAAAGAAACAAGAACCAAATTCTGTATATAAACACTGGCAGCTTTCAGACTTGCTTTTCATCCTGAACCTAATGGGCAAAGAGCGTCAGTGCATTCGCAAGCTTTTCCAAGTGAGCCTAGAGGGGCCTGTTTACCAGAGATCGAATCTCTGGCAAACAGCACATTGCAGCTCTTCAAACAAACTGAAATTATGACCTTATGTTATTGTTTCTCAACAACCCAAACCTTTGATGTAAACTAATGTTGACCTTTCCAGCATAAATTTGACATGAAGCCACTTTTGTCTAAAATGCCCTACGAAAATTCAGCTCCAGTCTTATTGGAGAAAGCCTTTTTATGGGATAATAAATAATAGATAATAAACAACTGGAGCCAATTTAGTCATTGGGATATTTTATTTTCCTGACTGGCTATCATAATGGATCTTTTCTACCTTGGCTTGTGTAGGGCTGTCTCACACAATACTGTGGGCCCATCAAACCTAAGCCAAACACTTGTGAAGTCAATGAAAAAACTTCTCAACAATTCCAGGTCTTCAGTCTGTGTGTGAAGCCCAGATTACAACTAAATTAAACTGCATAACTCCCATGGACCTCTGTGCATTTTATATATAAGGAGATATGCCCACTGCCCACCTTAGCTTTAGGTGGGTGTCCAAGGTAAGCAGGTGTCTCCAGAAATGAGATCACATCATTTGGGCAGTCAGGCTCCTAACTGAGCCTCAGCAAGAGCTTACTTCTGTCACCTACAGAAAGCACAGAGAGGTGGGCTCATAATATAAGCACCTTTCCTCTATTGAATGGCTGACTCCACTCACTCTTTTTCCAACATGCCCAACGGTGGTTATCTGCACGGCTTCTTACGCTGCCCAAGAGCCATTGATGACTGAGCTGTGTATGTAAGTAAGCTGCCCATTGTCTTCCAACAACATATTTCATTTTTCATGACTACTGTCTAACCCTTATTGTTTTCTTATTAATTTGTAAAGTAGAACTAAGGGCTCAACAGAAAAAATGGAAGATAATTCTGTTAATTTTTCAAAGTGCTGCTATTAATATTTAGTGGTCTCCTCTCCAGTTTAGCAGTTTTAAATACCAGAAATTTAGTTGGAGAATCCAGATAAAAAATGAACAACCTTTATGTGGAGTCCATTAACTAATGCTAAATCAAAGTGCCATTGAAATGGAATTAGAGGGATGTGTATAAAAAAGAACACGTGATGAGCACATGGCTACAACATGAATCCATTACGGTAAGTATTCTTCCAGTAAGAGCAAATGAATTCATTCTGACCACACACTTAAAGCCAAATCAATTTTTTTTTTTTTTTTTTTTAAATAAATGTCAAAATATCATCTCACTGTTAAACTAAGCATACTATCTTTTGCTGGGCCAAAAGATTCATAAGACAGTGCTTCAGTGTTAAAAATGTAATTCACTATATACCACTATAATTCACAATATAATTACTATATATCAAATAGTAAGAGCCTCACTTTCTCATACAGATTTTGCACTCCAAATTGGGGATTCAACCCACAGCTAAGCCTGTTACAGTAATCTGTTTTGCTGCATGACACACTCTTAAAGTGTCTGAATTCTTTTCTGCAGAAAGCTTGTGTTGCTTCCCTCTATGCCAAACTGAGTAAATATGAGCAAGCTACAAAACTAAAGTGATGAACCCAAGCATTAAAGGTAAGCTTCCCTGACAGCATCACATTGCCTAACCTAATAACCACTTTCAGAAAGGAGCATAACTATCACTTGAAATAACTACCCCATAATATCAAAAATAGTAAGCCTTGGGTTACAGTTTTATTCTTGCCCCCAAACTAAAGGCCATACATTTTCTGGAGAGCAGAGATCCATACAAATAAAACACACACTTCTGAATTTCACTCGCTAATCATAAAGCAAGCCCCATGCAAATCACAAAACAGCAATGACAAATTTCATGGGTTGGTCATGGCAAAAATGGCAGATTTCACAGCATGACACTGATTAAAAGACATTGACAGAAATATCACAAATAAAGACATTTTAGCTGCCAAGAAAAGTAGGTTTTTAAGTACTGAAGGCTTTCTTTATTAATACAGTTGTCCTGGATGGATATTCCCCAAAGCAGCAAAACAGTCACTAAAACAAATCTGTGGCACAAAAATACTTCCAATTTCAGAAATATTTTCCAAAGGAGATCAGTCTCCCTAATTCTTAGTTTAGATAACTCCTGAATAATGAAGCAGACACCAATCCAGGGTGACAAATCTGAGTCTAGGCTTCCCTGAACTGGCACCTCAAGTCTTTATGCCTACATGACTATGAAGGTGCATTACACCCTTCTGCACAAGAAGAAATACCAAGCCCAGTGTCAGACTTCCCATTTGTTTTAGAGGTATTGACTAATCAGTCATTGCACTGTAGGTCCAATATCCAACTGCTTGTCCAAAATTTAGGAACAATTCAAAGCCACATAAAATACAGCTGCTTTAGGGTTTGCATAAAGAAAGGTTAAAAGTAGGTCGTCTGACTGCAAAACCCCTCTGCTTTGGCGTGAGAGTGGAGATTCCATCTAACCTCAGAGCTGAACCCAAGAACAACTGAAGCTCAAGTCTCTATTGCAGCCTAGGGGCTCTGGTGGGAACCCAGAATTTGCACATTGGAAAGTCATGTTCTCCTGCCTCACCCATTTCCTTCCTGCTGTTCTCCTCCATGCCCTGTGAAAGAGGCTGGAGAGAGAAATGATGTTTCTGGAGAAAAATAACCCAAACTGCTTACTATAACATTATCCTGTGCTCTGTGACTCCTTTAGGAATCAAAATTTGAATTCCATGTGAAAACCTGATTTAAAAAAAAGAAAAAAAAAATGTCTCTAAGTCAGGGAGAAACATGGTCAAGATCAAAATAAAAATTCCAGGGAATCATAATAATTTTAAAGATAAAGTTATAAATACTATGATACTATGTTCCAGAAATAGGTTTAACAACTCAAAATACTTGTTTCTGAGAATGACATATGCTTCCTTTCAATTTGAGAAAACCGCAATATATTCC
This sequence comes from Pezoporus wallicus, assembly GCF_028554395.1. Classification (NCBI taxonomy): domain Eukaryota; kingdom Metazoa; phylum Chordata; class Aves; order Psittaciformes; family Psittacidae; genus Pezoporus; species Pezoporus wallicus. Next base: position 401,144 of record NW_026641508.1, on the reverse strand, counting down.
ACTTATTCACTAAACCACGTGTATTCCAGTCCATTCATTACTGTATCAATTCTTACTCCTAATGTGGTCCTTTACTGCATGTTTCTTTTAGAACTGGAAAGGACATGGTCTCCTATGAGAGCTCAGGACCATGAAGACAACGCAGGGAATTTTGTGAGAGGAATATCAAGAGATCATTCCATTTCCATAGGGAAGGATCCATATGGATACTCTGAAAACAAACCTCTTATGGGGCACCTCTAAGCAAGAGAAACTTGGACGTCCTGCCCTCCAAAAAACGCAGTGTTATCGCCTCAGTCAAGGAAAATTAATGCAGCATATTTGGAATAGGGAATTAACCTGAGGCTCTTACACATAACCGAGGCCCAGAAAAGTACAACATTCACAATATGCTGGCTACTATTGCTTTATAGAATCTCTTATTAATAAATAGCAGCACAAGCCAAAGAAAACTTCATAAAAATTAATGTTTCTAGCACTTGGTGAAGAAACGGAGCCAATCCCTCATGAAGAAACAAAAAATGACCCCATCATTCATTTCTCAGAGGGAGGCAGCAATTTCACGGGGTAATAGCCACACAAGGGACAAAACTAAGATCTACTTCATCGTTATCTACATCCCTGATCTGCTTATCAGTATCTGATCAGATGAAGGTGGTGTTCAGATTTACTGTGAACTTTAAACCCTCATTTAGGTTCAAGACATTAAGTCAACAGGCTGTTGACCAACTGTGGAAAACTACACCAGAGCTGGTTTAAGGTCAGGTGTGGAAAGAAGCACACACTTCTGGGGTTTGAGTTTTCTCTCTCTTCTCACACAGAACAAAGATTAATTAATATCTATTTCAAATAATTTCACCTGTCAGTCTAATGCTCTGATTCTTCCTATGATAGACCCTGGCCTCTAGCAAGGTGGATTCAAAAATCTCTTCCAAGTATCAGCAGTACACATATGGCATGATGGACATTTTTCAAAGCCTACTGCACCCCTACATTCTTCTTGATTGCTCAACACATTGGCAGTCATTACTGTAGCAACTTATTTCAAGCCAAGAGATATAAATGTCTCTCTGTGCTGACTGGCAGGGTGCTGTAAAACAACGCAGCCAGGCAATCAAACACACAGACTCAGACTCCCTCTTCCTCCACAGGGAGACAGTAGGTATTTTCAGTGGTATAGCTGGGACTGATTGTCATCAATCAAGACTTGGATGCCCAGTCCATCCCCACATGTAAGTATGCTGAGTGAAAGGCCAATCTAATTCACAAGGATCATTTGGTCAACTCCTGAAACTTTATTAGATTAACTTTTTGGACAAAACAATAGAAATAATCAGTTCATCAATTCAGGAAAAGATCTCAAAAGTTGAAATGCTTCCAAAATTAGATCTTCTCTGCTTTTAAAGGTAAGCACATGGAAAACATTTGATTCTTATTTATTACCAGTTAAATTTATGTCCCTTATTTCACCAGAAACTACGAGACTTCACAAAAGTGTATCTTATTTCACTGATCTTTAATAACCTGAAAACCGGTAACAGAATCCTATAATGAAGCACCCCATATACTGTAAATTAAAAATAAATAAGAGACCTCAAAGAGGTTTTCTTCAAAAGCTGCTTCGGTTTAGTGTTTCATTTTATATATACACTAGGAGAGACATCTGTAAACATTTCTAAAGTATAATGCAAAGGAAACAGCTATGTTATTATCTATTCTAAGCACATGGTTCAACATTTGTTTATGCAAACTATATAATTGGAAACTCTGTCCATTTTCTGCTTGTGCTAAATATTCTGTGTATAAATACTTTTCATAGTAGATAAATAGGGTTTTTATTTAGGTCTTATCACCTTCATATTACATATTCATTGATTTCTAAACTGCCTTAAACAGCTCTGTAGATGTGAAACATTATGAATTCAGTTCTGCCACCTTGGTATTAAATTTGCATATCAGGTCACGCACCGCTTGACATACATGCAAAATTGCACTGCGGCTATTTTATTACAACCTACAAAAAGATATTCAGAAACCACATGCAGCATCAAAATAAATTAAAATGGATAAAAGACCCAATAGTGAGCCACATTTTTTTTTATTGTTTAGTAGTGCCTAAAGCCATTTATATGTTCTAGTCAATAAACAAAAGTTAGACTAAAACAATTTCTACTCTTTCTGTTATTATATTTTAATTGTAGGGGTGAATATATTTCTTTGTCCCTTTACCAACCATATCCTACTTAAAGTTTGACTTCTTTGAAATTGTGTGCTATAAAAAGTAATGTATATGGATCACTGGAAAGCCTTCATGTTTCTCTGTGCACGTCAGAATGTATACAGACACTGTGTATCAAGAGTCAGACATACAAAGCAATATATTTGTCTAGTTGATTTCGTATCTGAAATGTTTTTGTAACTTACTGTGTATGCCAAGAATGCATTTGCATGGAGACTCTGAATTTACTCAAAGTTAAAAGTGCATCAGTCAACGCTGTTCAGATATTACAATATTGTCAAAATATACCTACTAACTACATTAGGTGGTTCATCTGCAAATTACCCTCTTCATATTCAGTAAGCTGTAGTAAGACATTAGAAAACTAAATAGTAGGGGACATATTTCCAATTGCCCCTCACTACAGCTCCATTTCACTGTCTGCAGAGTTTCGGGATAAATTATTTGGCATTTCCATTCGCTTGTTCCCAGGCCACACTCACTTGGCTGCTGAGGTACCTCAACATGCCTGCAAATCACGGACTAAGGTGTATGAACTCACATGAGCAGGATGGTGCCAGCCCCGAGCAGGAGTAGAAGGTCCCAGTGAATGTGGTCAGCACGGCCACCTCTCCCAGCCCTCTTCCCATGCAACAACCAAGAGGGTGGGCACTGTGAGGAGCTATCGTGCAGCTGGAAGGAATTCCCATAAAGTCAACCAGAGCTTGTGCCAGGAGCTTCTGCTGCATGCCCAGTGCCGCAACTGCTTTTATCACTATTTGAAAAGCCACAGCTCCCTTCCATGTAGAAGCAGGCAGTACAAGCATCATCTCACTCTACACTGGTTAACAAGTACCTGTGACCACAGAAGGGAGCCCGGCTTCCTCAAGCAGCTCAGCCCTGGACCCCACACTAGAACCTTGGACCTGCTGCACCCCTGCAGACCTGCAAGGGCTCAGGCAGAAACACGCTCAAAGACCAATGGCTGTGTTTCCCAAGACTCCTCCTAGCCTGCCAGGGCACACAGCAGAGTTGAGTTGACTTTACCCACATGTGTTGTGCTCAACCACTGAAGACCCTTAAACTTGCGAGATCCACTGGAAAAAATGGCTGGGGGGGGGTGTGTTTAAGAGATGCAGCAGTGTCTTCTAACTGTATATTCCATGAAATCAGGGCAACAGCCCAGACAAGGGAAAACCTGTCATTAACACACAGCAAATTTGAAAGTGTGTTTTACTGGGCTGGTCTAAACTCAAGCTAACATGAAAACCAGATGGCAGAGCGGCCAGATAAAGTCAGTAACCAGCCTTCACCCACAGAAATGAAGCAGGCGATGCTTGCACTGGTCAGTATCAGCTGCTCGGGGCCTCAACCTAAACCGGTTTCTAAGTTTGCTCTGTTTCTTCTCCAGACATCACAAAAGGAACCTGAAGCTCTCCACTCCTTAAGAAAAACACTTGCTGAACTCAGGGGAAAAGGATCAGAGCCTCATCTGTAGTAGCTGGCAGAGGCAGACAAACCTCTTAAGAGACCTGCTTGACTGCAGTGAAAATCTAAGCTAATCAGGACTACTATCTTTATAGCACAAACCTTAAAAAATCGACATAATATAACAAATTGGTTCAAAGCACTGCTGCAGACCACCATGCTAAATTCCCACATCCTTAGCAGTTTGTAAAAATGTTTAATTTATGTTTATGTATTCTTATTCAAAATGTTAGTTAACAGCCTGTAGGGACCTGGTAATAGGATCCTTTTTTCTTTTTCATGTTTATTAGCTACATTAATGACTGTTTCTGCAATTCTGCTACAAAGACTTGCGTTAATGAACACCAATTAATTCTGAAATGATTTTAAACAAAGGGTGATGAGAATAACCAATCAACCATGACAGTGTAAAGAGCAAGCAAGCTGCTGTGACCTAATTTTTCTGTGTTGATTCTTTGCTGTCAGATTGTATTGTTACTCTTTAAGAACACCTATAGATTTTGCATATACATACTATAATATTGTAATTTTGGAAATGCTCTGTTACTTTTCAACATGGGAAATTACTCCATTTAAACTACAGGTTTCAATAATACTGGCTTACAAACTGCAAACACCTCAGAGGTCAGGCGTATCTCCACCAGCACTAGAAGGAGCTTAGTGGTTTCAGCTTCTTAAAACGGAAGATATGAGGGCTGGCTCAAACACTTGCAAGATTTGGTCTTCCAGACAGAAACATAGCAAAGAACCATCTCTCTAGTTCACACTGTTTAGAGGCATCATATCCATGAATCTACTTATTTATTTTCCCAACAAAATAATCTTTCAGCTATTTAATTCAATTACAAGGACCTCAGTATAAAAATTTCCCTGAAACTGGCAACAAGTCGAGTCATTACACTCCTGAAAAAAAACAAATATGAGTCAAATCTGACCCAAAAAGTAAACAGACCATGCAGGCAGATGTGACTTATGTGCCTATTGAGTGAACAACCACAAAAAAAGCCAACACTATTCTAAATTTAAACAAAATGAACTTAAATGAAGAAATGCCATTTGTATTTACACCTGGTACCTACTTAGGGTATGTGCTTCCATTGCAAGAGCCTTCCATGTAACAAAAGCTAGATATTTTAAAATTTCTATAAACCATAGTATACAAACAGACCAAATTCTACCATTTCATTTTGTAATGGACATACAGCAGGGAATGGACCTTGCTTATTTATGGTTCATTCATACACGTCCTCTTTAGTCCCAACATCCTAAGTGACACTAAATTTATCACAAAAAGTCATGTTTATTGGACAGAGTATAAAACAGATTCAGTGAAATTCAGCAAAAAAGGAGCCCCATATCTTAAGTAACAAACTGTATAACTACTGACAAGTGCATACATGCGATACTACGTCTTAACAGAGGAAGCATTCGTATGAATATCTATTGATCTTTGTTTTTCATGACCCTTTGTAAGTAGGATCCTCAGCCACCCCCTTTCTCCAGTCCACCTGCCCAGTCACATCTCCTGTGAGCTTGTCTTCATATCCCCAGCCATGCTGGCAAACCTCCTGAGCTTCTAACAGGCACTCCGAAAGTCTAAATCCTGATGAAACCTAAGCCAATTAAATTCCTTAAGTAAGGACCACAAGCTTTGGTGCTGAAGCTGAGACAACTGCCCCTTCCATCCCTTATCTGAGGAAGAAGAGCAGGGAAATGTTTATGGGACAATACATGAGGTTCTGCTCTGAGAGCTACACCTGGAAAGGTATTTCAGGTGTTCACTAACCTACTCCAAATCCAAATCTGAGATCAGCATTTAGCCTCCTCTTTGCAACACGAGATGCTCTCAGTTTCCCATAGGGATGTGTTTTATGCCTCAGAGAAGCACAGCTGAAGTAAATTCCTTGGAAAGAAAGGACAGAAGAAGAATGGGACAAGCAGCTCTGGCATACAAATCCTTTTGTTCAGTTCTCTATATGCAATACAGAGACACTACTATTCTTCACACTGTATGAAAAACATTCTTCTGAAACAGCACTAAGGGCTGTATGAATTTTACTGGGAGACACTCATATTTATTGCAGTATGCTTCTTGAGTAAAGACAGAGGGCTGGGTCCGCAGCGGCACAAAATGAGATGGTGCCTGTATGAAATATAGGCACAGATTGAGGCTATGTTTGGAAGACAGCAATCCATTTCAGCCTCCTTCCCTCCAAACACAGATGCCAGCCTCTCCTGACCTGCAGTGCTGGCTGATCTGCGAGTAGGATTCCTCCCTCAAGCCAACACCAAACTATGTGTTCTTGACTTGTACCAGCCCTGGCAAGCATTTTGGTGGCATAATGTCAGGGGGTTGAGAGTGAAGTATCAGCATTCAGCAAACCGGGTTTTCCAGTGTCCATTTACTGAAGTCACTCCATATTGTTGCTGACTGATTTATAATGATAAAAGATTTGCATTAACATTCAGCCCTCTACAAAGGGTTTATTACTGAAATGCCAAATTAACCATAGCTGTAATGACCCTATTTTATAATGCACACATTTCAGGCACTTTTGCAAACGGTTTAAAAAAAAATGGAGCCGTTAAATTATGCTGCTAACATAATATGAATGTGTCATCACACCCTATCAAGCAATTTCATATCAAACAGAGATGTGATATGGAATTTTGCTGTTATAATACAAAAGAAGGAACTTGGAGAAAAAAGTGCGATACTAGAACAATGATGACCACCGTACATTCCACAGCCTGGAATACCTTTCAGTTATGAGAAAGCCTAATGGACAGATGAAAGATAAAGATGGACTGACATCTTATTAGTTCTCTTTTTCTTTGGTTTTTATATATTAAATGGAGGGTCTCAAATTTACCATGTGATTTCAACCAGAAAAGCTGCTGCATGAAACAACTGATACTTCAACCCTAAAGAAACCTTACTTTCAAACACTGAGTCTTCAGGCTTTCCATCATCATATTTCTGTATGCATTATCCTGCTAACAACGCAATATACAGAAAGGACAAAATGTCAGCTCTCGATGGAAATGAACTCACCACCCTTCAACATCCAACAATCAGACCTTGCTTAATTTAAATGTGTTAGATCATCAGTCTGTTATTCCTCCAGCTTTTTATAATAATTTCTAACATTGGCCAGACATTGTACACCTGGCTGGAAAATGTTTCTTTTTAAACAATGCAAGAACTAACCAATATGTAAACCTAATAATTAAATTACATTTAGCTGCTGGCCATTGTTATTCTGCACCATTTTCCCACAGAGGGAGCTTTAGCGATCCGATTTTAAACAGCAATCTAGCAGAACACTTTTCATTGCCTGTGACTGTTGCGCACAATAAATTGGCTCACATCAGATTTGACTCTAATTTGGGTTTCAGAACAGTTAATTTGAACTTAAGCACCTATGGAAAGGCTGTTAACAAGAGGCGTCCACACTGGAATTCTTCTCATAGCTGTGCTGCTTACATCACTCAACAAGAGCTCCTTATAGATCTCATACGCATCTTAGCATGCCACTTGCAGTGCTGTGCATGGCACAAAACAACTTATCAGATATTTAACGATGCCAAAGGAAAATAACATGGATATACACAATGGATTCTTGCTATATGCATGCCAAGCAAAAGTAAATGTGTTTCAAAGACATAGCTACCTTGCAACTCAATCACCCCAGGATTAATTGTACCTTAGTCCTTTATTGTGGCATTTTGGTGTTCAGCAAAGCATGTACAGTCAAATTCTGCCCATTCATAAGTTACCAAGAGATCCATGGAAAATCTAAAGGCTGAATTTCATCATCATTAGCTATTACATTAATAGCACTAATGTCTTAAATCTTAATATTCTGGCTCATTAGCTTAGGTAAAAGACTATCAATGTAAAAGGTGTGTTTTAGCCAATCAACAAAATTTATAAAGGCTTTTGTTTTCTGGTTAGTGCAGACAGTAAATCATAATAATTCTATAATTAATAAAGATAATATCATCTAACAATATAAGATCTACTATCACACTGGCTTAGACAGAGCTTAACTTAATTTTACTCTATCGCAGACCAAGCCTGTTATCCCCATCCATATGCAGTTGGTTGATGAACTTTTTTTTTCCCTACCAAAAGTACAATAAATCTAGAAGAGACTGAAGGGAATCTGTGGGTTTGTTGGGTTTCGATTTGTTTGTTTTCAAACATATGTCAGGAAACAAATTGTTCCAAGAAGGGCTCAGAAATTGCTCATTTAAGGGACAATGCTGCCTGGAGAAAACAAAATTAAAAGTATACAGAATGCATCTCAACAACCAAGATACTCTGGTGGTCAGAGGCAGACTCCTGATATTTTGGCACCTCATTAAACATCCCCTGTTGTCTCTGGTGCCTAAATGCGATCACAAAAAGCAGTACAGCCCAGACTGCTAAGCAGAAATCATGCAAACAGACTATTAGAAAGGAGAGTCCACCGTGAATATGTTACAGGTCTAAGTTTGGCTCATTATTATACAGTAAACCAGAGCCAGGACCTACAGTCTAAACCCAAATGTAAATTCTATATAGTTATATACAGAAAACACCATGGTATCAAGGTAAATTTGTAAATGCCATTTTGAGAAGATTCCAGCTACAAAGTCAAGCATTATTAGAGCATCAGTTACAGACACCGCCACGGCTCCAAGTTCTGGTTGTGCGGATTGGGGGGACGTGTGTGCATTTTCTGTTGCCAAGTATAAAGAGTCAAAACATGCCCAGAGTTGTACTTGAATGACTGGGAATAGGAATACATTGTAAAACTACATACTAGATACATTATTAACTTGACTGTGTTTGAATATCACCCCTTTGTCATCCTGCATTGAATTATGAACTTATTTTAACTTCAGATGTATTTAAAATAATTAGCAATAGTAACACTAACATTTTATTTTACAATTAAAATATGTTCCTTACTGTTTTTTCTTGTGTACTTGTTCATTTCCCCCAGACATAAGTAATGTGTAGACAGATACATTGTTTATTTACGACCCCAGTGACAGTTAATGTGGCATATGCGCCTACAATGTTTGACAGATAAAATGAGTTATTTACAGAAGCTGGGTTTATTATGTATGAATACTGAACCAGCTATAGTATTTGGAAACTTCTCCATTTATTTTCCCAAGAGCTTGTTTCAGTGAAAGTTGTGGTGTTTTGAAGTGGTATATACGAGGACAAGCACAAATACTCAGTCCAGCCCAATCTATAATGCAGTTGTCATCTGTATGTGCTAATTTCAGAGCCTTTTTTTTCTGAATTTATTTTTTCAGGTCTTGATCCTAACACTACTGAAGTCAATGACAAGTTCTCTATAAGCAACTGTGGGTCTGGAATTCAGTCCTTTAAAAGAAAATCTGAAGAAGTTCCTCTCTGGGTCTCACTGTTTGCCATAATATGAAGTAGGTACAGATGTATGGGGGAAACAGAGAACACTTTTCATCTATTAAGCTTGATTACAAAGGGTCAAAAATTGTTTCCACTGGAGCCAAAAATAAAAATTACGCTGACTTTGGCATAGAGCACAAATTGATCCCCCTGGAGAAAATGCATTGATCTTTATGTTTTAGTAAATGAACTCAGAAGCTCAGACACCAGATTTTGAAATAATTCTTATACCTCTTTTACTTAAAGCCAAATGTGCAATACTAATGTGCTGTGGGGACTTACATTTTTTTGCCCCCAACAGTCTCCTTTACTCCATTTTCTGTCCTCTAGTTTTGGAATGGTTCAGAACATTCCCACAAAACACTGCAGACAATGTCAGTGATTGCTGCTCACTGCCCTGGGTCTAAACCTGCTGCCTAGGAAGCACAGTGCTAGTTGTGCAAGCACATTACGCAAGATGCTGCAACTTTAGGAGCCCAGTGTCAAAGGTAATCCCTAAGGAGAGTTGTGTAACAGCCACATGCAAAAATGCCAGTGCTGGCTTTTCCTTGTTTGAGTGCTGTTCTCTTTTTTTCTAACCAAAAAAAAAAACAAAACTCTTTAATTTTCCTGTTATTTTTCCCCAAGCACAATCTCAACGGAGCTGTGTGCACATTTTGCTTGATTTTCAAATGGCTTTATACACATCCTCTGTGATATATATTTTTATCCTTTATTGTATATATTTTTATACACACCTACAAACCCTTGCCATAGCTATCCAGGCATCAAAACTTTTGGAACCCTTTCAAGGAATATTTGTGCTGTCTGATGTGGGCAGACCTGAGTTATCTCAGCCTGTGTTTCAGGCTGGAAAAAAAACAAGTGTAAACCTGAGCTGAAGCTCTCAGCACAGTTTATTAGCTCAGACACAGAGCTGTGGTAAATGCAGACCTGTGGCTTTTATTCTTTCCTCGGAGCAGAGAAAGCAATAATTCACAAAGCAAAGCTCTGTTCCAAAATACCTGCTATGTTCTTTGCCCAATGTGACACTCAATCCAAGGTGAGACTTTGCTGCAAAGACGTGGGATTACAATAATCCATATGCAAAGTCCAGCCATCACCACTCTAAAAGTACATGAAAAATGGTGAGAGAACACATTTGAATAGCTTCTCTAACATACACAAATACAGAAGCTTTGGTTTTACACCTTATACATGTGCACCATAATCACCTCAAGGTTTAAGAGCAGCTTGCTAACTCAAAGCTTCCTAACAGAAGGTATCAGATTGTTCCTCAGGTGCCAAACACTCAAAATGTTCAGGCTTTTCTATGACAACAGAGTACAGGTTGTGCTGCTGTCACAGCCACAGCTATTTGCAATGTGCATCTGATGGCATGTAAGAGGAAACTGGAGCAGGGCAGGAGTCTAATGCACAGCTTACCTCTCCTTAGAGTGGATGCATTCATGATCTGATCTAAAATCACACTATTGTGGTCACTTCTACCCCCTGCAAATGGTGCAGACAAGTCACAGGAAGAGGCTAAGAGACTTAAGTCAGGCAAGAGAATATTCTCCAGGTTTCCCATGTCCAGGTGGGCACTCCTCCTGCTGCTGCCTCCTCCAGGCAGCCAGAGACCAGCACCCTGCCTTTGGGTGAATACCTGCCTTGCTCTTCCCTTGCGCTTTTCCCCTTCTCAGGCCTTTATCTTTGTCATGTCCACCAAAGCATTGATGCCTTCACTTTTCTGCTCTTCTACCTAAAAACTGCAGTGTCTTCCTCTGTTCTCCTCCAGCTCCTGAGGCACACAGCTCTGCTCACTATACTGCGGGCCACAAGCCAAGCTCTTTTCCTTCCCTCCTCTGATCCCCACATTGTAGACCCACACCCTTCCCCACAGCAGGGGAGACAGTAAGTGCTGGGAGCCATGGGACACCAGCACTGTGGACAAAGCTTATCTTGCTTCATTTTAAGTGAGACTAAGCGTGAAAGTAGCTACGGGAACAAAGAGGAATTTAAGAAGTAATTGTACGATCCCGCTCAACAAAGGACAAACAAGCAGTGCCAGTAAAAAATTTGAGCATTGAACAGAACAGAAAGCATTCAGCTGAAAACCAGTTCCCTAGGGCCTCACTTTTGGAGGGAGGACCAGAAACAATTGTTAGGGCCTGTGGTATTTGTCTGTATTCAGGGCCAAAATCAGAAACCAGATGCAGTGAAGATCTCCACGTGGCTTTATGTCACAGGAGAGAAGGCAACAACATACCTAATTCCTTTCCACTTTCATCATGTGTGTTCTATTGTGAAACCAAAGCACAGCGCCAGGGAAAGCCTTTTCAGCCTCTGTATGGCAAGTGTGGATGTAGATGTAGCTGTAAGCGGTCATATGGCTGTCTATGTACTGCTTATCTGCAATTTTACGTCTGGATTTGTGCATATGCACACACACAGAAAACAAACTGATGATATTGATGCCAGAAAAACAATAATCTATGAAGTCCACAAAAGCTCAAGCTCAAAACGCAGCACAGCAGTCAGCTTTACTGCCAGTACTTTGGAGAAACAGGTACATACAGAAAGAGGAGTGAGATGCAATCTGCAAGAGCCCCGCAAAGAAGAAACAGCCTGGTTCTGGAGAAGCCCAGGCAGAGGCTGTATTAGTTAGGAGTCAGATAATGCACATTCTAGGGGTTCCCCCATGTCCTCTGCCACAGCCTCCTACTGGTGCTCACACCTTCAGTTCCAGCTGCTCTTCATCAGATCTCCTGTTTTGCCAATACAACCTGCCACATTTTTACTTGCAGAGGTGCCTTCAGCCTGGGCTCCAAGTCCACTAGTGAAAACAAACCCACTTGTCTTTCTGTGCTGAGCCCCACACCTGGGACAGCTGTGGGAGCACCCCCACTATGCTCCACTGCCACAGGCTTGGTCTCTGTCTGTGCTTCTTTCTCTCTCTCTCCCCCCGCCATTACAACAAAATACCATGGGTAATCCTAGACAGTGCCAAGTAAACACTCCCGCCGTTATACACAGGCTTGCTATCATAAGGGAGTTATGTTCAAGTGAACTTTTTATTAAGGGCATACACAGAGATACCATCTCTTCTTTCTGCCTCTGGCTGTTGACTTTAAACCTGGAAATCCCACTCAATAAGGATTTCTGACAGCACCTAAGTCCAAGGCAGCTTGCAGTACAGCACTGTACCAAAATAGTTTAAAACCCAGCTTACTGCAATCGCATCTTTACTCACCATGCGGTGCCCCATATTAGCTGATGGGGAAAAAAGTGAAATACAGGGCTTTTACATAGTCAGGATCGCAAGTTGTCCTCGTTAAAGGACAATCCTTACAATGGCTCAGCTGTGAACAGTATTTCCTATGTATTTGACACAAATAGCCTTTTCTTCAGCATCAGAGCTGCATGTCTTCTTATTCCAGCTATTTGTTCTTGAACAAACATATTTATTGTGGCTCATGAAAGGGGAAATCCCTCTCTCTGTTCCCTTCTGTCCTTCAGTGACCTGACATGTGCCTCACCCTAGAAACCAAAATGACTGGAGGAGCCAAGAACATGGCGAATTGTTCTGGGCTCCCACTTCTGAAACCACATGCAAGATTTGTTATGGAAAACCTCCCACACTAGGCTGTAAAAATCCACTCCCTTTTTTATGTGCTTTGTTATGAAAGTTGCCTCTATCACTTGCAGAAGTTCTCCCTTCTCAAAGAGATACACTTAGGCTGTCCCTGCAGAGATGGAGTCTCTGGTGAGGGGAAAGCAGTCTTCTCTGTTCTTGCTGCCCCCTCATATGGGTGTTTAAGGTGTTCTTATAGGCAAGCTACAGAAGTCAGTCACCCTTTCTGAAACACTATGACTGTTAATCTTATCCCAGGTCACTGGCACCTACGCTGGTGCCAGAGAATTGAGCTGTATCTATGTTAGTAAGAAGCACAACACAACAAGGGCTGATCTGTGAGGAAGGGTTGGTGCCAAGCAGCCAGTGAACACAGTGTGTATGTGTCTTGGGGAACAGGAGGCGAGAAAAAGGGCTGCATGGCACTAGTCTGACTTCTCCTGAGCACCAGAGAACATCTGGAGCGTGTTACGGGCGTCCCTGCAGAGCATCTCTTGTTTTCCTTTCAACCTAAAGAAACTCAGTTGACTTACCCTGAGACCACTCCCCAGTGAACCACAAAGCAACTGGGCAAGATCAGATTTGTTTCCAAAGTGTGCTCCTAAGATAAACTGAAATGCTAACAGAAATGCACTCTTTTCTTTCTAGCTCCTGGCTCTTGAAACCAAGCAAAGTCAACATTAATATATTCCTGATTTAGCTAAACAACTGAAATCTCGTTTCTCATCTGAAGTCTTATTATGATTATCATAATATTATTATATAACATACATATTATAGCTGTTTCTGAAAAAGTGGGATGAGAATTATAAGTAAATAGGCCATTTCTCACAAGATCTGATACTGGGAGTAGCGACTTAAAAGTATGTAGCACACTCATAAAAGCAGAAAAAAAACATTATTGAAATAAATCAAATATCTTCAATATATCAAAGTATAGTAAAAACTGTAGCAAACAATTTTCTTGATGAAACGCAGGTGCAGTAATAAAAAGTGTTTACCAAAACAGCATTTGCGAATTTTAATTTTTCTTCTCTGAAGAACAATAATTCTCTGTATCCCTGCTACAGCCTACTCCTGCTGCCAGTCCTAAATAAGTTTTATTCAGATTGATCATTTATGGCCCAATTTTGCTGCTTCTATTCAAAATCAGGAAACCTCAGTCCTCATGTGGAATTAGTGGAGTTACTTGCACAGCAACACCAATATCAAATGGTAAGACAGGTCTAACCTGGCTGTATTTTACAATCACCTCCACAGTCCTTAGAGAAGGGTCTGCTCCTAACTCTGGGCTAATTCTGTTTATGTGGAGTACAGCAAATCAAGTATTTTATGTTTTAAGGAATTGGCAAGAGCCAGTTTATCATAACATGGAGGGGAAAAAGCAACAGCAGTTTTAAATACAAATTTAAATGTGTTTCTTTGTATTTGCATGCAGAAGCTTTCTGAGCAAAGCCCCACCACCATTCCACTCTGCAGAGTCATCTTTTATCTGGTGGTGGAAGAACGAGTCTGTGACAATGAAAAAATGTCACCCATTGGCACACACAGCGCATATCACCCCAGTGGCTTTTTGTGACTCCACAGACCTTAGGACACTTTAATGGTAAAGTTTTGCTTTCAGAAACACTGGCAAAGCACTATATCCTTCACTTCCAAATTTGGATGTGCAAACCATTTGTGGTCCATGACAACACAGTGCATACTCCTCACCATGAAACCATGTTAAACAGTGACCTCTGTGATCATGGTTATTGTACAGTAAATGATGTGGTTGCTAGGATAATTGCTTCAAATAAAAATTAGTCTTTTTAATATTTCCCTAGCTAAATTTGTGCCACACTTCATGTCAATGTGTTAACTGCATGTGTTGGTTGGAAGAAATGTTGTTACAATCTCTCCTTCTTCCCAAAGCAAAATATACTGAGGAGTTTTACTTCACAAGAAGGCTGCCTCTCAAAGCTACTCCTGGATATAAAGAGGGGCTCAAAATCAAACATATTCAAGTGTCACTACAACGTGCTAGTAGAAATTATGTATTTTTTGAAATGTTTTTAGTTCTGAGGACATGGAAGTTAGGGTTTCTTGGCATTAAAAAGGATTAAACCCCACAGACAGGTTACTGATGAGGACATGAAGCCTTCATTTAGAATGAGCTCTAAGTAATAAAATCCAACTCCTGACTCCCAACAAGCGACCTGAGGATCTCTACAGTTTCCGAAGTTTACAAAGGGTACATGTCAGTGTTTTAAAATATTTAAAAAAGAATTATCTCAATATTTATATT
This sequence comes from Pezoporus wallicus, assembly GCF_028554395.1. Taxonomy (NCBI): domain Eukaryota; kingdom Metazoa; phylum Chordata; class Aves; order Psittaciformes; family Psittacidae; genus Pezoporus; species Pezoporus wallicus. The sequence goes on along the minus strand of NW_026641508.1, from coordinate 386,107 downwards.
TAAAATACTGGCAAATGTAAATGGACGCCTGGATATTTACAAACAGCAGAAGTAACTGCAAGCTTGTCTTGTGGATTTAAGTGTCACAGCTTGTGGCTCGGTGAAATATAACCCAACAAGTTTACACATCTGGGGGATATAACAATGGGTAATTATTCTGAAGAAGCATGCAAGGGAAAGCAGCATGTATTAACTGAAATATGTTTAGACTGGCAGCATTAATTGGTAGTATTAATGGGGATTGGGGCTTATACCTATGATCACTGTCTCCTCTCAGCGATCTTTGCGAATCCAAGCAGAAACAGGCTCATTAGCCTGGAAAGTGACTGAACCTGTACTTACGTTGCCTCTTCCTCCCTCCACTCCCTCAACCTTTTTCCTATGCTCAGTGTTGTATTACAAACGGCTACTTGAACAGCAACCACAGAAAAAGTCAAAATCAACACCTACCTTCTTCTTAAGCTCCCTGTGCTGGATGTACACAAAATCATCCCCACCAATGTGAATGTGGGAGATCAACCATGGGATGCAACTTCAGGAAACCTCTTGGAGGTGGCTTCTACATATTCTTTTGTCATTCCTCCCTAGGAAAAGAAATAGGTCCTTCCTACTCTGTGGGCCAACTGTGGCCTCTATCCTCAGCTACGAGTTAGGTATCTACAATGCTACCACAGATATCTCTACCTCCCCTTGTGTGTTTTAATTTAAGAGTCCAGTTGCTCATTTATGTACTTAAATAAATTTATGCTGTTCTGCTGCTCTCAAGTCTCAGCATGAGAGACTGGGAAAAAAAGTTTGCAGTGACCCAGCAGGAAGAGAAAGGCAAAAGCGATTCTTCTACTCACAATGGGAGACCTGGTGTTGGTACTTGCTACATCATCATGATTTTCAAAGGAGAAATTTTAAAACTTCCTTTGGCCTGAGATGAAACTCTCAGCATTTTAAAACTGTTTTTCTCTCACCTTATTAGATGATTTAATGTTTCTTTTAAAATGGGAAATGGTATCACTCCCTCTGCCATAATGAAAGCCTGGTTTAGATTGTTTTATTACAGTTTTAAGTGCATACTGCTATTGCATTTCATAGGAGTATATATACATTTACCTTTCTAAAACACATAGTATATTATGTTGCAATTAAAAGCCCACAAACTCAATCTGATATTTCCTCATTAATTTATTCCCAAGCCAATATGTATTTTAATGTTCCAAACCATTGCTAATTAACACATGGAAATATTTTAACATGGATTTTGATTAATTCCATTTAACAGTCTAACCAGTGCTAAAACATATGTGGTGTGTCATTTCTTTCTTTTGAGGAAGGCATTGGCATTAAATCTTTCAATCTTCCTGAGCACCAAATGCTAATTTCAGGAAGATTAAATAACAGACTGCAGCTATGGTTTCCTTTCTTTACTTCCCAGAAGGTGAAATGAACATATTTATGTGGGAGGAATTTCTTTACTGCACAAGCCAAAATACAGAAATTAGATCTTTTTTTTCTAGCATTGCTAATACACTAGCAATCGCCTGCCAACTAAATAACTTTAACCTATATCTGCAGTTCATGGCGAGTTGCCAAGTTGTATGTTCAACTTTCTTTCACTCTTTTTTTTATTAAAGTATTCCCATATGATGTTTTCACTTGCAGATCCTAAATGTTTTTCCATACGTGAATCAGAGACTACCAGTTTATAGTGGGGTGGCTCTGCTCATGAAGCTGGAAATGCTCATAGAAGACCCTCCTCTGATTTTCACACTTTGAAGGTATGTTATAAATATGATTCACACGGTATTGCTCTAATGGCTTAAAATCTGAGTCTTATTCTGAGTGCCAACGAACTAAGCACACAGAATATCCACAAGTATGCATGCAAGTTAGTGTCTTGCACATGTAAAAACAGAAAAACGCAGAGCAGGAGGAGGCTGTCTTCTGGACCACAGGTTAATTGCTTGTATATTGCATACGATTTTCACAAGATGGAATCTGATGAGTTTAGGAACAGTTAAGCACTTCTGCTCTTGAGATTCCCAGCAGAAAGCCAACCATACCTGGGTACTGTAGTTCTTCTTCCCCCTATAGTGAGTCCAGTTTCCTTGTTTTCACTTCCATTGTCCATTCTCTGCTTCATGGTTAGCATGTTCCTACTGAAAGCTGAAGGAAAGGCTCACTGCATGTTCAGATCACACCTACATCTCCTTCATGACCACCACACCTCTGTTGCATAAGTGATTTTTTCTTCTTATTCTTTCCCTAGGCTTTATCTTACTTGTTGCAATATTCTTTGTAAATCTTGTATCAGCTTAACAATATATGGCACTATCCCTCCTCCTTTACCTTTCACTAGCTGTATTTCAGTCTCAATTGCTAACAGCATTCAGAACAGTGGTTTGTGTTTCACTTCCTGTTACCTCTATGATACCTAATCACACTTTCTGCACCATTCAGCCGCCCGGATTCCTGAGAGAGCATTCCAGTTGTTTCTTAGTGATCTACACCTACCAGATAAAGAAAAGTCTAATATTCTACTTGACCACCATTGTAATCAGGATTAGAACTTCTCTGAGTCTACACTTACACCCGCTGATTGTCAAGTATTTTCTTTATGCCCCTTTTTATACACTTAAGAGGCATGTGTTGGGTGTAATTTCATAATGTTCACTGAATGAGTGATCCTGGGAGAAAGTCAGTTACAGCTACAGCAAGAGTCCCAGCTCCTGCTGAAGAACCAGAGGCTGCCCTGAGAAGCCTCAGGTTCAGTCCCAGCCATGAATCACAGAAGCTGCCACTGCCCATGTAGAAGTGTGTGCATTAGAGTCTTGCCTGTACTTGAAAAAAAAGTGACTTATATGTTCTCAGACTATTTAAAACTTAATTCCTCTGCTATCTACAGAGAAAAGAAAGAATAATTTGTAGAAAAGTACCCAAAAGTTATGACAGGAAAGAGCTGTAGGTAGGTCTTTCAAACTAGCCATGTGTTGCTTTGAAGGTTTGCATCAAGTAAAGTAGTATTTAACACAGCTGATGGGAAAGATTACAAATGGCCATTCATTCCAGCAAAGAAGGCCAAATGCTGATACCTGCCAATCCTATTCTCAGTAAGAACCATGCAGGCTCTTCCCAGAGTGAAAACACACATCATAAAAAATTCAAATACCCGCAAATGGTATTTTCTCATCTTTTCTTACATGAGGATTCTTTGTTTTACAATTCATAGAGAATATATTTATTAAAGCAGGTCATTTTCCAGAAAAGTATTAACGAAGAGCACAAAGGCTCCAACTTGGTTACACCTGCCAGACTGGTCCTAGGAGAACATCCTTGTTAACTGACAACTAAGTAGACTATCAATATCCAAGAGCATCCTTCCTTATGCATTTCTATGCCAGATGGATGGAAGCAAGATGCTGAAAAATTACCAACTAAATTATTCAAAAAGTACATTACCAGTCAATGTGAAGATACCACAACACTTAACACTGTTTTCATATGGCCTATGATGTTTTTGTTAAATTAATAGGAGGAAACAGAAAAGATGTCGTTTCAGTTATAGAAAAGCAGCCATAATAGTGCTTTTCCATTATATATCTAAAAAAATTTTCCTCTAAGGGTGAAAAATAAATATTATAACCCCCTATCCTAGTCATATGCTCTATGGCACTGAGGACTACTCAAATGGGAAACAGAGATTAATAAAGATTTCTGCCTCCTTCTTGATTAAAAAACCTCTACAAATTATACTGGCTATAAGTACCAAAGTGAGTGTCCTACAGTCACACACAAAATCTACTGGCAGAGTTATGAATACACCCTACAGACTCCCCTTCAGATGTTAAATGATACCTCCATATCTTTGCTCTACCAAAACAAATTCTCCTCCTCCTCTCCCCAAAGCCTTTGAGATCATTTTACTTTGTGACATTTCCTATGACACCATTGGAATAACAGCATTTCTTACACTTAACTTGGACCAATAACAAGCCACTTACAAGCAGCTCCTCTGGCACTGGGAGCTTTCAAAAAGTGTTGTGGGTTTTCTTTAAACAAAATGAAACAAAGACTTTTCAACGCACACTGAGACTGACTCTTCACAAATAGAGGAATTCTGAGAATATATAGGTACAAATAGAGGTTCATTGAGATTTTTTTTTATTTTCTCCCAACAAGAAAAGGTTAGAAGTAGCTTAAAAAAACAAAACCATAAAACTACTAACAAATGCACAATGAGAAAGAAGCTATCTAGGCCTTCCTTCCCCAACCCAAGTATATGTGGTCAGTTCTTTTAACCACACGTATTCAAGTCACTTAAAGTGCACTGTTCTGCAGTCTGATGTGAAATGCAAAGTTCCCATTGGTCACAGTAATTCAAAATCAAGCCTAAATATTCTTATTTATGTTTGATTTAAAATAGGCAAGCTGTCCTCTTGCCATCCCTGCAAAATAGCTTTGCTAGCAACTGTCCAAGCAACCGGACAGTAGTCTTTAAAAGGCCACAATAAGAGGTCTTCAGTCGAGTGGTGTCATATGGTCTTCATTTAGAAGTATCACAAGAACATTACTTCTCACAGTATTTACAAATGAAAAACATATGGCTGTAACCTGTAATACTGTAAGAAATACTGCTCTTTGGGTTTGTTTTTTGGCCTCAGACTTTTGAAATACGAACCAAGCAAAGGGATTTCAGCTTAATGCAGGATTCAGTCCATTCTTCTTCAGAGCTCAGTCTGGGAGACAGCTATAGCTCTGCATCTGAAAAAAGTGATTTACCCACAACTATGGTAATGTACTATAGCTGGCAACTAAAGTAGCACATATATCAAAAAAGGTGTGGGGGGTGGTTAATTAAAGACATCTACTTTCTGTTTAATTGGGAAAAAAAAAAGCTACTAAATTAGCTTTGGTTCCTATAGGGTTTTATAAGTCATATATAAGCCTCTTGCATTTACTATTTAGACTCAGTCAATATGGTTATCTACCTGTCAATTTTTTTTTGCTCTTTAATGCAGAAAGAGAGCAGCCTTTTTTATAGCTAGCTCAGAAAGTACTAAGCTAATCAATACATGTGGTGATAATAGAATGATTTGAAACATGTAACAGAAGCTTATCACTTCACAGAATACTGAACCCGTCAAAATATTTTCCTAGAAGTAAAGTGAAAATAGAAGTTCTTCGTTTTTTATTACTTAAGTGGGTGGTGACATAGATGTTGTAGGCCTTTTGGATTTGTTCCTAGCTTTGTATTTTTGGGAAAATTTGGTGCATGAGCATTTGCTACTTTGTAGGAACGTGAGGCCAATTGTGCAGTGAGATTTAAAAACTCTGCCTTGAGAATCAAGCATTACCTTAATTGCCCTTTATTCCCCACCCCTAAACATGTAACAGAAATCCATGCACTGTTCTGGATAACCGTGCATAAGACTTTCCAGGAACGCATCTTCTGATGATCCTGCAGACTTTAAAATGCTCTGCTTTATTCAGTACTCTCAGTGATTTGTGCTCAAGCCCGATCTGAAAAGTACAGGCTTTCTTTCAGCTATCTCCTGTTGAGTTAGTTGATTTGAAATAATTTGTAAGCATCTGATTCCTAGAGGTTTAAATACACATACATGTATCAAGATCCTGGATTTTAATGCAGCAGAGAGAGGATCAGCTGTTATTGTGGTCTCTAACCTCCACTTTTCTGAAGAAATGCACAGGATTTAACTAAGCAGTTCTCTTTGAGTGGTAACAATCACCTGCCATCATGCCATCATACAATTTAAGTAGGTGGCATTCTACACAACACAAAAGATCTTTGCAATGTCCCACGCTTGCCACAATTTTCCAAACATTAAATGTAAGCTCAAAATTTTTATATATATATAAAAGTGCATATGTAAATACAGGCTAAAGAGATGAGAGTTAATAAGAAAGGAACAGGAAATAATGTTTACAGCTGGAGGCTTTCTATCAATTTTTCTATCAGTTCTAGCTCCAGGGCTGTTCTTATTAATTCTGTGTCATGGTATCAGGCGCATTTCTGCATATCCCCCTGAAGTCACACAATGGCCTTATGGCTTTCCAGTTCTGAAAGGTCTACTTCACAATTTCTGACTGAGGCAGCCAAGCCTGGGTGCTAGTGGTTACACTGGGTTTTGCTCAAGGCACCAAACCATTAAATTGTTTGCCTTTACTCTTAGAAAAGACTTCTGATAAGTAAAACAAAGGAGAAAGGTAAAAGAAATCATGAGGATCACAAAATCATAAAGAAATTCTTATAGGTCACAAATGAAAGTTTACAGAGACTCTGCTGTCCCCATTTCTCTACCAGAAATGGCCACACATGGTGCAGCCAGGTCTGAACTAGCTCCGTGGGGGTGAGTCAAGATCTGGAAATCACACAACAGCATCCACTCAGAGGCAAGAATGAATCCATGGGTGCATAAGTACTGCTAACACGTCCGGACCCAGCCTGGTAAGTCTGTGTGAACTTGCCATGAATCTCTACAAACTCAGAAATCACTAAACCACAATCCATTGCACAGTAGAAACATGCCAGCAGCAAGGCATTAACAATGTTGTCTGTTCCAGAGGAGCCGAAAGATGGATGGGCATCTCTGAGGGCAGAATTGGGCCCAGCGAGCGAGCAAAGATTCTTACAGCAACACCTCAAGTGACACAAATTATGTTATAAAATTGATCACTTCCTTACACGTGCCAAAATGCTTCCAGGGCACTCAACATCCTCTTCCATTAAGCCATGATAAATGAGACCATATTTCCGCATCAGCCTGAAATCATCTTTTAAATCTGCTTGTTCAAATATTTGGCTACTTATTCCCCTCCTTCTCCTTAAGATAGCGAAACCTGTCTTTTTCAACTTTGCCCATCCTAATAGGTGCCATTTTTGCAGGATCATTACTTAGGAATTTTATTTCTTCACAGAACTCTTCATCTTAAGAGCATATAAAATTCTAAGACAAAAACATTTAGTGTGCAAATCTCTATACATACACTCTATACACGTCTCTATACACACACTCAGCAACACAAGGACAAAGGAGACTTACAGAACAAATTATGGAGGAGTGTCCCCAGAACTAACTTTCCTACTGCTAGTTTGAAGTTCACCACCATCACCTGGAACAGTGTTAGGATGGAAACCCAGGGAGCAGGAGCAAAATTGTTTCAAGCAGATCACTACGGCTCGATGTGGCTAGGGAAGGTTCATAAATTGATAAGCACCACCGAAGGATCATAAGCCTCCACATTAATTGTATAAAGATTACAACAGAGCCACTCGCTGCAGTCATTCTGAAAATGTTATGGGTTTCACAGGTGTGCACTGTCAGTTCTGATTAAGCTTAAACTAAACCAGTTATCTATAATGTTGGATTGGAAGGAGTTTTATTGCTGAACACAGGGTAAATCAAATTCAGGATACACATCTGTGGAAAAACACATAGGGTCAAAGTTCACAGTCCTGACACAGGTGAAAAAAAAAAAATCCAACCCTCCAAACTCAGGAGGAGATTTGCCTGTAAGAGATCCATCAGTCTGGCTATTGTCAGATGGTCCGTATTGGGAAGAAAAGTTATTCATCACCTTAACACAGCTTTGGGTTTTCTTTCCCCCTTCAAATTATTGTTCACCCATAAAACGCAGACTGCTTTAAGATTATTATCTGCATTCATTTCTAAAGTGCCTAGAGTTTACCATTTATCTGAACAAAAATGAATTAATTATATACCTTTTTTACTGTACACGCTATAAACTAAAGCAGCTATAGCAACAAGTTCCTAATGCAATTTTTCCATCTGTGCGACTAGGAATCTTTCCAAAAACAACAGTTCACATCAGAGTTTCTTAGAGTTATGCAAAAAGACTGTGGGCGAAGTCCTGTACCCAAAAAACCATTGCTAACAAGTGAATTGATTTCAATGGTGCCAGGATTTCATTCACTCTAAAAATTAAAGGAAAAAGTAGTTCTTAATAGTTGATACAAGTTGCAAAAGGTATGTTCCATTTCCAAAAATACTTCTTATTGATGCTGCACTTTAAAGTCCCTCTATTGACTCACAGTGCTAATAGATGGCAAGAGCGAAAAAATGTATTTGCTTTTACAACATCATTATTTCCTTTGCATGCAATTATTTACTTGCCAAACAATGCTAGCGACAAATCGCAACAGACTATGAAGCCATCTACATCAGCAGATTTTTAACCTAAGGTAAAAATAAACAGAAACATCTGTAAAGTAATCTTGTACAAAGCTACGTTTATTAACAAATACAGTTTCTAATAAAACACCATCTGCAAGCAACCCTCAGCTTCCACTTGATATAAATAGGCCTTTTACTGTTTTCAGATGCAGTTCCCAGAAAATTATTCCAAGCTCTACTGCAAAACACATCAGTCTTTGTTGCTGCCTGGAATGTTAATAAATAACATCAAGTTTTTAAATAGTCAAACAAATTATTGGCTTGAAACAATTATTCCAATAGAAAAAGCTGACCTTTTGCAATAAAGTGGCTTAAGAATGCATTGCTCCTCTTTCCTGGTATAAAAATATTACCAAGGAGGGAAATATCTGGGGGGAAACAGAAAGCTATGAAAACCCCATATTGCAGTTCTGCTCATATGTATGTTATAAACCTATCTTGCAAAGGTTACTGCTTTAGAAAAACTCAGAATAAGAGAAAAAGTATACAGAGTGTAAATAGGTCAGTTGGTATCCATGCTAGACATCTGTGCTTGGAACGGACATGAACATGAACCAACTAAAATGTTCCTCACAGGACTACTGTATTGACCAGCAATACAAAATTCAACAGCTTAAACTGTTGGTAGCAGAGGCTGGGACAGAATCCCAAAATTAAGAGCTCTTCTGAATGCATAAAAGCTTTAATGGGACACATTTTCATAAGCATTACTCAGAACTAGAGGCACATTTATTCCATTAAAAGCAATGAGAATTTAGCAAACTCTGTAAATAAACTCCTTGCTGGTAGAACTATTTAGTACCACTAAATTTGAACACTGCCACTTTTCCTTAGAGTTCAGCACAGCAATCTTTCTATCAAACTAGCTTGTAGCTGGAAATGCAAGATTGAAAACTGCAGATGAACTGAGATATTAGAGTTCTCCGTCCAAAATTCAAGCTGGTATAAATATATTACACCAAAACAGATCTCACCTTTTAATATTAATCAGAAAAGAGCAGTGTTAGTATTCCAAACTGCTTTTAAAACTTCATTAAATATTGCTACTTGGACTATCACAAACAAACTTTGCCAACAGTAGTCATGCACATTCTAGAAAAAAAAAGAATGGTTTAGACTGTAATTACAGGAAATGGACCTACATATTTCTAGTGAAACATATTCAGTACATGAAATAAGCAGTACTAGAGAGAAGATATTTTAAAGCACTTACTTCATTAACAGGAGGAATGGTGAGCTTTGGTACTTTGTTCTTTGAACTAGGTGCATTCACTTTTCCTTCCAGCAGTGTTCCAAAGGACTGATTTCCATATCCACTCTCAATTTCTATCGGAGGTTTCAGTTCAGGTGAGTCATTGGGTACCTGGTCCTGACCGTCCATAGGCCTGACATAGGCTGTAGGCTTTTGCTGGACCATGCTGTTCTTGCAGTGAAGTCCTGGTGGGAAATTCTGAGACGAAAGACTGTTGTTTGCAGATAACAACGAAGTGGAAGGAAGTGGAGATCCAGGACCATGACCTACAAATTCAAGCTCTGCAGGCGACTTGGAATGACTGTTTTCTTTGTAAGTATGTTCTCCAGGTGCTGACTTGGAATGAGTGTGCCTCCTCGAATGTGAAGACGCTGCCATAGAATTTGCTTCCTCAGTTCCTCCGCTTTTATGCTGCTCACTCTGACAATTATAGAGGTCTTCATACCTGCCCTGGGCCTGGTCATGAGAGGAGCTATGCTTTGTCCGACTCTGCTGACTACTGGATTGGCTTGGCTGGGCCCCACTAGAGTTGTGACCACCACGTGACCAGTCTGTCCTCGACTTTCTGCTGCTCTGGTGACTGTGTAGCAAAGTAGAATTAGATGACAAGGAAGAAGGTGGAGGCATTGATGTCGATGAGTGGCCACTGATCTGATGAGATGGGATCATTCTGTTCCTTGGTTCTGGGAAAAAGTTCTGTTCATTTTTGTCAATGGGTGTCTGTGGGACAGAATTCTTTGGGATTCCTACAAGGTGGCTCTGGTTGGAATGGTTGGTTAACAGATCCTTCATCTCATCATAATTTCCCAGTGTGTTCTGGACACGGTTTGCAAGGGCATCACCTTTATTTGTCTAAAATATCAAGAAAATAAATGAAGCAAAAGAGTGAGTACATTCCTGATTACAATTTGCTGCTCAGAATAGTTGCCTTAGAAGACAGCAAATGTTAGCTCTTTAATGGTGTCACACTGACATTTAATTTAATTTCAATTACATTTTGCATATGTTATGTAAGAAAAACCTATCAATAACTGTGTTGAAAGACTCTCTTGAAACAGGCTTGCATGAGTAACACTTGTATACTGCTTCCCATTTTCTTAAATATGCTCTCAGAGAAGTGTCTAAATTGCATCAGTTACGGATGTTAGGAGCAAAATAAGCTGGTTTTATGTCAGAGATGTTGGGCTTGTACATTTCATACCGTGCAAAACATGCACGTGCAATTACTGGCTACTGAGCATTTGAATTGCAATCACACAGTTTATTTAAGTATGTTATTGCTCTATCAACCCCTTGACCCACAGTCCAGAAATAGAACCTGGGTAGTCTGCAATAAACACATGATCTCTTCACTTCAGTGTAACTCCAATTACTTTTCATTAGAGGGTTCAGGTTGACCTGAGGTATCCAGCATCTCAACCTAGAAAACGCTTCTTCCCACTCAAATAATACAGTAACTTCAAGTAAAAGACCATTCAAAAATATTTTCTTACAGAACATAAATAGATACGATTGCTACATTCTTAAGTACTAGGATTCTTCCGTTGTCTGCAGGCTGGTTGTATTTGTGAGTCCCACTTTTCTCTGAATTCCAGTAATAAGTAAACACTGACTCATCTGCGTTTCACTGCTATTAGACCTTTGAAGCATCAAGTGGCTTTTTTTCTTTTTGGGGTTTGTTTTTTTTTTTTCTCTTTCACTTGTGAAAAGCTGGACAAATAAGCTTGAAGCTATAATTAACATGCAGCTAATTTCCTCTCTCTTCCTGTTCTAACTCACCCCACAGAGACACAAAGTACCAGCCTTCTTATGACCTTTATGTTCCACTGAAATGACCAGCAGAGAACCAAAACAACTTATTCCCCACGCTTATTACTTTATAAGACTCAAAGGATAAAACCAAAGCAAAACTATAGTTCCTGTTCAAGCACACGGTTAACTTCTACACTCTGGAATTCAATGACAAAGTTGTAGTGTATGTAAGATACCACAGGATACAACCAGCTATGCTTTCACTTATGTTTGGCTTTTTTTTCACTCTATACAGCAGTGCCACAGTTCAAAGACGCCCTAACACCAGGCCATAAAGATGGGGAAAGGCAGCACTATGAGCTTGTGCTTGGTTAGAGTGTCACACTTCATTCCTCGATGAGGGATCCTATGTGCCACTGATCCCATTTTCCTCAAGTATTAAGCAGAAGTTTGAGCAATGAAAAAAATCCATGCATGGATTTCTCCTGAAATATCTGCTTATATTACCCACTGATGAACTAGTCAGGAGATGAGAAGAATATTGCAGAAAGATTTTTTTTTTCCTTAGTACTGCACAGGCCATAAAAAATGTTTTAAAAAGAAGATAATAATGCAAATTTTCTTTTGCTCATTCTCAGGGATTGTAACATACATTACCATTGCACTGAGGCAGTGATTTAAAAATTAACTGTTCAGTGTTCTCATCTGTATACGTTTTGCCAGTGTTCCTAACTGACACAGTTAATAATCCCAGTCGTGGAGAACCACAACTTTTTTATTCACTAAGTAAGTCCCTAGGTTGGTCATTTTAGTGGCAAAAATTATATTCTAGCTAAGCTAAGAATAAGCTCTTTGTATATGAGCCCTCTCCTTCAACTGAGTTGCACAATGAGCTGTTTGGGCAGCAGCCAAAACCAGGCTCTCTCTGTTCAACCCCCAAATTTAAAACAAGGAGATTCCATTGTGCTTAAGGGCCCAGCAGGAATTATGATGCGAAGTCTAAACACTTACATACTTGTTCTGTTCCTCCTTCCCCAAACACTTTAACTCCTTATGGAGTAGCACAGGGGAAACAGATGAGTATCGAAAAAAGCCTGACCACCAGCCTTCACCTCTGCTTCAGCTACACTTCCAGGGTGCGTTTAGCTTACTTTCCAGAAAGCAAAAGTTTGGGTTTTTTTATTAAAAGGAAAAAAAGAAAGTACTGACAACATATCATCACTAGAACACTTCAACATCACAGCATATTAAATGGCTCTTGTCTAGATCCTCACAGAAAGAATCAATATTTTAATTTGCATGTAGAGCTTTTCAATCATTTCTGTGTTGGAGGTATCTGATTCTGCCTATTTTCTTTTACATGTCACAATGATAAATACAATTTTGCTTGACACTAACTCTGTTTTCTGCAGAATGCGAACATTCTGCAGACAAAAGCCACTGTACAAATATAAAGTATTATTATTTGTAATCATTTACTGGGAGCATTAATAAAAAATAAATTTCCTGAAAAGCACAGAGATTAAATTAATTTACACATCCTTAGCATATTAAGTGCACTAAAGCTCATATCCAATAGTTATTGAAGTCAATGGAAGGATTATTGCTCTCTTCAATGGCCTTTGGACTAGACTGCAAAGCAAAAAACACATAGTGAATGCAAACATTAATTTGACTTACGCTTAAATAAAACTAGAACACGCACAACTAAGACTGGAGTTTTGTAACGCCACCTGTACAAGACTGGGTGTGTAGAGTGCAGTGTACTACCTGCATTTAAGCTATAAAGCATAACATTAATGTTTTTATTTTATTTACTCAACATATTCAGGGTTCTTGTGAGAAGCAGAATATTCTTGACAAGTTGGGATACCAGCAAGATAAACACAACATCCAGTCATAATTTGTGGTTGCTCTTTTTTACTTCCAGATCTGGGACAATTTCTACCTTCATATTCTGGATAATTGACTTATTTCTTAAAGGATAACTCTGCACATCTTGCTTTCTGAACAGCACGTTAAATCACAATTTTGCCACCATTAAGGAAATGAAGCATTTTCTGAGAATTCCAAGGCATAAATTATATGCCTAGTTTGTGACTCATGCATAGGAGCCTTCCCCATCATTCTAGGCTCTTGTTAATTCAGGAAATGTACACCTTCCTACCTCTGGTTCTATTGCTTTCTACAAGTATCTGTAATACAATCCTATTGGAAGACCAATTTGCTAGCTAGCTATTATTGCATTCTAGGTTAACAAAGAAAAGAATTAAGGCACTTAAACTTGTAGGTCCAATTTACGAGGGTTTTGTGAAAATTTGCATGAAGCTTGAGGTTTCATAACTCATTCACTTTCTCATGCCTCATAGTTAAACTAACCTCTGTGGGCTAGAAGCTTGAGATTTATTTGGGTTTTTTGAGGGGCTTTACCTGAAAAAGATAAATGATTTAACATGCATCAAAGGCTCCCCAATGGAAATGCTTCCCATTGTGTTCTCTTTCTCAAGCTGACCTCTTCTGGGGCGATTCCTTTTAAAGGCAACAAAAAATACTCCTACTGCTTTCTCTAAACACTCATCTCTGAAAGCCTTTACTAATTCAAAACATTAAACAGTATCAACAACTCAGTGCTAAAATTGCAGCTTGTCTCAGGAAAACTTTGACATTGCTTTTTCAAATGTCTGTTGTCACTGTCTGATCACTACTGCAAAATCAAGCATTAGCAGGTTGCACCAGAGTTCGAGGGCAAGACCTGCAACCCACTTGCACTAAAGGGCAACACAGACCTCGCTGCCCGACCTCCCTGAAATAATGCTGGATGTCATCATGTTGTCAAAACATTGTCATTGTTTCCCCACATGAGACAGCAGAGCTTGAAAAGAACATTTTTATCTTTTAATAAGCATGTACCAATGTATTTTATACACCCACAGATATAAATATCTCTTTTCATGTATGTGTACACATGCATATACTACAAAGAATCGACGTAGGAACACGCACTTGTCCAAAACCATAATGATCAGCCAAGTTTTATTTGACAGAGGGATAGAAAGGAAGATGTTGCAACAGCTAGAGCAAAGAGATGACAGATGGAGGCGGATACTCCACACATCTCATGATACAAAATGGCAGTAAACTCCATGCGAAAATGGACAGATTTTAATACCCCCAACCTCAGAGCAATCTTACACAGCTGCTAGCTGTTCAGCCTTTAAAACATCAAAACAGCAGTTGTGGTATTCCCTACCCTAATAGTCCTTTCTGGGTTTCTGTGGAAACACACTGAGGAAGGAATGATAAACAAGGAAGGACACTAGGTCTGGGAATAAAAGAAAGGAAAAGAGATATTTTCTGACACCTGATATTCCCAACCTTTCCTTTGTTGCTGTAGTCTACATCTTCCTTCACATCCCTTGAGCTAGCCCCTCTGAGGATGTGAACCTTGTGCTCACCACAGGCCACAACAGTTGACTGCTAGGCAGTGCTTCATCTCCTCCTGTTCCCACTGAGAGCACCCAAAAGAGACAAGATGGGATACCTTGTCAGCTTGCTGTGTGTGCCAGGCCTTGAGCCTCATCCACACAGAAACATCTGTTTGTCTCAAAATGGAAGACGAATTCAAACTGAACGTGCAGCACATCTCACCTCATGGCCTCTTCATTTTATTTTAGAATTAACATGGACAGAATCCCAAGAATTTAATTTTGCACTCGCCTAAGAACACAAATCACTACATTATCCACTAGGAGTTAGATTCAGTTTTCACTAGTTCCTAGGAATCTGCGTTGTGTCTTGTTTTTAGCAATGCTCACCCCTGGCAGTGTTCAAAGGCCAGGTTGGACAGAGGCTTGCGTGACATGGTCTAGTGTGAGGTATCCCACTAGGGGGACTGGAACTAGATGAACTTGAGGTCCTTTCCAACCCTAACCATCTTAGGATACCAAGGAAATAACAATCTATCACTTGGTCCTTCCCCCCCCCCCCCGTATAAAATGTAGGCAAGCCCCAGCTTCCCTATTCAGTCTTTGGTTCTCTTTGTTTTGCATATTTAAGACAGATGTAACTGGCTTACATGCAACTTCCTCCTAATTTTTATCTTTCGCAATTTATAATTACAATGCTTTTTTAAGATAGTAATACATTATGTTTTGCTCAATCCCACAGATTTGACAAACTTCTCTGCCAAGCAGGTGAAAAGCAATTTAAAAAACCCAATCTGCTCAGGAAAATCACCAGGATGGTCTTTTTTTGTTTTGTTTTCAGTTGTTCTATTTTTGACAAAATGTGTGCTCTGTGTATTCTTGGTGCAAACTCATGCACACTAACAGATGCAAAATCAGGTATTACCATTCATATTGGGGGTGGGAACAGCGGTGTGGTGGTTTTAGTTCCTGACACAAAATTTTGCAGTGATTTACGCTGACCACTTAAAATGAACAACAATGTTTGCATGACCTGCAGGAAATTTCAACAAAATCAGTTCACAGTAAGTTATTATTCCCACAAAGGTGCTAAAATGTGGTCCAGTGCAGAAATAGTGTATTGATTGGATTTCTATAAAAATAAACCAGAAAGAAGCCACAATCAAACTCTCCTAGTGCAGAATCCTTATTTGGCTGAATAAGTCTGTCATGGGTGAGTGAAATGCACCTCACTCAAAAGAGAGAAGCAGCAATATGTTTTATTGAGGTAAAATAATAATTTGATAGAGTTCAATAAGTTTGATGGAATTTAACACAATTTAACAGAGGTTTGCCAAGGTTCAGTAAGTTTGAAGCAAGGTTCGAAAGCAAGGTTTACCATATTGATTACTACATGGAAGAAACATACTAAGGAAAATGACTTAAAATGATTCACACAGAGACTAGAGATTCAAAGAGCATGGAGGACCCTACATGAGGTTCAAAGTGGACCCCCTTTCTTTCTAAACTCCTTTTGGAGCCTAGGGGTGGCTGGTTTCAAACTTAGTCCCAAACTTGGTCAACAGTTCATGTCTAATGGAATTACCCATAAATATTTACACTAACTACACAGATTAGTAACACTTCATATTATTAATTCAGCATGCTATCAATCACTTACCAAGGAGCTTTAACAGGTAAGGTATCTCTTTGCCTTGGGTAAGGAAGGATCTCTCAGTCTCAAGTACAGGATCTCAAACCCTGAGACATCCCTGCTCAAAGGGGAGAGTTACCTGATGTGCAGTCCAGCTGCAATTCGGGGAGAGTTCAAACTGGGCCCATGCTGATGGCAATATTTATAGGGTGAAGTAGCTGGCTACTAGTCAACAGCACAGAC
Organism: Pezoporus wallicus; assembly: GCF_028554395.1. Classification (NCBI taxonomy): domain Eukaryota; kingdom Metazoa; phylum Chordata; class Aves; order Psittaciformes; family Psittacidae; genus Pezoporus; species Pezoporus wallicus. Next base: position 369,598 of record NW_026641508.1, on the reverse strand, counting down.
AAGACAGATGTCTTTGCTTTAGATCTGATATCTTGCTCAGTACTTCAGCTATCTTGCATTTCTGAGTTTTGAAACCACCTTTCGAAATACTTTTCAAGACACCTCCGCTCCCTTGTATGTGAGCCAGGGGCTTTCCAGCTCCAAGTTCACCCCAAGGACGTGAGGCCTGTGGCTCCTTAGTCAGCCTGAACCAAAGTACAGCTAGGAGTCAAGTGTATCTATCACACTCTCCCAGTCTATAATTATTAGGCACCATTTGATAATAATTCTAGTCTTTCCTCCTCCTTTTCGGGCAATTTTCAAAGAGCCCTCATCCTCCCTACAGCTGCTAACAATGTAAAATGGAAAGATGAAGTGGTGGCCTTTCAATGGATGTCACTGATTGGGAGGAGAAAGAGATATGGAAATTTACATTCTGATGAATTCTTCAGGGAATGGCTTACAGAAAATCAAAGCAGCAGAAATCATAAAGGGGGACATCCCTTGGCGATGAAAATCTCAGGCAGCAAAGCTCCTTTGAGAGAATAAGTCTTGTCATAAGTCCCTTTCATACCCTTGTTATGCTCCCCAAAGATTCAGACAGTCTCCCAAAAGACTTCTGTGGATGGTTATGATTGCACAAGAAAGCTTACGAGCTCGTTATCTATAAGAGGACATTGGTTTTAACAACTCAGGTATATTTTCTTCTTAAAAATAAAAGGACCAAGTGCTAGCTTTATAAGTATGAACTCAATTGTAGAAATGCGTGCAGCTGATATGTCTATCACAGGAGTTTGCTGTGTGTTTACAGGAAGAAATCTTGACCTGTACTCTAACAAAAACTCTGATCCTGCAAATGATAGCATGAAACGCTGGGCAGAGCGTTCAGTTTGCTCTGCTGCCATGTGCTGATCTGGATAAACAGTGTGTTCAAAAGTATAACTACCAAGGCAGATGTGATACTTTCTTTTCTTACAGGTGAAGAGAAGCTTTATCGGTATTTGTAAAATGCATTCAGGTAAAAGGTATTCTGAAAACATAAAACACAACAATGCAATTTACCTTGTAGGGTTCCCCAAATAGGTTAAAACCTGAAGCAAAGAGATCTTCATCTTGTTGGACCTCCTGGTTCCTTCTCTCCCATTCTTTCCGCTTAAGCGCACTCCGGTCTTGCTCATAGTGACTGAAGAGGAGAAAGACACAAAAAAGACACATTATTTTCCCCATTATTTAGTTACATGTTCATTACTATCAGTAAGAGCAGCAAAACACCAGAAACAATGCAACTCCTGGGAACAATTCTGAAAGAAAGAAACAGCAACTGAATAATTTACCCAAATGTAAATTTGCAATCATAATAATATGTGAAATTGGGCAGTAGGACAGTCAGTACACTGCTGAAGTGAAAACAGACAAAAATGTTCTTTTCAAATTAAGAGAGCACTATGCAGAAGAGTAAAACACATTTTGATGTATTTGTATGAACTGTCTGTAGAATACACGTGCCACACGCACACAAACACAAACCTGTGCCCACAATGAATGTGCCTTTGCAGAGATAGCAAATGCAAAGTTAGGAAAGCACCACAACACCTTCAAATCCATTTAACGGTGTCACACTTGTCTCTATCCATCCCATCGCTTCAGTTCAGCTTCGTGTGATTGAGACCACCTAATTCTGTCCCTTGTACTTGTTAAAATTTATGTACGGTTGCATTGTGAATGTCAAGGGGGTTTTAAAATGTGTTTTTGTAGCAGGCTCCCGGAACAGGCTTCAGGGTAGTTGATTCCAGTATCAGATAGTTTTACAAACAAACAAACAGAAAAGGATCTAGCACCTCAGCATAGCAATGGCAAGTGGCACTTATCTGTACGTCAGCTTACTTTGTGCACCTGACAGACCTAAATGACAAGCTGAGAGACCACATTCACTTCTCCCCTGAATAGCATTGAAGTACTTTGGTCTCTTGGCTTTGCAAACTACCTCCTGCTCCTCTGAGGGAAAAGATATAATTAAAAACCTAAAGGAGGGAGAAAAATGGAAAGAGGAAAGGGAAAGATGCACGCTTCAACTTGCACTGACAACCTCTCATGCGACAAGCATAAAGGGACACTTCTGTGCTTTCAGCCCAGATTTGATTTGTTATGAGGCTTTTGGCTCTGCTTTGTGTCAGCTAATTAGCTACCAAATTCCAGACGACAATTTGAATAGCAGGTTCAGTATAAGCACTAACATTATTCCTTATGAGCAGATTCCAGACATATGTGCACACATCCATGCTCACCCTCCATGTACAAATGCAAACATACAAACATACGTATTACATATGTAACAAAGAACACTTAATTCTCCTATCTCTGACAAGAATGAATTAAATCTCCATAGAGCTCCACTGCACTTGGAAGATAACCAAATATATACAACTTCTGCCTTTTTAGCTCAGCATGATGTTGTATTGAAAGCTTCACACCGAGAGATATAATGAGGAATGAACTGCACAGTGATGAGGCTTTAACAGTGTATAAAGTCACTGATTTCTGAGTGAAACCACAATTACTAATTTGAAGCACCAGCTAATTAAAACCACAGCTATGTATTTAGCCTCTTGTTATACCTACTGCAGTTTATAATTATGAGGACCTCTTTATCTACTCAATTAAAGTTCTTATGATTCCGGCAGGTTGTGTTTGAACCTGCAAGCCCTGCAGAGAGCACAGGAAAGTGTATGTCTGTTGCTTGATGACTCCACGTATCCTTACACTCATATACTTGGTTTTGTACAGGGAAGGAAAGAAAAAAAACACTAATGCCACAATAAGATCCCTAAATACAAAATATTAATTAATAATTGCTTTAAGCAACTCAAGATCACTTAGTTTGGATTGAAAAAGGCTTAAATACGGCTTGCACACCAAATGCAAAGCCACCTACACACAGGCTGAGCTGAATCATTTCCATCCACCTTTTTCTTTCACAAGTTAGAAGGCTGAAAAGACGCCACAGTTCATTTATTTTATTTATTGGTGACATCACTCCTCCACCATCAAGCTCCAGAACACTGTTACAATCATTCTCAGTATTTCTGCAGAAGCTATAGTACTATTTGCTGGTTTCCTGAGAAATTTGGAAGGGAAATTTCTGTAAGCAGCAGTCATTTTATTATACTATATGTGATCATATTGCTGACACAATACTGCAAACCACAAATGACCTGTTCACTAAAAGGTATAGAGGAGCACAAGCCTCCCCCCTTTCATGTCCTAACTTAAGATTTAAATACACAGGTATGGGAATAGATGCCTATAAACTGTTTCCCAAATTGGTACATGAAGATGAGGACAAGGTTGAGTCCAACTCTCCCCACAAATTTTCTGGCATAGGATGCTGCTTTAGACCTGGAATAACTCAGCCCAGGAGCAGCAGGAACACTCTGTATTCACCCCTCTCATGGGAGATCTTTCCAGGGAGTCCTTTGAGCAGTGTGACCCACTGACTGCATGACTCTTAGTCTCAACACCAGCAGAGTGTATCTAGTGTAAGCAGGATTTCATGTCCTGTGTAAGTAATCTTTGCTTACAGGAGCAGTCCTAGCCCAGGCACTGCCAGCATTCACTTCAGAAAGAATTATTCATTAAAGTTAGAGCTGTGTTTTATGGCTTCCCAAATGGCAACCTTGGCCCGGAGCTCCAGGGTGAAATAGTGGGCCCACTCAAATCAACCAGGGGCCACTGAATGCACTGATCCCAGAATAATAGATTACAGGCACAGAACAGGTCTCACCCTTCACATGAGGTTCTAGCACTCTTATCTAAAAGCTGGCTCTGGTCTCAAGCATGCAAAGTATTTAGGGAACCAAGTGAGGCATTCTGCCATACCCCATCTGAGAAAAAGCAGCAAAGGCTCTAAGACTATTGAGATATGTTTTATGACACATTACAAAACCACAAATAAAAAATGTTGAAAACAGCAGTAATTCAAAGTGGCATAACCACTTTAAAGGACATTAAGCTAAGCTAAGACATTATTTACAAAGTTAACTGCAGAAGGTTGAAAAAACTGTTTTCAAGCACAAAGTGAAGTATTTCTCTATTAGTGAATGTGTTTATGAAAGTTATATACTCCACGCACCCAAGAAGTGAGTACAGCAGACCCCAATGCTGTTCACCTACCACCAAACTGTGAGCATCCATTTTACAGCACAAGCAAAGCCCTAAGTGTATTGCTACCTCTGCATCAGTTCAAACCTCTCTCTTGTTCTCTTAGTGAGAACAAACAAAAAATAAAGGTTCAGTTTGAACTTTCCACTCACACAGTCACACGGCAGCCTTAAGTGTCCAAAGTATCAGTTCAAAAGGAAGTGCTTTGCTCATCCTGTCAGGTCAATTACTTGGTTTATTTCTCTGCACATGTACTTTTGCTATAGGAATGCTTGACAGGATGCTGATTGTGGCTTTGGAAAGTCAAATATTATAAGATCATACACAGATTAGGATAACAATTTCTTTGGATCCCTGTAATCCAAAGCGGGATGCTGATTAGATCTTAAGGCTGCAGTCCACTGAGAACCTAATGGGATGCTCTCCAGAAACTCTTAATGTGGCCACAATGCAATCTCTGGGACTTATGTTTAATATTTAGTTTAACTAATGTTCTGTGAAATACAGATATGTGATTAGTGGTGAAGGTGTCAGTGAAAACTACAGTCAGATACCAGGAGGAACACCAGAGTTCAGTCTGTCTCATTAGTACAAGAAATACTTCATGAGCGTTCTAAAGCCAGGAGAGCAGGAAATCACAAATACAGACTTTCAGAAATATTTCTTAAAGAGATTTAGAAGTAAACAGCTGCAGGCCATGATACAGTACCAAAGAAGGCAGCTATTACGTGACAATGTAGTTTAAATACATGAGCTTTATTGGTTTTACCATTTATGACATTAATAATTGAGTTTGAATGGGGAAGTCTGTATGAAATATGAGAAGATCAGGAATGGTGAGCAGTAAGAACGTTTAAGAAGCAGATGAGACCACTGATCCACAAATTACCAGCATGCTGGATTTGGCAGAAAGAACAGTAACCATAACTGTATTATAGGTTTGGGATGTTTAACATTGGGCAGGCTGCTAGTGCATTCTGAGTAACGGTATTTGATGCTTAATCACAGAATCGTAGAATAGTTAGGGTTGGAAAGAACCTTAAGGTCATCTAGTTCCAACACCCTGATCAGACCAGCAGACATCCATTTGTCATCATTCTCAGCTACGGACACCCTAAGAGACAGGGGTGAGCTGATGTGCTGTGACAGGCCAGGTGCTCAGCCTGTATGAATCTGCAGATCATCAGTGAGATCCATGGAGCTTCACCTTTTCACCCTCACCATGGGCCACAATGGCTGCAGGGACAATCTGGACCAGACTGAATGCAGAGAATGGAGCTGAGAGGGGAGAAGGGGGCTAAGGCAGGAGAAAGCAGTTATCAAGGCAAAAGCAGGCATGTGCATAGGTTTTGGACTGGAAGCTAAAAATGTGGATCTGGCAGCAAGAGACGAAGTCAGACACACACTGTCTATAAGAAGAACTACAGCAATAAAATTCAGGGCACTGGAAAAGACAGTGTTAGTGTCAGTGGTGAAAGTGAGAGGATGTGGTGCAAAAGATCTGGAGGGAAAAGAAAAAGCCTTTTAGGACAGACTACAACACAGCAGGAGGTTAGAAGGAAGCATTAAAGGAAAGCTGATGAAATAAGACCAACAGCTAAAGGCTGAAACCTAGCATTTGGGGTTTGTCTTCAAGGATGTGCTAACTAAGCCACTGAAGTAGTCTCCCAAAGCGCAGAAGACTAAGCAAGGAAGACAAGAGCCTGAAAGACAAGAGAAAGAGTAGAAGAAAGAAATCAGACCAAATGTGATGGGGTAGTCACTGTGATATGAAGAAAAAGTAGGAAACAAAAGAAAATTAATTATCAAACACCTAATGTTGCAGAAAAAAACATGAATGAGAACAGCATATCACTCTGTTGATTCAGTCAAAACAACAAAAGCCCAACAGGAAAAGAATCAATAAAAAAGATGGAGCAGAGAGGATTTATACTAGTGACAGAATACACCCATGGGGACAAATGAACAACATTCAAGGAAAACAGCATTTATCCACAAGTTAGGGAAGAAGTAGTCACTGTTCTCAGTAACTTGTCTGAATTCGTAGAAATGCACACTATGGTCAGATCAAAGATTCCCCTGTACTAGTTCTGCCCCCCCCAAAATATCAGATATGCCTAAAAGATGAAAGAAGTTCTCAAACTGAAATGTTTTCGATTTGCGGAAACAAGAAATAAACACAAGCTTCTAAACTAAGACACTGTGGATATAAAATGTCTCTCCCAAGGTTATTTCTTCCTAGCTCTGACTTTGGGATGGAATCATTGCTTGTCACAAGCACTCAAGAAGCCAATTCGGAAACAGGGCTTCCTCGAGAACTAACTCATATGCCTGCAGAAGGCATTAAACATCCCAAATCAAAAACCACTCATGAATGTTTTTTACTCGCATGAGAAATTCAACTCAGGTCCATGAGAATATTCCCATGCTTAAAAATCACATTAAAATTCGCTTGCTTTTCCACATTAGGGCAATTCTTTCTCAATGCCAGTAAAACTGTAAGGCAAAAGGCACTTCACCTGATAATCAGACTAGGTAAAAGACTCCTTCTAGAAAATACATTACATCAGGAATTCACCTCTATATAACTCCAGATTTATCTCACCATACCTCCACCGATTTCATGTAAAAGCGGAGTATCACAATACTATATAAGGGAAGGAGAACACGCTTCCCTGGTACATTCAGATTCTCCCACTATGCACTATGGGGTTTCAATATATTTTTTGCAAATTATAACAAAAAAAAAAAGAAAAAAAAGAAAAAAGAAGCCTTAGATCTTAAAATGTTTTCAGTAAATGAGGAGAATTTCAAAACCTGACCTATAAGCATAAATATGACCAACTTAATGTTGTTAATGTTCCCTGCTGATCTGAAGTCTCTGTTTCACTTAATGAGAACACCCTAACCAGGGTGTTGGGCACTTAAAATAGTGAAACTTCTCTTTCTCTATCAGCACTGAACCTACATCTTTGTCCCGGTAATTTTAGTACCTGACAGAGACCAATCAAGCCATAATAGAACAGCTTTACAGCTCCTCACTGTCTTTCCTATTTAACATTTACTTTAATGTTGTATTCTTCTTCATAACATGAACAGTTGCTGGAAGCACCTAGCACAGAACATATCCATCACTGCACTTAAATGATTTATTTTAAAATATAGAATATTCTGTCTTTGATGTTCAACAGTTCTGTAGAGAAGCACTTGAAATGGTCACTGGTTATCTATCCACATGAGCTAAATCTCTTAACAATTTGCATTAAAAACAATGCCATTCCTGTAGCATATTTGATAGGGAATACAGAAGATTAAAGTCGCTGAACAAAATAACACCCAAGAGACCCCTGGGCAATTTATGGAAATTTAAGCTAGAAGGCTAAGGGTTTGGCTCATATTTGTCATATTCTTCATTCTTTTTATCCCACCCCCCCAAGTACCTAGAAAATGTTATTTTCACTCAGTTTTCTTCTCTTTTTGGTATTATGCAACCCCAAACCTTTCCTTAAATGTGAATTTGGAAGGAACGATTCTGAAGGAATGGATGACAGAGATAAGCTCCTGAATAGTAAGGATATAAAGAATAGATGCCGTTTCAAAGGGGAGCATTTATTGTTTCCTGTATCATAGCACATTGTCTTTCAATATGATTAGTTATCAGTCTGAGTTATCAAAAACTGGGATGAAATAAAGCACTTACGCAGTTATGCTTCATTGATGTCAGCTAGGGGAGCATGAAAATCTCCATGAAGTTGGGTAATTGATGTGTAAATCAGAGCTCAATCACTCTGTAATAGAAATGGTCCCACTGCAAGCATGGCTGTTGAACAGTATTGCAGAGGGGTGCGCAGGAAATAGAGAAACAGAGGCAAGATAAGACTTACTTATTCAAAATTATAATAACTGGCAATTTATACAATTTTCTTTTCAAGAGCGAAGGGCTGTCAGATATATTTAAATGCAATCTGCAGACCACTATATTTGGATATCGTTATTTGGCAATAATTAACTGTTTCTGCTTTATTAAAATGCTTGGGGACACTGCTATGGATATTTAAAAAGCAAATTAAATGAACATGTTCATCCTTTGAAAGGCAACATGTGTAAATGACATCAGCAATTGTAATTTGGTTAACAATGTGTGCTCAAGGTATGTTTTGGAGTCCTATTACAGTCTTCTTGTCAGTTCAGATTTGCAGTATAGAAAACAGAAAGCAAAACCAAAGGAAAAGCACAGGAAGGAGGAAGGAAGGGAAGGAAGAAAACTAAGAGGAAAATGGTTATAACCGCACTTTCAAAAGGACCTTAAAAGACACACAGCCATTAGAACATCAGTCACATAAATTAGCTTTCCAAAATGCAGCATTTCTAAGAGTAAACATATGATGCATAAATAAAAGAACCAGTTACGGTAACTTCAGGAGGTTATTTCTGTTGTATTTTTTTTTCTTTTAATAAATTAATGCACATTATGGCATTAATATGAACTTCCCAGACACCTGGAATCTAGTTATAATTTCCCCTAAACCACAGATAAACTGGAACAAACTTTGATGAATGTGAAACTTATGAACATTTTTGGCATCTAATGAACTACATTTAGGACATGGGATCTGGATTAGGAAGCTTTATTAGACAGGTAATGTGCTGTGACTGTGAGGGGATGCTGATTACTACAAGTGGGTTGAACAGGGAATAAGGTTCAATCTGAACTCCAAATTTCATTGTCCTTGTGAGTTTAACAGGATATGACAGTTCCTTCTGTTCAAATTTTTTTGTTGGTTTTAAAATTTTGTTGATCTCCTGGAATTTGAAGTTTCTTCAAAATTCACTGATACCATAATTCAAATGTACTTCACTGCATAGCTTCCTATTGGCTTCCTAGTTGCCATCATACTCCACCTGCCCATCAGCACCAGCATTCTATGTTAGTGTTACAGATGACACAGTTTTGTTTACTTGCATGTTATGCATTATTCTTTATACACACGGACAGAAAACATAGCATAGTACTGCTACAAAGTGTGTATTTGTACATACATCACTCCCAAGGCATAAAACTAAGAAATGCAATTAAAGATCTGACAATGCTTGTGACAGTTCCTTTACCTGGATACTTCAAATTATGAAAAAAATCTTGAAAATTTCCAAGGTTCTTTTTAGAAACGTACCATTTTCAAAGATGAAAATATATTTTAATGTATGTAAACGCAAAATAATTATTCTCACTCAACGCGTACAGATCGAATTCTTAAATCTGAGCTGAAAACTATTTGAGTTTTCAGCTTTTTGGAACTCTACTTTTATTTTTACCTTTTTCATATTTATAATTCAAAAATTTCTTTGCTATTGCCACTCAAAACCTTCTGGGGCACCTGAAGGATGCTCCCTTAAAAAGGGAGTCCACACATTTGTATTTTCTTGAAATACTGGCAATGATATGCAACATAGCTAACAGAAATAAATCTAGCCATTAAAAACCATTTAAAAACCATTACAGAACAATCATTGATTAACATTGATTAACATAACCTTCTGGAAACAGATGAATCAGCAGTCTCAACTACTTGAGTATTTTATCACAGAAGTGCTTCCCTGTTATTCCTACAGCTCTAATAAATGCATTCATTTACTAACAGGCACCTCTACTCCCTGGAGCATTTTCACATGCTGTGCAGCTCTTTAACCACATGTTCTTAAACTTAACGTGTGCTGAAGAATACCACCAACAGGAAAACTAGGAGTTCAGCAGGATGACATTTCATTCATCAATTTTAGACTGAAGGGGAAGTGCACACAGGTCTCTGAGTGCAGTGCACACATACAGACTGATCCAAAGATCCAAACACACAGAAAAATAGTACCATAAGCCTAATATGATTTAACTGATTGTTACTTAGGACACTGTTTGACTAGAGAAATTATCTTCTAAATAAATTACTCTTCTCTCAGTTGAAACCCTATATAATTGCTTCCATTTGTTGTAGTAATATCTACTAGAAAGGAGAGAGATAATCAAATAAATGCAAGGTACTTTCATTTCAGATTCAAGTAAACACACATCCTCTTTTCCGTGCTGTTGTGACATATATTACCCATCTTGGGCACTACCAAATTGCAGGCAATGCAATGAGTTTGTAGAGTTCATAAGAGTTCATGAGAGTTAATGGTCATCAGCTTGGAAAGAACCTAGAATGTTTCAAACTCCAGATTTTAAGCTTTCTTCCACTAGACTGTAAAAAGCCTCACAACAACAAGGTGTTTGTTACACAGCTTCAGGAAAGAAAAATAATATTTTATACTTATTTTTTCTAGCTAGATTCAGAGTCAGCAGGTCAACGGATTATCATAATCATTGGCTTCTAAGTGAGGAAGATAATTTATAACAAATACTGCTCATGTCTCCAGCAAACATATAATATTTATTCCTCATTTATAAACACGAGTGTAAAGTGTGACAAAATTATTTAACCAAAGCAGCACAAAGTTCATCAGCATTGCTGAGGTTTACATCCTCTCTAAGGGCATAGTTCATCTTCAACTGATGCTATTGGCAATTTTCCCAGTGAATTCAATGAGGGTTGGATGGGACCTAGTCATTTAATAATGACAAAAAAGCCAGGTCTCGTAACACAACCAGCTCTAAGCAGCAGCAACTTGTTGGTACAAACTAGCTTTTCTGTCATATTCCTCCTGCCAACAGAAATTTTTTTACCCACTGCCAAGTGTTTAAAAAGTCTTAAGTACAAACCAGCATGTCAGAGACACATAGCTTCTATGGTCATTATTTACAACTGATACAAGCAGATACCGATTGCATAGACATCCTGGGTTGACAAATGCAAATAAAATGAAATTTAGGATTGTCTTCATAAAAAAAGAAAAAAGAAACCGAAAATTAAATGAGATACCAAATAAGCTTCCAAATCTACCCCACAGGCCATTATCACTTTGAGTTAAAGCACAATTTTCTTAAGTGATGCTAGAGATTGTACACAGAACATCTCAACCAACTGACTGGGGAACAATGAAATCTGCCTCTATCCCATAGTAAGTACTCACACACACACACCCCCCAGGCAGCAGATCCCAGACCTTGTCACTGAGAGAAAGTAAAGTGAATGTACCATGCTTCCTGAAACAACACCACCCTTAAATTTAACTCAACATGGGAGAGCTGTGCTATTAGGGATATGGCACGTAGGTGTTACTGCCACAAGTTTGAAATGTTCCCTGGGATTTGAAAACTAAAAATGAGCACTTAAAAAAGCAAATTCACTTCTTCAGACAAAGCAAATCATAACAGAGTCTTATTTAGACTGGCCAAAACTACAATCTCATGTCTGAAATTACTTGAATTTTTAAGGTGGGTGTGATGCAAATGACTATCCCAGTACTGCAGTTTTCAGCGCCAAATAGAAACTGTATCTGTTTCCCTAATCATGTTTTGAATGTGTTTGAAATCTCACATGTATAACTGACTTCATGAATGACAGAGATATCACAATGAAGAAAATACAGTCATTTAAGGGCAAATTCCCAGAAGAAAGTAAGACCAAAGCTGTGTTTAACCCTCCCACCTCTGACAACAGCCAACCACGAATGCCCAGTTAATCCCTCAAGAAAAGAGCAAAGCACTCCCCGAAATACTGACATTGCCTTGAGAGATTTTTGGCATATGAAGCTTCGTGTTAAGTACAAAGGACGTGATGTCTTTTATATTTAACATCTCTAGAAGCCTTTTCGCCAAAGAATGATCTCAAACAGAATACTCTCTGGCAAAGTTTCACAACACATCTGAAAATTATCACTTTACCTCAAATTAGGTTTATCACTCACATAGGCTGAAAACCTCATTGATTTAACAATATTGTTTTTATTTTACTGAATATGCAAGAACAGAATTCACATGCACCTGGGGGGTACCTGCACTTATAACAGGCAAACAGGCAGCGAGCTCCTGTGCTCTTCAGTGTCTGGACAATCTCAGGTGCACATCCCATAGCAGTATCCCTTGCATTTTCAAGACCAGACATGTGGATTACTGCATCCTCAATAACAGTTATTTATACTCTAAATACTTTGTATTTCTGTCCCCTTCTGCATCAATCAGCAAATTAATCCCACTTATTTTCATAACATGAATACAATGTGCCACTTAACAAAAGTGCATCCTTTTTACATTCCCTACCATCAGCCATTTGTCTAATAGAAATATTATACTATGCAACATGCAAATATTAAAATGCAATGTAAGTTGACTCATATTCACTGGAGGCTGGCTCATTCCAGCACATTTCAGTATTTAATAATAAAATAGTCTACTGTAAAAATATGTAAAATAGCTTCCATCCTGCTTTAATACTCACTTAACATGAGAAGAAAGCGAATGCAATGTTGTTTAAATATTAAACATTACATTTCTTCTTTTGATTATTAAAGTATTATTAAAGCTAAATGAAAATGTGTTTGCAGCCTCCTTCTTCTGAAGTCTTGCAGGTCACTGTTATCACTGATATTTTGTCCCTCTAGCTAGCTTCTTTGGGGGATCTCAAAGCTCATTTCAGATCAGAGCAAGTCATGTCTGATTATATTGGTGGAAGGAGTAACTGCTGTCAAGAAAAACAACTGGGGGAATGAAAGTTTAAGTGAGTCAATGACGGTCATTCAAGAAGCAAGAGATGGCTGAGGGAAGAAAACCGAGGAGCCTGACTCTCAGACATTAAACTTCACTGTAAGACCAGGTGTAACTTGCAACCATTCATCCACCACTAAACTCTGAGATGACAACCATCAAGTTGAAATTTAAGACTATCTAACAATACTATACAGCAAGAAGGAATTATCTTTATGTGCGTTTCCAGAACATTGGGTCATACACCCGCGAGACACTCCTGCTGAATGTCACTGGGAGAGGTCAGCAGGGCTGTTCTTATTACATTTGTTGGAAGGATGGAGTGTATCGAATGATTTAATTTTGTGTAGTGCCCCACTTACTTTGACAAACTGATACTGCACAGGGCATAATGTCATTAGGTGATTAAAGTACCAGAGCACTCAGCTTCCCACCTCCTTTCATAACAAGTGATACTGCAGCAGGCTCAAAACGGAGAAGAGCTGTGGCTGCAGAGGCAATACAGGCCCAGTAGCATTAAAACACCAACCTCCTCTCACCAGGAACTCCCATTCTGGCAGTGACCAAGAACAAGCTTCCTAGTCTGCCTGAGAGAATCTACCTTCCCCTCAGCCTCCTGAAGCACTTCCAGCACTGGCAACAGCCCAAAACTGCATGTGACCTCCAAGCATCGTGTCCGCGGTCCTCTAACCCCAACAGCAAAAGGACCAAGTTAAGCTGTACTGACAGTGAAGCAACATGATGCAATCATGACAGTATGATGTACTTCCACTTTTCAGCTGGTACTGCCTTTGAAAATAACTAACACTGAGCTCTCCTCATTATGCCAAATGTATTAAAACCTCAGTACCCACGGTAGTAAATGTGTGCTTTGTCACACACACTCTTTAATGTGACAGAAATACAAATTTATGTTTTCTTTCATACAAATACCTAATGGGGTTTGAATAAAATAAAATCTGCACATTGCCATGTGGAAATTAATTTTAAAGAACTGTTTATCAATTTAATTCCTCTGATAGTAACAGACAGATTTATGAGGCAATTAACTAAATATTTGTTTTTTCACATTTCAATTCATTATAGTAAATTAACAATTTTCCACTTGAAGGTCTTACATCCCTACACTGAAAGCCTGAAAAAAGTGTGTAACACTGTGGGTCCAGGAAGAATTCTCTGATTTTACAGTGTAGATTATTCTCCTCACATTAACATACTGTACATAATTCGAACCCCCCCACATTTCTGTACTACCCAGAACCTGCCATTCTTTAAATGCCAGTTTCAAGCAACCAGACATAAATAAAGAATAATTACAGCTCTAAAGCCAATGTAACATCTGTTCAAGCAAACAATCCTACAGAGACAATTTTATAGCCACAAAACACCCACCTTGGTTAAGACAAGCCTGAGAGACAAAACCAAGTGCATTGACAGATTTAGCCTGGCCTCCTGAGCCACAATCCCCACATCATACAGCATGCCCTAAAAGAGCTGATGGAAGGAGCAAAATTAACCAAGCTCAAAATTAACATAAACACCCAGTAAAAAATTCCTGCAGACAGGGTCAACTGTTACTCTAAGGTAGCTCATCTCTGTGGCCAGCACAAATGTGGTTTTCAGTGTGTCAGACAGGAGCGCGCAGTGCCTTGTGCCAACAGCCTCTACAGCAATCTGCATATCATTAGCTACAAGCCCCATGACTGCACATGTAGAGCCACATTTCACATCTACCTTAACTTGTTTTGATGATTTAAACATTTTAATTAATGATTTCTGCTCAAGGAGGTCATCTGGCCATGGCCTCGTGGATCTCTTCACCATTGCAGGCCGGTTATTAAACACATTAAGTTCTGTCAGAAGACAGAACTACAGCTTTATGTTCTTTTAACTGGTATTGTACCAAATTAGTATCAGGAGGCATATACTCTATGAATACAAAAGCATCTACTTATATGACTCCTTAGTTTCTTTTCTCCTCTGTGTTAGCATTTCTCTATCTGAACAAAATAGCCTTGGTCCCTCCATACGTCAGCTTGCCTTTATGGAGAGCAGATGTATCAACACTTACTGATCTCACAGGTTTCTGCCAGGTCAACTCATCAAGGATGAATCCTGAGGAAACTGTTCCAACTACATTCCTCAGTTCTGCACAGATTCTGGCTCATTCCTTGAACAGAATATAGCTTGCTTGCTTTTTAAAAATGATTCTGTTAATTCACTGGATTACAGCACAATCACATCAGAGCATTAGTATAAATAGGATTTTTGTAGCCAGATCTGATCTAGAAGATTTAACATTTTACAGGCTCGTAAATGCTCTCGTAATGCTAACAGAAATCATCAGGCGAAAGGAGAAGATGGAACTGCCTATCACACCAAATGATGAGAACTTGCAATTAATCAGATAAATCGCTCATTTTTTTCCCATTAATATTTACAAATTTGGTAACAACAATGGGGAACAAAGGCTCTCCTGACACATTAACTCAGAACTTCATGCAAACACTAGTTAAGCAGGTAACTGCCACTAGCAACACACATTCCCAGTTGAGAAACTGAGGCACAGAAAGATGAAAGCACTTGCTCATGGCCACAGGATGAATCACTGGCAGCTGTGGGAATGGAACCACTTCCCATTGCCCATGTCTTAGTCCTGTTACTTACAACTCCATTAACCTCCCTATTTAATGGTAAGAAGCTACTATTACAGCATCTCTATTTGTACTATCTACCAGAATATATACTCCCCACGCATCCTGTTGTAAAGGCTAAAACCTACATTGAATGTCACCATTAATACTCTATTTATAGTGTTTGTCTCTTTCTAGTTCTAATGCCAGCACCAGCAAGGTAAGACTTCAATTTTAGCACTCGGGAGGCTAATAATTATCAAATTAATAAAACACAAATGTTAGAGTACTCCAACTGGCTAGTTGAGAGGCATTAATTCTTGATAAATGCTCCCTACATTATTATTTATCAAGTTCGTAAGCACTGTGCCGTATGGCATCCTATCAATCTACCAGGTCAAAACAGATGAAATACAAGCACGGTATTTGAGAACTGTTAAAAACGCAGACAGCAAATTGGTACTGCTCTTTATCCTTTTTACTTTAAAAAAAATAAGTAAAGCAGTAAATCAGTGCCCTCAGTACAGGGCATCTTCTGGAGGCTAATGATGGGCTGGGATAGATGGCCCTCACTTGTACTTTCCGTTACCAACTCCTCCTATCTGATCATTATTTCCCCAGGAAATGCCTTTTGCTTCAATAGCTTTTACTTTAATAGATTACCAGTGAGAGAAAAAAAAAAAGCATGCCACTAGGAATGAACTACTGAAGAGCCTCTTGAGTTGCATCTGCCACAATTTGCACATAAAGACTGTACAGGTGACTCGCAAAGGCCTTTTTAATTGCACTCCAGGACACACACACCCCTCCTTCCCCCAACCCTTATCATGATAATAAAGGCAGCCAGTGGGCAAAATTTGTGATGCTCCTTATAAGCTTGCAGAGAATGTTTGGAAAGGTTCTTTAAGATGCTTTCCACAAGCTCTCATACATTAAAAAGTGCGGGATCCTGAGCCTTAATTAAGAGCTTCTTTTTAACAGTGTGGATTTCTGATACATGAAACAGCATTAGGCCCCTGTTTTATCTTGAGGGGAAGGGAATGGCAGGAGAGCAGAAGCAAACAAGCTTTCAACCCCTACTTAAATAGCAAAAAAATCCTAAAAGAGCACATGACCAACTCCTCATTCTGTTTTCAAGACACGTTTAATATCAGGATGCTGTGGAGAGGCCCCGCATCACTCAAGTTTCATTATCATTACAAAATATAGCAGAACGCCTTTACTCAGAAGTTTATTATCATAAATAATTAAAAGAAAACTATCCTTATGGTATGAAATAAATGAACAAAGTACATTCTAGGAAGCATTCATTCTAGGGTTTATAAAACAGCTATAGCTGTTTGCTGGCTCCCTACATCAGAAAGTTCTAGAATCTGCAATCACTCTCCTGATCATTAGTCTGAATCCAGAAAATTTTACTGCAGCTGGCTTAAACAACTCATTCTGTCAAAAACAGGACTGTAAGTGCTCTTTACTAGTCGCATATGCAACATACATTTTATGACAACTCAGAATATGTGATACGCAAGATGTTAAAAGAAAATCAAAGCATAGGATTCCTGAGGAAAAAAAAAAAAAGGAGATATTCTAGCTCTAAAATTAAAAGGATTGTCTGATTTCTAATTACAAAAACATGCCAAGGTACAGATGAAACGATTAAATCTCCAAAATACTCATGCTAACAGTATATTGTTCTCATAAGCTTGAAAGTGTTGGGCGCACTTGTGTTCTTTGAAGTTTTGCTTTGTTCCTTTGACTTATTTTATGCAGGTCAAAGATCACCATCACTGCACATATCTGTCATTGAAGGATAATAACGCTACAACTCAGTATGGAAGCAGCCTAGGCTGGCATGTTAAACTAGCAACAGACACATCAATCTTGCTATTCTTGAAGACCGTGCAGGTCAGCACCGGGAGGTTCAAACTCGGAACTAATGATAGTTACTAGTTGCTGCATCTGGATGCACCAGGTTAGGTCTCTCTTCTTTTGAGCAGCCTGTCTCTGTGGACAAGCAAAACAAGACAGGAAAGCAAATTATCCTCCTTATCCAGCAAACTCTGAAAGAACCCTACTGGAGAGGAGCAAGACTGCAGGGAAGCACATGGAGACCTATGGCAGTGAAAAAGAGCTTTCCAGGGAAAAGACTGGGAAATTGGAAGAGTTATCAGCAGTTCAGTAATCACCATAATTTGGATTGGAACTGGAAATACTACTATTATTTGTGTGGTAGCACAGAATGTGCAATATTGAAGCAAACCTATTGTCAGCTGAGTAACTCATAAACACCAATCAACAGGCAGGTCAGCATATAATCCCTCACTCATCAACTAGAAGTAAGTTTTCTTGCATATTACTTGACCTTGAAAACTGGGAGTCGAAAAGGTTTTGTTTATACCTAAGAAACCAGTGGCCAGTATGAACACTTGATGTATTTACCTGCCAGTCCTTTGCATGCAGCAAGTATAATTACACAAACCCAGGGGGTTATGGTACCTGATGAAATTCCAATCCTTGTTTTACACCTACCAACAAACAAAATCAAGGTATGCTTACAACAGAGCAGCCATATTCCTGCCTCAAAATGAAACCTGTGTGCCATGCCAAACATAAGAATTTTATACATTAAGACAATGGCATTTCTTAGTGCCAAAACAAGGGGAGGAGAGGTGACATTTATCTTTAGTGCTCATACCTTTACTTGTCAACACAAGGTTGCAGTGTTAAACACCAAAGAGGACAGCTTTGCTGAAGGTTTTCTGGTTCAGTTGAGCCAGATCTCAGGGAAGGTATAGATGTGCAGATGCGTTTACACTGCACCAGTTTCTTTAATGCCCGCAGCTTACACTTCCCACCACCTGGGCTGCCAGAGTAAAATTTAAAAGAAACATACCATGTAAAAATCGCACATGTAAGTGCTTGAGAAACCCAGGAGGCAAATAGATATCTTTTATGTTAAGACTGCTGCAGTGTTTTAAAGCAAGGAGAGGAAAGGAGGCTTGCAGATGAAACAATGAGCTTAATGGGCTACAATTTTCTCATACAACATGGAAATAGAAATTGCAAAAACGAGAAGAGTGCATTTGTTTCTAGTTCCACTGGGTCATCATCTCCTCCAGGTGCCTAAAGGCAAGTACCACATTCCAGTATACAGCTTCTATTCTTTGAATCCCAAGCAAAGCCCAACAGCCTTGTGGATCAACTTTCCCTCTTGGTGCACCACAACGAAATCCCTTCAAAATGAAGTGGAAGGTCTCTGCTGACTTAAGTGAACACTGAATCAGGACCCACTACCTTCAAATGACGGCTTTATTTTGCAGACAGTATTTATCAAAATCACATCAAAATACATAATGTAACAGACAAGCATAACGTACTTTTAGACATGACACACACACATGTATATATAGTACCTTCTTTACATAGATATTTCCATTGAATCATTATTAAGAATGTGGGTGTGGGGGGATCTCTTCACCCTCAAAGCACCCATGTACTACTACTATTCCCTTGGGAAACTGCTCAGAGAGCTCAGTACTCTGGGAACCAGCTACAGCTGTGTTATAATAAAGAAACCATGTATGGTTTCACATTCACAATAAAAAACCAAATCCACTTAAAATGTGGAACTAGTGAGAGAAACATATTAATATATGTAGGATTTTTTTTTAATGGAAAACTGAACAGAGCCGTCATCGGTTACTCTGTAACCACAGCACGTAACACCTCAGAATCACTGCTGAAGCGACACAAGGAAAAAAAAGAAAAAGAAAAATAGAGAAATAACTCTGAAATTACTAAAGCCAGTTTGATGCCCAGAACACAGCTGACCTCAGAATCAAACAAGCTGCCGGTCTGTCAGGGCACAAGATGAAATACCTTGCAAGGGTTTAAATTCGAATTCTAGCTCAGGAGTTTCTCTTGATATCAAAGTAGCTTCTTCGGAAAGCAAATGAAGTACATTACCTCTAGTAATGGTAGCCATTTACTCCATGAAAAGCCTTGAGAGAGCTCTCACACAAGACAGCCTATGTTTTATTAAAACCCTTTGTATACTTTTATTTTCAGGTCATATAATGTGAAGGACAAAGGATTCGCTTAAACTTTTTAAAGCATTCTGATTTTATCGAGGATTAGTTGTTCGGATTCTTCAATAATTCAAGCTTCATCCTAACAATATGCTATGTTTAAATGTGAGCAGCATAAAAGCAGAACATATTTACAACATATTTCTACTGAATCCCAAATGCTCAGCACAAACAAACCACTGGCAATACAATCAATATGAAGACCTCACCAAGATCTTCAATTATTCACATTTGTTGTTTATACTAAATAGAATCTCAGTACAATAAAAACTTATTCAATTGTATGGCATGGGGATATAGCTACGTCTGCCGATAGGTAGTTATTCTGCTATTGTGAATGAGAAACAGAAAGAGGGAGACACATGTTCTTTCTTTACTCATGGTTCTACAGTTATATCAAATAAAAAACTGTGACTGCCTTGTGCCCTAGAGTTGGCCAGAAAAGCCAACTAAGCTGTGCATACAGATGCCTTGTTTTGCAATAGTGGTCTACTGTGTATACTTAAAGTAACAAATAATATATATTTAAAAATAAACCTCAAATTAATTAAAATCATGCAGTTATCAAGGTGCATCTATTGGGAACCAGTTGTTTTAACGCTTATTTTGGCATTATACAAAGCAAATACATAACCTTTACCTGAAACACTGGGTAGGATCAGAGGTCATGAGACCTGATCCACAGAGGTCAATACTGAGACATGTTAGGAAACATGTATGACAGAGGGACCAAGAAGGAAAAGCAACTATAGGTTTATTTTGTATTTCTGCTAATGACTGAAAATTCAGGGCTTTTTAGAGATGTGATGCTTGACACAGAGACATGAATTTCCCTCCATTTGCCAGATGAAACATACTGCTTTGTTTTGCTTCTTCATCATGATGTACTTTTCAGTCTTCTCAATAGGAATGAACAATTCCTGATACTGAACTGCTCAATCAAACAAAGTGGGCCTCCCCTGCTTAGCTGGTTTATTCCCTACCTCCCTTAACGCTTGGAAAGGATTCAGACAAGAGCTACAAGAGCGTCTGGAAAAACTTGCCTTACAAGGAGAGCCTACAGTTCAGTCTATTTAGTTCATAAAGGAGAAGGTTAAGAGGCAACCTGATCACAGACTGTGAATACTTACATAGGAAAGAGGCTGCTGAGAGCAGATGGGTATTTAATCTAGCAGAAAAAGGCGTAACAAGATCCAGTGCTTGGAAGCTGAAGCCAGTCAAATTCAAACCAGTTTATGCAGCATCAATTTTCAACGATAACAAAATAATAACTATTTTAACAACTTAACTAGAAAAGCAGGGGATTCACTGCCATTTGCAGCCTTTAAACAAGCACTGGAAGTCTTTCTTAAAGACACACTACAGCAGAGGGGGTTGGCATAAGTCCTGATAGAAGGGATGAAATGAAGTCTTCTCCAGCCAAGCAGCACAGCTTTCCCCTGCCTCTGCTCTCCTTTGGGTGAGCTACTCACTTGCTGCTCTGTAGTCGTGCTTGTGGGGTATGAGCTGCTGGGAAAGCTGGACCTGTCATAAATGGCCTCTTCCAACCCCATGACACTCATCACAGGAGCACAACAAAACCGCACGATCAGAAGTTTCCAATGTATGCTCACACTGCCATTTTCAAACTTGTGCACAGAAAGATGCTGAAGTTCTAAGCAACAATACAGATTGAGATTTGGAAAGGATCTTCAGTGAAAAACATAAAACTCATCCTGGCAGACACAGGAGATACAAAGTGATGCACCTGAACCCATCAGCGTTACGCTGGTCCACAGACAGCCACTATGCATATACATTCTGACCCATCAAAACGTACTGGGCCATTCCATTGCCTTCCCCACGACAGTCCTCTCAGACCAAGCAGCAGCTGCCCATCTGCAACTGGACAACTGTGAAGGTACACCTTGTGTAACAGCTGTGCACTGCATTGCAACTTCCTCAGTAAGGACCAGACTGACTTGTTTCAGGCAGCAATGCAATAGTTAAATATTTATTGAGTTGCTGAGAAGAATACCATCAAACTAGTTTATATCTTACTGTATTTCCTTCCCATTCAAACTGTATTAGGCTGCATACCATTTTATCACTTCACAATGCCACAAACTACCTTTTAATGAAAACCAAAGCTTTTCAATGCAAAGCCCCATATCGTAATCCAGAAGAACTTTTCTTATCTATTTCAACAGCAAATCTTTAGTGGCAACCACATGTTATTGTATTCTAGGGATTGAGACTTTTGTATGAACATGCTGATTTTCTCCTTGAGACATATATAATCAGCATTTTGTGCCAAGAAACACTTAAGCCAACAGAGACTTATACCATTCTGAAATGTTGTTGGAATTGAAAATGTGTATTTTGGCTTATTTCCTTAAGCCTCCAATAGCAGGAATTTCTTAGGGTTTTTTTTTTATTATTTTATTTTTGACTTCATTCTCCAACTCTTAGAGATTGAACAAAAAGTCAAAACACGTGTTCTGAAGGAAAGCAGCAATACCAATAAAATAATTCGTTCTGATACAGCAGTGCTGCCTAATGAGGAACCCTCCTGGGATATGGACATTGGCCTCAGAAACAATTTGATCACTTCTGCCGTTGTCCATGTATTCTGCACTGTCTACTCAGGAGTAGGCAGCTGTGGAAGTGGAAAGGGATGCACTTTTTTATGTGAGTGGGTGACTATCAATCTTATATATCAGAAACGGAGGAAACAAAACCAAACAAGTGTCTATTTGTGTATTTCAGCAGCTCCCGAATGTCAGTTTACTGCTTAGAGGAGTTCTGCAACAGATATTTTTAACTCCCTTTTGCTCCATATGTAGAATGCGCAAACACACAAAAGAATGTCTTAATTGGTCCTGCTTTATATAAATGAATAATGGGCTAAATGGGTTGAAGAGAATGTCATATTTATCTCTCCACTGAGGAAAGACATGATGATTCAGAAACAGGGAAGCCAAGAGGATTCAGAGCCTTACTCACAAGTGGAATATATATCTCCTGTCAATACATTATGTATTCCATTTCTACTACAGCCCCCTAAAGGCACAAGTAGAAAAAAGAGAAGCAAATTCTAAATGTTTCATTTCTGCTCAACATATATTCATGGATGTGGGAGGTTTTTATACTTGCTTTCAGGACTTAGGAATCAAATCTCTTGAGCTCTTTATTTTACAGAGTTTTTGTAAATACTAAACTCTCCAGTGTTAGTTTCATCACTTGGCATTACTATTGCCAAAAGAGATTTTATATTCCTAGGAAGAAAAGGCACGAGTAA
The DNA here is from genome assembly GCF_028554395.1 of Pezoporus wallicus. Lineage (NCBI taxonomy): Eukaryota > Metazoa > Chordata > Aves > Psittaciformes > Psittacidae > Pezoporus > Pezoporus wallicus. The sequence continues at coordinate 346,825 of NW_026641508.1, read as the reverse complement.
CACAAAAAAGGCCTGAACTTGCCTTTATTCACATGAGCAATCCCACTCAAACCAGCAGCTCTACTCAGCAGCTACAGCATTTTTGCAATTAAGCAAATACTTCTTACCAGGCATGGAAAAGCATTGTAAGCAAATAAAATCCCAAACCAGTAATACATAAAGAACTGGGGGGGGGGGGGGTGGTGTGTGTGTCCTGCTTACATGCTTCCATATATGACTACTGATTGAAAACCTATGTAAACAACATGTGGAAATTTCTGTTTAATCCTCCTCTCAAAAACACAAGCATCACCAAAGAAACTCTAAGCAAAAGTAGGATGTGCAAGACTGGGCTGGTACTTTGATTCTGCTGATTCTGGAAGCTGGTATTTTCAAGTGCTGCCGGTCTGGTTGGATTTTATAATTACACTAAGCAGAAAGCAACTCACCCCGCCAGGCACGGAATCACTTTTAGAGCTGGTGGAAAAGTGGAACATCCCATTTCCATTAATCTGGCTCATACCTGCAGATTCATAGACGGCATTAGCAGAGCCCCGCTTTCAGCCAGAGTGGAAGTTCAGCCTTGTGCTGCATTAACTTGAGCATGACAGAGTGAAAATGCAGGAAGGATTGCAGAAAAAAAAAAAGTCATCTGGTAATATTTTTTCAGCAGAAGGAAAAGCTTTACAAAATGTAGAGGTTCAGTTATTCCCAAAGCAGTGTTTTGTTAGTAGCATAGCTGTGCATACAGTGCCATGGCTGGAGGATCTGCCTTGCCCACGGCAAGTAAGGTAAAGCCTCAGGCACATGTAATTTAAAATTCATTCCTACTCTAGCAGACAACTTCAGACCAGCACCTATGTTTATTTTATAAATACAGCACTCTCAATTTGCATTCCTGTGGTCCCTAGGAGCTAACACCAAACCCATCTTATGTTCTAGATGTGTTTTAGGCAATAATACACAATTGTGTCTTTAAAATCCATCACCATGAGTTGCAAAGGATCCCTCTGTGCTCTCACATCAGCCGAAGCCTACAGTCATTTCCTACTGGCCACTGTGGAGCACTTCCCACTAGGCAGTGGCATTGCTGGCAGAAGGTGTTTGCTAGATTGTGCTCAAGCCAATAAAACATGACCCTCACACTGTGTATTTTAAATACTGTTTCTTAATTAAAATGAAAAGAAGGTTCCCCAAACTTCAATAATTCTGGACTCTGCAGACAGCTACTAAAGGTGAGCTCATGCACAGTATTTGGGGGTGCTAAACAAAAACAATGGGCAATTCCCTCCCCCTCCATTTCATTACCTTAGTAGTTACAATACTGCATATTTTAAAAAACAGATAATTGTCAGTAATGACTGTTCTTAATTTAAAACCATCAGTCTGTGTTAGGAGTAAAATTCTAAATCTCTGGGATAAGGCTGCCCCACTACCACTGGCAGTATTGCAGATCCATGATGGAGACTTAATACCAGTTTCTGCTCAAAGCAGCCAACGGCAGAGCAGCAACATCATTTGCAAGACAAATACAAAATTTAGATGGTGAGCCATATCCGTATCAAATTATATCAAACCCTGGTTTCCACAAGTTTATATATGCTTTCAACAAGTTACTGTAAGGAGTAAAGAAATGTCAGCTCCAGGAACTGCTTATTCAATTTAGCATAGTATCAATAGTGAATACTTTTACTGACATTTCAACTAATGTTATTTTTCTCTTAAAACTATAAATCCTGGACAAAAATATGTGGTACAGTCACCTACTGATTTCTATACAGCAGGTTGGTAAGTAAATGGAATTAGTAACTGTAGAAGATGCCATTTTCCAAACACCATTTACAAATGAATCTTGATTTCTAAACGAAAATAAATGCCTGACACACCACAGTAACTAATACACCTTATCCACCAGATTGCCCCAGTTGGGTTCTTAACCATAAATAGTCGGACAGCACAAACAAAGGTATATAAGTGAATTTACTGCTGGATGACTCTATAAATTACTCATTCAGAACACCTATACCCCAAACTATACCTACAGGCATTTGAGACAAACACAATGTCACAGTCTCAGTAACAAGAGAAGACAAGTGAAATCTGAACTGCTTGAATGTTTGACATGGACACTTCATTTTATTAAACCTTAAAAGTATAAATACTATAATAGAATGTGAAAATTCGCAGTTATCGGATCAGGGATTAATAACAAATATTTCACCACCGTACTGCAAAACTGTTCAGGACAATTAGTCACATGTAAACACCTTAAAAAGCAAAAGAATTAATTTGGGGTTTCATCTGACCAGCAGCTCTTAGAAACTACAAATTGGGATTTCCAGGAGTAAGGCTCACACATCCAATAATTACTAGAAGTCAGCTTGCTGCAAAGCAAGAGAATATAAATGAAAAGGACAAGGACAAGGTATCAAACAATTTATTGTGTCCCAAGGACTTGGACATGACAGTGAAGACTTGTGTAAATCTTTAATTGTTTTATTCAACCACAGTTCAGATACCAAATAGTTACAACTCCACCTAATACAAACCGCTCTGCTGGACATGTTCTTATCAAGCATGCACTAGCATGAGATGTATTGGACACACAATAAACCCCTGTGCACTAAGTCAGGCATAGGAGTGCTCAACATTCAACAGCTACAAGGATTTAAAAGCATCTTTGTTTTTCTTTTCTATAGCTATGTATTTACTGAAAGTGAGACGAGTTTGTGGGGTTTAATCCATTTTAATTCCTCTGATTCAGACTGTATCAGTCAAATTGCTTTGCTTCTGAAGAAGATGGCAGGAGAGCTCAGATATAAAGACAAAGCCAGAAAAGGAAACATAAGATTCAGCCAAGGGTGGTGTATAGTAAAGAAACTATTCAAATTTCCAGAATAATATCTGGTTATTAACTGTACTCACATTATAAGAAAAGATATTATGCATGCTGATGTGACTTAAGATCCCATCTAATCCCTTGGAAAAGCAACTTTCTCTTTCTTCAGCTGCACTTGGCAAGTAAAGAAGATATAAGCAACAGGATAAGTCTGGCTTGTGCTTCTAGGACACTGTGCAATATTTGCTTCCACTGTTCTACAATCAGTTAATAGTGAGCTTCAACTTTATTAGTTCTAGAAATGCACTCAAGAGCTGAGGTGGTGATAGCAGTCTACACTAAACACAAAGGCTTTCTTTGTAGTAAACAGCATAAAGGAGACTCCAAGGGTGAATCATTTCAGCCTTAAATGCATTTTAATTGCCTTCCTTCTTCCATGAAGGAAATCCACATGATCAGACATTCAAAATTTAGCAACAGGAGCCATGTCCTAAGTCTAAGGAGAAATGTATTTAAAGAAAGGGAAGAAAATACTCCTCTTGGAATGTTTTTCTGTGCATAGGTGAGTTAAGTCCCCACATCCCTACACACCTGTGTGGTGCGACAAATTACCATGCCAGCCATTTGATTTGGCAGTGGGTAGAATCAAAGGTTTTAAAACCTTCAAAATGCAAATGAGCAATGATGCATCTGAAGCCATATCCCTTTGAGTGAAATTCAGGCATCCATCTCATTTTTCGCTCTGGCTTCATCAGACCATGTTTTTGTGTATGCTCCAAACACACCCATGCACAGCCAAACCAAGGGTTTTTTCCAAAGCAGTACTGGCTCTCCATGAATGAATTCCCATGCTGGGAACCGGTCGTGCAGGTCTGTTTCAAACAGAGTGATGCTTCCAGCGGAGTCCAGCTGCCACGATTCTACCTCATGCAGATGGTCTAACTCATTCCTTCATGGGTATTATCCAGGTTGCAGCGGGGGCAATGTGTAACAGACTGAGCTCTTGCCACATTGTGAGAAAGGTAAATTGTCAACAAACATTTCCTACATCTGATATCTTTTGTATGGAGAGCTACGCTTTTAATAAAGAAGCAGCTGCCACTGCTGAACGATTAATCAATACTGGTAAGCTGACATCTTAAGAACTTGCTGAACTAAAGCTTTTCTTTTCCTCCTGCATTTACAAATAAAGTGCTCACTATTTGACTAAAGCCTGTCTACTTGACTGGAAAATATCAGAGTCCTATTTAAATGACATTTGCAGAGAATGAGATTTTATCCTGGTCGCTGCTCCTTATCGCTAATAATAACATCAGATTAGTGGATTTAGGCCAGCCGAGTAGCAATGCCTTTTCTGATCCCTTCTTAAAGCAGTTCTTTCCATCTGTCTAGCCAAGCTTTCCTCTGCTTGCACGGGCCAACGATTAGGTCTTAAAGGGAGCTTCAATTGATACCATGTGGGATATCTATACAGGGGTTCATTGTGTTGCTAAATTCCAGCCAAGACATTTATCAACTCTGACTGCTGCTTACTTCAAAAGAGCAAAACACCTGGATTTTACAGGTATAAACAACCCTAGACCTTGTTGCCTTCTTGAATAACAACAATTAGACAATGCAGTTTTAAAAACACATAATTTGCTTTAATATTTGTTTTCCAAATAAGACATGGGATCAGACACTAAGCTCACATCAAACAATATATGACTCCACCGAGTACTGCAGAGTACTTCAGACACAACTTTGCCCATTCAGAATCTGTCCCACAACCTGTCAATTAATGGGTGACTTACACAGTGCAGCTTGTTAGTGACAGCGGGTTTCAATCAGGGCTTCTGAGGTAATGACTGAGCAACGTGGGCACAGACAGAAAAAACACAGCACACACCCCATATACGCTCACAGTGCAGTAAAACTTCTTTTAAGGACAATTACTGGTTTGGTCATCATTGTTTTTATTAGTAGCCGAGTTCAGCAGCATCAGTAAGATGTAAAGCCCAAATGCCAAACACTGTAAAAACACTAAAGCCAATTATAAAGTAAATATATATTTTATTTCTCCTCCCCTTTTTGTGGTTTTTATTTTAAAGGTCATCTTGCATTCCTAGCTAGGCCACTTACAGTACATTAATAACTGACATTTCCTCTTCTTGATATATAATGCAGGCCTGACAATTGCTGTGCACTAAAGATAAGATGTGAAACCAGTAGTTCTCATGAGAAAACCAGCATTTCTAGATCTTGCAAATCTCCTCACTCCTGTGCTTGTTTAGTTTTTAACAAGGTCTTGCTCATACCTAACCTTGACCAAAAAAGTGTTTCCACATGGCAGTCAGGCTCATGCCAAGCACAGCTACACACAGAAAGTTGCCTGACTTAATCAAGCAATGGTGGAGACATGAAATGAATATTTAGCAAGGTCAAAGTCAGACAGCTCTGTGAGAAACAGCAATTGCTGACAGTTGAATGAACAGCACACAAATCTGGGATCCTATTTTAATACCTACATATTTTTACTATTTGTCATCCTGTTAACAAAATTGCATTAAAACACAATTATTAGAGATCTAAGAACATTTTTATGGAAGGGATACAACCTACTGTATATTTATGCATGTCATAAAGCCCATAATGTATCTTGCATGAGACCATTTATCTTCATTTCATAGGGTCACAACAAGTACACACTACTTTTCCTTCAGGAAGCCTGTAGCATATTGAGCCAGGCATCAGTCATAATAAGAAGCAAAAAGACAAACTTATTTCATTAAAAAATAATGCATGAAGTAAAATGGAGAACTCCAAATTTTTTTAATTAACAGGGCTGTGAGCATCACCTATCTTTGAAAACAGCAAATTGGAATTAATTACGTTTCAAGACCAAGTTAATACTCTCTCTTTCTTCCACAAAATGACCGATTGATCTAAATCTAGTTATTTCATGCAAAACTAGGTTAAATACTCTGGATCTTTATGACCACACAGAAAGCATTCTCATACAGCAATTGTATTTCTGTTGCTGAGTAAGCCACAGTAAGTCCAACCACAAGCTATCAAATCAGGACAGAATCTCCAAGTCTTAAGTACAAAACGTTTGCCTGGTGAAGTTTTCACAGGAACAAATACCGAATTTGCCTGCTTTTTGAATGTGCCCGGTCATTCATACCCAGTAACAGCACCATCTATCACACACCCCCCCTTCTTCATGCGCACATGAAGTCACAGCCAGCCAAGGCCAACCTACCCCACTGCACTCACCAGCAGCACCACTCAGACCATCAACAGGCTGCTCCCATGTCTAGTGCCACTACCCCAGCTGCAGAGGGTGGCTTGAACATAGGCTGCTCCTACTACATGGTCTTTCAAGCTCCCTTTCTTGGGGAGCATGACAACAGCCTATCACATATGCTCCAGACATGGTCAGGACTGGAAGATACCAGGCACGTTTCTCTATGAGAAGAGATGCTCATCTCTAGTGTTTCGGAGGTATCTGAGTGTTAGGGTCTCCAAGTCTGCTCATGTGCATGTAACTATCAGAAATTATGCTATTCTTTTTTCCTTTTTTTTATATATATATATATATATATGAATTACCATGTACAGAAACATGCTGGTATCTCAGGATGGCCATAAACCATTCTATCTCTGTGACCATGCAAAACACTGTTAATGTCTCAGTATTCTTGGATAATGAGGAGTATTAGCAGTATAATAAATTATGACAAACATAATTTTAACCTTTTCTAGGTTCATATTTTATTTTGCATACATACACATACTGAAGCTTTCTTATAGTTCAACCATCAATATTTAATATCCCAGTTCAATATCCTGAGTTAAAGGTTTATCCACTGTCTGAAGGTAATGTGAACAAAGGCCATATCTGTTTGCACATCGAAAAAGAGCTACACACTGTCAAACACGGATCTATACAACTGCCAAAGAACTGGCAGTAAATGCTGGGTTTAGTGAGAAAAGCTGGTGACTGGGTTTTTACAAGTTGTCAATGACATCTGATTTGGTGAGTCTTCCAGTTCAACACAGACTGCAGCACACCACCACCCCGATTAGACTCTGGCAAGGTTTCCTCCCCCCTCCCAGTTCAGTTTTGTATAAAACCTTAAAGAACTTCCTGCTAGCAAAAAGACAACCGCAGGGTATGTGGTCATACAAATATAATCAGGTTCCTAGGGGGAGCAGAGGTCCTCATGCGTCCATTTTTATGGATTATTTTTTAATCCTCAGGAGTGTGATTCTTTCACACCCCCCTCTCCTATTTTGCCTTACTGCTTAATCAGCTACCGGATGAAACGTACTTCTGTTTGTACCAACTTTATGTCTACTGTAATTGCCCTGAGTTGCAGTTCCAAGAAGAAAAAATGGATCAAATAACTACATATATTTTGTTTGATTAATCATGAAAAAATCATTAAGGGATTAAAGTGAAACCATTTTACTCCTGTTGATCATGTTCAGCAATTTGGAATTACTTTATGATCCTGATCAATGTAATTAATGAGAATGGCTGTTAATTAGTTACACTAGCAGGTGGGCCACAAAAAATGTATTCTCTTCATACTGCAGAATATCATGCCATTAGAATTTGTGTTGATTCTGTAGCATTCAGAGTAGGAGTTTTAAGACTGCACAGGACCATGGTCTTTGGATTCTCAGCACACACTCCACACACACTCATGCACACTCTGCCACACAAAATTACTGCCATAAAGGCACCACGGTCACACAGCTGCTTGCAGATTTAAGACCATAACCAAACCTTCTTCTTTTTGCGATTCTCTTCTTTATGACAAGTCCCTACACCGGCTCTTATAGCAAACCCTCCTACTGGTACTTCAGGAACAAAACAGGCTTCAAAGTAACTGGGGCTTCACCCTCAGCATCCTGATAATTCAAGTCCCTCTCATCTGGTCCTTTCTAGTCTCTCCCTAAGGAGAGGGCTTTCTTCAAGAGAAATAACCTCTTGGGTGTGAACCTGAGACAGACAATAAAGGTGTTAACTGCTCGGCAGTGCTATGGAGCTAATTAGCAGTACTAAGAGTTTAAGGGAGGTTTTGATTACCATGGGGTCTATGGAGGATCCCCATCCCCAAGGAATACAGGCAGCTTAATGCCCTTTTTTTATTTTTTTTCCTTTTCTGAGAAAAATAAAAACTGAATTGCAGTGTGGAAAAATGAGTATTTATACAGTGTGATACAGCTCGGATTTTCATTTCCTGTAGGACCAAAGTAGACAGTATAACATTACTCAAACTGAGGGAGTGGCACAGCTTCTAGAATCCCCCTCCAGCCAATTTACAGATTGGGTCTAAACACAGCAGCAACTGTCTCACAGCATGAACAGTCTCACAAAGGCAGAAACCAGTTCACTGTTTGAAAGACAATGCAGAGAAAGGGAGGTATGGGCACAGTAACAGACTGGGCAGGACAGGGCAAGAGGAGAGGACACAGCACATCTAAGCATAAAACTTCTGCCCCCTTTTTTCCCAACAAGAACTTGATGAAAGTCAATGACAGCCCCTCTTGCTCTGCAGCCTGGTTTGTCCAGGCATCTGTAGAGTTTTTGTCCTTCCTTCTCTGTTGTGCTATACTCATAATATGTACATGAGCCTATGTATAAAACTCTTTATGACAAGCATTTGGCTACACCTTTTAGTCACACACAACTACACTGCTGTACTAAGACAAAACTACACCTGATAACCATTAAACTTAAAATATTCTTTTCAAAAACATGTGGCCATGAGGTTAAAAAAAAATAAACCTTCATATGTCATCTTTAAATATCAAAATGACAAGTGCATTTAAAATAAAGATTTGAACTTACTATTTGGAGATGAAGAACATTCAAGATTAGAGTCCCAAAAGGCAGAAGTGGGTGAACAGAAGAGTTCCAAGACATGTGGCCAAGCCATTGCATTTGCTTTAGGTAGGGAAACTCCAGGTAAGCTTGAGCTCCTGATCAATCCCTGACATACTGGGTCAGCCCACGGTGCTGAACTACACTGTTTGTAGAAGGCTTTTTCACTAATAGCATCAGAAAGAAGGCAAGCGCTGTCTCTCTTTAAAAGAGACTGACAGGTCAGTGAATGAAGGACAGCAGAGCAAAACTAGTATTAAGAACCTTAGGGGTGAGCAACCCTGCCTGTTTTTAGCAGGACTCACATTTACAGAGCTCTTCAACAGATGTGACCCCTCATCACTAGGGCCATCTAGGTGTAAGAGGAAAGGCTGTGTTTTAGAGAGAGTGCTCCTCAACAAAAAGAACAACTTCCCTATTGAGAGAAGGAGAGGGGAAAAAAAAATAAAATCACCATTGTGTCTATAACATCTTAATGATAATCCCAATGGACTGGATCCAAATTGTAAAGAATCAGCCTCAGTCTAACCTGCTAGTTTCTGCACTAAATATTCCATGTACATAACTGTCGGCTTGAGCCAGTGCATATTGGCCTCTTCAGATGAAAGAAAATTGGTGTCGGCAGCCTCCTGAGCACATTTTAATAATCAGCCTGATCATGGGTGCATGGCAGCTGCTCGATTGATGGTGTTAGACAGCGAATAAAGAAAGATGCCAGCAGTGCCCTCAGATCTGACATAACGAGGGAAACATCAGTCATTTGGCTAAAAGGCTCATAAAGGCTCCATCAGCTGTGACACAGGAGTCTGTCTTATGCAAAGCTAATGAGGAAATGTGGCAGTGTTAGCATTCTCTTTAGACAGTAACAAGTTGCGAGTGAGCTGCATTTTAGATGAAAAACCCAGCTGAAAACAGAGCAGTTTTCATGATCTTTGCTTGAACTGATGTCTAGGAAAGACTGTTAGAAATCGAAAGATTTTGAAAAGGCTTCACTGCAGCCATTCCCAATCACAGTATCCTGTATATTGATTCCCAATTGATACCATGTGTATCAGTACATGAGGTTTATCTCATCTGACTAGACTGTGATGATCCTCACCATAGGTCTCCGACTCACACATGCTGCTGTTCCTCCCATTAATACTGGGAACTACTGGGTGTCCAGTGGTCACCAATTAGCAAGGTCTGGGCACAAAAAGGGCTTTATAATTTTCTGTGCAGACCTGAATGGGAAGTAGCGAAGACACAGCTGCACAACTCAGTCCTGCACTGGTCTGCTGCTCTGCTCCCTTCAGGGCTCTGGAAGCAGTGGTTTGGAGTTATCTGAGAACAGTGCCCATCTCTACTACGTGAATATTTTAAAGCAGTCATCCTCCAGGAGGATAGAAGCACCTAACCCTGCCCCTGTATTGGGTTGCAGATGCAGACTGTGAGATCAGTATACCCAGGAGCTGTCAGAAGGGCTGCTCTGGAGAATAAGGTAACAGAAGGGAAGTGGGGAAGAGGAGACAAGCAGATGAACTTTCACTTTCAGTCAAATTTCCATTTCTAACAACTTCTTCCATTTCAGCTCCCTAGCATGTTGATATATTACACTAATTATAAAAGTGACCTTCTCCCCTTGTACATTTTTTCTTCCTACCACTGCTGCAGTCGATAGATTTACAGTCTAGTTTTATTTCTGTGTATGCCATGAGAGCCATTCCAACAGCAACAGGGCATTAGGAAAAAAACAGTCAAAAGGTAATTAGAAATCTTGCTGAAATGTTATGTTTGTTACGTGAGGATTACAATGAATGATTCAACGAGCCTCAAAGTTCATCCTTAACATTGATAAGTGGGTTTCTGCCAAGAATTGCACAGCTGGTGACAGCAGGCATTCAGGGTTTGGGAGGGACACACACTTCTAAGGTGAAATTGGAGACAAGGATTAGAATCAAGGAAAACAAAGGAGGTCTTTATTCCTGGAAATGTTAAAGTCATTTTTCAGTGGCAAAGGAAATGCCATTTTTATAGCACATACCTAATCTTTCCCTAGTTTTGATAGCAGATGTTTAGTTACATAGGTAGAAAGTGGAACTCTCATGTTAAAACAAAGAAAATGGCCATCAGGTTTTCCAACTTTGCTCCTCAGTCACAGCAGTCCTGCGTTGTCCTGTGCCCTTTTGCATGCCACTTTATCTACCTGCACCTCCAGCTCCATATTAACAAAGCAACTAGAAAAATAAAATTACACTGATAAACAGGGTTATCTTGGAATACAAAGAGTGTCAAAACAGAGATCCCAGCACAGAGGGACTGCAGACACAGAGAAGTTTCCCCCAAGTCCTGACTTTATATTCTAGACTGTTCCTGTCTGTCCTAAGTTAAGCTGCTAATTGCAGCAGTAATATAGAAACATAACCTGCCTGAAAAAGCCATCTGCTTAAACAACTTCTTTTCCTAAGAGGTTGTCCTCAAGTACTCTCAACTGCTGTAAGTAACATTTCATTTTTCTTAGAGGTCCACCTCAATTGGTTTTTATCAGTCCTCTGAATGACCATTTACAGCAAGTTTCAAAATATTCATGGTCTATAGCTGCTACTGAGGTTAATTAATAATGTTTCTGAAGGCTGTTGAGATTTTTGAATGAAAGGTTACACACTGTGTACCGGTGCTTCACTGTCTATTAGAGGAGAAAAAAAAGACATGTTTTCTTATGAAAATTAATTCTCTGGCCTCCATTTAGGCCTCTGTGCTGTAAGTTAACTTCATCTAACTGCTTTCTTTGTAGTAGTGACTTACAGATCAGAATACCTTTCCTGGGAAGAGACTGCAAAATTGCACCAGCACTTCAGAGCACCCTGTCAGCATCAGAGTTACAGTGCACGATTTTCTAACAATAGGGCTTTATTTCTGCTGAAAGTTAATATCACTGAGGTATTTCACTTTTATCTAGCTCCATTTGCACTTCTATTTGCTTGGTAATGTGGCTTTACCAAGTTATACTAATACAAATTATTGATTATTGTTTTGGGACACATTCTTTTTTCAACTTAAACTTTAGAGTTGCACAATTTGTATGTGGTATTTTTCTTGGTTTACTTTCTACAATGTATCTGGTATAACCATACTGCCATTTACTATAATGTTTTACGTTAGGGTATATACTGCCTAGTTTGTGAGAAGTCAGTTGAATTTTCCCGAGAAATAAATGCTTGCCCTAAAGCCATTTTTGCAAAATACTAAATGGCAAACAATTACAATGCTTATGCTAAGCTCCATGTTAACAGCTGCATGTATTACAGACTGACATACCGAACATCGATACACCAGTGTCTGTGCAGAACGTATTTAAAGCCATATTTCAAGGCTTGTAACATGCCAACATGCAAATTAATAAATTCTTCTTTCCAAATGTCACCGGCATGGTGATTTCCTGCCAGCCTGAGCGTCATTCTCCTGAAGCAGTAACACAGTCAATCTCCTCTGAATCCCATCTCCCCTGCTTCCTGCAGGGTCCCCGGGAGTTTATGATTCATATTCAGAAAGCTGTATGCAGCAGCCTTTTGGGGATATATATTAATGAAGAAATTTTCTCACGCCAGAGCTGCCTCTTTATTGGAGTACGAAGGGTACAGTCTGTTCTGAGCAGCTTTTTAATTTCTCATAATTAACCCTGCCAGAATTAACATCAGTGGCATCACTGACAGCAAATTAAAGAAGCCACATCAGCAAAATTAAAGCTTTTTCTATCTCTCCCTCTCCCTCCTCCCATTTTCAGCCTCCCTCTCCCGCCTTTTTGTGTGTGTGTTTAAAGAAGAAAGTTCTCCAAGTCTGTCAAGACGATCATCTTGTCATTGCACTAAGAGCCCTGCTGAGATAGGTATGATTAGAGCATTTTCAGACTTCCCTGCTGCTAATACCAACCTATTTCAGCTCTTAACTGGCCACGTGCCATGTAGATTTGTGGCAAAGATCCATGGTTTCAGTTTCTTTCACTCTATGAGGTACAGTGGTTCACCTGATCTCCACTGTGAGCTGATGGAACCAAGATCTAAAGCCCACTGCAGCATTCAGACAGTCTCGTCTACTGACAATGTATTAAAAGACAGATCAGCTGCGCTTTGAGCCTCTTTAATCTAGCTTCATACCAGCCCCTTTTACACAATCCTGGACAGATGATGAAAACAGACTATGAACACCAAGATAACCAAACAAACACAATTTTTCTTCTGTTAAGCCAGAAATAAATGTGTTAAGTTTTGATATTCCTGCAGCCACTTCAATGTAGAAGTTCAGAGAAGGAGAAAAGGGATGGACTATCAATCTCCTACCTGATTTTTTTCACTGCATGTCTGAGAGGAGAAAGGGATCCCAGAGAAAGCCCAATTCAGTGAATGCCATTATAAGAATTACAGTTCAAGCCCACCTGCCCCATGTGAGTGCTCTGAGAACCAAGGCTCCAGAGATCAAGCCCTAGATTGGCTTACACAAATATCTCCCCCCCTCATTTGATCTTTTGGTGAAAACTGACAAATTAATACAGCTGAAAGGTCTAACAAAGGCAAGATATGATAAGACTACTGCTGTTACAGTCACATGTGAAGTTCAGTGATAAACTAAAAATCAGTGCCCTTTATTCATCTATCTACCAACTTTTGTAGAAATCATATTTACTGATCCTCTTATTCCCTCAGTCTAACACAGACTTTCTTTGGCAATGAATGAAACTTGTGATCATGGTCATTTTGCTTTCTGCAGGAAAGAACCTAACCCACATACACCCTTCCACAGGATCATGACAGGAGATGATGATTTCAATAGCCCACAAGGAGAATTTCCAGTGCTACCCCACTACTCTGTACTTGCTTCTTTTCACACTGCCTTCTTCCCAGGGGCCTGGCATTGTACCTTACTTAAAATTTCAACTGCTAAAACGCCTGCCTGTACTTCAAAATGTCCCTGTAAAGAAAGATGCAAATTTGGCAGAATATGGTACACAAAATACCTTCCATCGAATACATGGCATGATGTTATTGTAAAATGTCAATCTCAAAAGCCCAAATCCACAAAGCCAGTAATGTTTTCAGAGATTTGATGGCTTAAGAACAAGAGTAGGGATTTCCATCAATAGGGGGTAGAAGTCAGGGAGAACACAATGGTTATGAACAAGTATGTGACAGCTAACAGAGGTGCACACACACTTCCCGCGACAAACCACAGATCGCATTGTAAAACACTGCAGTTGGTGTAGCATTGGAAATGTGCCATTGCAACCAGAATGATGATCTGCTGCTTGCATTGTCATCTGACTTGATAGGCACTGTTCGAACACAATCTGTGAGCAATTTTAGTTTGCCACAGAGACCACCAGAGGGTAAGAATCTGCTTTACATTCAGCACTCTGAAAGGTCGCAGCAATGATGGTACTGCAGATTACTTGCAGATATGACAGCAGCATCAGTTGTTTGAGACTATAATATTAAGTGCTTGTATGTGTCGCTATGTAAGAATGCATGCATAGTTCTGTGAGAAGGAAACTAAATAACTGCTAAATAACTTTCTGTATTAAAACTGGGAGACAACTGGATTTTTGCAAAAGTTGTCATTAAAATTACTTCTGTGACTAGGGAAGCATAACAATCCTGAGTGGGAATGACTCTAGGACAGTACTGGTACCATGATTATATCATATCAGTTCACAATGGAAAAAGGAAAGCATATATACATATATACACACTATACACACACACACACTTATTATATCACTAACATAGAAAATGAGAAGAGCCAGACATGCCCAGATGACAATTCACCCCAGCTGCTTTTGTGTGAATACCAGAGCCATGGTCCTGAAACCAGGACAGTCAGTTGGACTCATCAGTAAATTGCCTTGCATGCAGCTACAGTCTGGACCATATTCTTGTCCCCCTTTAACTTCCCTAATCGCTCTAAAAGTCTGAAGGACACTCAGCATTTTAATTAACTCCCTGCGACTCTTAGAATCATAGAACAGAATCATAGAATAATTAGGGTTGGAAAGGACCTTAAGATCATAAAGTTCCAACCCCCCTGCCGTGGGTAGGGACACCTTACGCTAAACCATATCACCCAAGGCCTCGTTCAACCTGGTCTTGAACACTGCCAGGGATAGAGCATTCACAATCTCCCTGGGCAACCCATTCCAGGGCCTCACCACCCTAACAGGAAAGAATTCCCTTCTTATATCCAATCTAAACTTCCCCTGTTTAAGTTTTAACCTGTTACCCCTTGTCCTATCACTACAGTCCCTAATGAAGAGTCCCTCTCCAGCATCCCTATAGGCCCCCTTCAGATACTGGAAGGCTGCCATGAGGTCTCCATGCAGCCTTCTCTTCTCCAGGCTGAACAGCCCCAACTTCCTCAGCCTGTCTTCATACAGGAGGTGCTCCAGCCCCTGATCATCCTCGTGGCCTCCTCTGGACTTGTTCCAACAGTTCCATGTCCTTTTTATGTTGAGGACACCAGAACTGCACGCAATACTCCAGGTGAGGTCTCAGAAGAGCAGAGTAGAGGGGCAGGATCACCTCCTTTGACCTGCTGGTCACACTCCTTTTGATGTGGCCCAGGATATGGTTGGCTTTCTGGGCTGCAAGCGCACACTGAAGCCGGCTCATGTTCATTTTCTCATAGATCAACACCCCCAAGTCCTTCTCTGCAGGGCTGCTCTGAATCTCTTCTCTGCCCAACCTGTAGCTGTGCCTACACCGACCCAGGTGTAGGACCTTGCACTTGGCATGGTTAAACTCCATGAGGTTGGCATCAGCCCACCTCACAAGTGTGTCAAGGTCCCTCTGGATGGCATTCCTTCCCTCCAGGGTATCAATCGAACCACACAGCTTGGTGTCATCGGCAAACTTGCTGAGGGCGCACTCAATCCCACTGTCCATGTCACAGACAAAGATGTTAAACAAGACCGGTCCCAGCACCGATCCCTGAGGGACACCACTCGTTACTGGTCTCCAGCCGGACAGTGAGCCATTGACCACAACTCTTTGTGTGCGGCCATCTAGCCAGAGATGCTACATGGAGAAGATTATCAACTGCATGGGATTTCTGGGGTTGAGTCCTGAAAATCTTTGGGTAATTATGAGGTGTTTCCATTAGGCAGCAGATATTTACACATCTTTCTGAGTTTATCCTCTTGATTTTATGACTATTTCCATCACTAACATACATCTTCTTAAAGGTCTACAGATGGACAACTTAGCTGGGAGTGCTATAGTGTAATAAGCCAGGAAAGAGGGAATACACATGAAAAGGAACAGCTAAACAATGCTCAGAGCAACTGGGAAGGTATTTAGAGCTTAGTGTAGAGAAATCTCTGAAGCCATTTGTTCTGTGTATGGCTGCAATAAAAGCAAAAGCAACAAGGACACAGAGATGCATCAACAAAAGGCTGCAATACAAATCATAGGAAGTAAGATGACTTCTCTAATAACTGCTTCACAACTGGAATTCTGTCCACAGTTGTTAAGAATCACACATGACAGTTAGCTTTACTGCAGAGGGGGTGCAACTTTAAAAACCTTGAACCACCTTGGCTACTTAAAGATATGTTGTCAAGACAGGCCAATGTGACTGAATTAATTCCTGCTAGGAAAGGACTGAAGTATTTCATTTTATATTAGGAAAATTTTGAATACACCAGAGGGTTGTGGGAGAGGGAGATAACTTGTTCATTACCAGTTTAAATAAAAATACAAAAACCAAGCTGTGGGCATCATTTCACATTTGGAAATCAAGAGCCAGTATCTGCTATCAGTGACAGCTATAAAACTCTCAATGACTTCAATGAAAGCTGCAAATGTGCATCTAATTGAGGAATCTGGATCACAAAATGTAAAGAAAAATCATTTTGCTTAGAGAGTAATGAATATGCCATATTATGTTGCCAAGTAATATTCCTGTCACAAAGTCTCAATGAGTTTATAAAACAGATTGATATTTTTATTAGTAGAGAGTAGATTGAAAGAGAGCAACAAAACAAAATGAGGATGAAAAAAAGGTAAAAGAAAGCAGGCTTACTGGGCCAAATGGCTTTTTCATGTCCATAAATTGCTAAGTGTATTTCTAATTAATTTCCCAATTTAAACAGCTAGAAATAAAACACAGAGGCTTTAGAGTGTGCGGTGAACTCAGGAGAGACTCTATAGACTTGGACAAATAATAGTATAAAATGGTTTATGAAACCATAGGGTTTATGGTCTATAAATAACTTCCACGTATTTTTATTCTTTACACGTACAATATTACTGAGGACTGGATGATAGCTTTTCACTGCTGCCTGGTTGACTTCTTCCACATACATACCCAAGGTAATGACGATATTGATCCTGAAGAGACATTTTTTGAGACAGATAAAAAAGCCACACAACTGAACTAATAGAAAGGGGCTAGCAACTTAGTGGTAAAGCTGTGGTCATTTAAGTGAACGGCAATTGGCTATACAGTTTAAAACCTACATCCTGGTATCTTCAGGGGCCTGGGATGAAGAAGAGAAAAAAAAGAAAAGGGAAGGGGAAAAGTAAGACATCTGAAAGATGATTTATGGCAGTTAGTGCCTTTAAGGGCCCCTTAGATAACTACCATGTAAATTTTTAGACATCCAAATATTATTTAAATTGAGAAATATATAAGAGATGTGTATTTGTCAGTGTAAGCAAGAGACACACTGAGAAAATGCTTCTGATCTTTAGGACTTACAGCATGCTCTTTTTTGGCTAAGTGTGCAATTCAAAACGTGCCTAATTCCTAAAATCCATATATGTGACACTGCCTGGGTTTCCATGACTACTGCTCTGAAAACCACATTAATTATTCAAGAGGTCCATGCCATTCTCCCTGTGTTCCATAAGGAATGCTGGGAAGCACTGTCTGCCTTTATAGAGCAATACAGATATTTAAAAGGACTGCATCGCTGTCTGTAAATACCACAAATATTTTCTTACAGCACTATGACATCGGCATGACAGGTCCCGTAAATATTATTTAAACACTCTAGTACATCAGTACTAATACCCCAAAACAAAACCCCAAACAAAAAAAAACACCCTACAACACAAAAACCAAATCCCTCCAAAACAGAAAAACTCCTCAGCTTTTTTTCCTTCTCTATTTCAACAGTTTCCAAAAAGGTGCTTTAATTCTACTCTCTGTTTATCATCCCGGTATAATCCTATTTTAAACAAAGTCAAGTAGCTCACATGCAGCAGGGATTAATCGCCTGTGTTTTTCTAGAGGATATAGTTTCAAATTGTGAAACATTAAATCAAATTTCTCACATCAGCTGTGACTAAGCAGCTGTTTGCCGTATCTGTTGATCTCTGTATATTTTAATAACCATAATCAGTGCAAGGAACATTCTTTACAGATAACGTTATCAAAACACACTGTAACAAAGTAAGGAATGTCAGTGCTCGAGCAGTACATACCACCGCCGACGTCCTGTCACAGCAAAACGGTCAGTGCCAATCACAACAGAGCAGCACTGGCGCATTACGGGGCCAATTACTCAAAGGCAGAGAAGAAAGGGAAGTAGGCCAGATCCTCTGCTCGGTGGAAGCAAGACAATAGAGTTACCCCAGATTTATACCTGTGTGACTGAAAGCATAATCTGGCCCAGCATCAATCTTCCCGACACAGAGTCGCCTGGGATCTCAGACTGGCATATATGTAATACTCAGACAGCCCTTATGGAAGAGGTCTAGAGAATGAGAGAGAAAATGATAGCTTTTCTGCAGAATTTTGTAAGTCAAACCACTATATAAAATGCCACTGCTGAGTTATATTCTAGATCTCAATTAAATGCTCTATATTTATATTCCTTCCACACTTTAGTTGTAAAAATAATATTATCTATTAATGCCTATATGTTCAGCGAATATTTTTTCTGTTTGAAAAAAAGAAAAACAAACAAAAAACTATTTCTTTTTACTTTCCAGAATCTCCAACTTGCAGCCCTATTAATATTCTCCAGTAACATCTACAGATTATCGGAACATGCTGCTGACCTTTTACCTGAAGCGGGGATTTAAATAGTAAGGATGATTCTGAATTTCCCCAAAGCAGGGGTACAGCCTTCCTTTAGTCTTGTCACCACATAAAAAAAAAAGCCAAGTGAACAACAGGGAAAACAGCACTCCAGATTCAAAGCTTATCGAAGTCAGACTACCATGAACAGATCCCAGACTGACACTCCCTGAACATGATCAAATATACAGCAGTAAGCAAAAGAAGCGCAGAAACGTTTTTAAGTCTCAGAACACACACCATTCCTGTGCATGCCTCTCCCAGTGTACTCTCTCTTTATGGTACTCCTCACGCTCACAAAATTTTATGAGCTGGTCTGCATCCTGATGCTGGTCACAGTATAGTGGTGGTGCAGAAGTAGGACCCAGGACTGAGATAGCAGCTTTGTCCAGTGACCTCCCACACCCTGCATCACCAACTTACCATCTCTCAACATCTGCCTCCTTCTCCTAATGTTTGCTGGATGAAAATCTCTCCCCCTCTGGCTGTGTACAGCACCCAGCACAATCCTCATCCTCCCGCAGTTTAGCTGGAACGTTAAGACCTTGTTATAATACTTCTAATACACTATAGATCCAATGATAATTTCCAGTTGCCTATTTCCAGGGTTTGTTTGTGGTTTGTTGGGTTTTTTTATCTTCCTCTTGAACATATTTCACCAACAGGGCACCATCGTTACTATTATTATTTACTATTCATATTGCAGCTGCAGCACCCACAGTGCACATTCTTTATTGCTCCCAAGTTCTTACTTGCCATACAAAGTGCTCCATCGAAATACAGATAAAAAGTAATTTCCTCAAGAGCAAGGTGTGAACTGAGCATACTTAATTGTGCACTGTTATATCAACTGCATAATGCTGCAATAAAATTCCAAAACAATGTGATTAAAAATTATACCAAACGAGGATACCAAGGTGCCATAGCCAGTCAAAGCACATTTATCCAATCTAAATTATATGCTAAGCAAATAAAATAAACATGCAATTTGCTAATTAAAGTGCACTCTCATGTATCCTGTAACCATCATAAATTATACAGCAACATTTAATTTTTTGACTGTTTAGCAACGTTTATGACTGCTTTACTAAATTAAACATAGAATGAAGGGGGCAAATTAGTAGGAAAGCACTGCTTCCCCCCTCTCATTTCCTTTTAGATTTATTTTTCCCCTTTCTTTTTTGGTTTTTTTTTTAATAATCGTACCTTCCTACAAGAGTATTTTAACTCTCCATTTTTACTTCCAAATGTATGTTCCATCCGATTCAATGACAACTATTTGCTTTTGCAAATTTTTTCCAGTAAGGAAGTCAGAACATTTGGTTTATCTCATTTGAATAATCATTTAATAAGAATACGATGCTCAAATTCCCCACATTTGGCCAGTGACATAAATGGTGGTGGTTTTTCCCCTAAAATAAGACAAAGATTTTCAACCTTTTCATTTCACCCAAAGCAGCCTGCCCAAATCACAAACGGCAGCTGACTGGCTTCTACTCGAAGCTGAGCTTTCCATCATCTGGAGTCAACCGCTGAAGGCATTCCTGGATCCCACTCAAGGGGAACTGTGAACAGTTGGGGTTTGTTTTCTTTTAAAATACAAGAAAAGTCTCAGACTCTCTGTTTGCCTGGCAACCAGGTCAGCTGTGTTTCAGACTTCTCAGAAACAATGTTTTATCCAGAATATGGCCAGGTAAAAAGAAGGGGAAGTGGGGGAGGAAAGCAGTGTTCAATCTCCTACTTGATTGCTTTGCAGCTTCTCTGAAAAATACAACAGGATTAGTTATGGGATCTGACTCTTATCCCAGTTTCTCTCTCACCTGTTTTCCATATCACTTCTTCCCTTTGCACTTGCAAGAAAGGCAAAATGCCAATAATTAATAGAGTATGGAGACAAAGTGGTTTATTTTCATAATCATGCCCAATACCCAAAGATTAACATTCCTCAAAATTGTCCACCTATCTGAACTTTAGAGATCATCTACGACTAACGTGCTCTTGTAAGTTAAAATGAGAGCAACAGACCACAGGACAACCTTTGTAGTTGGCCAGTGTTACCTCTAACAATCAAACATAAATAAATGTTCAGCGAGATTATCCTTGGAGCTGATGTTCTATATCCAACTGTTATCTGTGAACTCCATCAACCACCCTGTACTGCTGGCACACTCAGTCCTCTACAAATGTGGAGTTAATCACAGACTATTTAGCCTTCCTTGGTAGCAGTGCTGCTTAGACAGTTGGGCAGATCCTAACACATTCTGTATTCTAAAGAAATGCAAATCCAAACCAACATACGACTGCCAAGACAATGCAAGAGCTTTATACAACTGTAAAGATAATTAAGGGCAAGAAAAATCTTTCAGTTGAAGCCAACCACCACTCCAGCAAGTCCCAAATGGCTGTATCCAAACAGAGTACAAAAACTACTACTGTCACCACCTTCTTAGAGGTCCGAGTGCTTTGTTGGAAATGTACAAGATTAACATCCTAATGTAGGTAAATTCACTCAAAACTCTTAATCTTTGCAGAGCTGGGGTTTTTTTTTCTAGAATATACTAGAAATTAATGCATATGCTAGAAGACATTTGTTGGCAGATGCTCTCTGCACAGAGTGCAGCTTCTAACAACAAAGCAACTGAGGAATACTTTCTCCAAACCTTTTAGTTGCCCCTTAGAAAAATAATATTGTTTCATACATGCCTTCCTTGTACAGCAACTGAGATGAGCATATTTGTACTTTGTTGGCTACGTTGCCTTTTTAATTGGAATTACCTTGCTAGGAGGATCAGTGATTTTGCTGCTCTATGCGCAGTGCTGCTCAATTTGCAGTTTTGCTGCAAGACTTTTTCCCTTAGAAATATTCCTAAATTCCCATCTTCAATGAAAACTGCCTCTCACTAGAACAAGGAAATAGTTTTGCTATCTAATCTGCCTCCTGAAACCTTGCCTAAAGACAGCTCCTGCTTCATTGATAATTTATTTTTTGGAAAATGGAGGAAAAATGCATTTCTTTTTGTCTTTCAGACCATCCTTTTTCTAATTTTTCCTGCTGACTGGCATTTAATAATATTGCTTCTGCAATGAACAGAAAGAATTACATTTTCTTGAAAACAAAATGTTGCAATTTTATTTTCTTTAAAAGCAATTTCTTCTTTTTACACATGTACAGAGATACGTTAGCTAGAAAATATCCATTATGCCTTGCCCATGGGGGGTGTGACACCATCTCTCAAACCTCTGCTTATGCCTTGTGATGTAAAATAATTTTAAGTACTAGACAGAAACAGTCCCTGCAACCCTGCAGGTTTAAGGATGAATCATATTTTCTGCTCTGTGAATTATGTCTCCATCTGCTTTGATGTTTAGAATTGGAACCAGATCTTGGACTAAGAAAGTTGATGCCAACAGCTTGTGAAGCCAGTGCCCATCAAAAATATGTGGTGGTTTTAAACTGAATGGCCCGTGTCAGTAAGTATTGTCAGGCTGAACACTCCAATGCAGAGAAACAATGTGCTAATTGAGGTGCACAATTCAGGGCTTATAAAATGGATTTCCTTAGCACAGGTGAGGTTCTAGACTCAGTAATATGTGGTCCAGCTGTTTATCAAATTTAGCACATTTACATATGACCTCCTTCTATCCCTTCTCCCCTCCTGTCTGGCTGAGAAAAATCAATAGTGCTTTGTTGTGGGGTTACGAGAAATTCCAGAAGTGCAAGATAAGCTACTCTCCCCGTTCAACCCTAATAGCCAATGGAGCTCAAGGGAACTCACAATTTCCAGGGCTATGGCTCACTATTTCTGTGTTGTTATGACCTAAGGATATTTTAATGCTGGGAAAAAAATAGCTGTCATCATTTCCAAATTTCTCCCTGCAAGATACTTATATATGTCCTGGGAAGCCTTCCTATGAGGCCTGAACTCTTGGACAAATGGAATGAGATAGACTCCTACCTTTTCTTCCTCCTCCCAACATGTAGCAGCAAACTTATTTTTAAAGTGAAAAACAGTAGCAGAAAGTATTTTCAATTAATTCCCAAATTACTTAGGAGATCCCATTTTATACAAAAAAAACAAACAACATAGCTAAGTTATAATGCAGTTCAAGCCCCTTGTTTGTAGAGTGGGATTCTTCTCTGTTTCAGCTTTGTAAAGTCAAAGTAACACCACAGGACTGAATTACTGAATTCTATTACACCAGGTTTCCAGAACATAAAGGAAACCACAGCCCTGCCTGATGACCTCTGCGGGATTTTTGCCTAAGTGATTATTGCAAGATAAAGCCTTTTGATATAAAGAGGAATGAAACTGAATTTTGAAAGAAAAATGTGTAACAGAAAATGCAAGGCAATTATCTGATTACTAATAGGAAGAGGTACAGAGCCACAATGTATAATGTTCAAGGGATTATCCAGCTTTGAACAATGCTTGCTTAACAGCTGCTACTGAACTGTGGTTTGTGTACTTGGCAGAGAGTTTCATTAATGATAATCTACAGTGTTTACAGCCCATAGGCCTCTAAATATGTTAAGAACCTTTTTTATTTGTATTTTATAATCCTTTTCCCTTATGTTTTATGTTTTTCTTGATATTTTTTGAGATCTGAGGAGGTTTATGTTTCAAAATGATTCATTCGCCTCTGACAACTGCAGAGCAAGATTGCAGTAAATGTTCCCTTGTTATCAAGATTATGTATTTATAAACAGAAAGGAAAACCATCTAAATTCATTCCAGGGTTCGGATCACCACCAGCTAATACATTCAGATGCCAATATACAGTGTTCCATTGTTTACATGCAAAAGTAAATGTCAAACAGAGGTGTCTTTGCCAGTTACCAAATATTCCTCAGTCACTTCTTGGATCCGTCAGGTTGCAGCAAATTGAAACTGCCTTATTTTTGACATTGCATTTGACCTGAGCTTCATTTAGAGGAATCCTGTGATTATTTTGAAGGTACTGTATTGATTAAGACTTAGATTTGCTTTAGAATTTGATTTTCAAATGTTTCCCTAATCTGCTCTTTATGGAAACACTTAGGTGATACTAGGAAAACAGAACATAATTAAGAATATAATTCTGTTGTGGAGGGGATTATGTATTATGTAGTACATTAGGAAGAAGATCATGATTCAAAAGTCAAGTCACTGAGTCCTGGCTGTAATCATTTTGACACACGGTATTTCAGTGGCCATGATTCTCTCATGATAAAACCAAAGGAGATAATTGCTTCATAGCAATTAACATAGTTAATTTTGATACAGGACAGCACACTTTTCCTTCAGTATTTTTCCCCTCTTTTGTCCTCTCCCCCTTTTTAACATCCGATTTGTGCCCGCTCCCGTTGCAGCTGGTTTCCCATCTCAGCGATGCTCAGTCACCGGGAGCCCTCCTGCCAGGCTGCACCCTCCAGGGGACGTGGCAGTGCAAAGAACCTTCTTCACCCACAGCAGTGCAAACCAGAGACTCCCCATGATGTGTTATCCTCATTCCAGTTGGTACCACAGGGGCAGGAACACAGCAGCTCAAGCCACTGGAGGGTTGGGTTTTTTACCCTGGCCCTCCAGTGTGCTGAGCTGCTGAGCCAGCCTCACTAAAATGTACACTTGAAAGAAATCCTTTCCCCTCCTGATCACTATTGGTTTCTATAGAAACAAGAAGGAATCTCTGTTCTTCTCTAAATTTTCCCCCCTAATGCTTTTTGCAGTACTGTAGGAAACCATGCATTTTTTTTTTTTCACCAATTTTTTTCTAGACTCCCCAGCCCTCCATTTATAGCCTCATTCATCCAATTAAAGAACAATAGATTAGATAAAAATGGGCATGGGGTTTAAATTTTAAGCAACTCAATCCCATGCATTAACTATCTGTGGTCAATCCATCTCTCCTGGGTCATTTTATGACTCAAGCATTTCAAAGTAAATATTTTAAAACAACAGTACATCACAAGAGCTAAAAGGGGTCAAGAGGATATTTACTTAACCACTAGTTGACTTTTTAACTTAGAAATATTTCAGCAGTTACTGTATTTAAATGAAATCCATCTCTGCAGCATCCCCATAAATTACTCTAAAACTCCAGGGTTCCCATCCACATTGTGAGTCACCACCCCAATGCCTGCAACTTCTTATTATTTAGATAACTGTGATGTTTGCTTGCTTTGTTATTGTGCCCTTCTCCAGAGACTGCATTTGCACAGGAATTGCTAAGGCTTGTAAATATTGTATCTGCCTTGCTGTAATCACTAGGCAAATACACTTGCAGTCAGTCATATAAAAAAAAACTAAGAGCTGTTGAGTCGTGAAAAATTTCTCTAACAGAGGTCTGACTTTAAAAAATTAGAGAAGAAAATCTTTACAACAAGCAGACTAACAGAGACTACACTAACCAGAAGTGAAAGCAGTAATACAAAGATGTTATTCGGGATCTGCTGTTCTCTCCCATCAGAGAAGGGAGCAATAATCATTATTCACACCGTGATGATGCTATATAATGCTTTTTTTATAAAAACAATAATGGGCACTCATTTTCAGTGCACATAAATAACTTCCTTTTATAGTCAACTTATATTTACTTGCACGTTTACTTGGGAAGTTTAATATTCATGCACATACAAATCACTTACTGTAGGTAGGGAGTTGAACTAAACAGAATAGAGGTTGATTATATTAGGAGATTGCAGATGGGACCAAATTGATTCCTGATGTCGTTCTAACGCAGTAAAGTGACACCCAGGACAGCTTCTGTCCAGTGAGTCTGAAGGAAGAATTCAATACAAATGCTGGTTTTGCTACAGCACTACTGTCTGCATCTCTGCAAAGAGGACAACGGGACAGTCATGGAGCTGCCATCTGTGAAGAGCTTCTTGTCTTCTAATCCTATGTTAGCACTGGTGCATTTTTGCTTTAAAAAAATTAAAATCCTTCTGCAGGTGCAAAGAACGTTATGAGAGTTGTAAACTGAGAAAGTGCTGTGTCAGATTCATCCCTACTCAAACTTAAATCAGCACAGAATTCTTGTGCCACTATATATAATGTTGTGACTTTCAGCACCATCTTTTGAGGATCTAGCACAATGATGTGCAGCGCTGAGGTCACCTCAAAGCCCTTGGTGTGTCTGATTAAGGTTAAGGCTTTCACTCAAAAAGATACCTTTTTACTCAAAAACAGAAGAAAAAGAAAAAAGTATTTCTTGTATTGTTTCTTTCAATAAATAACTTGTCTCATTTTTTAATCCTTTTTCATGTTAGATTCAAGATAACAGCTCAAATGCAAAACTCAATTCAATGCAGAGCTGAAGAGAAAAAAGTCAGTCATTTTTTTTGCAAAACAGTCAGTCCCATCATAGAACAAACTGTTCAGTATTAATTGTTTTACATTGCCATAACTGACACCTTTTAAATTTCTTATAAAAATAATTACAAATTGTTTGTTCCGTGGGCACTAATCACACAAGATGTCATCAATTTTCATGAGGTTTTGCTCCATTTTACCATTGAAACACAGTGTCAAAAAAGAACCATTTTCAGCATCAAATTTTGTTCTGCTTTGGAACATTCATGCATTATGCGGAAAAACAGAGAGGGAAAAAAAAGCAAAGCCAAAAAACAAACAAATAAACTGCAACAGTCCCAGCACAGACTCCTCTAAGGCTAACATGAGGAAAAAGGTAAATGACTGGATTGCTTATTCCAACGCTCAGCAGTCATTCAGTGATACACTGATATTAACAAGGATGGAAGTGTCAAATGCCTGATGATCTGCCAAAAATTTGTATGGGTACCTCCTATGCATTTTCTCTTTCTGTCTTTCCAGGGGGAAATAACTCTGTACATCTTCATGCACAGAAACCTGTTTTCACAGACATGTTGGCCAAAGGAGGGGCAGGAATTTTCATGTTGAGAACCAGGAGAAAAACATGTGCCACAGCTAACTTTCACTGTCATATCTAGAAAACATTTAATATGTGCCAAATCTGAAGACAACAGATGTATGGTAGAGTGCAAGACTCACAATATTAACTGTTAGTTCTGCGATAGTAGGAAATATCTCTCTGCCAACATCAGACTGTACTGAGGCCTAATTGTACCTAACATGGTAGAGGGGTAAGAAAAGCCACCCTACTGAAATTATACAACTTCTAGAAAGCAAACAAAAACCAAAAAGCAAGCACCCTTTACAAGCAGATACTCTATTCTGCTACCAGCAGAATGTGCCTTCATTCTTTACCTTATTCCCAGTTTCCCCTACATTTAACTCCAGGTCCACTTGTGTGTGGCCATCTTCAGCTCTCCTGAACACTGTTAACTGAAGAACCACCTATATGCTGTGGCCGCTATTAGGAGATTATGTAACAAAACAAGAATATCCAGTTGTTGGTCATTGATTTATCTATAAAACAGTAACTGTAAAAATGATAGAAGAGGTTCTGTACAAGACAGTCTTGTGAAGCAGTTTATTACTTAAGCATTAATGACCCGTTTAGAGGTCTTTACTGGTCAGGTAATGACCAGCTAAAGGAGTTAAGGGCCTGAGGCAAAGCACTCTAATAAAACCCTGGATGCAGCATGTGCTTGGTTCCTCCAAATTCTATTAGGAAAGAGGCGTAAAGGGTAATGAAAGACATGTCCAAGAAGCACTCATATCAGCCCTCTCATTTTATATTTGGCATAACACACATGGCCTTATTCCAGCGGCACAAATCATTCCTTGTTTATACTACCACCTATCACAGAGAAGAGCAGTAACTACAGCTGAAAATGGGCAGTCATGATGTTAAGGACCCTGCTGCTTTGGGCAAACAAACCTTCCTCCAACTGAAGGAACCAGTCCTTCTATTCGAGCAACCAGTATCCTTTGCCCCTACAGAGAACACATGTTCAAAAGAAAACAAGGGAGCCAATATGCTGCCAGACTTTTCAGCCAGTCCTAAATCCTACTACTACTAAATCCTACTATTTAGGATGGAGAGGATTAAGTGTGTTCTATATTCCCATGCAATGCTACTTGACAGTGAATGTCCATTTGCTCTTTAGTGTTTGCATTATGAGGAATGACATATTAAAACAGGAGTTTAATATTGATACCTCCACTCTGAGACAGAACAGCTGTATATATATATATACTTGCCAGTAAATTAGAAGCCAAGGGTTGGAACGGTACTCAGGGCCTCACTCTTGGCTTCAGAGGCAGGTAGAACACTCGGGCCCACATAACCGCATCTCACTATTACAGCCCCACAGCATCATTGATTTTGGTCCTGATTTATGGCATCATTTGTTCTTGATAAGAGCCACTTGCCAGTACTTCTCAGAAAGAAGTAAAATACAGTCTAAGACTGGAAATTAGAAAGAAGAGAAGGTAAGAGACTTAGAACTGCTAAAAAATGTCCAGAGATTCCCACATTTGCAGGATGAGACATTCTAGGTACAAGCACATTTATTTGCTCACCTTTTATTACTGTCTCATCAATAGTAAAATGAGGATAAAGAGCATTCTGATGACTTAGTCAAAAAGTTATTTAATTTCACTCTCACTTGTATGGCCATAGTAAATTTCAAATGTTTATTTTAAAAGTTACTCTGTAACTTTACATAACTAGTTATAATAGCTTCTTTAGAGTATTTCCAAATTTTTGTGTAAACAGCCTTTTAAGCCATATTCAAGGCTTGTTTCAGACCTTAACAATCCTTCAGAGCCATTGTAGATAATCATATAAAAACACATTAAGCCAAATTTAAGTTTAACTCCCATACCGAGTAGAAAAATGCTGGCTTCGTATGTATCCCTTCCAATTTTCAAGGTCAAGTATCTCAGGGCTTTATTGCAGACCATCCGAAGCAATCACAGCACAGTGTAGGCATTTACTGAACTGAAATTTTCCATCAAAAGCAGGCAGAGTAGAAAACATACATCGTATTAAATAGATACAATGATTTCTACAGCTATACACTTTGAAGGCCTAGGGAAACAAAAACTAAAATTCAGGCCCTAACTAGAAGTTTATTCCATGAATGCAGCACAAAGCCTGAACCCAAACCAGGAGATTTCTTAATTTTTTTAAAGCAAAATTATAAACTTTTGCAACACAGGGTTAACAACAAAAGTGCTGACACAACAGTAAGTATGTAGTAGTGCCTGCAAGCAGCGCTATAATTAATCTAAGTATACTGTCATTACACTAAATGCTGCTTCTGCAGGATCATTCCATTCGCTTTTCCTCAGATAACATGCAGTTTATTTCCAATCATGTACATTTCCAGCCGTGGCATGATTTGCTAAAGAAACATTAGGTCTTGAAGCAATATCTTAATCAAATCAGAATTTTCTTCTATAAAACAAATCTTTGGCTTTGGGAGAATTAGTAACATCTAATGCCTTAGGATAGAGATGTGAAACTGTGAGCTGAAAAATGCACTGCTGGAGACCATACTCAGCCTGCTTGCTTCTAGCCATTTACGAGTACATCTATCTAACCTCCTACCTACACACCTACACTTTATATGGTCATAAACCACCAATGCAATACCTAAATTATACCCTGAAAACTCCAGGTTTGAAATGGGTTGTATGAAAATTCACCTCATGTGGTTTATTCATTTCTGCAGGAATAGAAGGCTCTGATTCCTTTTGGATGGAACTCATTTAAACAAAGCCCAACAGCAAACACCTATAAATTAAAGCATTATTGGTATTTATGCAAAGAGACACATGTAAACTGAGGGAGTTCTGTGTAAAAGGCTTAAAAAAGGAGAAGTAGACTCTTTAACATGAAAAACTAACAGCATTTACAAAGTTATTAAGTACTTTGTGACCTAATACTTTCAAATACATATACAAGGGAATGAAAAAAAATGGTATCGTGTCTGGAAATCTGTTTATTCACATGTATTTAAGGTTTTTCCCCTACTGCTTCCCACATCCACTAAGGTCATACTGTCTTGATAAACTAAGAAAATATGGGAACAGAATAAATTTAAGTATTTCACTACATCTATCTGAACCTGGTAATTTATAAAGGACAGACATCTATCCAGATTATATTCACTTCAGTGTAAGCTATAAGCTACATTTGAAACAACTGTCTGCTTCAGGAACTTTATAACCAAACTACCATGATTATGTTTACAGATTTGAAGTACAGATACTAGAATTACTCATTCTTTACTTTTGATATGCAGATCATTTATTAAAGACCAATCAGAATTCTACAGCAAGATTTCTATAATAGCAGTATTAACAAAGAATTTGTATCCTTTATTAATGAAAATCACTTTGTAAGACTGTTAAGACTCTGCAGTGTAGTGCTGGGTAAATTCACATACAGAAACTGAAAAAATTCCACAGTGTAAGTCAACGACAAGACTAGAAGCCATGGCCACAGGGCCAGCACAGACCATGGAGTTATTCAGCAGCTTCACCCTTTGCAAACAGCCAAGTTGCAACAGCGAGAATTAGATAAAATATCTTCAGAAGAACATGTGTTTAAAAGGCATGAACACCATCAAGCAGATGCAGCACAATCATTCATGCTAAGACTATTGTGGTGCAAAGTCAAGTTATGTTTCTCCACCAATGAATGTATTTCATCTAGTAACAAAGAATACCACAGTACTCACACATATATATTCAGAAAAGCCACAAAATATGCCTGATAACTACTCTACATTTCAAGAGTGAATAATGATTACAGACATATAGTCCTAACCTATAGCATATCAAAACCTAGAAGTCGTATTAACAAAATAATCATACTTATCTTTTCATACCTAAAGATGGCAGTCCACAAATACTTTAATTTAGCAGTAATTTTGCTCCCCTCCTTGTGTTGACAGTGGCATTCAGGCAGAGAGACCAGGAAATTAATCTGGCTGCAAAGTAATTTTCCTCCCTCCCATTCCCACGCCACCCCTGAATAAATAAATAAATAAATAAACAAACAAATAAGAGAATGTTTTCGGCAGGATGATCTGCTTTGTCTGATTCACAACATGACATCCTAAAAGCTAGCACCAGCACAAGGCAGACAGAATAAATGCATAGCTGGGGTAAGGCTGGAAGGCAAGATAGCATTTGTCCTGGCAGCCTGTGCATGTGTCAAGATTTCAAGTGAATGAAGAAACTGACACCTAAAATTGACAGTGTCTAGGCCGAGGATATTTTACAGATGCTTAAAAAAATATCCAAGGTTCCTTATCCCTTTTGTCTTTTCAAGCTCCCACTTTAGAAATCCAAATACCTCTGGCTTGGATAACCACACATACAACATGACTAACACCTAACAACGTTACCATGTCCTTGGTGCCAGGCAGCGGTAGGCACATCAGGCTGTTACTACAGAACTGGAATGGCCAAGCTATGCCTGCTCTATTACAGCTTGTAGGTATACCTGTAGTAGGGAAAATTAGATAACATCTACAGAACATACTTATGGAGCCCACCAATTTGCTTGGTGGAATAATTCTCCTAAACATAGAGACCGCCAGAAACCTGCTGAAAAGGAAGATCTGAAGCCAATGTTCTAAAACATTCAGAAAAGAAGTGATCAAGGGCACACTGTCTGTCCCCTGGTGACTGAAGATAGATGCCAGCAGTAAGAGACCAGGTAGTTAAATTGTGTGCCAGGTCACATTCCACCTCTAGCCACACCTGGCTAACCCTCCACATCACTATGTCACAAGCATGCCTGAGAGCATAGATGAGTGCAGCAGGTTTTGGGAGCCAGAAACAAGTTCTCACCTACTGCCTCCACATCCACTTAATCCACCTTCACACTTTTAACACCCTTTTCTCAGCAGTGTGGAAGATCTGCTAAAATCAAAAGGAACAAATGACACTGAGAAACAGCTCTGGACACAAAGCACCCCACTTTGGTATGAAAGTCATGTTTGCATAGGTCCTAATGAACCTTACAGGCAATGCACATGCTCCCGTGTTACAACAGCAGCTCACATCTGTCAGCCAAGATTGTAAGTAGTGATCCTGACTATTTTGTCCGATTCCTATCTGCTAAAAAACATATAAACACTTTCAACCAAAGACCCAACCAACCCCCTTCAGGTGACTCCCAGGCCACAAGGCTGCAGGATCAGACTTACTTCTGGCGCTGTGACTGCTGCATTTTCGGTTGTGTTGTAGCTCATTGTGTTGTAGGCAGGTGCATGAGGCCGGTTTCTTCAGGATACCCTCTCCCAGGCGAGGGCAGCAGGCTCTGCCCCCTCAGGGTGCCAAGAGCCCCAAAGCCATGCTCTGTCACCAGGATATTACAGAAAAGCCAAAGTACCATTAAGGCAGAAACATTTTGTTGAGGGTTTTGTCAGTTTTAAGGAAACAAGATGGGCTCAGATGTCTTGTATAAGGAGACGGCTGTAGGCACTAGATCATTAGTGGGCAGATACAGCCCTGAGTCAGAGCCTTATGCCAGCCCTAAAAGGCAGGAGCTCAAACATCACCGGGGATCTTGCGTTTGCTAGTGGCTAAATCTAGTGATTAGTCAGCACCGAGAGCTGCTGAATCACTCTTCAAAGGCACCTATCTCCCTGCTTACATCAGCGAGGCAGGCACTGCACTTCACGTAAATAGTCTGGGCTGTCCATCTACGGCCAGTACCCTTTTACCAAGCTTGCAAAATGCCTGAACTATGGTACATAAGCCTGAGCTCTGACTTGCCAGAATATGCATGCTAATAAAATAATATCAACATGCATAACAAAAAGAATCATACAACTTTTTATCAGTTGTTCATATATTTTTTGTGATAAAAATGTAACGTAATATTTAACTTCTGTCCTAACAGTCATTAATATATTTAAGCATCTTTTAAAGTTCTTTTCAATTCAGATTCTATCTCTCATTATTAATTGTTTGGCTATTAATTATTTTGGATTAAATGAATGTAGGCATTGATATTCATAGAAGAAAAATTACACAGGAAGCAGATGAGACAATTAGCATGAATTACTGCAATAAGCCCAAACTCCCCAAAATCTCTGCATCATAAAAAATTGCCTTTGACAAAAAAAAAAGCAAGATTAAAATCATATTTTCTTACTGTAATTCTTTAACAATTTTACTGACCATGACAGACTTCACCCAGCTAAATCTGAATTCTGTCAACTCTCATTGTAACAAAACCCAGTCTTAGAGATAAGGTGCTCTCCACAAGGGCCAAACAAAAGCAAATCAATATTTTCTACCTAAAGGACAAACTCTGAGTCAGGAACTGTGTGAGGAAAATAGCCAATTCTTAGAGGAAACTAACTACTTAGAAATACATAATAAGCAATTAAACTTCTTGCTTCAGAATTTAACTGGAGTTTTAAAATGTGGCACTTATTTTCTCATGCTAGTGGATGAAAAGAAGTGTCAGTAGCACTTTAAAATGAGGCACAGAACAGAAAATACTTATGAAATAGAAATATTAATAAAGACAAACTTCTGTTCCTTAGTGATGGAACTGAACAAAAGGCATATTGGTGCACAGTGGCTTTGTCCATGACAGAATTTTGGTATTGTTCAAATATCCACTTTGTCAGAAAATGGGTGTTAAGCCCTGTGCAAAGAATATCTCTGACAATTTTCTTCCTTTTTGTTTCCTTTTTAGATCTGAAATCAATTAAACGATAATTAAGAATTGATTTTGGAATGCTTAATCCTGCACATTTGTGCAATTTTTTAAAGTTGGGGTTTGGTTGTTTGAGGGTTTTGGTTTTTTTTGCTTCTAGGGAGATTTAAGTATCATTGAACAAAATCCCCAGAGCTTTTCTTCCCAAACAGTGAGACTTATAACAGAGAGGCAAATCCTACTCTCCCTATTTAGAGAAGTGCTCCTATCAAAGTCAACAACACTGCAGCATCCTTTAAAAGCAACAGAGCTTACACTGTTATCACCCACTGGAGTCAACAGGAGTGCCAGGAGAATGATAAACAGAGCTATGTTTCAGAAGTACTTTAACACCAAAACAGAGACAAATTAGAAACACTTAGGAGGGGTGTGTATAAGTAAGGTTAATCCAATTCCACAGAATGTTGCAGTTCAGTTCAGATCTCCAATCTGTCCACTCACAGTGTGGCAAAAAGTCAATATATGTATTTCAAGAACTATCAGTAACTTCCCCACTAAATCCTCGTTGTACTACAAACACGTGAGACTTCCAAAAGATGCAGGTTACATCAAACAAACAGAAACACCTAGTATGTCCGTACTTGAAGACTGTGAGAAGGACCTCATCTGACCACGAGAGGGAGAACTGAATCACACACATTGTTTTTTTCACATGTATTTCCATGTCAAATCAAGCTCATAAGAAGTGCATTCACAAGTTCAGTATAGCCAGGTGAGCCACCCCATAGCACTGAGATTCCTGCCTTCACACACTTAAGAGAGGGAGAACAAAACCAAATCCCAGGACCTCTCGTTTACTGATGGATACTGAAGCACAGTCAGGGATGGTGAAGTCATGAGGGACACAACATTTGAAAACAAGCAGGGTCTGAGTTTTCATAAGGAACTTAGGAAAGATTCAGGAAAGCTGTAACTGAGACTTTTTTTTCAGATTCAGACGTGCTTTGTGGTTTTCACCTCAAAATAAGATGCTGGTGTGTACTCTTGGGGCTACCTATTTCTGTAGTCCCATTTCACGTGTGCCACTTGTGCTCCAACATCTGAGCAAGTGACTAGCTTTTAGACACTAGGTTTAGCTTTCAATGCTCCTGCCAGTTTGGATTTTGCCTACTAAAAAGTCTCCTACTCCTCACATGAAAGATGGCAACAGTTATGACCAGAGCCCCCCAAAAATTTAGAATCTCCCAGTGATAAGTATTTTCCATGAAGAACATGGGACACTGAAACCTGACCTTTTCCTCCAGTCTGCAGATCCAGAGCTTCCTGAAAACCCCTTTCAGGCATGCTACAAAGTTCATCTGTTTTTTTTGGGCGCTGTAGAAGTCACAGACTGAGCGATGGATGAGGCTGTCATGAGAGGTTTATGATTATTACATTTATTGCTGCTGATAGCAGTAACTAAGAGCAATCTCCACTGTACAAGGCTTTGCAGATCTGCAATAAGTTCTTATGTTCTGCTTGTGTTTCTGTGCTGGGAGAAGTGCAAAGTAATTGAAGTAAATAAATAAATTACAACATGTGGGGTTTTTCACCCAGCTTCAAAACACAGTCCTATTCCTCATTTTTCAGGATCAACCATTACTCATGCTCACTCCTGAGGATTGGCTTTATTTACAAAAGAACTCATAACCATATGACAAAGTCTGTCTCAAAGCCTCCCTATGTTATTTGTGACTGGAATGATCACAGACCATTTATGAGAATGTGAGGCAGCATTAAGTATAGAGCATATTTTGGTTGTTGGCCAGGATGTCTGGACCTTTTACTGTACTCAAATGTATTATGCTAATCTCACACACTGAAGGGAAATGGGAAAAAAGCTCTGTTCAAGCAAAGAACGTCACAGCAGACGTGACTCGGTCCCAAACCTTACTTGTCAGCAGATAGATCTGGAAACCCCATCCCAAGCCAGTAATAGTCTCTTAATCCACTGATGTGTAATGAATGGCTACTGATCTCATCACCAAAACAACAATACAAGATTTACATCCTGCTGCTTCTGAGGCACGCAGTTATTTTTGTCTCTTGTGGTTTGAATTCCTTTTTGTTTTTAGAACATGGCTAAAATCTAATCCTACGTACAGAAACTACTTACAAAAGCCAACCTGCATCTGACATGCAACAGCAATACGGGAACACCTGAGCCACATTTACTATGCCACTGCAGCTACAACAAAATTAATGAGCTGACCTATCTGAGGAGGGAGTCAAAATAAACTTCTCCTGTGGAATAGGGAAAGCTTTGTTCAGAAATAGATCTGTTTACATTATTTCATATTATAAAGTTGCATATACTTAAGCATAGAAGAGGGCATTTTTAAATCCAAGACACAGAAAACCAATTGCCATGAAGTTACTATGCCACAGCTGTACTGAACCTAGGAAAACCACAGCTGACCAGCCCATTTTCCAACTGTGCGGAAAAACCAGCTGCAACTGGATCACCCTGTGATGCTGCAAACAGGCATCTTCAGAACCTACAGGTATACTGTACCTTTGTGGTAATACACATGCCATACACTGTGCATGCATGTATATGTCACGCATATAAATTTCTTTCCTGTATTATCATCCAGCATATAAACAATACCAGCATCTACAGAGGCGTGTATACCCCTATATGGGTTTTCCAAAGCCTGAGAACACCCCTAGCACACAATCAGGACCTGTTTATGGACAGTGTATTCTAGATAGACGTGCAGAATGCACTCAAAGTGGCAGAGCTGGTATGTCCCCCAAGCTATGCGGCAGGGCGGGGCGGGGCTGGGCAGGGCAGCAGGGCTCCCACATCTCTTCCCTGTCCCTACAGCAGGGCATGATAGACAGGGCTGGAAGGCACAACCACCACTTCCCTTATCAAAGGGTTTGTTCACAGGCAAAAGGAGAAAGGTCCTGTCCTACCTGCACTGACACAGTCAAATCCGTTTGTTTAAGTGGGTGCTTTCTGGAAGCTCAAAAAATCTGCGAAGAAGTTTTAACGAGTTTTGCAAGTCCTGCTGAAAGCAGAAGTTCTCAATGGACCAAGTAAAGCCAGCCAGTGATACTAGAAAATACCAATACCAGCACTTCTGATAAGCAGGTTAACCTGTAATGCTTCAGCTACTATGCCTGGTGTCACTAACTGCTTCATCCTGAGTGTAATTGACTCCAGGGGAAAACAAAAGCGGGGATTTTGTTTTGTTTTGACAAATCCACTGCAAAGCACCACACTAAGGTGCCAAAGGCTACTTTGTATTTACAATGCTGATGATACACACAACTCAGAAGTTTCCTGACCTCAAGTACAAACACAACATGAAAGGTGATACATCAAACTGACACTATCACAGCTAGGGAAAAAAAAAAAGAAAGAAAGAAAAGAAAAACACCTCAGATTTATCCCAGGCTTGCCTGCCTAGCATAAATACCAACATCAAGCTATGCAGGCTTTGTTATATCGCTGCTTAAAAGTTCTGTGAGACAGCACAAGGGCAAAACAGTCCAGAGCCAAACAGAAAGTGTTTCCAAACATTAGATTGCAAGAAGAGGAGGAAGAAACCTGACGAAGCTGGAAAATAACTTTAAGTTCACAGAAGCAACAGCACATTCAGGCCTCCATTACCTTCCCTTCAACTTTGTGCCTCGTCTTGCCTCCTATCTGCAGGCTATCAGCACCCCTCTGTTTATTGTCCCTATACCTTTTTTTCCACCATACCGTTGTGTATGTGTGAGCCCTATCCCCGCTACAGTTTCAAAGGATTTCATGCAAGGCCTTAAAACATGCACCTTACAGAAAGCATCTGAACCCCCAGCTTCTTTTAACTGAGGTGTTAACAAAACCACTCTTAGAAAGCTCAAAATGAAATGCGTTTCCCTCCCCCCCCCCCCCCCAAAAAAAAAAATCCTGTTGGTTACCTGGAATCAAACTGTTCCCACACTCAGATTTGAGGTCAACCCCTCTGCACATTTTGGGTATTTTAATTGTTAAGAAAGAGCACTCATCTGCTTTAAGCTGTAACTCAATCAGAACCATCAGCACAGGTCAAAAGCTGCTCAGTGTGCTCCAGGACACTCCAGCACCACTGAGGAAAAAGGGAAATTGTTTTATAAGAAAGTAAAGATAAAAACAGCATTTCACAGTATCTAAACAAAAGTAGTAGTGAAGGGAAAATTCTGCAGCTGTAATTGTACATAACACCTGAATGACCCATTAGAAGAAACACATTAAGTCAGTGACTTCCCAAAAGACAAAAGCATTGCTCATAAGTGAGCATAGAGTAAAAGCAGACATTTATTGAAAAATTTCTGTAGTGCTTTCTATCTCCTTCCACCCAGCACAGACTGGTCGTGAATATTTTGAAAATATTAATGTTGATAGCACGGAGGTAGCATTGCATTTCCTCCAAAGAACAGACATTTGAATAACAGAATTTCTAATATGAGCACTGGATCATAATTTAATTTAACCATGAAACCAATTTCTGCCTTCAACATTTTATGTTTTACAGTATGAAACAGAACATTATTTGCTGTAATGTAGTTTATTTAACCTTAACCTGATGTGGTGCAACAGTGAATACAGATACACTCAAAATGTTAATAATATGACACGCTGAGCTGATTAAAATTTCAATTGTGTTTCCTCCATCCTC
Organism: Pezoporus wallicus; assembly: GCF_028554395.1. Classification (NCBI taxonomy): domain Eukaryota; kingdom Metazoa; phylum Chordata; class Aves; order Psittaciformes; family Psittacidae; genus Pezoporus; species Pezoporus wallicus. The sequence goes on along the minus strand of NW_026641508.1, from coordinate 308,823 downwards.
TTTGGAAAGTTAATGAATTAATGAATCTTTAAAGGACAGTCAGGGAGGCCTTAAAAAGAAGATGCCTTTTTGAGTAAGGAGAGAAAGTGGCAGATTACAACTTAATGGCTTCAGAATAATGGTAATTTCCCTATTTTCTTCACTTGCCTTAGCTCAGCTAATGGCTTCATTAGTGTCCACACTCTCAAACGAATAATAGAAGACCATGTCACATCCATCTTAGTCACATCACAATAAAACCGTTAAATACAATTCAGCTACCTGCCTTCTGCCAGTCTGTGCTATGAGGCAGAATTAGCAGCACAATCAATACAGAATCCGGTTATTAGATTCTTTTTCTTTTAAAAAGAAATGTATCATCAGGTATAACCATGCACTGCTATTTAACTGTGGTGCAAATTTTATGCTGATTAGATAACTACAGTTACTCAGAAAGGACATAAAACAAGGGGGGGGGGGGGGCGGGGGGGAATGGGAACCTGCTTACTTTGCACCTATTGATCAAAAAAAAAAAACTCAACAAAACCCAAACCCAACCAAAATTCCACCTCTTTATTTGATAAAATTGATGGATTACCTCCAAGTCAGCACAGATAAGTCAAATTCTTCCTGACATCCCCTATACCAAATCATTTCCCTAACAGGGCTAATTAAGCAGCTGAAGACCTCCCTGGTTTAGCTACCTCTGTATTGGGAGAAAAGATTACATTCAACCAATTGAGATTTTTGGAGAAAAAAAAAAGCTTCATCAGAAGGCATGAAAACTGATGCAACAAGTTCACAAACTGATGTTAGAACTGTAAAAACAAATGGGAGTTATGACTTTTTAACTACTTAAAAGGCTTTTAATTTTCAAAGGAGTTGAATTTCAGTTATTTTGTGATCATTAATTTTAAACTGGATTTGAACAGCATTGTTGTTCTTTATTCATTATACAGTTTGGCTCCTCTATGCAACATGAAATATCTGTTCAGGCGTATTTTTCTCATTATATACATATTTTGTATAACAAACAATATTCTTGATCTTTAACAACAGCGGTTGAAACATGCACACTTGGCAAAATCTAATGTTCAAGGGCAATTATCCTCTACTTTTTATCTATGGAAACCACAGGAGCAAGCTCCAGCTTCTACCTAGCTGAACTGCAGCTGGCAGCAACACACAAGTAATAGGGGAAGGAAAATGGACTGTTTAATATATAAGTAAAATCTCAAATGCTTCAGGCAAAATTCTGTTCTCAGATCCATACCACAGATCCTGACTCCAGCGCTCTGCGCCTTCTTGACCTGAGTATCTAATGCTACCAGAAGCTGCAACGGACATGTAGAGGCAGAAGTTTATTGGATCATACCAATCTAAGGCAGGATTTTGCACAAAAGGATTCCTGGACTGATTCCCCAGTTCTCTACATAACCCTGCCATAACCACATCCAACTGATGTCCAGGAAGAAACTGCTTTGTAAATCTTAGACTACATGACATGCTAGGCATCCGCACTTGTCAGCTGAATAAATTTTTCTGACAACATAAATCTGATCCCACCGAGAAACCTTTTTCAAAATACATTATTGACTAAAAATATTTATATGCAGCACTTTTCCTGTTAGCAAAGGTAATATATTAACTGCCTGCCATTACCACAGGTAACTTCAGGCCTAAGAGAGAATACTTTTGTATGCATGCTACATTATCTATTTTGAATTAAAGCATGATGCTGATATTATACTAAATCAAAGCTGAAGTCTCAGTCTCAAACAGATCTTGAGTGACACCTGCATTCTAATTTTTTACGAGCAGTTTGTCAATGATTAGACCATAATGAGAAGTACTGCTTTCAAAATATGTAGCTACAGGTAAGCATGAAATATCCTCTTTTCCTATTATGACTGTTTATCATTTTAGATCTTAGTTGTTATTTTACAAAGGATTAAGTGAATTCCAACAGACAGATAGAAGAGGCACAGAAGATCACCTGCTTCTTGTCTACGGTAGGATTATTAGAATCTCACATATAAAAATAAACTCACACAGCAACCACAAATCAAAACCTCTCAGAGTCAGGCTACCATTGTATTTCTCAGAAGACTTGTTCATAGCTCGCTGTGGAAGGATTTACTCCCAGTGTCCAGGCAGTCTTGGCCTAAGGAAATTATCATCAGAATGAAGGAGGAAAGCTCCACAAATACATCTGCCCATGAGACCTCAGAATTGACTTAACAACATCACAGTAGAACCCAACTTTCTGTTATACATGTACCCTTTAGGGCCCTAATTAATTCTATGACTGGGCACAAAGAGTTTCATCTACCAACAGGGCAAAAACAATGGGTCATAACTTAAGATGCTGTTAAGAGCATCAGCATTATAGCGTTACCAAGCATCGGCAAATCCAGATGTGGATTTGAACAGTATTGCCTGTGCTCTATTTTAAAAAAATTAACTTTAAACACATCATTAAACCAGAATGTTTTAAAAAATGCAACAGTAATTTTAACATTTATAGGCAAGCTTTTGAGTTCAAAGTAAACTTTTTTCTGCTCAGCACCCCTTTAAGATTTCCGCATCACTCTCTCATTCACTTAATTGCTTGTAGGAAGAATATCTCACTGCAAGATAAAAGATGCAGGAGGGAGATTACTATTTGTAGGTAAGTTCGTCAAGAAAGATGCATTTATAGCCTCCCTGCTTAAACTACCACACAAACCAGTCATACACAGAGTACAGGTCCCCTCAGAGTAAGCTTGCTTAGCATGCAAGTACACTATCTGCCTAAACTCTGCTTTTCTGATTAAAGTTTTGTATTTAATTAAAATTGTCTTTAATTAAAATGCAAATATTCTAGGACTTTAACAATAAATTGTTTACACTAGACTGAGAAACAGCCCTCAAAGGCTTTGGGGAAAAAATAGTTTCAATTGCAAGCTGCATATTCAAACTTCACTGCTCAGTGAAAATGGGTAAAGATCCTTTTTTTCTCCTATTGGCCTAATCTTTTTTAAACAAATGGAAAGATATCCCAATTTCTATCTAGAATTCACATAGAAAACAATTCCCAAAGTTATTGGCTGTTGAGCAAATAATTAGGCCACTTCAAAACATCTTTTGTCTTTGAAACAATTCCTTTAGCCGATTTTGCTAGGAAATGATACTGACACCACAAAAGAATTGCCAGCTAAATGAATGATAGGCAGAGCCTCTTCTGAAAGTGATAACCACGGGTGCGCGCTTGTGTGCGCGCAAGGATCCATCTGCACTACCCCTTTGCCAGAAACATCCTGCTAGAGGTTCAAAAATAGCCGTTCTGTTTACAAAAGAGAACAGTTTAGATACAGCAGATATATAGCCTGCTCATTTCTTTCTTTAAACACACCCAGAAAGACTCTACACCCTAGGTTTTGATTTACTGCAAGGCAGACTATATGCTCTGCAGCATCAACAATACTTTTCTGTATGAAGTGCTGCATCTCAAAGGTGAATTATGCTTATGACCAACTCATAACAGTCCTCCAGCAGGAATAAAATTGAAGCCTTGTAGTTAATCTGACTTAACCTCCCCAAAACACAACTTTAAAAACATTAAATTTTTTTCCCAGGGAAACTTCAAATTGGGCTCTTAGTACGGTAGTGTAACAACAAAAAAATACAATTATGCATGGTTTGGAAAGAAATCCACTAAAAAAAAGGAAAAGAAAGCAAAAAAAAAGGTAACTTAACTAGTGCTTGGGAGGTTTTATGGTTCATTAGCAAAATACAGCATTATGCTCATCATCATATCCCTGCTCAAACACTGAAAAGCAGTGATGCAAGATAAATGAGAAAATGGAAGTAACATTTAAAGTTTGAAAAATTCACTTACAGAATCCAGTGGAACAAATCATACATGGGAACATTCTAACTGGAACTCCCATCCAGAATAATGGTATGAATATGACCCCAATGGAAGTTCCATAAAGTATCCTCATTCTCACAGAGAAACTCTTACGAAGACCCACTTGCTATAAATTTGAATTTCCTAAATTCACTGCAGATCTGAGAAACCAAAACGAAATAAATTACCATGGCTTGACACCATCTCCTTTATCACAGTAATTCCAGATTTCAGTGTAACAGCCATTACTTAACTTGCACGCCATAATTTACACACTCTTTTACACAATAATTTCTAATCCAAGAAAAGATTCATTTTCCTTTTGTAATTATCTTGTGTCAAAGTCTTTAACCTTTTCGCCTGAAAAGCTAGACCTGGATTCCTTCTGGAAGCATATGCCCAGAGCGCAGCTCTGCTTGGTTCGCCACCAAAGGAAGACACTGGACATCACCAGACGACAGGAGGTGAGAGCAGCCAGTGGCACATGGCTGCAAAGCAAAGCCACACTGAAAACTGAGGTACAAAGGCAGCTACTGAACCTGCCCCACTTCTGTATGATTCAACACCAATTTCACAGTTTCCTAAACCTGAAGAAAAGCAAATAAATTACCTATTTTTAACAGAGCACACAATCACTTTAACGTTTCCACAAACATCCCCCTACAGCAAAATGGCCCAAGTACTGCTGGTTCAAGGCACATACATTAGTGAGTTAAGTATAATGACCTTCTGGATTTCTCTGTTGAAGAATGTGCTACTCTTCAATACATGATTTAAACTGAAAGGAGATTTTTGATTAGGTATTAGGAATCAATTCTTCCCTGTGAGGGTGCTGAGGCACTGGCACAGGGTGCCCAGAGAAGCTGTGGCTGCCCCATCCCTGGCAGTGCTCAAGGCCAGGTTGGACGGGACTTGGATCAACCTGCTCTAGTGGAAGGTGTCCTTGCCGGTGGCAGGGGGTTGGAACTGGATGAGTTTCAAGGTCCCTTCCAACCCAAACCATTCTACGATTCTGTGATTCTATGAAATATACCTTAACAAAGTACATCAGTGTCACCTACAACCAATTACCACCACCATCTGCCTTCCAAACACTCTACAGCAAAACCATTTATTGTAGCGAATAAAACCTGTGTCAGCCCAATGTGAAACTGTAAGTACAGCATGAGATTCACCCAAAGCACAGCGGTGCGCAACTGCTGCTTGATTTGCATAATTTACACAAATAAATGTACATTCAGTAATTAGCATTTTGAGAGGAGGCTGGTGTGAGCCCAGGCAGCAGGAGCACACCTCACCCGACACAGCAACCATGTCACAGGAGCCAGCCTCTCTCACAGGCCAAGCAGCAGTCACCCACTTAGTGTTATGGGCATCACACCCTTCCCATAACACCAAGTCAAGACACTTCACTCTGGTGTTTCTCCAATGTTATGATAAAAACAGAGCAATAGTCTTATTAAAATTTAGAGTAACTTAACCAGACACATACACCCTTGCCTTTTCAAATGGCACTTTCTAATCACAGGTGAGAAGCTGGTTCCAGCTATGGCCTCACTTAGGGGCAGGCAGCAGAACACACCCCAGTAAAGATCAGTAGATACATCACAGAGGGCTCAACTCCATCCCACCAGTCTGAGGGAACAGGCTCCTAGGAGTGCAAACCTCCTCAGAACAGCCTGCCCCCAGGTCTACCCCAATAAGCTATTTCTCCAGTGCTGATGGAGGAGGACAGTTATGTCCTGATCTGAGCCTTGGACCAGGGGCTGTGATCCTCAGCAAGGGACACCAGCATCCCTGACGCTACCACCCATTTATCTGGTCTCACCCATGCATCTGATTTCCTTCATTTTATGGGAACACATCAAGGGCAAGAGACATGATTTCATACTACATGGACTGTTTGGACTTCCTTCCAGCTCAAGGTGTCCAGTAAAATGAAGGAAAAAATACCCTATTTTAAGTGCTACAACAGCGACATTCCCAACTCCTAAGAAAGTACCACTCTGTTACAGGGTCAGCAATTAGTTCTTCCTTTCAGGCACCTTTCCTGCCTGAGGAACAGACTTCATTTTTATCCTGTTTCCAATTTACCCACTGGCAGAGGTGCATGAGAAGTCTCTAGCAATGAAGTTGCAAACTCACGTCAGTATAAATTTCCTTTTTGAGAAGTTTCAATCTTGTTTTATCAGAGACCGGCGGCTGTGCTGAGGAAAGCCTATAATGATTTTCTCTTTTTCAGGCTTATTCTAGAATTGCATCTATTTTGGGGTTTTGTTTAGATCTGTCGCAGCTTTCATACCGTTGATCATGTTGTTTTTCTAACCCGCCCTGAACATCTGTTGGCTCTTTCTGAGGCTGCATAATCCTGTGGGTTTTTTTTCTCTTATGTATTCCACTGCTATCAGCTGGCTGTTATTCTGGGTTTTATTTTTCAGCACACATTTTATGCTTTTAATTTTAAAGCAAAAAGAAAACCCCAATTTTTAAAAGCACCGATTCCTTCTGGCCCCATTTTACCCTGCACACAAATCCATACCTGCCACTTTTTTTATTCTGCTGGTTCATTGGGTTTCTTGTTTGTTGCTTTTTAAAAACACCCTGAATCAACATAAAGAAACCAGCTCACAGCAGACCTAAAGGTGGAGTAAGAAGACAATGAAGGATCTTATTTTCTTAATGATAAAAATCAGTACTTATAAAAGATGCCAGGCTGGCAGCCCTGCAGAGAACAGAGCATACACCGTTTAACCACAAACCAGACACACACACTCTCAGCAGGACCACTGCAAGCACTGAAAGGGGAAATAACAGTCAAACCTTGGCCTCCTCACCGGGGCTGCCAGTGAGAGCAATAATTAGTGCCAAGCGTGGGGGTGGTTTTTCTGATGCTGACACTGGGAACTGTTTGGAGACTACAATTATTTTGCATAGCCTAACAAACAGCGATCAGATGGTAACAGCTTTTGGTCACTACCAGGTTGGACTGCATTCAAACCTAAAAGAGACATGTATCTCCTCAGCCAGCAAGTCTCCTTACCCAGTGATTACAAAGCAAATAAGATTTTGAGGTTGACAAGAGTCCCTTTTAGCAGCATTTGGATTATAAAATTGCTCTGACTCACTGCAGCGCATTGCTCCCTCTTAATTAACAGAGCTGAACTTTGTACATGTCTAGACTTCCTCCTGCAGAATGGCAGATTTTGGCCTTCATGAATATCACTTAAAGTCATATTATTTACAGAGCCTTTATTCATTTCAGTCATTTGTTTCAAACATATTTTCCACAGAAAGAAAAAATGCACCAACTGCTGGGCCATTTAATCCAAACTTAACAGTTTAGATGTTTTATTCAGCATTTTAAAAAGGATTGTCTTAGGGAATTTTATGTGCTGCATTTCTAATGTTAACTTTACAGATTGTAAAGTGCCTTGGGATGCACTAGCATTAAAGGCATTAAGGTACTGCAGGATTTAACCAAATGTGTATTGTACTAAAAAGAATCTTTTATGAAAGCACATACAGATAAAAAAACCACAGTAACGTTAGTGTTTATTAAGAGATGCTCAGATTTATTTCTTCAAGCAAAACAATTTTCCTCCTCCACTGCCACTGGCAAAAAATCCTTTCCCAAATTAAAAAATTTTCCACCAGCACTGACATAAAATTGCTGAAATATTTTATTCTACAGGAAAATAGATTTTCCTATATTAAAACAAAAAAAAAGGTTGGGGCTTTGGTTTCTCATTTCATTTTTGAGGGGGGGAGTTGTTTTTTGGGGGGGTGCTTTTTTGTTTCGGGGCTTTGGGGAGTTGGCATTTGGGGTTTGTGGGGTTGTTTTTTTTCAAGTAGACAGGCTTTAAGGATTTCTGGTTTGTGGGTTGGTTTTTTCCTTACTATTTGGTAGTCAGAACAAATTAATTAACTATTAATTAGCTTGACTATTCTTACAGGATTTTATGGGTACAAAAAAATAGGATGAATCACACATTTTGATCCATTCTTCCTGTTACTATCAAAAAGTTGCATTTCAAATACAAGAAAAAGCTTGTACAGCTAAATCCCTTGACACGCCTGGAAATCAGAGTAGGCTTGTACACCAGTCACTTATGAGAGAGGATTTAATGTCAGTGGGTGAAGTTCACCACGGCGAGGAGGAACAGCATTAACACAGACAGAGCAGCCTTATCAAAGAGAGGTGGGCTACTGTATTAGGCTTTATCTCCACCCTTTAAATGGGAGGGTGGATTTGATCTTCACCACTTCCCTCCCCATATTCCACCTTTGTAACACCCAAGTATTCAAGCTCTGTGGTCTCAATCCAGAGACTGTTACAGTCTGTTTAAAAAAGTATCAGTTGATTTTAAAAGGCTACAGGGAAAGCCCAAAGAAAGTGTCATGGATTTCAACTCATAGGACTAAACACAAGATCAAAGTTTAAGTGCAGCATATCTATAATGTGTTTCCAAATAAAGTAACACTGCTGGAACTTCTATCATTGCAATATCAGAAGAGAAGCAACAACCACTTCATAATGTCTGATCCACCTTTTCATTAAAATTACATTAAAAATAAAACATGGTAAAGAAAGTTAAAAAGCAGCATCTGACTCCTACCAAGGAGGGAAGGTTTAGTTGTCCTTTGCATACCGAGTATGAAAGTTAATACGGCATCACAATACATACTCAGAGCTTCAGATCTTTTCTGAATGATGGCAGTATTTTCTCAAAGGCACTCGTTACAAAATAGCCCTCAAACAGATTTGTTTCTCTAGAGCATCTGTAATCCAAAACATTTCTTACAAATACAGCTGAGAGCATTCATTACAAATGAAAACTTTCAGATGACTGGCCTAAAATCCAATAATACTCTCCTGTTTAAAGAAAAAAAAGTGGAATTATGTCTTCCAATTACAGCAGATCATAAAACTGAATTAAAGAAGGAAGATACTCTTTTAGCTAATGATGCTTTTTTAACTATCTCTCATGCCTTTCAAGCACTATGGCATTTTCAGTTACACAAGTGTTACATTTTGTTCTCACACAACTGTCATTTCAACCCAAGTTCAAAGCCAAATCAACCCATACAACTTGGTTTACATTTTCACCGCAGACATCACATCCCCATCTCTGTCCATTCTTCAGCAACCTGCTTCCTCGTGAATAAAATTCAGACAACACAGGTTAACAGAGGAACATTTGTCAAGTCACTAAGACCACATTTCAGGGCCTGTAAAATGAAAATATCACTATCCACATATTTAACACCTGGATTCAGCCATATTTCTCAAGTGCTTTATGCATGCATTACTGACAAGACAAACAGTTTTAGTGAGTAACAAGCTACACAGCAGGCTGGAACACAAAACTGTCCTTTTCCTGTAATGGACCTCAAACTGGGAAGCCTGCAAACCCCACTTGCTTCCATCTACTGCACTTTAAGCACTGCTGAGATGCTGATATACATCTAGGTCTTCCCAAACACATATCCACATTTCTACTATTTCCTATCTAACAAAGATGTTCACCAAAAAGGCTGATGGAAATATTTCTCCTCTATGTAACTGGACATACAGCCACCCCTGATTATCAGGCTGCCAACTGAGGCATGACTGCAGTCAGTTAGTTTTACTCTGATGTGGTGTAACGTATAGCTGTTACTACAAATACAGCCCCTTATTTAAACCCAGTGTTTTGCAAACTGCACACCTGTGTGCAGTTTGTGTTAACAGAAAAGCAAAGCTGGGGACTCTATGAAGAGCAGTCTTGAGTCTTAGATCTGAATATCATATTGAGTATCACTGACTGAAACTGCAGTCATATACAGCATCTTTTACCACAAACTCTCTCTTTGTCTATGTATTTATTTTACAGTAATCACTAAAACAGCACAAAGTGTTTTGTTATCTCTGTATCTATCTCAATATCTATAATTACTTTCTCTTTTGAAAAAACTAGGACAGGGAGTTGTAGCCCTCAAAGATTACAGATACCCATCTTCCTAAGCCTGACTAAGCCTAAACACACAACAATTATAAGATGGTAAACAGCAGTAATTGTACACTAAATGTCTTTTTAAAGAGCCAAATGTGCACTTAAAGTTTAACTCCCACTCACTGCAGCTCTAGAACAAACAGTAAATTAGTGAATACAAAACTAGGAAAAAAAATAAAAAAAAAGAAAAGGGAAAAAAGAAAAAAAGCCCTGCAGCATGTTCCTTGGGCAGGAAGTCATTGTCATTTTTCCCCTTTTTAAGCCAAAAAAAAAAAAAAACAAAAAACCCAACTTTGCAGACATAATGCAGGAGAGCTTCAATAAACCACTCCATGCAGTAAAAGCATGTGATGTAATCTGAAATAAAGTATACTGTCTGGTAATTACCATGCATTGACAGAAAAGGGAGCACCCAGAGAAATAAGCCACCCTCACCCTGCAAATGAGTCCAGCTGCATCCTAATTTCTCAACAGCCAATGTATTAGCTTATATATTTTAAAACAGGGGGTTATTTGCACCTGTATGTCTCAGTAAAATGCAGTTAGTTTCATGACCATTATAAGTAACTAAGGCTTCCTCTTTTCACCGGGACAGGTGGCATGAACAGGGCAGAAAGCACACAGCTATTTTTATTCCACGTGCATCAAAACTAACTCTGAGGTATCACTCCAGCCCATTCACAGTGAGACTACAGTCCTGAAACTCTGCACAAGCCTTGTGGTAGCCTTTTGTTGGGTTGATGGGATATTGCTTTGGGAGAGTTGTTTGAAGGTGAGTATCATGTAGCCAGAATGAATGCAAACTTCAGTCCTTAACAAGCATGATTCAGATTACAGTGGGCATCAAGTACAGAAACAAAGGGGACTGAAATACCCCCGCTCCTTCTGGATGCGGCCAAACCTGAGCACAGAGGAAGAACCTCATCCTGCCAAGGTCTCTGGATAGGCAGGGGACACTGGTTTCCAGAACAGTCTGCCTTACACATGAACATGATGTGGGAGAAAGGAGAAAAGAATTAAAGCATTTTTTAAAGTAATGTAGCTGAGAAATGACAAAAGCCAACTCCTTTTGCAGCATGCTGCAGCATCTGTTACTGTGTGACAGTTCTTCTGACAAAATGAAGAGGTCGTGTGTGCTAATGGCAATGCCTAATTATGGAATACATAAAATGTACTACAAATATTCCAGTATTTCCAAAGAATGCCTGTGACATTTTCCACTACAGGCATCAATTTTGTTTCTTCCATGTCCATTTCCAAATCTATTTCCACTTACAACACTGACCATTTAAACACTTCTGCTGGTTAGGAAACACCCTCCTCACAGGCAAAAGAAGAGCACTTAAATACTGACACTCTCTTGCTTGGATATATTAAAGGTATCTGAAAGACCTCAGAGTATCTTCACAACTGCCACACATGCCCCACACCACCTCTAAAGCCAAGTGTATACTACAGTATCCATTTTGCAAATGTGAGAGATGAGGTAGAGAGAGATGATCTGTCCAAAACTCCAACACAGGGCACCCTCAAACTGGAACTTCACATCTAGTCTACAGCCATCAGATCGGCTGTTACTGCTATTTATTATCCGACATTTATTACTGTAACAGCATCTGGAGACTAAACAGTCAGGCCATACCACTCTGTGCCATGTAACTACATGACAAATGACCACATGGGATTTTGCTGCAATACGAAACATGTAAGAATTAATTGTCCTTGCATAAAGTATCACAGAACAAGGGAGAAAGGCAGAAAATATTCTAAAAACCTTAAGCTTCTCTATTTTAGGAGTCAAATCTGAACATTTTAAGCCTCCCCAAAATTTAAGGGTTAAAATACAGCTATTTGTTTTGAAGCATGCCTTCAGTCTGAATACAGCAGCCAAACCAGCCCAGCACCTGTCAAATCTACTAAACTATTCTCTGTTTAACCAGAATTTACATTCAGTTCAGTCAATTAATATAAGCCTTATCAGGTTCATGATAATTAGCACACTTACTAGCAGCACTAGCAACAGCAGAAATGGTGTCAAAAAGAAGAGCTTTGTTGTAGTCCTGTTGTTATCAACAGACTCCTATCTGATCTTACCTGGTGATCTACTTGCTCTTGTACTGCCAAGGAGACCCACTTACTTTGCTCTTAAGCCAGACAAATTACTGTGACAAGAAGCAGACTTAGGGTGGCTTCCATTCACAGATCACTTTAAGTACTTTACACTTTATGTCTATTAAACCACTTGCTTTACCAATTTCTTTTGGCTTATCCAGGGCTAAGCTGTTTTAGTTGGAGGGGAAGCTTGTTTTTTGTTTCCTTTTTTTTATTCCTCCCTTGCTGTTTTAAGTTAACCATGCATGTGTTGCAAGGTTTGTGCCACTACAGTTAAGGGCTCTTGGACCAAAGAATAATTTTAATAAATAAGGAAAAACAAACAGGTAAAAAAAAATACACTTTTGCTTTTCTTTGCTTCACAGATATAAAGTGCACATTAACACATGCAGACTTCTTAAGCCAGGTATCAGTTGGAGTAATCAATAAGGCCACTTTTTTTAAACTTTTTTTTAAGGTAGTCTTTTAATGGAATTAAATGGCAGGTACAATTTAGACCCTTCACACAGAAGATGCCCTCTCGTTTGTCAGCCCAGAACTTGAAGTATTTTGACCACAACTGTCAAATTCCAGATCACTGTTTATACACATACACATCCTTTTTGTGACTTTCTCTTGAGCTGCAGGGTCATAAGGGCATAATTTACAACACAGAGTAGTGTTTTAGGAAAACACTAACTCAAAACATAATTGCTGTTTTCCTACCAACTTGAACTAAGCCTCTTCCTTTTCTCTTAAACTCGGAACAGTTAAGTCACATCATTAGCCCAAATTATTTTGGGAATAAGGCTAAAAGTTAACATTCTTTGATGAAATTAGCTGCTGCTTTAACAATAAAGGGAATATTGTGCTATCCTTTATGTATCACTGTTCTTAGCTATTCAGCATGAGGTAAGACCTGGAAAAAAAACACAACAAAAATTGTACTGTGTGGCATATTATATAGGCAGGCAGGCGACTTTACAAAAGGAGAGACAGCATTATAAACCAAGAGTCAAATCAGAATTCGAACCTTGATTTCAGATTCTTGTGCTTTCCAATATTCAAGACAGACCACTAATGTCAGTTTAACATTACCTGGTTTTGTAATAGTAACCACAGAAGCAGGGATAATTTGATACAAACTGAGCTGAACTGTAATGAAGGTATTTTCAGGCTACATTTTTAAGAGCATACTTGAAAGGCTGGCAGAACAATCCAGAGCTCTGATATTTTTATGAGTTCAAAACAATGAGATACTTAAGACTATTCACCAAAAAAAAAAAAGGAAGAAGAAAAAATAGAACAGACGAAAAATGGAGACTTAAAGGTTTCTAAGTGGAAGAAACACATTTTCCATTTCAACTTTAACACTTCACTCCTGACACACAATGAAAATGTACTTGTATATAACCCAGCCATGTCAGCAGCGAAATGAATCTTCAGGCTGTGCAATGATCTAAGAAAATCTGAATGGGCATATGGGAACAGCTCATTTTGCAAGACCTCCAAAACCAGCCTACTGATAAACACCGGAGGGTGCCTGCCTGCATGCATACTCACATGCTTATTTGTTGTTATTCTTATTCATTACTGAGTCATTATTATTATTTAAGTGCCAACAATGCACTCGTGAACCAGAACAGATGCAAAATATCCTGTGCTAATGAGAAAATCAAAGCCTTTCTTATATTAGCAATTTCATATTATTTTTGCCAATAAAGCACAACAGTAATTAATATAGCAATATTTTCTCATTGTTCACAAGTAAAGCAAGTAAAACTGCTTGGATTCTGCTTTGGCTCTCCCCCCTACCAGCACAAAATACAATAAACACTATTGAAGAATTCCTATTAAGACAAACAGCTGCCAAATATAACATAACAAAAATCTCCCATGAATGGCTCTTCTCTATTTATTGAGAGATACAGTCAGTATTCCTCACAGAAAATAAACAGCATGGCACTGCTCTTTCATATTTAAATACTTATGCTGTGTCTTATTACAGTAACCATCTCACAGAATAATTTGTCAGTCGAGTGCTGGATGTTGCATTAGTTCTCAGTATATCATGAAACTGTGGGTCCAGCATCAGCATCAAGAACCATCACTGGTTCTTGAACAGCAGCTAGAACCCTATGTAATCAGTACACACTTTCCAGCCCAGAAACTGTGCTACTACACATGCAAGAAAGCTGAAATACTGCCCTTTAAACAGTTGAACATACAGACAGTGCAAGGTTTGGATACTCTGACAGCAGTGATGGATACCTGTTCCAGCCACTTGCAGCTCCAGGATGGCCCCTCCAACAGGCCAGGTTTGCTAGGGAGGAGGTAGCCAGGGAATGCTCCCCTGGCTCCCAAGACACACGTGATGCTCACCTGCCCTAGTGCTGCAGGAGAGGACATGGGAGTTATGCCTCTTATGACTACCCATTTTTAATGCGAGGCCAGAGATCTTGGAGCTGCTCCATGTGTGCAGGTAAACCTGCTGCAGAGGGTATTCAAATTTAGCTGAGGAAGAGGGCACTGTTCATTCAGTAATGCCAAAACTACTTGATCTCAGCAAACAAAGCCATGAATACTGCCCAGATTTAGCCCCCAAAACTGCAGTGTAGGGTGCATCTCTACCTCAGCAAACATTATTGCCCTTTTGAGGAACATTCTTCATCATGGGAATGTAGTCACGACCAAAGGCAATTCTGTGACAAGTAAAGGGTTTTTTCCCTCTATTTCAGTAATGAACACAATTTAGGCAAAAAAATGACTCAGCTGTGACTGTCAGTTCAGCCAGCCAATGAACCACTGCTGCAGAGAAAATGGCCAGCAGAGCAAAGAGCCAGGTCCCCTTGTCATTTCCCCTAAAACAAAGCGGGCTGATGAACAATATGTGGTTCTTAAGGCCTTGCTCAAAAAGGCTGCTGGAGTTAGAGACAGGCCCCATCCTGTGCTGCAAGTTGCAAAGGTATAATCCTGTATTAACACTCTGCCACCCAAGGCTTCCTGTGAGGGCAGCACCCAGCACAAGCCTCCCTGCACACCCAGGCGTTTCCAACCAGAGCTTGCAGGCGGCTCCCCGCTCCTCAGGAGAGGCTGACTACACATTCTATATCAAAACACTCCTACTGACTTGAAGTACGTGGGAAAAGGAGCCAAGACTAAAATGCCAGAGCCAGTAAAACTGCAACATGTACCAACAAATGAAAATGTGAATGAAGAAGTTCCGTCCTCGGCAGGTCCTCAGAAGGAGAAGCAAAATCCTCAGAATCTGATTTTCTGACTAAAAGGGCAATTAAAAGGGCTGGATACTACCTCTCTGCTTGAGATCAGAAACCAAGAGAACCTCATGTTCAGAAGACCGAGTGTGGCTGAGCACTTAATAGGACTGAACAGAAACAGCAAAAACCTTAAATACAAATAAGAAAACATCTATGGAAAGATCATCTCCTGCTCTGACTTTAAAGGTCTATGTGAAAACAACTGCCAGTTACAACAGCAGCATCCCGTCAATGACACACGTTTAAACTAAAGGAATAAAATATACAAACAGCAAGCCAATATTCTGGCAACAATGGATAAAATTGCTTAAATCTGTAATTTTGCACTAAATATTTAGCTTAATAAAACCAACAACCATGCGTTTGAATTTGAATAATGTTTTAAAAACCACTGTCACTGTGATAGATGAATGACAGTTGGACAGTTTGATCACAACCAACAATTCACGTTGAAGTTCAGATGAATGCCCAATCTTCACGTCCTCTTAGCTCAGCCATAAGTCAACATGTGCTTATCATTAAGCATGCACTTGCGTCCACTGACGTAGGCACACTCCCAGCGAAGTACCGCGTGTACTTACATACCTTCCTGAATCTGGCAATGCATACACACATGTCCATGCCACTAAAACCCAGCATTTTCAGATTTTTGACAGTCACCCCTTACCACATCCCCCATCTGTTCCTGGGTGGGTATGTTCTCCGCAGAACATTTATAACCCCTCACATTACTCCCCCTCCCCAAGCTGTGACGCAGTCTTAACCACAACTTCAAAAACACACTTGCATTATAATATACAAACATGTACAGAAGATATACAGACTCAGACACACCAGGGGATAAAACAGACTGGGAGGAAATGAGGAACTTTATGTTACTGTCTTTTCTAATGAGATAGAAAGTGGCAGATGTAAAGATTTCATTCAAGCGACAATCTCTTTTATGATATGAATAAACTACTAAAACAGATTTAATCCTTTATAAAAAATCAGATTATAAGAGGCAGACAAAATCACAACTTTATTCAATACGCCATTTTATCCAGTGTGACTAATGCATTATTTGTATGAAGTTAAAGTGGAGCGTTGGAAAGCTATGAAATAAATCAAATGCTCTACTTTATGTAATCTTAACAGACAGATCCCATTAGAATTCTACTATGCATAGCTGTTGGTTAAAATCATTGACCAGTATCCTTATAAATTAATCAACTGAGGTAATGCTGGGTTGGCTGTCATCATTTGCTCGTAATCTACATTTAGAATTCACTTCAACTTTTCAAGCCCTTTGGAATAGGTTTATCAATTCTCTCGCCCTTGCCTCAGACATCCACCTCACCATTAATTGTTTACAAAAGACCTGCTACAATGGAACTGTATCATTTATGTTCTTTCCACAGACATTAGAGCATATATTGACACTGTGTTACAATTAGTTAGAAAGATATTAAATCTTAACCAAACATTCTAGCCTGCCTCAATTTTTTGATGAGACATTTTATCATTGAAGTTGAATCTGCAGGCAGATTGTGTGAGTTTACACAAGAATCATTACAAAATCTAAAATAACCCTGATCGGGTTGAAATGCATCTAGCAGAACACTCCTGGCTATGGATAAACAAGAGGAAAAAACCTTCTAGATATCAGGTTATTTGAGAAGCCCTAACGTGTTTTCAAACATATGACTTCCGTGTTATGTCTGTATTTTATGCAGTTTCTAGTCATGTTTGTTAGATGTCTGCATGTCATGTACTGCAAGATTCATGAACAGTCTACAACCAGGCAAAATTCTCACACAACAGCTTGTCTTGGGTAATGGGGAAAGAACGAGGCACAGTGAAGTGACAGGGAAGTGTATTATTTATTACCCTGATAAGGGTAACACCTAGTCATGGTCTACAATCCAAACATGCTCTATGTCCTGCCGATGGGGCTGTAGGACTCCAAAAGAGCACAAAGATGTTTTCCTACACAAATTTCAAAACGCTCTTTAATTATGTTCCCTTATCTGTGATCCCTCAAAGTGTGCATTAAACAGTCAGTTCGTGCAAGGGCTCTTTAAAGAGAGAAGGAAAGACTGAGCAGTAACAAAAATATTGTAATATATTGCATAACATTTCTGGAGCTCTACCTCAGAGTAGTTAAAGGTCATCTTCTCCAGAAACGGAGTGAGAAAGCAAAGGAAGCTCTCGCTAAGTATGTTTTAGAGCTCACTAAATCAATGAAAAACTTCAACTGGCTGCAGTGGCCTTTGGCTCAGCCCTCTAGTGCAATTTTACTGGCCTACAGACAACTATCAAAGCCATGAAGACAATACTTGTAAATATGTATGCTACTAATAATCTCCCTAATTACCTTACACCAGGATTTCATAAAAATTCATTCCCTTCTTCAAAACCCATTGTTAATTTCAGAACCAAATTCCACCAACACAATCTATTTAAACAAGTATGTTCAAATACCTCCTGCTTTCTGGGACCTGCAATTGTTTTTGCCGTTTTCCCTTGAACCTGGAAAGAAAGGACCTTCAAATAAAACTCTGACTTTATTTTTTTCTTTACACCACAAAGATGTACTCTTCCTAGTGCTTGCTAAATGCAACACAGTAATTTGTATCCCCACATGGTATAAATAGAAAGTATGTTCAGTCTAATAACATATGTGAAGAAAACTTATGCCCAGGGTTAACCAACAAAGCAGCGGTCTGCTAGAAACAAAGGCAGCTGGCTCAAAGACCAACAATGCTTCTGAAAACGTGTAGATGTACTACTCAGTGAAGCATCTAAGACATGACATTTACTTAAGCTGCAGGTGCATATACAAAGCTTTGCTATAAGACCCAGGAAATGACAAGTCTTCTGGAGTAACAAGATCATTCTGTCTCTGAAAGGTGCACGGTCCAGCTGAGAGCTGGGTAAATTATATCAAATATGCACAATGTAAATAAATTCTGCCCTTCGATTACCTTTTCTTGTAGATATGCTCTGCCCAAATCCTACCATTTCTCTTTATGGGCTTGCCTTTCCCCTACTAATACATCTGCCTAGGTTCCTGTCTTGCTCTATCACCATAAGCATTCATAAACATTAAGGGACTTAACCTCATCACACCCCTGCGGAATAGGAAAATATACCCATCAGAGTGGGCAAGCAGTGAACTGGAACTCAGCTGACAGCAGCCCTGACCAATGCAGAGCCCATCTGTAAGTTACTTCACTCCTCTCTTCCCATTCCCCTGTGGATAAGATGGGGTAACTGATGGCAGACTGATGCAAAATGCTTCAGTCTATCAGTAAAATTCTGAGATGTTATTCTTCTCACTTTACAAAAGGAGGCAAAGCAGAGAGACATAAATCAACACTGCTTGGAAGGTCTGTGGCCAGAAAAGTCACCCCATTTTTCTAAACGTGTGTCTGATATCCTCAGCACAAAAGCTGAATCAAACACAGGAGCTCAATGCATAAGCTATGGCATAGAAAATCTGCATCAACACTGTTCACTCTTTTTGTAGGTAAGGTAGTACAAGCAAGCTAGTGAAGGACTGTATAGCTAGAGGGAAGTTCAGAGTAGAAAAAAAGAGTCTGTGCTGACCCCCAGGAAGATGAAAAAATGAACAGGAACACCAAAGATAACCAACCACACAGCCAAAACAACCAGCCCTCCTCTCTCACGCTTTCCACCTAACAAAAAAGGCAAATTACCAAAGATGTAAACATCATTACCCAACTCTGACAGACACAAAGTGACTTCCCAGTGGCAGAGCCAGTAAGAAAATCCACGCTCTATTCCTTGATTTAGCAAACTTAACAAGGATGACAACAACTCTACCAAGTATTACCAAAAAAAGCCAGGCAACTTATCTCCTTCTCCAAGCAACTGCTATCCTTAGCCCTTGGCCAATGCGTCAATCCCTTCACCTATGCCTCTTCAAAGACTTGGTGAAGACAAATGGGCTTTCCAATGTGCAATGAAGCATAAACCCAGGAAAATCAAAGGGCTGCTTTTTGAGTAAATATGAGCTCCAAAGCCATTGTCCTCTCCCACAGAGGAGATCTATGAAAATGCTTACCATAGCATATGCACAGTATTCTTTACACTCTGCCTCCCCGCTGACCACCAGCCCCAAGGCCCAGTCCGCTTCCCATTACAATCAGCTTCACCACACCCACTGGCTTGTATTGGAATTCTTTCAAGGACCCTAACTAATGAGTTTCTAAACACTTGTAGACAGAGAAGATAATTCCTCATCATTATTCTTCATAGGAAACACCAGGAAGAATGTCATTCCATTGTTCTACAGGAAAGAAACTGGAAGAAAAAACACCCCCACATTCGAAAGAGCAGCCCAAAGTTTTTATTCATGAATTGGCTACCCCAGGCTATGAGTGTCTCACCTGAGAGTTCAGTATGGGGACCTAAAATTTATGTAACCTTCTAAAATCAAGGCCCCTGAAATAGTCTTGCACACTGGCCTCTATGCAGACAAAGAGGCTCATAATTAAAAGGCATTTATTTTTTACAAGTCTTGAATACTGCATTCTCAAATATAAACATGGCTACTGACAGCAATATAGAAACAAACTCGCCTAAACACTGTAGCACTGCAGGATCTTAGCCTCCCTCATGACATGAGACTGAAATAAATGGGAACTGACAACCTTAATGACATTTTGTATTTCCTGATTTTATATTTAAAGCTGTGCATTTGCTTTCTCTACTGACAGTTGTTTGCCTTCTTCACAAGTAAAATCTAGACTTAACCCAGTGATACAGTAAAGGATGAAAAAAAAGAACAAGTAGACCTACATAATGGATTGTTACCCTCTCACCTAAAAATACTTTACATTAAAAACATTGTTACAAAGCCACCTTCTCAGCACAGATCACGAGCCACCAAGTACTGCTCCATTTTTACCCATCTTACTTTTAGGTGTCCATCCCTTTGTAGGATGCAGATACCATCACCTATCACAAGGGCCTACACGTGAATGACCAAGAAGAAAACTTTTAAACTACAGCTGAATCCTGACAATAGCCCATGCAAAGCACCATAAGGAAAAGCCCTAATCTCACTAGTAAGACACCTATCTGCAGGTTTGAGCCCCAGACACTGAAAGCAATGCAGAGCTACAGAATTACTTATTCCACAACACCATGTACACCCACAGTGATACAAAAATAGCTATTATAATACTTGTCAAAGGAAAAACTGAGTGATTTTTAACTTGGTGTTCTATCTTGTTTTCTTTTTTCCTGCTTGTTAATAGCCCACCCCTATAAAAACATATAATCATGAGTGGGCTATTCATGTCTCACTATAACTGGTAGCACCACGCAGCATCCAAGTCAGGAATCTGAATTGCTGACTACAGCTCCTCACTAAACAAGACTTACACATTATACGTAGTAAATGGCATTCCCCCATTCTCTGTGTCACCTACAATGAATATCAGCCTCCAGTTGTGGTATCATCTCACACTCTCCTATAACCTCAGCATCTCAAACTACCTGGAATAAGGACTTATTAAGAATCTCCAGTAAAAAGACACAGATTAATTGCTGTGGTCAAAGAATGAAAAAATTCCCCCGGTAAAAGTTCTCTTCTCTTGGTGGCTTGGATTGAACACATTCATAACATGTCATTAAAATGTGATATAAAGTTTTACAGAAGAAGAAACTACTGACTAGACCTTTGTTTAAAAGTCATAATAATTTATGGTGTGGATCTGCTTTGTACAAGTCGAAAAACATTCTCTTCATGATAAAACAGTTTGTAACATCTGGGAAGTTAACTGCAGGAAGTTTTGGTTTATTCCTTTACCTCAGCCCTCTAGTTCCAGATTACTTTTTTCAGCACTACAAGCCTAACCTTGTAAACCCATTGCACTGACCACATTCAACAGCAGTCATGCTGAAATTAAGAAGCAATACACAATTCCTCTCAAGTTTCACTGAGACTGGGCTCCAGTACAGAGTTTTTGAAAACAAACCCCTCAGCTCATTCCCCAAAATCTTCACTCACAAATGCAGCTTGAATAGAATACCACTTGCCTTTTGTGGGAATCTTTGGTCAAACAACTGTATCATTAGAAGTTATTCAAACTGGAGCTTAAAAGCTACTGACATGCTATAAAATACTGACTGCCTTTCTTCCTCTCATTTTTTATCAATACAGTTACCCGTTAGTCAGGAGTAACATACTTCTGACCTCTGACCAAAGCTATTAGAACAATTCAAATATTTTGATTAGAAAGCATCAATATAGAACATTCAGTAACAATAAAAGGATGAGAAAGCTGTCTTTTCAAGTCACTATTATGAACACCTGACTGTATTGTATTATGAGTGGTCTGGAAGGTTATACTAACTTGACATATCAGTGGATTTACTACCTTCTTGTTCAATGCTCAAGAATGAATTTGTAACATTGCAAAACCTAGAGTTGTGGCACAGTTTCAGTTTTCAGTGTTAACAGATGTTTGATGGCTCTGTAGAGAAAAGATTCAATCATTCTTCTCCATTTTTCTTTTCTTTCTTCTCAAAGAAAGACAGTAAATTTGAACTGAACAGGTTCAGAACTGGGTTCTGTGGAGTTTTCCCACGTGCATAGTATTAGGTGGGTGAAAAGTGCCTTGCTGATCCTTGTCATTAGAGAGTTGCTCCACATTTCACTAAGTCTGCATTTTAGCCAAAAGAGGGTCAAATCCAGTACTCTCTGAAGACAAGTGGGAGCATCTCCACTGACATCACTGGCTACTGACTCAGGCCCAAGCTGAAGGAAGACACAGGTACTTTATGTTATTCATTCATTATATACATTTAACAAGCATTCAAGAGCCCAATCCTTCAAGTGCTCTATACAAACTCCATTAACACAAACTAAAGGCACCAAGAAAATACAGGATGGGGTCTGTTTAGATACTTACTTGGTTCAGTGTATAAAATGTTTCCTACAATTCTTCTAGATTTTTTTTAATTAGATTTAATATTTTCATTCTTTCTGTCTGCCCAGTTATTTGTACAAACATGTAAAACTGCTGATAGATTTCAGGCAAATGGACGTGCATTATACAGTCAAAACTGACACAAGTTTCCATTACCAAATGCATGGAAAACTGGGGTTTAGTCATTAGTAAAACATGCTGAGTATTTTGGGAGTGATCAAGAACCCAGTTCAGTAAAACTTGAAACCAAGAGTTGTCTCGGTAGGACTGCCTGTGTGCTCAAAACTATACACCTGCCTATTGGCCCTGATGTATTAAGGCCCACGTGCTTTTTCTAGGTCTTAGAATCAACTTTGTCCCTTGCATGATGGGAATTTTGCACGACTCAGATAAAGACAGAATTTGGGCCTCATAACACAAAGAGCTTCACCACACTCTTCCCATGACACTAGAACACACTGTCCCAGTCCTAAGAAGCTCAAAAAAAACCAGAAGTGTCCATCCATTCCTTCAGCAATCATTTTGTACATTTAATTGTTCTGTAGAATGTCACATTTTCCCATTAAATTATTTAGTTAAATTACAGATTGCAATGACTGTCTTTTCAGACAAACAAAAGGAGTAATTCTGCTTGACTGAAGGACCTGCATCACAACACCATCTTTTACTCAAAAAGAAAATCCTAAACAATATAATAGGATTCATATACAAAGTGCTTAAGTGCTCTGAAGTTCTGCCTGGCTTCAGGACAGCTAAACAGTACCTGAAGAATCTACTCCCCATCCCAATTTGTATATTTTAGAAGTAATTAAACTCTTGAATGAATCATTAGGAAAACAATTCAAATGCTATTAAACTGATAGTAATTTTGCCTCATAGGATAGATATGAGCTTAATGTTTGCAAACGGCCAAATTCTTTTAAGATTTACACTCCATGGAGTTCAATACCAGCCAGGGAAGAAATACTAAATCAGGATGTACTTCAAATACAGGTTTTGGCCCAAGACTATTTTTGGTCTTCCTCAGCTGCTTGTTTTGACAGCCTCTAATCCCCCTCACCCACCCACCAGCAGCCACACAATCCATCCATTTACACTTTCAAAGCAAATTGAAAATGAAACATTTTCAAATAATTACTCAGGGATGTCTGCAATACAAATCCATAAAGTAACTGCAATTCAACTGTAATATCCTTATGGAAAAGAAAGGGAGGGGGCGAAAAACCTTACAGAAATCCATTCAAAATGTGCCTTTCTCCTTTGCTAATGCTCCCACCATCATCCCAAAATATAAAAAAAACAAAAATACAAAAATCAATCTAATCCCCCAAGACTCTATCTACTCTGCTTCACACATTCCACAACACTCTCCACATTCAGAAGACTTTTCACTTAGTGAGCTATTGTAGACCCTGGTGAAGAAACAATAACTGAGAAGGTCTTCTGCAGAAGCACAAGGCAAAGAGGGGAGGGGGAAGGTGGGTGAAGGGGAGGAAATACCCAAGGCTGGAACTGAAACAGTCCACCCTTGTCTGGAGAGCAGGATCACCCCCTCCAGGTTGAGGAGTACGTTGAAAGTATACGCTACCATGGCATGCAGTATGTTTTCACATTCTTACAGGAGAGGAACCTGGCCCACAGATGGCCTGTTCTCAGCTTTGTCAGCCACAAACAGACCTTTGAACTTTCTATTTATATAACAGTTTAGTGAGTTTAAGCTTCTTCCTGTATAACTGGCAGTTTGCTGGTTTGGCTGTAATTAGGCTACTTGTGATACATAATATGAAAAAGAAAAAAAAAAAACACAACACAACAAAAAACCAAGAGATTTGTTTCTCTGCAGTGAGAAGTCTTCCCTATCACAACCACACCGGCACGACAATACTCTTACCTGCTGAGCTTATTTCCCTTCACCAAGTTTTATTTTATATACCTCAACATGCATTTCCCCCACTAAGCATTTTCTTGACTTCTACTTTTTTTTAAAGATTGGAGCACTTAAATATTAATACCAATGACAATAAACAAAATGTAAACCACGAACTGCTCCACCTTTCTTTGTGTTACTGAGGAGCATTATATTCTGGGGTGCTTGGGGTTTTGTTGGGTTTTGTTGCTTCCCAGCTGCTGATTAATGGCACCACCTTACTCTGTAAGCAGGTTCAAATCTAGCCACATGGTCCCAGGACACCTGAAGATTTCATTTACTTGGTTACCACAGACAAGCATGGAAAGTGATTTAAAAGATGAAATTTGATTTTTAACAGCAAGTGGTCCCCTTGGTGCACACAGGCATTCAAGCTTTTCATTATATCCATCTCCCTTCCTTTCTCTCTCATAGAATAGCTCACACTAAACGCAAGCCCAGGTGAACATTTCTTGTTCACCCAGGAATCACAGCAGACTTTAGCCTTGGCCCTTTCACCTCAGCCAGCATTTGGATTCCTTCAAATTGTTTGGGGTTTTTGGTATTTTTTTTCAGCTTTTCAAGCCTGGAAGTCTGGCAAAGCATCCACTGGGATATTCGAGGCCTTATTTTACACATTTTACCCAAGTGTTAACAAAAAACCCCACACCAACCCCTGGCTACCCTCCCAGCTGCATTCTTGAAGGTTCAATTAAACACCTCACACTTGTACTACTGTGATCTCTCATAATATGGATAACTAAAGGGCTGATTCTGCAGTTTGTATCAAGACAAAGCTCCCACCAATCATCAGGAACGCCAGGTGAGAATTCAAGAACACATGTAACTCTGACAGTTCTTGACAAAATACGTTTCAAGGAGCGACACAAAGACATACCTCCACTGGGGGGGGTGGAAATTAAGAGTATTTTTCCCATCAGCCGCAAACTTTTGGGCAATCATTCTGTGATATAATGAGAATACATTACACCTTTTCATGAGATTAAAAAAAAACACCTCTGCTCAGGCTGTATTTTTTAGTATATTTCACAGAGTGACTATGTTTCTGTTGTACTTTATATGCAGATAATACATAGAAACACAGACACACACACACTCTGTAGGCCTGAGCTTGCCTTCGTGGCGACTGCAGCACAGATTAGCAGAAGTTTGGGGTTTGCAAGGAATGCAGAAAAGGGTCTGTAACTGCCTTATAAATGCTTGTGAAGCATGTTTTACAAAGGCCAGCATACAGACAGAAGGGAGGAGGACAGTTTCAGAATAAGCAGCAATTCACACATCATGTTATATATACTTATTTGTAAATATTATGAAGTAACCACACAAATATTAGGAAGTAACAGCCAAAAAACCAATAAATCTTGATGGGTAAGCATGCATATTTCTGGGTACACAAAAATGATGTGTATAACATATTACATATATACACATGCACATATTTATGGACAGATGAGCTAAATTCAACTCCGTAAGCAACACAACTACTTGTCAGAAACAGAAATCTTTAGATGTACAACAAGATATGTGTCATTTTTGTGGATACACGTAGATTACATACTTGCATATTATATACATGTGTACTTGCACATATTAATTGGATTATTAAAAGCTAAATTCAACTTGATCTCTGCAATGAGTAATCTGTGAAAGCCTGTGCCATACAGAGAGTTTGTGTAGATATCAAACACTTGAAACAGCCAAAGTAAAAATGTTCTTTCCTCATGGACCTTAAAAACCTCTAAAACCAATAAATTTCACTTTATGGAAGCAAGCAAATGGAATTTCTAGAATGAGTGGCAATATGTTCATATTTAAGGGAAAAACAGAGGCGCAAGAGTTCCCTTCTTTCTGATGCACATCTCTATATCCACATAAAACCACAGCCAAATGAAAGTAAGTTATTAAGCAAACATTAAAACTCAATACCTATAATGTTCCTAGCATTCGAAATACACCCACATATTGGGTTGTAACAGCTTCTATTAAATTAATGATGTTGCCCACGCTATAAATTAGGCAAATTATATGCAAATATTATTTGGGTAGTAATACGGTGGTTATCAGTTGTCTGCAAAATAAATTAGTGCAGCACAGTAAAGATAGTGGGGTAGAAGCATAATATTTAATTGAGCACTAATTTTATTGTGATTATTACTTTTAAATAACAACAGCATGGTTATTAAAAAATATAATATGATGGCTTATGTAGAGCTGATAAAACATGCACATGATCCAAAACGCCTGCTTGCAGATTAATATTGATACAGTGTAATTGACGGTTCCAAGGATTTACTCCAGATTGCTGTAAAATGGAACGTGACAGGTATTTGGTTCTGATTATCTTGGATTTGCAATCATAGCTGTTAAACTGCGTTTGGCAAAATGATAGTTATTAACTCAATATATTATCTTTTTCCTAGACATACCTTTGTATTATCAACAAGGTAAAGTAAACCCTCTACAAAACATGAGGTCCAAATGCTCATGCATACACACATATAATCTGGGTGACATTTAGAGATTAGGATCACAAAATACAGTATTTTAGTCTCTTTTTTTCGTGGCAAACTGCACTCCAGCCGAAGAGCATTTAACAAAGCAGTAACCAACCGCGAATTTCACCGTGCATAGTTGAAGAATTTTATTTGCTACATTGAAAAGTAAAGCAAGAACTGATAAAACAGCCATAGAATAAGCATGACCTCATTAACCAGCCGGGGAAGCAACTAAATACCTACCCAAATTCTAACTTTCCCAGCTACTTGTCACCCACCGAAAATTCCTTAACATTCACTTTGGTGACAAGTTTAAAATACGCTTAAATAGATGCGCCGACCTTTTCAAGGTGTGCACGTACTTGCAGAGCAATACGAACCTAAAATTCCACTTTTTTTTTTAAATGGGGGGGGGGGGGCGGGGCAATAAAGAAAAGAAACAGACCGGGGGGGGGAGGAAGAAGAAACCTGTTATAATATCACGGGGACTGATCTTCCCACTTCCAAAACTAACTTCCATAACGCTTCATCCAGAAGAGGAAACCTGCAAAACCAGCCCCAGCAGCCCCCCCCCCCCCCCAATAGTGAACGGGGCTATAGCTGAACTGTGCCACACGGCAAAACTACAGTTGCTTTTTCCCCCGTGAAAGGAATATTGTCACTGACAGCAGTAAGCACAACGTGAGCAAAGCCGCGTTCCGGGGAAAACATCGGCTCGGCGGCGCTACGCTGCCCGGGGAGGGGGCTGCTGCCGCCGGCATCCCGGCATATCCCGGCGCTCCCCCGCCTGCTCAACTTCGCCCCGCAGCCGACGCACCGCGAGGTGTTCCCACCGGCCGGAGCCCGGGCTCCGGAGCGCGGCCGCGGAGCGCAGCCAGAGCACGGCGGCCCCGGCGCGGCTCCCCGCGGGCACAGCGCGGACCAGCGCCCCGGCGGGCACCGGGTGCTTCGCCCTTCAACAAAGGCTAAGGCACCGGGGAGCGAGAAGGGCAGGGAGGAGAGGAAACCGGCAGCTGTTAGAGGAGAGGAGTGGAGAGACGGGGGAAGGGGAGGGGGGGAGAATACAAAATCCCAAAAAACACCCGAAAAAAAAAACCTACCACTGCTGCTCTAAGTCCCAGTCCCTGAAAAAGTCGAATAGGTCCATAACGATGTGGAGGGGAGACTCAGAGAAGTGGTGCCCCCTCCCCGCCCCGCGCCGAGCCGAGAAGCGCCGAGCCAGCACGGCTAGGGCAGCGCGGCCGGCATGGGCATGGGCACGGGCAGGGGCAGCGGCGGGGAGCGGCGGCCGCCGGGGCCGCGCGGAGCCGCCCGGGGCTCGCGGAGCGCCGCCGCCGCCGCCAGCAGCGCGGCTCGGCTGGCTGCCCGGCTGGGAGCGGCGGGAGCGGCGGCGGCGGCGGCCCTGGCGCACGCACACACTCACACACACACACACACCCGCTCGCACACCGCGAGGGGAGGAGTCGGGGCGGCCCGAAGCCGCGGCATGGAGCCTCCGCCGCAGCACCGGCGGGATCTGGCGGAGCTTCGCAGCCCCACGCCGCGGTGCGCCTGGAAGTTCGGGGAGGGATTGGGTGGGCAGCGGGGCTTCTCGCCTAGGGATAATCCGAGAGCGTCCTAGCTGCGCTCGGGGAAGGGGAGAAAGAAGCAGGGGTAAGGGAAAGAGAAAAACACTATACCAGAATCGGCACCTCTAATTTAATTGCCCAAGCGAACTTCTGTGAATGAACGAACCGGGCTCCCGCTGACACGAGGGGTATAGCATGGACCCGGCCCGGGGTCAGTTTTACCGGGAGGTGCAGGATGGCGAGAGGGGACACAGGAAAGCCCGGCCCGGTGAGTGAACGAAGAAGTGACCATCCCCAGCACCCCGGGCCGGCGAGCAGCATCTGCTCCCCGCTGGGATGGCAGAGCCCTTCCTGCTACCCCGTTTTGGCGACTGGTGGGAAGTGGCACCGCTCACCTGCGGGCATCAGCAGGACAGGGCATCCCAGAACGCTCCTGCAGAGAGCATCCTGCTCCCCACCTGCCCAGGAGAAAGCCAACCACAGTTACAGGCTGCCTCACAAACACACAAAAGGGGAAAGGGGCCCACTGCATCCTCCATCCCCGAAATCAGATCATTTTCTACCCAGGTTCACACACCCTGACCACGTGCTTTTGTATACAACTGCCTTCTAAACACTAACATATTATGATTTTCCATATCCATTTTATAAGTACAACATTCCAAATACATATACCCGCTGAGCAAACAAGTACATACACTGAGACAAGACCAAAGCTAAGTTCATTACTCCAGTTTTCCACAGGACTGGTTGCGCCCTGAACTTCCCTGTGTACCAGCAGGTCTCAGGGACTCCATGTTGACCAAGTGTGAAAGGACCTCTGCTTTGGTGAGGTCCCATCTCTAGAAACATGCCCCATCTCTAGAAACTGGGAGGCTCACACAGCCAGTCACAGCACCCACATCTCTTCTGTCACAGAGGCTCCAGTGAACCCTGTTAGAGGTTTAGCATCTTTATGGGCTTCCTGAAAATTAAGAGACAAATCTAAGATTATAAATGAGATCAGTGACAGAGCAGCTAATGTAATCCACGATTTCTGCCTTCCTAAGGAGTACACAAATGTTTGATAAGTGCTTCTGGGTTAAAAATATTGCAGAGGAAAAGCTGTGGAACTGTTATCAGTGGAAGTCAAACGTGGCAGACTTCATCATCTTAGCCTGGGCTTCACTGCAAGAGTCACATTTGCATCTTGTGTCTATGGGTCCCCCACAGGGAGGGAGCTCAGGCCAAGCAGTGCTGATGACGGTCTGTGCTCGCACCCAGAAAACCCAGAGTGCTGCTTCCCATCCCCGCTGTGGCAGGCAGGTGCGCACAGCATTTCCCTTCTAGCACCTCTGCTCTCTTCACAGACTCAAACATGCTGCTCAAGTATCACGAGTCAGGCCCCCCTCTTTTGTTTCTTATTTTAGCATTGTTGTTGGGTTTAAAAGCCCTGTTCAAAATCATCATTTGCGGCCCGTACTTTGAACAACATGGGAGGTGGGGGCACATTTTCAGATTTTTTCTTCAGAAACAGGTACAGAGATTTTGGTTTGGTGGTTTTTGTTTTGTTTTTTTTTTTTTTTAATTACTATTAATAAAACCCTAGTCTGTCACCTGATCACTTAAATTCAATGACTCACCTATTTTTGATATCTTGAGCTTGACCCATTAAACTCAACTAAACGACTTACTAAAAGCATTCGGCAGCAGGACTTGCAGGGTTTGGCAGTTGCAACTGCCCCTGTTCCCAGTGCAGGGTCTGATGGCTGCCAGCCAGCCACCCCTGCAGGGTACAGTTCCTCTTCTCCAGCAGAAAGAGAAACCACTTCCCAGCTATTAGTGCCTTCACTTTCTTAAGGTAAACCCTTTAAATTCTTCAGAAACTAGCAAATGCTGCACCCGACAGTCTGCCCAAAAAGGCTTTTAGAGCTCATTCTAGCAAAGATAAGGGCTAAGGAGACCCTGCATGAGCAAGCAAGCCTGCAGTTCCCATGAAGGCCAATGGTAGAGATAGTCCTCCTCAGAAGTCACATTTGGCGCCTGCAGCTCAAACACCCCTCTCCCTCAGCTGCACCAGAAAGTGTGCACGAACCAGCTTTTTGGCAGTCAAGTTTCCAACCCAAGGACACACCTGGGTGTAGACACCAGCGCAGACACCCAGCCAGGGCCCCACTGCGTGCTGCCATGAGGGCTGGCAGGAGGAGGGACACAGCACACTCCGCTGCCAGCGGCCACGCTTGGCCCCACATGACCTCAGCACGCACCGGCTGGAGGGGGAGCAGGCCGGGCTCATGATGGGAGCCAAGGGCTGTGGGGAGCGTGCCAGGGCAGCGTGTCCTCCCATAGCGCATGGCCACCAGCCACGGGCAGCAAGCAGCCACTGCAGCCTGCCAGCGTGGGGCCAAGAGTAAGCATGAGGCTGCCCCGCTCCCGCTTCAAATAGCAAAGGGGTCATTTACCCAAATTGACAGGAATAGAAAGTTCAACTGCCCTCAGTGTGACCTCTTTCACAGTTACAGTAGAGAACGCAGCTGCAGTTCCCAGCTCCTGCAGCAGCTCTGAACAGGAATAATACCGTCAGCAAGGCCTCCTGGGCCCAGCTCACCGCCACCCGGCCCCACAGTCTGCTGCAAAGGGGAACACAGGCTCAGCACAACTTCGGCTGCGGTTGTGCCCATGAGGCTGTGAGTCCTGCTGCCATCACAGCAGGCACTGCCCTGCACCAACCAGCCCTTCCCCTGCACATCCTGCTCTACAAGCCCAGAGCTGGCTTTCCTGCAGGATGCTCCTGGTGGGTGGCTTTGACAGTTGTCCCGGTGTAAGGTTAGAGGAGGAGAAGGCATAAATGCCTGCCCCCCTTGGGCAGCTGCTGCTATGGTCAAGTCTGAGTGGCCATAGGTAAGAATCACAAGGCTGAAAGCACCATACAACCCAGGGAGTTGTGGAGGTTGTGCCAAAATGGCCAGACTTCCCACCTCCTCCTTCAGGTTCAGCATCAGACAGCAGGGCACAGAGTTTGAAGCAGGGAAGGGGCACCCCAGCCTCAACGTCTCCGTTCAACCTCTGTTTCAAACCTGCATACACCCCACACTAACCTCGTCACCCACAGGCTTTGCACACATCACCTGTATATGCAAAGAGAGACAAAAGATAAGGAGGAAGACATGGAGAAGTGATAGTGAGGGCCTGGTCAGACCTCTGCTCTAAAGGCAGGGCTCAGCAGCAAGGCTGCAGCAGCCACCAGCCATCCTGTTGTCCCTGTTCATGAAGGAGGAATGTCAGCACTGTGGCCGTGATGGGTCAGGCAAGAGAGACTGAGGCCAGCAGCCCACAGCCACAGAGGCTAAGGTAACTGAACTGCAGCCCTTGTGAGACAGCACAGAAACCTTTTCTGTTGAAAATACTCCATTTGATCCAAAGAAAACCCTATTTTTTCCCCACAAAACAACAAGAATAAAATCACAGTTTTCCATCCAGAAAATGTTAATGGAAAATTTGTGCCCAGCTATGCTTTTGAATACAGATCGGAGATATTTGGATTTCTGAGGAAAGGAAGGTCAAGTCATTTTCACAGTGTGAAAAATGAAGCTAACAGAGTTCATATTTCTCTGTGAAGCAATGATTGATTTTTCTTTCTGTCTCATTCATACTGCACTAAACATGTATAGAGAGCAAATTTATAACACCTTAGCTAAAGCACACAAATTACATTAATACATTGAAAATTAAGTTAATATTATCATCTGTTCGAAGGTAGAACAAGAACATTTAGCCCAACTCTGTGAGAACACGCTCTTAGCATGAGTGCATAAATCTTATATATCCTAAAGCTTATATATCAGAAAAAAAAAATCACCATTGACAGATGCATGTATAAAGTAGGAACTCATCACGTGCTGCCTCTATAGCTAAATTTCCCATTTGGAACTACAGAAGAGTTTTAGTTACTGAATGTATGTTGTTACTCAGTTTCAAGTGCATATGTATAGGTAATCTTTATCTTCTTGCCATCCTAATTGTAATTATCATCTCCATCCTGCCTGAGTGATACATGTAACTGTGCAGAGCTATTCTCTTAATAGCATTGTTGCTCCTGTTTTATGAAACAAGAATAATTTAATACAATGATTGCTTCTGAAAATATAAGTTTTCTTACTGTAAGAAGGGAGAATGTTATCACATACTGATGGATAATCCCTCCTTCAGTGAGTTTTTCCAGACTCCCTTAGGAAACAGGGTTCTTTGGTATTATTATATTAGAGCTAGCAATGGCAAGCTTTTATATATCATACGTTAAGATGTGTCCAGAGCTAACTGCAAGGACACACTGAATTTTATCACTCATAGGTGTGCGGTGGATGTTATGAGGTCCCACAATAGTCAGATGCAGATTGTTCATAGGGGGTTTCAGCTCCCTCTTTTGGCACCTCTCTGTATGTTGGCCATATGCCACAGCAAAAGCCCCAAGAATGCCATCGGGTGGCATGAAAGCCCTCCCTAATATATTTGTAAACTAATGCTTTCAAGAGAAGCACACAGATAAACCAGCAATCATGTTGGAAGTATTGCAGTGCTTAGACTGCAACACTGTGTGATCCCACAGCTTCGCAAGAATGCTTTGCCACTGTCAGACATTAAGTACATGGGGGGGAAGCCAGTAATAAAGAGATTCCTGTTTATTACTGCCACTCTGCACATTAGCCAGGCAACTCTTAAAACAGCCAGAATAGTCTAAACCTTCTAAACTAGCCAAGGCAAGGCACTGTATTCAAAAGCTGTGAGGAAGTCAATCCAAACCAAGATGATCTATCAAAAAACAGATGCAAATCAATTGTGAAAAGCAAGAGGGAGAGTCACCCAACTAGGAATTTGGAGAGCCCCAGTGGTCAAAAGTACAAAAAAAAAATCTATTAAAAAAAAATCAAATCCAATTTGATTTTCAAATAGACATTATATTAATGAAGTAGGATTAATTTGATCCTTCTCTCCCATCCTCTCCCCTCTTTTCTTTTTTTCATGTTTTTAAGTTTATGGCCAATACTTAGTTTTGCAGGGTTCAAAGCAGCTGGCTACCTTCTAAGATTTAAGAGACAAAATTTTATTTCATGCTTACCAATTGTAAACGATGGGCCAATGGGAGCAGATGAAGAGGATCCCATCTGCTGCAATCCCTTCCTTTAACCAGACCAGTTGCTTATGGGCTTAGGATGGCTCTTACCCTCTCCTAACCTGGCATGCAGGAGCAATCCCTGTAGTTGCTTTTTAACTGATTGCATGACCATATGTTCCTTATGAGTGGAACCAAAGCTAGCTCACAGCGTAAAACAAAACTACCATACCAACTTTGAAACACAAACACAGCCAGAAAATTGAAGTGCAAAAGCATGGTAAAAAGGCTTTTCACATCAAGTTTCCTTCTTTCTGCCATGTTGCTTTCAAAAGACAGCAGCACTTTGCAGCGAAGATGTCTATATATAAGCTGCTGAAGTACTCTCTCGTCTTCAGTGATTTTTATGATGATATTCTCTAATGCACTTTGCAGAAACGTAAGACTAGGCAAAGCTTCCTTTTTATGAAGGAAACAAAAAGAATAATACATGGCAGACAGCATTAGCACAGAGAAGGAATACCAGGCAAGAAAAGTTGGTATCTTGTTCCCTTCCTCTTTCCTGTCTTTCTTCTGTTATCCTGATAAGATCACTCTGTTATGTTCATCTCCTTCAACCTCAATTACCTGATCACACTATGTTAGGAAAATAGACTTTCCTGTTTTCTACTAATACCAGAGTATGGCATCTCTAACAAATACGTTCAGAGCAGATCCTGTAGCCGTTCAGGGTTAACTACAAGGAAGCAACAGAATCCAAGCACAGCTTCAGTATTTGTCTAGCTGTCCAATACCAAACAAAGGAATTTAATGATAAACACCAAGCATTAAAAAGCGCAAGTAGCATCCACATGTATGAAATATTCCATGTGTATAATGAGGAAGTCAGACAAAATTGAAATTCATTTAAGGACAGACTTTCCCCTATTAGGAGGTTGTTAAATACTGACAAAATGTTTCTTTTCTTGAAAAAAAGAAAAAAAAAAGACAACCCCCCCCTCATTAATATATTACGTCAACTTAATTGCAGGATCACTGTGTTTTCACAAATGCATACCCATTTGAAGGTATCTGGAGTTTTTGTTCACATATTTGCTCAGTTACACAGGATTTTGGGAGCATTTTACTGGTGCATGGGAAAGCCAAAAGACTTGAGCTGGGAGGCTTCTTCCTGCTGTGTTGCAAGAAAACCAGAAGTGTCTGCGTTCTGTAGGCAGACACTGCCAATCATCCAGACATAGGCCATTAGCGGATGGATCCTATAAGCTTATTACATCCTACTGCGGTATGATGTAACAAATGTTATAGTATAGAAAAGACCTTTGAAGTACCAGCCCACATCCATTCTCTGGCAAGCACAGAGTATGAAAGTTACTGGGTTTGGGTATTCACCCCCCTAAGATTTTTACACTAAACAAAAGCCAGGTCTGATATGAGAAAAAGATCGTCAGGCCCACATGCAAGACAATGATAGAGAAGCCTCCCCATTTGAACTCCATCTGAGCCCTGGAAGACCCAGTGAAACTGATACTCCATACAAAAATAGCGTTAGGATTAGAGCATCCGAGATGGACTGTCAAAGGCCTTTGAGAGGTCTTGGAAAGGTTCTGCTGAGAACAGTGCAAGACCATTGCAGCAATTTCTTTTCATTCAAGAGATGAATGTCTGGCATATTTATTTCATAAAGTGAGAACCAGTATCCCAAACAAATAGCTAGAATGAGCATTATTCAGTCTTTTTCCTGGCAACCAGCTTAAATGACCGTGTCTTGCTTTTCTGGGAAACCTGCCAGGTGAGCTTTGAAAGGATTGTAGTGCTGACGGCAAAGTCTAGAGAGTTCGCTCCACGCGCTAACCAGAGGTCTGTTAAAATAATCAGGAGGAGGAGGCAGAGGCCTTCATCCTACCCCAGAGGAGAGGGTTGGAGCATAATGGCATTGCCAGGGGGAAACAGAGAGGGCTGTTAAACTCACTGGGGCATGGACTGTATTTTACCCTGTGTTTGTACAGCTCTAGCACTGAGGCACCCCAGAGTAAGGTCATTAAATGACTTAAGCTTTTAAAATCTATTTTGAAAAGTGAGTAGTATAACTTCTATTTACTCCCATCATTGGTCTGGGATGCAATTCCACTCCCACTTTCTCCTCCCCCCCCCCCATCACTAGTGGAAAACTGCTGCCTTGTCACTTATGTGGTTCACTTGTGATTCTGCTGTTATAGTGGCTGTGCCTTGTGAAGTCATCTCCACAGCCAGAAGAGGCAGGGGGCACCAAATCATGTTATACCCTTTTGTGATGTCACTACATTTACTGAAAATTAAGTTTTGAGGATAAAAATGAGTAACTGGGCAGAATCAGAATTAATCCAAGCTACAAAATGAAGAGTTGCCAAGTGAAAAATCTGCTGCCATGGCTTACATATTGAACTGATTTAAATGACCTAATTTATGAAAATGCGTTTTAGAATGCCTTTCTGTCATTGTGGAAAACTAACCCTATAAGAGTCAGTAATCATCATTCTTGTGATAACATTAATGTGAATTTTCCTATTATATAGTATAGATTATTAGCTGTTTCATCCCTAAGGAAAACAGTGATATTGACAATATTCACTGTGAGTGAAAAAAACACACTTGGAAAGGAGTTTAAAAGCAGAATGGTATTTATGTAAATATAATGAGAAGATTATAGGTGATCTCCTTGACATTATTCTTCCATAAAATGATGGAAGCATTAGAAATTTATCCGGACTCCGCTAAAATAACTAAATACTGAAAGGAAACCTTAGAGCCAGCTACACTGAGGGGATACCTGAAAAGCCTTTTGTCCACTCTGTGAGGAACAGAAACCTCTTTGTGAGGTACAGGTGATTAAAACAAGCAGTGCTTCTTATAGATAATGGTGAAAACCTCCTCCAAGTGAAGAGCTGCTCGACAGAAGATTTGACCTAAGTGATCATAGACCCTTCTGCTTCTTGTTTTAATTTTAAAGGCCCAGAAATAACAGTTGAGGTGATTGCTGCATCTCTTTAACACAATTGAAATAGGGTATACCCATGAATACTATATTTATTTTTTTAAAGTTAGAAGTACAAAAACGCACCTCTAAACCCAGGTACAAGAGCAAGTCACTATGTTAGTGGTTATATAGTTACAAATCAGTTTTAGGTACCTGTGCGCCATGATGGAAAAAACAAAGTCAATTAAGAGCAGAACAACCTACTACAGCCTAAGAATACCAAAAATATAAACAGTATCTGTCACCCCAATTGCAACCTGAGAACTCCATGAGAGATCAGTTGTTGGAAGAAAAAAGTCAACCACAGATCAGTGTAATCAAGTAACTGATTACCTGAATGAGAAAAAATTATGGCTACAGAGATTTCTTTTTGGATTGCAGGGACAAATGCTTCCTGATTCTATGATCTTTCTAAGACCTGCACATATTTACTGATGGTTCATTCAACAGGCCTTAAGAAGAGGCAAAGATTTTCTTAAGTAGGTGCTTGAAAGCGCATTGACAGTTTTTAAGGAAAATCAAAATGCTTCTTTTGGTCCTGGTTTATGCTTTTAAGAATGTAGGTTCAAGCATAAACATTAAAAAATGAGGGCAGGAGCCATTTGGAAGCCTGTACACAGAAGAAACGTGACACAGTAAGCAGAGGCAAGTAAATAAACAAATTAAAGGATGCCTAGTTCAGGACAGCTGCTGAAGTTTTCTGCACATTATTTAAAAGTCATTATTTTAGATATTCTTTCTGATAAAATTACTTTACACCTCTCATATTTCCTATAATAGAAAAGCTATGGAGTAGCCGTAAACTGCTTAGTGCTACTGCCATTATGCAACATGAGAGAGTAATTTTAGTGGTCTGCTGAGGACTTCAGCTTCTGAAATCCAGTTTTATCACATATATTTCCTCACAACTGGGTTTCATTTTCCTCTGTCAAAATACAGACCTATTTGAACATGTTCGAGAATTAGTTATGTTAACCTGTACTTTGAGAGCAGTTGTGGTATTAGATGATAGATATTCATTAGAAGGAACGAGTTTGAGTCATTGAATCCTTTATACAACATTTTTGTAAAAATTTAAACATCATTTTGATAAGTAGAAAACGTACCAGTCCAGTGATATCTGTCATTACTCGTTTTTCATATACTCAACGTGATTATTCATTACTCAAAAATGACATAGTTAAATGCTAAGTCTTGCTAAAATATTGATCATAATATGTAGGGGCATATAATTTATCTGAATCAAGTGAAATATGTTTTCCTCAGCAAGATGATGAAAGCTCGTCTCATTACAGCATTATTGCTACTGAAGTTTCTACCATTAGTTAGTTTAATGACTCTGTGAACATTTTAATTGAGAAGATCCCTGTGAAAGCTGCTCATTCAAGACACATGGATGGGTTTAGATTGGGAATGAGAGAAATGTGCAGTCATCTATGCTAAGCCTGAGAGTGCAGGCAGAAGGCAGAGAACCAAGTACAACAAAATACCCAGATCAGGAGGTGGAGAAGGAATTGAAGGGGAAAATGCAAGGTGTTACAAGCTATGAAACATGAAAGGACATTACTTACCGGCAACGTAGCATACAAACTCGTTTGTCCTTAAATTGTTCTCATCCCCTCAAAAAATTCAGTAAGACCAGTGGAAAACTACCTTGATCTTTAAAAATCAAGCCTGATAGGAAAAGGTAAATGTTGCTACTACAAGCCTTGATTTGTCTCTGAACTTTAGAAAGAGCAAATTAACCAGCAATCTTGCATCATCTCCCCTACCCGCACACAATGATTTACGTACATTCAAAGCAAAAAAATCAGAGTAAACCACTATTTAGTATCAGCTACATGTACGTGGTCAGCAGCTCTATTCAAGTAGTGCTCTAGTAATCTCCCTGTGGATATGAGCTGGGTCTTTTATCACCTCTTCTATGAGGTCTTGTATTACTGTTAGTGGAGTGACACCAAAGCACTGATACCAAAATATTTTGTGGCTAATCTTGTTCTTGCTGCTGATAAATTAAGGAAAGTGCTGCTACAGGAGATTATGCTCCCTCTGTATCAGCAGCATAGAAGTGGAGTCATTCCTACCTATACATGCGCTTCTCTGAAAATAATCTAGGGGGAAAATGAACACAAGTAATATTCTAATTTGATCAGAAAAATATAATGGGGACGGAGAGAAACATTTTTATTTTTGCTTCCCAGCTACTGCAACAGAGAAGAGCTTGAGTGATTTGGCTGAAGTCACATAGTTCTGTGTATTTCAGTCTGGATGTCAGAACATAAGATTGAACTGTTAGCTCAGGCTCCTTTTCGTTGCTGCTGATATCAGGAAACCCCACAGGGTTTGTGCTTTGAACACATACAAGTTACTTCAGAACATGCAAGACACGGAAGTTTGAGATCTTTGAGTGCAGTCTCCCTTCTTCAGTCATTTATTTGCCTTAACTGAAAGATTTTAAACTTGAGACTATATCTTTTTTGTAGCTATCTACAGTGCCCAGTGTAAGAGTCCAGCTTTATTTTCATTGAGCTAAAATGATTGTACAGCAGAACTAGTGCTTTTTGTAGAAGCTGATCCAGGGCATAGACAGCCGATTGAAAGCAAGTGAGTAACCAAAGCATGACTATTTACTGTTACACACAGACACACACACACAAAAAAAAGGTACCTGGAAGAACCATAGGTGGGTCAACAACTCAAATGTCTCACATGTAATTTTGTGCTGCATGCACATTCTCCTTCTGAGGCCTCTTGTGAGGCAGCCTCAGATATAATGTGCTGAAGTTACTAGCCTAGGGCCAAGTAGACATTTGCCTTCAGCAAATGGTTACCCAGAGAAATGTAACAGAACTATTTGAGTAGCCCAGAAAGATTTGTATGAGGTTAAACCAGGCTCACTGCTGGGTCCTGCACTTGGGCCACAACAACCCCATGCAATGCTGCAGGGTTTGGGAAGTGTAGCTGACAGCCGCTGAACAGAAAAGGACCTGGAGGTGCTGATTGATGGACCTGAGCATAAACCAGCTTGTGCCTAGGCAGCCAAGAAGCCAACAGCATTCTGGCCTATAACAGCAACAGCATAGCCAGCAGGACCAGGGCAGTGATCATCCCCCTGTACTCAGTACTGGTGAGGTCACACCTCAAATCCTGTGTTCAGTTCTGGGCCCCACAGTAAAACAGAGACATTGAGGTGCTGAAACAGGTCCAGTACAAGGCAGCGGAGCTGGTGATTGAAGCACAAGTGTAATAAGGAACAGCTGGGGTACCTGAGGCAGTTTAGTCTGGAGAAAAGGCAGCTCAGGGGGTACATTATTGGTCTCTACAACTGCCTCACAGGAGGATGGGGTGAGGTGGGAGTTGGTCTCTTCTCCCAAATAAGAAGTGACAGGATGAAAGGTAATGGCTTCAAGTTGCACCAGGGGAGGTATAGATTGGATATCAGAAACAATTTCTTCCCCAAAGGATTATCAAGCACCAGAACAGGCTGCACAGGGAAGTGGTGGAGTCACCATCCCGGGAGGTGTTTAAAAAACATGTAGATGTAGCACTTAGGGACATGGTTTACTGCTGGATTTACAGCGCTGGGTAAGTGGTTGATGATCTTAAAGGCCTTCTCCAACCTGAACAATCCTACGATTCTGGTCCATGGGAGCATTGCTGCCAGAGTATGCCCCTCATTTATGAGTAGAATACAAGAGAAAAGCATAGCAGTTTAAAAATGTCATTTCTATTAGGAAAAAATGAAAAAGGATGAATTTGAGTATTTCTCGGAATGCCATTTTATTAGATGTATCCAAACCTGGAAAGCTTAAGTCTAGGAAAAAAAATAAATTTAACATGATAGGACTCATTCTGAAGAAGCTCACATTTTGAATAAAGAAAATGTTTGACAAATACTACATGAGGAAGATGATTTACATTATTTTCACTTTGTTTCTGATTATTGTAAATAAAAAATACAACCCTGCATTCATTTCTTTCTTGTTCTGCAGCACCTTCACTGAACCTTTCTATGAAATCCTACACATGCAAGATCAAAACAAAGATGGGAAGTAGAATGTGCTTCATTATGGCAAGTACAGCTCATATCCTCCTCCACAACACAATTTATTAGTATCCAATAGAATTATAATGTTTCTCATTCTACATTTTTACAGCAGCATCAAAATATTAAAGTGTGAATTGCAATTAAACTCACACAGTGCTCTTAGCATAATTTCCCTTGTATTAATACTTAACAAACCAAGTTATTGGTGTAATATTACTCTTGATACTGGTTGTCATAAAAGGGATAAAGCCCCCAAATAGTAATAAAGTATATTTTACTGTAGAGAGAGCAGCAGTACAAAAACAACATTATGCTACTGGAGTTGTTAATTTCTGTGAAGGGGGATGTGGAGAGAAAGGCTTTTGACTCAAATTATAGTTTGCAGGTTACTGCACCAACTCACTTAATCTCTCTAAACAGGTAATTTACTTGCTTTCTGAAAGCACCCATGTGCAAGGAAATGCTAGTGCGCTCCAGGGATGATTCTAAGATTGATTGCTTGGCTCTAGTCACCAATAACAGTATGTATTCTACTAAGCCCCATTTTACATGTGTCTAAAGTCTTTAAAGATTTTAGAGGGGTAAAAAATGGAAAGGTAATATTTGGTTCAGATAACCTCAGTTTATGAGTGTGTGGTCTACTTAACTGAAGAATTCCAAAACAGAAGGGCTAAACCACTTGCAAATGGCAATAGGTACATTAACTAGGAGTACCGCAATTGCAGGTGTGATATGCTTATGTTATCCATTAGGAAGTTTGGAAGTTGCATGTTGTATTCTACAGCTGCTCCTTAGATTTACAATTGGCTCATGGAAGAAATGGAGAAATTTAGTGTTTATGGAAGGAAAAAAAAACAACAAAGCAGCTGAATTAAATGCCATTAAACAGACATTACTTTTGTAGGGTTGCCTGAGCTAGATAACTCTATAAAAACATCTGGCTGTTGAACTTAAATGTTAAAGTTTAATTTGCTGCTGCATCTTTTAGGAACTCACCAGATAAAGCAAACTGTTTCATACTCTAAGTGCTGACCATCATGTAATCAAAAGTGGAGCTGCAAGTATAAGTCAATATGTTTGATCAGACTTTGCCTGGTTACTCAAAGGCTGGAAGCACTTGTGGATTTGGCCATTCCTGCTGAAGGTGGTCTTAAAGGAGATTATCTTGACTTATTTCAGGCAGACTCATGGTTTTGCTAACATTCAGTATGTGTTATTAATAAAGGACCCTTCTAGCTGTTGCCCTCTGGACCCTCAGATTCTGGTCCATGCAGTGGACACATCACAGAGCAAAACACAAATAAAGCAAACCTTCGAAAGCAGCTGCAAGCTCCAGTCCCATCTGACATTTATGTCAGATTGTTTTTAACAGCATAGGTTCCTGTCAATGACAACTGCTGATGATAGCTCCTCTGATCTGGGTAGGCTGAACATGAAGAGTCTGTATCACTGCCCACAGAATCAACACAGTGTCTGGGATTTGCTGTGTCATTCACAAACTGCCAAAATAACAGCACCATCACCATGTGTTACACATTTCATATTTTTCCTCCCCTTTTTTTCCTCCTTCCCCTTATATTTCATCTCCCAGAATTTTAATCTCTCCTGCCTAAGCCACCAGTTACCAGAACAGTGCAAAGTACTCGAGTATGACAAAAAGGCCATTAATTGCCATCAACCTGCGACCTCCCACCACAGGCTGCTTCCCTCATCACTTGGCTCAGGGAGGTTAATCTTCTAATTCTGTGCTTCTGTACCTGGTATAACAAATTGCTCCTGAGTAACAGCAATGGCGGTATTATTTTGCTCTTGAGGTTTATGAGAACTTGGTGAGCTGAAGACTACAAAAGTAGTATGGTAACAGTCAGTATGTGTGTATGTATATATGTATATAGATATAAAATGGTTAAGTATTCAAGGGTCTAATCCAAACCCTATTTAAACTCAGTAGAAGTTTCAAATGTGGCCCCTAATCTTAAGTGCATCATAGCAAGACCTAGGACTGTGGCAGGGTTTACTCATCTAAGTCTGGCTGAAAGTAAAATTCTCCATTCCTTCCTCTATTCCTCATGGCACATTTCCTAACAGAATAATTTACAGGAAAATGATCAAAATATCATTAAGAAATGTCAGCACTCTCAGTCAAGCTCCTTTCAGAACTATAAGCAGTGTGTGGCAGGCATAATAAAGTCATGATTAGGAGTGTCCTTTAAATCACAGGAAAGGGAAGCAGAGTAGATGTGCCGTATTCCATCTCCAAACAGGCTCTTTGCGTGACTGTGAGCAAGCACATAACTAGCAAATGCCCGGGCATAACTCAATTCTTTACTGCCTGTAAAGATATTAGTACTTCTGCACTACCCAGCAATAGCAATACCATCATCATTTTCTCCCTGCACGTCAGGAGCCACTGACAAGCCAACCCAGAAAAACACATTGCAAAAACTGCTTCCCTGCTCAGCCTGGCTTTGGGGCCAAGCATAGGCAAAGCAGCACCTGAACATAAGAACAGAACATCAGAACAGAGGCTTGTATGATCCTGGACATCAATGATGGACACAGTTACCCCAGAGTAAGATTTAGCTTTACTCTGTGAAATTAAGAATAGCCAAGAAAGGAAAAAGGACCTAAAAGAAAA
Organism: Pezoporus wallicus; assembly: GCF_028554395.1. Taxonomy (NCBI): domain Eukaryota; kingdom Metazoa; phylum Chordata; class Aves; order Psittaciformes; family Psittacidae; genus Pezoporus; species Pezoporus wallicus. The sequence continues at coordinate 265,865 of NW_026641508.1, read as the reverse complement.
GCACCAGAGAAGATTTGTAATACTGAAGAAATGAGTTCTGCATAAACACCACCAGTTCTCCTCAACCTCCTCCCAGCTGTGTTTCTGCTAGCAAGCCCATGCACAAACCAAGGCAGACGTGCATGCAAGAAGTGATCTATTTGTCCTATGACAGCATTACTCTTATTGGCCATATACCCTTGGCAGCTAGGACAACATCTGAAAAGGATGTTCTCCATTCCTTGCCTTTTTCCTAAAATTAAGTAGTGTGGCCTCTGTAGAAAACATACTCAATAAATGAATTTAGATAACACAAAACAAGGAGTTTTGTGAAAGTGCTTAATTGTTCAACAGCAGCTGAGAAAAAAATTATATACTAAGGTAGCCAAGCACATCTCTGTATGTAGCACTGGGTATTTATGTTGACTGCTTCACATTTAGAAGAAAAAAAGACCATGGAGACAACAGAAATGGGCTAGTCTTCACATGACATTACTCCTGGAAGTGAGCCAGGTATTAACTCCCTCAAAGGACACTCCCAGGATGGATATTTCCATTCTAGAACAAAAGTGTCTCATTTAGGATTCCTTTTGCCTCTTTAGAAAGAATAGCTCACCTATTACATTTGCCAGATTCTGCTAAATCCACTTCCCTGGGTTGACACCTCCTTTATTGTAAGGGACATATTCCTAGATCCAGGTAAAATGTTACAAGACCAATCTAGACATGAATTAAAGGAAAATGTGTGCATGAAGTATATACAGCACCTGTCAAATGCTGTATTATTGAAGATCTTAACTGCAGTCCTGGCCTAGAACCAGTGGATAAAGAGATGTAGAAGCTTCAGTTTAGCTTGTGGCAACTCTACCATGTGTGTACGTGCATTGTTAGCAAGTTGGTCACAAAACAGGTACCCAGGAGTGTTTTGGACAAGGAAGCTCCCAACCTTCAGGCACTGTAAAGGAACAGGGTTTAATCCTGTCAAAGGGTTCCCTGTGAGCCAAATTCTTTCTCAAAACAAGACCTGCAAGTCCTAAATCCACCTATGTTTAGGTTGCCAGATTTGAAGCAGACACCAGATTGTTTTACTTCCTAAGTTTGAACACAGCAAACAAACAAAAACCCTGAACAACCCCCAAACCACAAGATAATACACATGGGAACTGTGAGCTTTTCTTAAAGCTGAAATGATTCTTTTGTGAAAGAAAATACTGCTGTTAGCCCAATACTGCTGTTAGCCCACTCCTGCTGTAAATATAATCAGTGCCAAGAAGTACATTGGCTTTCCTAACCCCATTTGTCCAGCTCAGTCATAAAATGGTAAAACAGCCAAATCCCAAATGCCAGCTAAAACTGTGGTAAAGCCAAAGGTGAAGAATAGATCATACTGTTCTACCTGGTGGAAAGAGTGCATAAAGGCACCCCAAAAAGATTTGACTTACAGACAAGGCGAGAGTATTTTTGAGATAGATTGTTTTCTGGTTGTAAAAAAAGACAATGCCCATTTACAAAATACACGTTCTGGTGGTGTTACTACCAGCTCACAAGCTATAGTTACACTTGCATATCACTTATAGTGTAGGTTTATTTCCAGACACTCAGTGATCTGGAGATACTTATCACACGCCACTAAACAACTAACATTAGCATCCACTTTGAACAAAGGAACAGTTTTAAATATCTGCATTGATCCAACTTTTTCTCTCTTCACTCCTCTGTTCAGACAGAACACTTGTTCTGCTGGACTGTTTATTCCTGGCAAACATGGAACAAATTCTTCTCAGCCTTGGAAAAAGAGCAGCTTGTAGTTATTAAAACAGAAAGAGAAGCAAAAGAAGAAAACTGGATCACTGAGGTGTTAGAAAAAAAACCAAATTGCTGGGATCTCATGAAAGAAAAAAAACAACAAGATTGTCCCAAGTTTTGTTATAGCACAGACAAGCAGGAAGCATCTTCAAAAGGTAGGGATTACATTACAGTGCTATACCATGACTTCTGAGGTGCCAAAGGGCTGGCATATCCAATAGCTCATGACCAGAAATAAAGAGCAATTACAGCTGGGCACTGGAAAATTGATACCTCTAAATGTATAAACTCTTATGCTGATGCCTCCCAGCAAAGAGCAGAAGCTGGACTGGTGGTTTTCCAAAGAAAACTTACATCGTCTGTTTAATTCTACTTTTATTTAATGCTTCTGTCCTTTTTATGTGGCATTAACTGTAACATCATATTGAAGGCTTTGTTTTTTAATGGCATTGTAAGTGTAACTATAATAGTTACATAACAATAATAAATAAAAAATGTACTAGAGTCACTGCAGTGACTAATAAGAATGGCTATGATGCATCTAAAGTTCAGTACCTTAGAGAGGTAATTAAGTCCTAAGTTAATTGGCAATGATCTTATTTCTAGACAGGAAACATATCTGATTATTTTGTTTATGCTTAAGCAAGTAACTGAGGTCATAACAAGACTTTTTGGAATATTAGTGATTGATTTGTAATTTCTTAATTAATTTTGATTGACTTTTCAAGTATCTTGTGTCTTAATTCTTTGCTTCTAGGGAGATGAAGCTCTGGCGTGACCGGTGGTAATGTCACAGTTGCCATTTTCTCCATATGAAATGTGTACTTTTCATAACTCCACCATACTTTTAAGCTGGTATATTACTACCAATCAAGATTTTGTGGAAAACTGCAAATCAACTTACTGTTTTCATTACCTTCACCTGTCATAGGGTACAGAGTAGCATCAGAGATTGGAAATTGCATTTAATCATTCAGACAAGTACTTCTACATCATTTCATATGTTCCTATTGCTAATTGTAGGAATGTTACCATTTTATTGCTTCAGGAAATGGTTGCTTTTTAAAACAGTTAATGGATAAATACATGAAAACCAAACCCAGGCAACATTTTGCAGATTAGAATTATAGGGAAGAAACCCAAGCCTTTACAAGACAACTTTGTTCTATCATAGCCTACTCAGCATCTTGAACTTTTTTTAATTGCAAGTGGCTTCTCCCCATATAGCCTTATCCAGAGCTATCCAATAGTGCATCCTTTATAGACTTAAGCTAAGCATGGTGTTAAAATTCAGCTCATGGGAAAGAACAAACCAAAAAGGATCTCTAGCTCACTGCATCTCCAGCAAATAAGTTCTTTAGCTGCATAGTCACCTATGCATTGCATAAAATTAACAACTCATTTACTTTGTCTTCTGCCATTTTAGACCAGAATATAGGTACAAAGTAGTGAAATGTCTGTGGTGATGAGTGACACCGCATTGGGATGCATCTGACTAGGAAAGTCAGAGCAGGGTGAGTTGAGTAGCCATTTCCCTGGGGAGAGCCCCTCGCCAGCACTGCTAATGCATCTCCTGTCAGTGGAGTCCCAGGGGCATGGGTCATGCAACAGGACTTTCTGTTCCCTGTGAACTGGTTTGGGTAAGCTAGATGGACTCTCTGTAAGCAAGCAGATTAACCTAAAGGTAATTAAAGGCCACAAATGACATGGAGGAAATTCATTTTAGACAGTTTCAGAATCAGAGGGGACAAATCAGTTCCAGTAGTACAAAGTTTGAAATGAGAAGGAGTAACAAGACTTTTTTTTAAAGCAGAAGTGCAAATTGGAATGTTAGTGCTTTATAAAAGGCCAAAAAAGTGCAGCTATGACTATTTAAAATTAGTATTTTAAACCATCACCACCCGGGCAGCAAATGGCAAATAGCATAAAATTGAGGCTACTTTTCTGCTGTAGATACAGAGCAGTCCCAGAATGGTATAAATGCTTCCCTTCTTTAACCCTCTCCCCTCCAAACTCAATTCTTTCAGCTCCCCTTAAAAAAAAAAGAATATCCCACAGTTGGGAATTACTGACAAATGCAGGCTTTTTAACTTCCCTTGTGTTAATGGGGCTGCTCTCACATAAAATATTGTGACAATTTTGAAATTATGCTTTACACTGATGCAAAACTCTATTTGATTATGTTTTATTCCATTGCTGGAGTTTTCTACTGCCTTCAAGTCCCACTTCAGTATCCCCTAAGTACCACTATTACATGCTGTTCTGATTTAGGGCCACATGATTCATAGCAAAGCATTAATTTTCAGTTTTATCAACTACTCAGTATTGAACACTGCACCAAGCACTTTGTCCTGGTCCCCCCTTGTTGCTAGCTCAGTATTTCCCTGGCATCACCCATCACTCCAATAATGGAAGGTGGAAGTTACCCTTTAGATAAACACTTTTCTTATAATGATTATACGGGCTGATTTAGTACAGTTGTCTCCTCCTACAGAGTTAACACTAATTTCCTAGATCAAACAGCTCCCAAAACTTACAGCTCTTTGGAGACAGCCTCCCCAACACTGGGGGAGGACATTTATTCAGATACACTGAGATTTAGTCCAGGGCCTCATTTGCATTATAGGTAGTTTCACCTCCTGAGAATCACAAAATCCCTTCTATTTTGAAATATGTATTTTTCCACTATCTTATCTGGAAAGCAAGTCCATTCATTTAGGGAACTAAGCCAAGATATGATGGTCCTAGTAGCATTGTGGGAAGTTTCAGGAACAAACATGAGAAATTGATAAAAAGCTTGTTTTTTGACCCACTTTCTATCATTTTCCCTACTCCTACACTGAACCTGTCAGTGTCCTTGAAGCCTGAGAATCTGCTATGAGCACTTATCCTTTCTTTCCACACTTAGAGACTAATTTTTAAAGTACTCAGGGTGCATATTTGTTCCACTGAAAAATGAGATTGCTTTTTTGCTTATGTGTACAGATCTTGTGGTGCAGACACCTTCCACAAGCAATCTGCTTGCTATCCACCTGACACAGTGGGAAACCGCCTGCATCCAAATGTAAAGTTTCCATGTCTCCCCTCACCCACTTCACCAGGAATTCCGCTTTTCCTGTAGCTCAAAGCAAATCAAGCTAATTAAGAGAATGTTTTGGGGCAGCGCTATCTGTAACTTCATTTTCTACTATCTGAAGCAACTCAACCTCCTTTTTCTAGAGTGGAAAATATAAGTTTTATAAAACTCACGTATAAAATTCCAGTTTAAAAAAAACTGGAATGACTCAGGGTAATCTACAGTTTTAAGAATTAATATACTTTAAAAAGTAATAACTGTTGTCTTCTTCATGCTAGATAAGACCTAGGACATCTAGGTAATGGGTGGTTATCAAGACTTTAATATTTATTGATATGAAAATTCAATATAAAAGAATTTCAGTCTCCCTTTAAGCATACTGAAATATTTCCTTAAGGAGAAGGACTAAAGAAAAATCTTTCTCAGTTATCCACAGGCAGAAAGCCTGACCTCAGGTGTACATGTGCCATGCAACAAAGTAGAAGAGCCTAGATTCGGCACAGGGAAGCCAGATGCACATGTGAGGCGACTCAGCAGTGCTCATTAAGGTTTGCTGGCTGTGATAAAGCACTCTGCCAGCACAGCATCACAAAAGCGTGGCTTAGGATCTCTCAAAGAATCACTATCAAAAGTATTAGCAAAAGTAATTAATAAAAATTCATAATAATGCCACCAAAGATCAATGGCAAGGCTCACTACTAGTACGTGCATGAAACATACAAAGCAAAATGAAGGTCGAATTGATTTAGAATGATTTACAGAGACTAAAGATGCAAAAGGGTAAAGGAGGCCCTCCCCTTGAGACACAAGGATCAGAATAGATTCCCTTGCTTTCTAAACTCCTGATGGAGCTTAGATGCAGCTAGGTCCAACCTTAGTCTCAGACTTGGTCAACAGTTTATGTCCAAAAGGTTATACTTGTAATCAATTAGGATTACCTAAAGGAGTCACTGTCCAAGATATCAACAAAAGGTGATATTAATATGATATTGTGGATGTACCACTTCACCACAGAAGAGATTTCCACACAGCTTTTGTCCTAGCAGCAGTCTGCAGTTTTAAGGTGGATCACAAGATTCAGCAGTTATCTAAGGTTATTTGCAGTTTAAGGTGGATCACAAAAGCTCACAGTAGTGACTTAGAGAACCAAGATGACAACATTCATGCTAAACCTGCTATAGGGTACCCAAATCAATTTATACACACATGCACAGACACAAAGATAGATTATACATATAAAGATATACCTGTTAAAAATTCTCGAGTTCAGTGAAGTATTCACATCAAAGGTCTAGGCACTTCTTAACGGAGGAGGGTTGAGCCTTGAAGGCTGAGGGGACTTCACCCCCAGGCCCTGTCATCAGCTTGTGGCAACAGCCCTCAGATCCTCACAAACTGGAGAATTCATGAGCTCTGAAAGGTGTCCTAGTCAGAGGGAGATGCTGTTTGCAGCCTGCTGCAGCCCAGAAAGGCTCCAAGGGCCTCACTGAGGGCTGCTGTTTGTAGGGTGGCAAGAGGATTGGCTTTAGTCATCAGTAAAATTCCATCCTGGACACAATCCAAGTCAGTAATTACTAGAAATTTTTCAAAACTCCAGTAACAATAGTACTGTTCCACTCAGGCTATGATCAAGGGAAGGAATGTTCCAAGGCTGTCAGGGGGTGACTGATTATTCCACTCTCACTTCCTACATTAGCCAGGCAAAAGCAGTTCCTGGTACAGTCAGTGCCACCTTCCTCCTTAGCCATGCAAGAGAGCTCCTGCTATGGCCAAGGTATGCTTCACCCCCCAGCTTGTTACACAAAGGCCTGACAGGAATTCCTGAGATCCTGGAGCAGCCCAGAGGAAAAGGGGGAGATGTGCAGGAGGAGGGGAGGATGCATTGCCACACACAGCCACATGACGCTGGTGTTTTCTGTTTTCACTGGTGGAACTGTGAGCAGGTTTAGGGACCAGGCTTAATTTAAGATACTTCTGCCACCCACGCACCATTTTAAGGTTATTTGGCTATCCCTATTCTTGAACACAACACGTAGCACAAGGTGCTACTTTCATATTGCCATATGCTTTTCACTAAAGTGGTATGATGAGACACAGTGTTAGTAAATTCTTCTGGGCACCTTTTCTCTCCATGCCAAGCCAGCACCTATACTGTTCTCTTCAGGACAACCTGAGCAAGACAATACAATAGAAATTTTTGGTTTCATTATCCTGCGCTGCATTTTATTGTCCACTTCAAAAATTTATCTCCAAGTTACAGTACCATTATGTCACCACTTGTTTTCCTGCTTGATGCTTTGTGGAAAGAAGACTGCCAGTTGCAGTTCTGTAGAGCAAATCTCTCTTTTCTTGCTTAGTCAATGTATTCTCAATTAAAAATATATTAATAGCCACAATCCTCAGCTGTGCTCATTTACAGAAAATAAGTGCCAAATGGTTCAGAGCCTCCTGTGTTGACTTTTCTGAGCAGATATAAGGTCTGGAGAGCACTGCAAGACTCTGCTTGTTTCCTATACAGTACTGAATGCATTGATGCTAACCATTTCCAGTACATTTGGGTTTGTCCCAGTTTTTTAATCACAAACAGGACTTCAAATAAAACTATTTCTTATGGGGTACACAACTCTTAAAACTAATACCCCGCTCAGAAATGCCATACCATTTATGAGTAGTTTCCTCCTGGTAATGGCCAAGACAAAATGCAGAGGTACAGTGCACAAGAAGTTAAAGCAGACCAGCCTAAAAATCAACTCTGTTGTCAATCATGTGGTATTTAATAACTGGGACTGGGCACTACTCTTCATATAAACACGAGAGGAAATGCAGGATTATCAGGATCATCTGACTTCAACAACACATACGTAAACTCCCCATCAAGTATAAGCAGTCCAAAGCAATCATTTCATGAAGTGTTACAGCAAACCCATTTTGATCAGCCCTTTACTTGTGTTGTAGGTGAGAGGGGCAGAAACAGCACCAGGTCGTTCTGCCAAAAGTATTATCCAAAACACAAGATGTGAAGACTCATCAGCTGTAAGCAATGATCTTGATCAACTTTGAACAAGGTTACAAGTACCAAAACCCCAAACAGCAGCACCTGGGCACTAGATCTTCAGGAGTGCCCCCCATGCTCTTAGGATGGGGTGTCTGTGTTGGCAGCTCCAGGTGAAAACAGTTCTTTTGAAGTTACTCTGGATCAAACTGGGCCACATCTCATTTCCGTTTCCACAAAGAAGCAGCCAGTTTGCCTGCTCCACACTGACTCTGCAGTGCAAGTCAGGACATGAAGCATGGCCAGGCTAGAGCCAATGTGAAACACAAATGCCCAAAGCCTGGACAACGCAGACACCAGGTCCTCAGCACCAGCTGTTTACTCAACCTTTGCTGCAATATTTATAAAGCTTCATGCATACTGCGTGTGGGCAGAGAATTCAGCATGTGCATACAAGTATCCTTTCCCATGCAGAGAAATACTTCTGGGTTTTAGGCTGGGGGTTGGAGTCTTTCAGTGACTAACTTTCTAATTAAAAAGCTCCTTTCACTGTAGTGTTAACTTTCCAGCCATTGTCTCACAGCTCATTTCCCTTTCTTCATCCATGACTCTGCCAGTTCTCCTCTGCCACCCATCTCTTGGTTATTGTTTGATGTTTTCTCCAATTCCTTTGTTTTGTTCAGAGTTTTTGGTTGTGGGGGTTTTCTCCGTTTGTTTTTTTTTTTAGGGGGGAGGAGAGGAAAAAGGGGGAAAAGGGTCAGGGAAAGAAGGAATGTTCAGTTTACGAGTTGCTGATCTTGTTGTCCAACCCGTTTCCCCCCCATCCAGTTTTCAGTTATTACAGTCATATACAGCAGCATTCTGCAAATTAATATTACCATTGCTATGCTTCAATGCTTTGTATTTCCAGCCCTTTTAAACCTCTTACTTTAGAACACTGTTGTGCAATAACAGATTGAATAAATGAGTAACCACTTCATATTGCTCTTGTATTTATGAATAACCAGAGAATTTCCTTTTTTTTCCAGCAGTGAATGAGAAATTAGACTTACTTTAAAGGCGCCTAAAAACATATTTTCAGTTGCTACCAGATGAAATCAAAGAGACAAAATGACTTTTTCTGCTTAAATATTTCATTGATTTTTCTGAGAATGCTTTCCTCCCTCATCCAAGTCCAAGGCATGTGCAATAGTTCCTGGCTATACTGTAAGGCATTCTTTATAAATCTTGACCTGATCAGAGAATATATGAAGTATGTCCCACATTAATGTTAAATGCATTTTAATGCACATATTCTACCTGTGTAGACTAGTGCCCAGGAACTTCATAACAAATGAACTGAATTTGACTCTCTGCCTGATGTGCCTGTCTGCAAGTACTGTGTCTGCTGTGCTAAATTACACCCATATTCTAGCTGCCCATGGCTTCACAAAGCCTCTGCACATTAATTGTTCCATCCAGAAACAAAATTGAGAAAGGCATGTGGGACTGTGTGTGGAGGGGGAGCACGCTTATTGAAATTCATGTATTGCTCTGCTTGATTCCCCAAGCCACAAGCAGGAACACTCAGCCATATGCGGCTGCATCACTGTCTCAGCAAGAGGAAGAACTGGGGCAGAACTGTTCCACTGTGTAGTTTCAGTGTTGGTTGTAGCTTTTCAGACAGGCAAGTCATAAACCCAAGAACCTGGCGTGGTGGGTTTCAGTGTTTGCAAACCCTGAGTAAAGCATGCACCTAGAGCTACTGTGGTAATTGTGTACCGATTTAGGCACACTTGATCAGAACCAATATTTTCTGAAGATAAAAAATAAAACCTTATATGTTCTCATGACATGAAAGCAAAACAGACTTACGAGTTCCTCCAAGCAGACAAACTCTTTCCCCTAGACATGTCCAGCAACCTGCCCAACATTTTCATGACATACTTCTTCAGTCTCTCCAAATTAGAAACAGCCAGACATGAGCATTTTCAAATCAAAAAGAAACTTCCTACCTTATGGAAAGACCACACACAGCTACGGCAGCACCCATGTAAGCGTGTATGTACATTTTGGCTCTCAAAAAAGCCATGCGCAACCCTTTATTTGTGTTGATCCTTAGAAGCACTGGTTATTTCAGCAGGAAGCTCTGCACAGGGCCATCCCAACATCAGGCCAGACTTGAAAAGAAAAAAAAAAATCTAGTATTTCAAAAGCCTGTTTCTTAATTCTTAGCAACTGGTGTAAATTAGGAGCTGCATTCCAGTTGCTCCAAAATAAAACCACACTAATTGGTTGATACACTGGAGGGAAGGAATGCCATCCAGAGGGACCTTGACACACTTGTGAGGTGGGCTGATGCCAACCTCATGAAGTTTAACCGTGCCAAGTGCAAGGTCCTACACCTGGGTCAGAGCAATCCCAGGCACAGCTACAGGTTGGGCAGAGAAGAGATTCAGAGCAGCCCTGCAGAGAAGGACTTGGGGGTGTTGATCTATGAGAAAATGAACATGAGCCGGCTTCAGTGTGCGCTCGCAGACCAGAAAGCCAACCATATCCTGGGCTGCATCAAAAGGAGTGCGACCAGCAGGTCGATGGAGGGGATCCTGCTCCTCTGCTATTGTGAGACCTCACCTGGAGCATTGTGTGCAGTTCTGGTGTCCTCAACATAAAAAGGACATGGAACTGTTGGAACACGTCCAGAGGAGGCCACAAGGACAATCAGGGGCTGGAGCACCTCCTGTATGAAGACAGGCTGAGGAAGTTGGGGCTGTTCAGCCTGGAGAAGAGAAGGCTGCATGGAGACCTCATGGCAGCCTTCCAGTATCTGAAGGGGGCCTATAGGGAAGCTGGGGAGGGACTCTTCATTAGAGACTGTAGTGATAGGACAAGGGGTAACAGGTTAAAATTTAAACAGGGGAAGTTTAGATTGGGTATAAGGAGGAAGTTCTTTACATAAGGATGGTGAGGTATTAGGAATGGGTTGCCCAGGGAAGTTGTGAATGCTCCATCCCCGAGAGTGTTCAAGGCCAGGTTGGACAGATCCTTGGGTGACATGGTTTAGTGTGAGGTGTCCCTGCCCACGGCAGGGGGGTTGGAACTTGATGATCTTAAGGTTCTTTCCAACCCTAACTATTCTATGATTCTAAGGGAGAAGGCAGATTTAAGTCTAGTCTTTCAGCTTGCAGAAACACCCAGACTCTCTCTGGCCTGGGCAGGTAAAGCTTTTTTGCACAGTTGGGGGCTGAAACAAGGAGGGCATTGAGCTCCATATAGTTTGTCTGCTCATCTCTCTGAGCCTGACTTCTCTGAACAGTCTGACAGGATACAGCCCACGGGAAGGGATACAAGTACAACACATTTCTTTCTGGTTAGATTGAGCTGTGCAAATGCAGATAATTTTCTATTTTAAAATACATTTTGAATTACAATTGTAATTAGGCAAGGAGCTTTCTTCCCCATAATCACTTGAAATGGCCCAAGCAATTTAGTGTCCAAGTTTCATATTCATAGAGCAAATATTAGACTGCCCAGTTACATTATTGAACAATAGATAACAATCCTAGGTCATGCTGTATGTTCTTTTTAAGTAGATGTGTAATATGGAAGATTAAAAAATACATTCTTCTGAAATTATACGGGTATGAAATTTTTCTGGCTTAGAATTGTAATTCTAACTGGAGAAGGACCCAAATTATTTGCTAACATTTTCAAACCATTGGTTGCAGGACACTGCAACCCTCAGCTGAAACTACTACATATCTTTAAAATAATCACTTAAAAATAGGAACCTATTTTATCAGGCCACTGTGAACCCATTAGGCCAAAACTAGAGCCATGGCACAATACTATGCTATCTGCTAATTGAAAAAGTTAAGCTAATATTTGCTCACCACAAAGCAGGAAAAAACATTCTGCCACTCCCATTTCAGATCCATTTCATAAGCAGTCCTTAAACATCTACTCTGTGATAAATCGTGTCTTCAAGGACCCCAAAAATCCACATTTTCCATCAAGATACATTTCCTTGAGCCCTTTGTATCAGTTCTGTGTTTCTACCCAACTGGATCCTATCATACTGCAAACTTCAGGCATGCAGCTGCTTTTCTGTCTTTGGTATTTTAAAGAAAATTAAAATGAGACTTAACACTTTTAATTAGATGTTTAATTCATGCTTTTGTGAGCCATTTCCTTCCAATCTGAATTTTGTCACACAACTATAACAGTCTCTCCACTGCCAAATTTTATTATTTTAAATGCTAACTCAATGTCTCGCAAAGAATGTGTATTGCACAATTTGTTAAAGATTTTGAAAGTGAAAGTCTCATTTGTTAGTAAAGCAGGAACGCCTAGTAACTGTCACAAGCTGTGGCTGCAAAACTATACCATGTTCAGCACAAAACCCCCTCCAAAACCAAAGGAGCCATTTAAATACATTTTATAAGGGATAGAGTAAATACAAAGTTTAAGGGACTAGTTGAAAGAGCAAATGGAGCAGAACATGGTTCTTACGCTTTGAGTGGAAGCATTTTACCACTTTTGTGTTTTCAATTTTTAAGAAACAAATGCAGGAATAGTCCTCTAAAACTAAATGAAATGGGAGTCAACTATTTGACAAAGTAGCAAAGAGCAGCCCAGTTTTCAGAAGGATCTTCCTATTCCCACTCTCCAGTGCATTCACAGAATTGCTTTCCAAATCCTTCAACAGCAGCTGAACATTATTCAGCCAAATGACATCCCCATTAAGAAAGCAACACATACCAGGCTAAATCCCACGCCTTTTCCCCTGCTGCCAGTTATTATTTCTAATCACAGGATGAGGGTAAGCAGGATTTGGCCTGTCCTCAGGCCCACATTATATAAGCTGTGTCTCAGCAAGTGGTGCTCAAGAAGCATTCTCCTCTGCCTTTTTTCCTTCCAACCTCTTATCCAGTATATCATCAGTATAACCTACAGGCTGGCACTCTTTGTTTGCTCATTGTCCCATTGCATACTATGGGAGCTATCTTTGTTGTTGCATGTTGCCTTAAGAATAGACTGCACAGGTTATGAGAGGCAACATCAACTCACATGTTTTGTGTGAATCTGCAAAGGCATCTGTTCATACTTCCAAAGGTACAGGTACTCCAGCACTATCAGTACAATAGATTGTCATTATTAATAACTACAAGAGATGCTCTGTAGACCAGCATTCCTAGTTTTGCTGCATCTGGTGTTGATGGCCTTAAATGAGCATCCCTGTTGAATCTAGCTGTTCATCCTCTTGCATGCACTTGGCTAACCTGATGATCCTGCTTGCAATTTTCTGAGCATATTGTACCGGTACAGCCTCACTGCACGTACTTGGGTTAGTCTCTTCAAACTGCAACCTTAAATTGGGATCAACAGCCATGACCCAAGCTCTGAGCTGAAGGCAGCTTCTACTCAATGACAAAGAGTTTTGAGGACTTCCTCGAGAAACTGCTGGTTCTGCCCTGCCATTAGCATCCTGCTTTAGAAAAAGGGTTTCCATGTATATTGTGGTATAAGCAGAAGGAATAACCTTTGGATAGGATGGCTGAGAGTTTTTGTACAGCTTTCAAAAGTGGCCTTCACATCCAGAATCCAGGCAGGCAAAGAAAAGTACAGTTCTGCCCACAGGATATGCTGTGTCACAATGCAGTTCGGCTAAAGCCCTGCCAAAGCAGCTGTAATCCAGAAGATGTACTCACAGTCTGGCTCTGCCAGAAATGTTTTGACCTTGTTGATGGGCATGCTTCCTCACTATTCCTCCCTTTGTGCAGACTCTGTCACCTGTACTGCAGCCAGCAGCTTTTGAGCCTGCACTTTTGGATATAAAATTATGAACTGCTATTCTTGCACTACGGAACTAACACAACAGGCAACAACTGCAGCGAAAAAAAAAACACAAAAACAAAAAAAGAAACCAACAACCAAAACCAACCCACTCTGTCTTTTCCTAAAGCTTACAGCAGGACAGGGACCTCCCCTGCTGAGTATTACATGACTTTGGCTGGGGGTAAATGCTGCCAAAATAACTACCAGTTCTATTTATCAATGTGGACATTCACAACCCAAAGGAAGTTTTATCAGATTATCAGAATCACTAACTGAAGGAAAAAGAAACATGACCAGGCAGCCTGGATAGCCTGAGAACATGCAGGTTCATATCTTCAAAGCATAGAATCATAGAATAGTCAGGGTTGGAAAGGATGTTAACATCATCTAGTTCCAGCCCCCCTGCCATGGGGAGGGACACCTCACACTAAACCACATAACCCAAGACTCCATCCAACCTGGCACTGGGCACTGCCAGGGACAGAGAATTCACAAATCCAGTGCCTCACCACCCTCACAGTAAAGGACTTCTTTATATATAACCTAAACTTCCCTTGTTTAAGTTTGAACCCGTTACTCCTTGTCCTATCAGTCCCTAATGAAGGGTCCCTCTCCAGAATCCAGAGTTCTTATCCAATCCCTTCCTATCCTTAAGGTAAGGCAAGCTTGTCATTACCCGAGTGGTCATATTTGCACTGTTTCAGGTACCACATTAAGTGATAACTTGAAAACACCACCCCCCCCCCCCAAAAAAAAAAAAAAAAAATCTTTGTAAGAATCAAATCCATAAATAACGAGAATCTGGATTTCACACCAGGTAACTATGCAAAGACCTACTGTATCAATAAGGTATTTACTTACATATTTACCTCAGTCAAGTTCTTAGCAAAGAAAGGTCGGAACCTCAGCAGTCAGAAAAGGAGACACTGCATACCTCCTAAGCCCCCAGCAGCAACACACATGTGCACAGGTTTACTTTGCAGCCTGAGGCTGCAGGTGTGCAAGGGTGCATTGTGCATACTCATAAACACCTTTAAACACGGCTTTCTCATCTGGATGGCTGAATTCAGAAACCACTCCAGACCCATCTAAAAGTCTGCTCTCAACAAGGAGCCTAGTTAAATCACTTAAGGGGAAATTGAAATCAAAGATGGCTTTCTGCATCCAGCTGAAATAGATTGTTTAGTGATAACAAAAAAATAACCTTTCAAGTGGGTTCAGGGTTCTGTAGAGGTAGAAAGGCTGGGAGCAGTCTGCTTGAAAGAGAGTAAATAATTTTGTGGGGGGAAAAGTATTTTTCTCTTTTAACACAGCTACTAATGAAATAGCAAGAGTGGTTTACAAGTAAAGCATGCAAACATTAGACTGCTGTGAAATATGCAGTTTGGTAAGAGATAAAATAATAATTGTCTTACCATCAAGACCAAGTCCCTGGACTGCCTGTAAGATCATAATCGGAGTGGTGTTGAATCATCTCTTTTGCATACCTCCATGGTGCACAGCATTCCCAGCATACCAAGAGCTGCATCCACAAGTGGGCTGGGAATCCAGCAGCAGATCCCACAAAACAAGCAAAAGCAGCCTGCATACCAGCCCAACACTACCTTGAAGGCACAGTTTATGCGATCAACAACTTCTACTACCAAGTCCTGGATGCCTCCTCTTTATCTCCCAGGAGGCACTTCCCTCCCTCCCTCCCTCCCATTAACACCTCCAAAAGGTTTAAGCTAGTTAGTGGCCAGCTGGACATTAACGTGTTGGTATAGGGGGTCGTTAGTACCAGAAGCCCTCCCCAGCTGGATGCATTTGAGGAGCTGTTCCATCAGTTCCAGACTGCCTGATAACCTCGTTGTCACCTCCCCAGGTGGCTGCAGTGAAAGTGCTGCATTTTTCTTTAGAAGGGCAGGAACCTGAAATACAACTAAATACTATCAAGTCAGTTCTGATCCAGTGTGTGGAGACCCCAGGTTAATTTGCTTCCCTTTATAAACCTGAACTTGATTTGCTTAATTTCTTTCTAGATGAACCTGAACGCTGGCTTTCAATTCTCATGGCCTCTTATTTGTTGTTTCTCAGACAGTTCATCCCTCCAGACACAAATCACAATTACCAGAGACTGAAGGGAAAGAGCCCAAATTCAAATGAATACATATATACATATGTGTGTGTGCACGTGTATATTAAGCTGCTGCCTGTCAAAGGCAGTTTAATGAAGTTGGAGGGAAGCTTTTAAATGAAGTCATGGAGAATATCAAGTGATGTGAAACAGCCTAGTTAAACACAGAAAAAACTGTCCTCCCTTTCGCTTGGCTCCTGATTTATGTCAAGCTGAAATAAATGATAATAACACAAGGTTATTAGAGTTCTCTATGATGTAAATATGAAGTGTATATATTTAGAAATCTTAAGACTTTAAAACACAGATGGAAGCACATCATCCCTAGATTCCAAAACAATTCATTTAAAACACATGCAAAGCACACCAGACTGAGAGAGCATGAGGAATAAAGACTGAAGTCTCAGAACTCTTCCTTCAAAAAGTGATATTAGTACAAAATGGTTTGAAGGCAGATACTGGCCAGTGTATAAAAATGACCAGATCATGTTTAATTTTCATCAGATCTCAAAAAAAACCTCCTGCACATTAGTTTTAGGGTTGTAAAAAGGCATAATGCCAGCAGGGCACAGAAACATGCAGCAAAGGAATGAGAGCCACCTCAGGAGCCCAGTGCCCACCCTGCTGTAATGCAGGGCTGTGTGGCAGGGGACAGCTCCGTTGCATTGCAATCGCCTGGCGAGGAAGCAGCGCTGGTGCCACACGGCTGTGTACATCCGCCCTACGCGTGTTTTTGTGCTTGCCCACATCCTGTGTGTGAACATGGGCTGTTGGGGCTGCCCTGCGAGCAGGATGTCAGTGTGGCCAGGGCAGTTTCCTCTGGCCGAATCATTTTCCTCACATTCTGGTGTGGGAAATCTCTGTAAAAAACTTCTCTGAATACACCTGAAGAACATAAATTTCGAGGGAAGTGACAGTGCTGATAGGAATTATGCCTTTTCTCAACCTCTTCTGCAGTGAAGCATCCTGAGAGTGAATATATTTGACTATAAATAATAATAAACTTTCCAGAAAGGAAATTAATATTTTCATGCATCTCGATTCAACAGACTCCAGTTTAATTCTAAACCCTTCATTTGAGAAATCAGTTGTGAGGTTGATTATATGTCAAAATATCCAAGCCAATGAAGTTATGGTGGTGCTATTTCAAGAACAAGTAGAAAGTGCAATTTAAAGAGATAAGACCAGCAAAGAACAGAGCATTTGACTGTTTTCTTCTACAGGTGACTGAAGATGTAATTACTGTTAGTAAAAGCAAACCCTTTGTGTCAGAAAGAGTGCTTACTTCAGTGACTGCAGATTAAAACACTCTAGTTAGTCCTTTTTATATTCAGGAAAAAAAAATCAGCCCATAAATTCTTTTATACTTTCAGTGCAGATATTTTTGGAGCTGCAGTAAATTTCTCATTACATATAATACACTGCTGTCTGATTATTTTTTTTTTTTATATATTTTACTTGAAATTATGTTTAAATGGACAGTCCAATTATGTCTGATTTAACGTTCTAATGTAATCCTGTGTGATTACAAGAAAGGTCTTGGGTTATTTAACAAGTGACATTTTGGACTTATTACAAAAGCGATATTGGAAGTATAGGACCTGTGGGGAGCCAATTAAACTTTCCTGGACATCATCTGCTTGTCAATGTCCTCCTGTCACTAACCTGCCACCTTGTCTATGGGAGTAACCAACTTGCAGTGCAGTGGCTGGGAAAGGGGGGTTTAGTTCAGGGGTGTATCCTTTAGGAAAGCAGAAGAGGAAGACAAAAGAAAAAGGATTTCCATTGTTTCCATTACTGTTCTTGTCAAAATGATGATCCTGTGGAAATAGCCTGGCTTCCTTATCTGTGATATCCCAAGGAGTCAACACCAGGGAGAGACTTACCAAGTAAATGCGTATGTGAATAAATCTTAAAGGTCAGAGAAGCAAACCCAGTATGTACACTGTCACCTGGACCAAGTTCCCTCCCTTTTGTACACAAGTGATGTGAAAGGCGAAATTAATGCTCCCTTCCATTCTCACCATTTTAGTGCATACCTGTGAGAATCCAGTGTACTGCCAGGCAGAATTCAGCTTGCAAAGTAAGTGTGGCTGGTACACATGTGTGAGGAAGACTGACCCTAGCTGGGCTGCCAGAGCTCAGGTAGAGAGCTACTAGAGCTGGCAATTAGAAAAGTTAACTTTCAATTGCAGATGAAGCATATTTGTTCAGTACTGGACATGGAAGTGTGTGATGACTCTGTTATAGCATCACTTCCAGGAGCAAAACTTGTGCTTGAAAATGGATTTATTGGAATTTTTATGGCTATACTTCTGGTCATGAGATATTGATTTTACAGCTAGAAATAAATGAGTTAAAAGGGGGAAAAAAATCCTAAGCTTTACTTCAGAGACCAAAGCCACCTCTGCTATAGAAGCCTTTTGCTCATATAGGCATGGTGGTATTGCTCAGTTTTGGTACAGCAGTCTTTATGAAGCCAGGCCATACAAGGAAACTTGTGTATCACTCTGGTAAAGCCACTTTCAGAAGTAAAACAGGCTTCCTAGGAGAAATGCAATTTTAGCAGAACAATTCTGTTTATATAGCAGCTTTCACTGGTGCAATTATGATGACTAGATATTACACTCCTCTTTCTCTGCACCTCAGAGGATTCATTCATGTGCCAAGGAAACCTACAGACCAGGCCAGAAGCAAAAGTTGAGTTAATTAGAATACAGATAAGCTCTTTATGACTTACCTCTGTTTTGCCACTCTTATTACACAAGCAAAATGAAAGTCATCTCATTATGCTAGAAGCCATACCAGCACTCAGCTTCCTGCTACTGGTTTCTAGCTGGAAACCAGCTACAGTAATGGATGTAGTGAAGAACAGGCAGGTACAGACAGGGAGAGATCAAGGGAGCAGCCAATCATCACAGGAAATATGATAATCTTTTGATCTGTTGTTGTATCCAAATCATTTAAACATCGCAACTGGCAACAACAGTATCACATGAAAACCCTCATTCTGCCTCAGCGTGCTTTGCAACCATTTATATTTTCCCTTTCAGCCCTCAGAAATCTTATGCTCATGTTATTTCTTTATTGCTTGTTTGTTTTTCTCCCTTTCACTGCAGACTAGCTCTGCTGGTCCCACTGTCTGACGGTATTAGCACTCATCAAGTTCAAAGCAGATACACTTTTTTAGGACATTCACACATGAGCTATTTTTCACTCTGGATTCCCTCTACCTTGTTTTGCCCCATAACTTTTCCCAGTGCAGTGATCAGCCCGTCCTCCAATCAGGTTTACAACCTCTCCAACAGTAGTGCTCCATAGGTCGGCCCAGGTTGCTGCAGGATCATGATGATTTTATGCCTCCAGCCTGCCACTTCCCACTGCCCCTAACTACCAAGGACTAAGTGGAAGTCCCATGGTTGTTTGTAAACTGGCATGTCTAGTACAGCCAGCAGGCTAGCTTGCATAGTAAATTTAATGTATTTCATACCTAAGTAGAAGTGTCAACTGTTAAATCCATTCCTTGCTAAAAATAAAAGCTACATAATAAGCCTGATACTGTAGATCACTTTAAACCAGATACTGTAATCCCCACTTGAGACAGATACATGACCTATTAAATTAAACATAGATTCCCTCAAATTGCATGCAGAACCGCTCTCAGATCAGACTGACTCCATTACTTTACCCTGTAAATAGAATTATTGAACTTCTGTATATATTCAGACATGATGTATATAGTCACTTACCAGCTTTTGTATATGCATGTTGTATTAGCAGAGGTGTGCCTTGAAACAAAACCAGTGTTGGTATTTTCAAACTGAAATACCTGATAACAACTCCCTAAATACATAGTAATTTTGTTAACAAAATAGGTCGTTATTTTCTGAATAGGTGACATCTATGGGAGGTGAGGGGGAAAAAAAGCCATGTATACTAAGGTGCTGGTAAATTATTTTGGACACCAACATTTGAAACAAATCTTAACGACTATGAAAAGCCCCACAGCTTGGGAATGCCTTTGTTTGAATAATTCCATTGAAATCTTATAGATTTTTTTTTATTCCCTGGGAAAAAAACATATTTCTGTAGAATTCGGAGCTCAATAAACTCTCTTGTAGTTGCATTTTACAACTTTCTAGCTGTCTATACTATGACAATGAAGTGTAGATTTGGTGATTTATCCAACAGAAATGTTGAGAAGAGCACTAAGATGA
The DNA here is from genome assembly GCF_028554395.1 of Pezoporus wallicus. Lineage (NCBI taxonomy): Eukaryota > Metazoa > Chordata > Aves > Psittaciformes > Psittacidae > Pezoporus > Pezoporus wallicus. The sequence continues at coordinate 245,862 of NW_026641508.1, read as the reverse complement.
CACCAGGAAAGAAAATAGCCTTGTGACCTGGTCTGGAACAAGGTTTTGATCACACCACTATGTCAACCTCATCTTTTCATGGCTCCTGAGGTGGACAGAATGAGTACTGTCTTCATGTGGATTACTGCAGAAGGAAAGAAACAGGTTATGCATATTTTATGCCTGTGTGACACCTACTTAGTGTGCTTTACCACTTACTGAGCATGGGCTGGACAGTCCATTATATCATTATATACAGGGTTAAACCAGATTACTGCTGAGTACCCACACCCAGTGTTTCACAGCTGCGCTCTCCCTTTGGCACACAGTCAGGGCTTTCTTCCAACATAGCTCAGCAAAACTGCTACCTCCATGTCTTGCAGCAACTCTCATTTATTTATTCAGATTTATTACCACACCTATCAAGCTTTTCACTTTTATATGCTTTTTTTTTCCTTTTTTTTTTCCCCTGATTTCATTGCCTCAGCTGTTTTTCTGAGGGCTCACAACAAAACTGGGGCTCTTACAACTCTTCTGGAGTGCTGGAGCAGCTCTGGTATTCCCACATAAAGCTCCAAATTGAGAATGTCAAATGGGATCAAATGAATCTGAAAAAAACAGCCAGCTGACCGAACAACTAAGCAGGTTAGGTGAGGCCACCAGCCAGGTGGATGCAACCAAATAATGCTCACACTTCTAGAATGAGGGTAAATCAAGATGATGCAGTCTGTAGCAATATTATAAGGGTAGTATTTTCCCACGCACTGAAATGAAGCTCTCTTGAGCAATTCCTGCAGTGGATGAGTCATTGTCTGTCTTGGATGGTTTATCCAGAATAATTTCTGTTCAGCAAGAATAGGGAAGAAATCTTATTCTCCACTGCATGTGAGCCCTCATATTTGCCAGTACCGTGCTGATGCTATACCTTATTTTGCTTCACAGTCACACTCAAGTTATATCAAGGTGTCTCTCAATGAGTCCGCAGTTTTCCAAACAGTATTTCCATGTTTGGAAGCAAGGAACCTGACTGTACTTTATTTTTGTGCAGGAGGATCTGCTCCTGAGTAGTGTGTTATGCATCAGGGACTGAAGCTATACAGGTAGTAGTAACAGTTCTGTGTTTGGGGAACACCAGCTGATGGCAGTGGGAAGTGTGATGCCTTTCTCAGAGGTCACAGCATTGGAGAGTAGCTGTGACTGGCAAGAGCTGAAGCCATTCTTCCATGAGCAGGTGTGAAGCCAGCATATATACTGGTGAAGCCACTTCAGAGATATGCTTCGGCAATAAGACATGACAAGCTGTGAATTAGAGTGCATTAATTCAAGCCTAGCATATTGTCAAGTATGGGGCCAAAGGGCTAAGAGCCATCCATACAACTAGGTGTGAATTAATTCACATTAGTTCACACACTGAAGTGTCTTATTGTGATAATAGATTTAATACTCCTAAAATGTTATTTTAAAATATCTATATATTATTAAGATATAAGACTTATGCCTCCTGAACACTAAATTTTATCTCAATGAAACCATTGCTCAAAATTCTTATTAACCCAGAAGGTCACTCAATTTCTCCTGCCCATTTCATAATAATAAATAGTATAAACTATTCAGACCATTCCATCTCTTTGTTACAGGAACTATCACCATCAAAAGGGAAATCCCTTTTCCTGTATGTAAAATTAATGCTCAAGTATGTGGTTGGATAAATGTTTCCTGCATTTAGATGTTCAACCATATGTTTCAGGATTTCTCTTTGCTAAGTGAGTGCTAGCTATCATTGAGTGATTACGTGCAAAAACCAAACCAGGAGGAAAGGTGCCTGTACACAAGCTCTAATCAATGAACTTTGCTACCTAACAATTCATATTTCCAAAGTGCTTGATTTGAAATGAAAGTCATTATGGATGTGCCAATTAGTAAGAAAAATACATTGAGCTTTTGTCTCTTGCCAGTGGAGGTCAAGGTACTCTAATTTTAATAGAGTGTCATCCAGAGAAGAGCCAAAAAACAGACTGGGTGCAGCCCAGCCCTGAGGAAAGTCTGTTAAAGCTGATGGGAAATGCCCAGAGTGGGTCAAACTCATTCATTTCTACCAGGAACGAGTTTGGTCGCCTGGGAACAGCTAAATTTTAAATCCATTTCTGGTTTTTGTTTTGTTTTGTTTTTAACTTGGGCTTCCGAGCTGTTTATAAGAGAAAATGATATAGTAAATTATGTAAGATAAATGATACAGTCTGGCAGTGTGAGAAATCTACTATTCGCAACTAATTCTAATTTTTTAAGCTACTGTATGTCATAGCTAAAGCAGCACATGCTATCACTGAGCTGTCTTTGAGATTTACTACTTGTGTTAGTATTTCATCTCTGGTTTGTTTAAAATGTTTGGGGGGCTTGAGTCTGTGGTGCTGTGCTGAGGCTGTGAGCTGCATGTAAAAGGCTGAAAATGCCCTTCTGCAGCTGGGTGGGTGAGCAGAGAGGCCTGCAGTGGAGACTGAAGTAAATGACCAACAGTCATTTAAATGTTTCTGTATCAAAAGACAGCTGTGTCAAGGTGTGACACTGGAAGGCCTTGGCATGGCTGAAGACAAGGTTTTGTGGACCTGAAGGGAGCAAAAGCCGTCAGATCTGAGGCTCAGTACAAAGGCACCCATGAGAATATGCACCCTCCACACACTGGCTAAGCAGACCTGTCTCCTCTTCAGACAGAAGGCTTCCAAGCAAAGGTTTTTACATTTTATTGATCTTTGCCTTTTATCTTCCTCTGCAGCAAACCTTTCCAACAGCACAAACACTTTATTAGACAGTTACACTGTCGTGGCTGCTGTACGCTCCTTACAGAGTACACCTTTTCAATGCCATGCCGATTTTGCCTTATAAAGCAAGTTAATAAATTATATAGTTATGAGCTTTGATTGCATCACGTTCAAACTGCTCTCTCCGAAAGGCTGTGTTACCCAAGATATTAGCGGAGAGCACTGCTCTGACCTCATTTACTGGGCAAGCAGAACACTGCCGAGCCACAGACCCCAGAGCATAGTGAAACCATTGTCTCCTTCCAGGACAAGCCACGGAGCCTGAACCGCAGGAGCATAACCTTGAAAGTCCGTTAGCATTTCAGGCTGTGTTACATGGGTAAGTAGTGAAAGGAGACAGTATCTAAGCATCTGGGAGAAAAGTCTATGACAGGTTTATTTGATATTTTTACTGGAGACCATACAATTACTGGAATACCTGGATTTATTTGAATGGAAGTATTATAAAAATATTCTCTCCAGTGGTTTCCTGCATGGAAAGGAAATTTCATTTTGCAGCCAAAATTTTGTCAGAGGGTCACAACCTCTTTCTCAATGCTGAAAAACTGTTGGAGCTCACCCTCTAATAAAACAAAAGTCTTCCAAAGAGATTAACCCCACTTGGCCCATGATGGTGGGTCCCTCTATGCCATGCAGTGTACAGGGCTGGGGTGAGCTTTCTCGTCACAACCCTGTGGCATCCTCACCAGGACCTACTCTGGGGCTCGATGCTTGGCAAGACAAGCACAAAGTGGAAATACAAACATGAAATGTACTTTAACCCTGTTTCTGAAAGCAGCAAGCTCCTGGTGAGGGAATATTGTTCTAATTGCCACACTGGCATGCACTGGGGGGTTTCAAAAAGCATCACAAGTACAGCTGAGGAGAAAAGGTACAGGATCTTGTGCAAAAAGCCAACCAGTGTTTATTTTCTCATGGAATTACTTCTGGTGGTTGCTTTCTGAGTGAAACCTTTTAAACATGCAAAACATGCGGCTAAAACAGGAATTCAGAAGTTCTGGTCTGCACACCTTGAAGTGAAACTGAAAGTTTCGTTTTGGAAATCTCAATGGCCTGGTACAGCCTTTTGTGGAAGCAGCTGCTGTGGCCATCTCTGTGCTACTGTGCATAAGAAATGCAAGTTAGGGACAGAACAATTTGTCCCCCCTTTTTTTTTTCCCGCATCTAAATTGCCAGACTAGATCAGAGCTCAAGTCCACGTAGTCTGGTTTCCTGTCTCTGATAGCAGCCAGAACCAAATGCCTCAGACAAAGGCATTAAGAAATCTCAGTTTTGGCAAAAAGGGAACAATTTAAGCAACTCCCTTCTCCCCCTGATGGGTTCATCTTACTCTCTATGAGTGGGAAAGTGTTTGAAACTCTGAGGTATGAGCTTTTACATCCTTTCCACAACTCTCTTAGCATTAATTATCATAACTCTGGCACCTCTAAAAACTTGTAACATTTGGCGCTGTGTCTGTAGTAAAGTGTGTTGAAAGAAGAGAACAGGGCTTCTAAAAAAGCTGAGGCACTGCTGGGATTATTGACTCAAGGACCTTAGTGAGGGAACATAACACAGGGTCATCTTTCCTAGTAATAACATGGGTGGTTGACTTCCCAGCATAAGGAAAAACTGGAAAAGTTGGAACTCATGTTGTTCTGGATAGAGCCCAAGAAGTTACTGGAGATTTACAATTAGATCATGCAGAAACCGTGGGCTGATTTGGTTTCATTTTTTCAAACAGATGTTGGAGAGGTCCCACAAGAGGTGGTGTGGAGGGTGGCTATATTAGTAACTGAAGTTAAGTGTAGCTAATTCCAATTTAATACTGTATTTTATGCTTTACAGTCTCTCCTAAGTGTAAATACCAAGCATATTAATTATTCCATGGTAATTTTCTAGCTTTATAATTAAGTCGTTTTCCTTCAAAAGAACCTATAGAGTTGTGACTCAGATTTTCAGCAGCCATTTCTCCTATTGGCAGCCACATTATCTATTCCATTGTCACTGATGGGCTCTTCTGACTAAGAGGGAAAGTGACAGTAACATCTATATCAGATCATCTGGAATGGGCCAACTGCACATTGCATTAAAATATGAAGTGGAGAGCAGTCCTGTGGGGCCAAGGTTAACTGTTCCTTCCCGTCTGTTAATTCCTGTCATTCCTGGATGCAATCTGTAAGCTGTCACGCATCACAAGCATTTGCAGAAGATATGTGAATGACCAAAAGCTGACCACAGCAAGACAAATACAAGCTGGTTTGGGACTATTGGTTAGTGTGGGTTTATACAATAGAATTTAATTCTCTTTGGGGACACTGGAGACTGTCTTGGGCTGGGGGATGGCACGTGAAATACTATCTGATAGACTTTCTCAGATTGTTCATCTTATTTGCTGTCTGATGTTCATTTCTGCTTTCCTGTGCTTGGGTACTGATGGTACCAGCCTGGCTTTACCCAATTGTCTTTAAGGACAATTATTTTTATGTGGTTATATCTTTAATTATACCATACAGTTACCAGGAAGCAAGCAGACTCTTTTTCCCACTGTTCACTAGTAACAAAACCCCAGTATCACCACCAGCACTAAACATTGCAATCAGGAATCGTATTACTTAGAAAACAATCTCATTTCCTTTTTCCTAAAAAAATTCCAAATAGAATAAAACCAAAGCATGGTTTTGATGTTCTCGGGTGTTTATTCTGTAAATACTGGAGGACAGAGAGAGCCCTAACAGGGAAAAAGATCAGCTGGACAATCAGCACCTCACAGAGTTCCCTCTGGTTTCCCTCAAGTCCTGCACACAGAGCACAGACTGAGCAAATCCCACTGTGGCTGACTCCATCTTCTTCAACAGACACCTACCAAAAATAAATTCTCCCATGCTTTTGACAACACACAAACAAGCTTCTAGAAGTTTTGCAGTGGTATCAATGTCCTCTCTAAAAATAGAGCTTCAGCTCTTACTGAGCATAACATCAGGAAACCATCATCACATAATAGTTGTTCAACATGCTGACATGGTGCTTCTCCCATACTCTTGCACTGAAGATTAGCCAACCCTTTCATTCCTCCATTAGTCACCTGTCATATTTAGAAGATAATAACCACAAAATAAGCAACCTGTTGACTCTTGTAGCATTTCAACATGTCTGTACCTCATAGCACGGCTGTAAACTGTTAATATTTGTGCTTCTAAAGCAAAGGACTTAGGAGCTTCTGACACATTCTTCCTGTCCCACCTCAGTGTAGACAGCTGTGCTGCACAGCATCCACTGCCTGTAGGTGATTAAGGGTTGATGCTTAATCAACCATGGTTCTCTTTTATAAAGTTCAGTGGGAACTGAATGTACTCACAGCCTTGAGGCTGAGGCTTGAAATGGCTGAGCTAACCTTTAGACACCTCTGAAAGTCTGCTCTGGTGTGTATTTAGTAAAGTGAAATGAAGACTATAGAATAATCAATCCCTCTATCCTGTGACAGGTCAATTGCTTATTTTAGAACTGTCTTGGCTGGTTGATTATTTAATTTCCTTGAAAGCAAGAAAAATAATCACTGTAGAAGTTGTTAATGTACTCCAGGTGAAATGCAACTGGACTGTTCATTCCAATATTCACGTTAGCCAAAATATGCTCGCAGTTTTGTGTTTTTAGCCTTTGCTTCTTCCATGTCACAAAATAATTAAAAAAAAAAGATTAAATATTTTGAACTATTGAATTCTAATTTAATAATTGACTTGACATTTCAATTCATTAGCTTTCAACCTGAATTGAAATTTATTCCACGGTCCTTTTCTTAATTTGTTATGTTCCAACTTTTCTGTTTATATGATTTTCACTAAATGAAGAAATCATTAACCAGTGCTTTAATTGAATGTTGTGCTTTGTATGCAGCACGCTACAATTGGACTCTGGGTGTATTCACTATAAAACAGCCAAAACGTGGAATTTTACTTCCCTTGTTTTGCCAAATTTCAGTACAATTTGGGATTTTCATAAAGCTTTTGTAAAAGCACAGGTTCACATGCACTTACATAATGTTGATGGAATCATAAAAGGAAGCTGTAATTATACTGTCAAATTTATTTCATTACTTCTGTGCATTTCTAGCAATATTTAGAGCTGCTTTATTTTTCTGTTACCAGATAAACCCAAGTTAATTGCAAACTGTGTAAATTAAATAATCAGTTACTCTCTACATGCCATGCCCTTTCACAGCTTCTGAACTGTGGTAAAAGAATACCGCTTGCCCTTTGGTGCTACTTCCGGGGATGATTTTGGGTGAGTTATAAATGCCAAATTGGCATTTCAGGCCCCTATATCTACACCATACATGCTTTCACCACCACATTTCACCACACGGCTGTCAAGGAGGAATGTAGCATTCACTTGGGCTTCACCAGAAAAGCATTCCACTGCCAGCAATGCTTCCATCTTCCCAGAAGTTGATATATTTGTATCTCGCTTTTCCTTAAACTTCCTTGGGGTGCACAAAGCAGATGTTTGTGACTCCTTTACAGGGCACATGCCATGCCATGTTACACTATATTACACCAAAGTTCTCAGGTATATTATACCTGAGTTTGATTTCTTTCTGAGTTCAAAGAAATCCACGTAGCCCACATTTTCTGCTATTTGGACAAGGGGAGCTCTCAGGATCATCTCTAGACCTATTTTGATGGTAAGTATGCACAAGAATAAAAAACACCCATAAGCAAGGGTGATCATGACTACCTGAGTGTATTGCTATCCTGATCATCGGTTAAGTGGAGAGGTTTGAGCTCTGCTCTTCACTGTTTCATGTTTATAAGCACTACCTTTGTATTTCTAGGAGTACTACACAGCCATCTAATTAAACACAAACCAGTTTTCTTCAATTAGTATTACAGTCAAGTGTTTTCTTTACCTGTGGATTGAAACAGGCATGTATTTTTCATCCCATGACTGCATCTACATTAATGTTCTTGCAGCACAGAACACAAAGGCTGAGTTATTCAGAAGGAGAGGTATGGCCATGGAAAGGATCCAAGCTAATCAAAAGGAAGCAACTGCAATTATATAATCAAACAGTTATATTTTAATTATAATTGTTGCCACAGGGAAGCCCAGGATTACTTTGTGTGATCCTCTGCTTAAATGTTTATTTCTGAAAAAAAAAAAAAAATTATAAGGCATCTATGGCAATTTCATTATTAAGAAACTAAAAAGAATCTATAGTTAGCTAAGGGACCAGTGCAATTACCTACATCATCTTTCAGAACAGCAAAATGTAATAATAAGCCACAATGAGAAACTAGAGCCTTAGAAATGAATCAGATGGCACTAAAAGAGATTCACTGACAGGGAGCTCAGGGCTTACTGAGCTGTTATTTATTAAGGGCTAGATTTTTTAAGCTACACTAGTGAAAATAGAGCAACAAAAAATACTGCATCAGAATTAATTGTACAGATTCACTCTTCAAGCAAAAATAGTCTATCAGGAAGTAGTCTTAAAATGAAGCTTGGAATATACAGAGTTTAATTCATCTCCCTAAATCTCCAGGGAAACCATCATTTCTCTGACCGAGGGCTGAGCACAACTCAGACCCCCCTCCTCTCTACAGTCCACATCCCACCCTCTTCTATACAGCCCTCTGGATGGTCAGGGAAACTCCTCTGGAGTTTCCTAGCAGAGCTGTGCAAGTGTGCTTTGATGAATATCCACATTCAAGCTTTTCAGATCCATAAGACAAGCATTTTGACTTTTAACAGGATGGTTGAGTGAAAAGAAGGTTTTCAGTGAGAATCTATCAATTGCCATTGCAATCCAAGTGAACAACAATTCGATTATAAATTGGGGATGTATCTAATTTGATTTTAGAGTGTTGATGGAGTTAGGTTGTCATTAGGGAGCAGAGCTCAGGCCTTCTCCTGCCCTCACCTCATTTCCCCTTCGATGCAGCCGACACAGGTTATCAACAGGCACCTTGCAGGCTGGGGCCACAGGCAGAGTACTCTGACAATCTGGCCATATTCCATATCCTATCACATCAGAATACAAATAAAACAGGCCTTCATAAATTGTACATGACAACAGAGAAGAAACTTCAAGAATGCACCCCATAGCTTGCAGAGGACTCGTTTTGTCTTTTTGAAGTAGGATTGTGCTCCACAGAAGGTAAAGAACAAACCAACTATGCCTAACACCTGAAGAAATTGTATCTTTTCTGAATGTGTGGTATATCAATGGGGAAATTAAAACTGCACTGAAGAATGTAGGAAAAAGAGAAGTTTTATTCAGTAGTAAGACATCTACTTCATTTTGGATAGGAACAGCAGAATAACTCTCTTGAGAAAGCTTTTGTTTTATTTTTAGGGTTGCTTTTTGGGAATAAGATTGAACCAGAGAAAAGCATTTTCTTTTATTCTTACCCAAATTGTCATCACTCCCTACACACTTTTACATCAGTAGCATGATTTGGCTGTTCTTTGGTCAGCCTTTTCACAATCCCAGTGACTCATCTTTAGAACTGACCCATCACTGAAAGGCTCTGGCCTCAGGGGAGACATTTCATCTAAGTCCTTTGGTTGGAACAGGATTTTCCACACACTGATTCAGACCCCAACAGGACAGTATTTTAAATCTCCTGTTCACACCCTATCCCCCACTGTACACAGAGATTTTTCTCAAAGATAAAAAAAATGATCTGACAATCATGGAAATCCAGACAAAAGAACCACAGACACAAATGTTGGTTGACGAGAAGCTCAACATGACCAAAGATGTGTGCTTGCAGCCCAAGAAAGCCAGCTATATCCTGGGCTGCATCAAAAGAAGTGTGACCTGCAGATTAAGGCAGATGATTCTCACTCTCTACTCTTGTGAGACTCCACCTGCAGTCCTGCATCCAGCTCTGGGGCCCTCAACACAAGAATGATGTGCGAGTACAAAGATGCTCGAAGGGCTGGAGAGGCTCTGCTATGGAGACAGGCTGAGAGAGCTGGAGAAAAGAAGTCTCAGGGAGACCTTAGAGCAGCTCCAGTGCCTAAAGGAGCTGACAAGAAATCTGGAGAAGGACTTTTGACAAGGGCATGTAGGGCAAGGAGTAATGGTTTTAAATGGAAAGAAAGGGCATTTAGATTAGACATTAGGAAGAAGTTCTTCCCGTGAGGGTGCTGAGGCCCTAGCACAGGTTGCCCAGAGAAGCCATGGCTGTCCTGTCCGTGACAGTGTTCAAGGCCAGGTTGGATGGGGCTTGGAGGAACCTGGTTTAATGGAAGGTGTCTCTGCACATAGCAGGTTGGAACTAGGTGATCTTTTGACCCAAACCATTCTATGATTCTACATTGAAGAAAAAAAAATAATTAGAAGATTTAGTTAGATGCACTATTTATGCAGAAAGGACACAAAAAGAAACATAATATGGATCCTTAATGTAAATTTTAATTGCGTTCTGCAATAAGTAAACTTTAGAAACCACCAAAAAGTGCTCTAATAGCAGGTTCAGACCAGCCTTTGTACACCTCATTGCCTTGAGAAAATTTACATTTTGTGTTCAAAAATAATTGCTAGCCTGAATCTTAACATGTCTTGGTCTGTAGATTAACCTATGCAAGTGCTTCTGCTATTGCTACTGCTGCAAAAACAGAACTATTCCAGGAGGCTACTGGAAACATTACAGATGGAGAAGGAGTTTTCGGATAGTTCTTAATATCTTATTAACTCCTTAACCATGACATCTAACATATCATCTTCTAAAATCTACTCACAGTGAACCCTTAGCTGTACATCCTGTTCTGCTTCTTATGCAATTGCTTGTAGCTTTACAACTATTGTTTTCTCTTGAACACAGCCGCTCAGAAAAAAATATTTCATGCTTATAATATAATTTGTTTTTTAAAAGTTATTTCTTGGCTGAACCACTGCCAAATAGCTGATCGTTTCACTTTGTAGTTTCATTTAACATTGGCTTTATATTACAGAAAGCACACAGAAAAAAAAAAAACCAACAAAAAACATAGAAGTCTTAGGGCAAGATTTTGCTCACCTTCTTCATATGCAGGCTTATATTATTCTAGGACAACCCCACTTTGGAAATCTACCATATGCAACAGCATCATTTAATTACCAGATAATTACTGCCTTCAACAAGAACCTTTTCTGAACAATATCTGCTCAGCCTGGAGGCCTGGGGGAATAGCAGCAACCACTACAGTTTCCCCATTTTATACATGAGTCTGTGCCAAGCCCAGCACAAACCTTGGAAGGATTTGAGGAAGAGTCGCTGTTACCTCATTTCTGCCATCCCACCCTGAGTGCCAGCTATCAGTCTCTCTGTTCCATCCCCTTCCCCTAATAGTCTCCCTAAACTTCCTCTGTGCACAGAACCAACAGCAGGACCCTGCTTACAAAAGGATTTGAAAATGGTCCTGTTCGAACATTAATGTGTTTCCTCTTGTTCTGTGAGCATCATGGTGCTTCCAAACTCAGTTTTGCTGTCACTTTCTTAATGTTAATGTTATAATTAATGCCACAACATTAAATGTTACCCATCTCCTGGGCTTGTAGAACAACACCCAGGACTTTGCAGATAGGCATTAAGCGCATCTTTGTTTGCAAGCTCTCTGTAAGATATGACCTTTCCTCTGGAAATAACACAGCCGCAAACCTATCATCCCACATGCAGGCAAAACAGGCACAGCCAGTTCATTTACATAACCTCAGCACAAGCTCTCTTTCAAATCTTTGCATTAGATTGAACTACATTTACAGCATGCTTTTATGATATAATGAGGGACCATATGCAGTTATAGAAACTATAAGCCTTCACAGGGAGGTTCTAAATACATTATCCAGCTATCGTGGCCAGTCCGAGTATATAATTTGTTTTGTCTGGTGGTGTTCTAGTAAATCTGCCCATGGTTTGGTGTAAAGGACTGTAAACCATCTGTCACTCTTCAATGTTCCTAACCACAGGCAGGGCACACCTTGTTTCAGCACTGTAGTGAGAGCACATTTTTTGATGGACAGATACTGAACACTTTCTGAAAGCTGCCTACCTTCTGAGTGACTCAGGTTGGGATCAGCACTTGTATCAGATTTTAATTTTTCATTTAAGTCACATTAAAAGACATTGAGAAAAAGACCAGGTCACCAGCTGTCTTTTATATCCTGGTTTCACTGACTGTGGTTGGAGAAGGTCTGTGGTATCCCAGAAGTGCTGTTTTACCACTTCCATTACTTTCCCCTCAACAATAAAAGCTGAGTCAGCTTTGATGTTCTGGTCTTAATTGCCACAGCATGTTGTGTCCCACAAGACAGAATATGGCACAACTGGTACATAATTAAAAGAAAAACACCAGGACACTCGAAGGACAGGTTGATACAACAAAAGGGAAAGCAGGCAAGCGACCACATCTGCTCCTGACAACTGGACCCTTTGTTTAGAGATTAATGTATATAATAGGTTTGGGATAGAGTTTGAATTAACAGATAATTAAACAAAAGTTCATGAAAAGGTGTAAGGCACATATCTAGTCTGTCTTGCCATTGGGGACAGGGCTGCAACATATTGTAAGGTACCTGATCTTTCCAGTGCTTTCTTTCCAATGTTTTCCATGTCACAGGTTTCAAATAAAACCCTGAAATGGGACAAAAAATTAAATTGTCAGAATTGTTTGCTAACTGAAAACAAAAAACCATGAAGCTGGTTCAGGTTAATTCAATATTTTGATTTCAGTCCTTTTTTTCCCCCTCTCCATTCATCTTCTAAGTTGAAGTTAATCACCCAATTTTCTCAATAGAAGATCATTTGTAGTAGGGGCATATTTTGACAGGAATATTTTGAGTTCTGAAATTCCATAAAACTGAACTTATTTCCAAAACATTTTTGATTTGATAGATTAGCATCTCTCAAGGGTATGAAATGAAACACAACACAAAGCTTTATGGAGAACATTTATGCCATACAGTCCCACATAATGCAGAGAACAGTGTCCGCAGGACCACAATCCTGCTGCACAGGAATGCACAGTGCAGATACCACCCTATCCCTGTCCAACACAACAGGAGACGATAGCAGAGATTTTTAGGGGGGTAGATAAACAGCAGTGTGTTCATAGGAGGTAGATAAACAGCAATGTGTTCAGCTAAATAGAGCTTTTGCCCACGTCTTGTTTTTCTTGGCAATGGATTGGATCATCCCATCCTCTTTAAGGATCTTCCTTGTCCCTTCAGAGGTTCTAAGCTCATTTCTGACAAGTACTGGAAATAACTATTTGCCTCTGTACCCCTTAAAACTGTGCTATGTGAGTCAGTGCAACCACCAACCCAAACGTGGTGTGGCTGTATCTACTTGTCTGTCTCCACAGTCCACATACACAACAGCCCTGTGTCCTGCACATCTTTTACCAACCCACAACCATGTGCTGCATTTCTCAGCCAAATTCTTCTTCACCTACAGCTTCAAAAGTTCATAACAGAAGATCTCTGCAATAGTTTAGCCTCCCTGGGATGACACAATCAGTAATGGCCACTGACTCCTAACTTGTCAGAGCACACTCCATTTCCATGTAATTGAGAAGCAGACTAAGTTGCACAGATTATATGGCTGGTTTAATGAAGTTTAGTGAAACGAGCTCATTAATGCAGCTTTCGAAGGAACTTCCATTTTCTACATCGCAAGGCATGATTTTACAATCTTTCAGCACTAACACTAAAATCATGGATTCTGCCATGCTGCCAAATCACAGAGTGCATGTGGAAACTCCAGAAGTTCCTCTAATTGCTTGTAAAATGCAATTGCCATCCTCTACTTATGTGAGACGGGGGTGCAACTGGCATTTCCCTAACTGTGGATGGGATTTCAGGAGTACAATGAGCAATGCAGAACTTACTTTAAATTAAAGAATTGGGAAAATCAGAAAGAAACTGAGTTTCTAATGATATATACACGCACACACACTTTCAAGGTTTTTAAACACTCCCAGTAGAGTACTTACTGTATGACTTCTAATTTCTATCCCACAGTTGTTTTATCACACCACATGAAATCTCCCAAGGTGGTTTTGAAAAGAGGTGTTTTCTTAGCTTGTCAGTGCAGCACTTCAGAAAAGCAAGCAGGTGCTGCTGTGGAGGGGAACACTGGAATAAAATGCCTAGCACAAAGATTTCTCGTGGTTCTGTAAGATACCCAGGAGTCAATTAACCTGCTTATAGCTTGTTGTACAAAGAAACAATCCATTGTCTTAGACAGAATGGAAATTAATTCTTTCTTCACTCTCTGTTGGCAAGATGGCACTTGTGAAGTTGTTATCAGAACAGGAAATGCCCATTGGAATGATAAAATGTGTCATCAGATCATTGGCCCAGGTACCTGCCTTATTTTATTTCAAACGTGAAGCCTCTTGGAGGTGGTTAAATCTCTCCAGATGGTTGCTTTAAAATAAAGCCCACCTAGCTGCATGTAATGTAAATCAAGATGAGGCAGGAAGCAAAATAGCTTTGGAGATGGCCATTGTAAGGCCTCACATCATGTCAATATGGAAAACAGCAAACGAAAAGGATGAGCTAAAAAGAAGAGCTTGTACTTGAGAGAAGGTTATTTTCTTGCTGACTGCAAGCAAACAGATGGGCAGGGATGGATGACAGAAAGCATGCTCCTAGTCTTTTTATCATTGCTTTTTGCCATGAAGTTGGGACATTAACACACCCGTGTATTAATGCAAAACCAAAAATCTATCAATGGTAAAGAGGCTTAACAAGGTTCCTTTGAAGGAAATGGTGGTAATGCTCTAGCTTTTAAAAAAATTAAAAGCCACTTGTGAAGAAATTGCATAAGCAGACTCTGTTTGCCCTTACAGCCACCCAAACTCATGGCAGAAGCAACAGGCAACAACTGGGACATTCCTGTTACCCTTCTCGAAAGGGGAGCAAGCTGCAGGCAAATCTTCATTTTAAGAAGGTATCATCCTGAAGCACCTCTTTGTCCTATTGTGTCCCATAGAAACCAGGAAACCCAGCTGGCAGGGGAAGGAATCTTGTTCTGAGGAGCAAGCTTAACCAAAGACAACAGCAGAAAAGATCACTTTTGCTTTAAAAGTACTCTCTAAAACATTCTTTGGCTAAAATACTGAGGTCAAATGGATAGCCAGTTCACATCAGAAAAGGTAGTAATTATCTTTAGCTCTCCAAATAAGCATCAATCACTGCTTAATTAAGGCCACAACGTAAATGGGCAGCACTAGACTTCTCTAGAGAGGAAAAGCCCATGTTGTGTATAGTTATTTCTTTTTCCTAACATGTGCTTTGGTTTATATCCACATACAGGGGCTTGGGGTGACAAATAACATCATTACTGGAAAAGAGTAAACAGCTCACAGAGAATAATTTACATGATTTAATATAGCTTCACTTTCTATTCATAGAGTGTATGTAAACAGGTTGTGATTTTCTCCAATTATTCAATTGAATTAACTTGACAATATGTATATATATTAACTTGTTTACATTCTTTTATTGTGAGGATTAGTTGCAAAACACAATACCTGAGATTTAAGCTCTGCTGGTCCACTGACCCTTTTATTCATACGAAAGTATTTCTATCCCCTCTTTAGATAGGTTGATATTGAGGATGAGGAATCACCTTTCCTATGTTTGTTCAGCACCCAGAGCAATTTAGTTCCAATCCTCCCCAGAACATGTGTGTCCTACCAAAACTAGAATTTATGAGGACAACTATGAAACTGTTATGAATTCTAATTTCACATGCATTTGAATGCCAGGATCCTAGCATTATGGCATGGATCTATGACCATAATAGAAGAATTACAAAGCAAAAGGTAGAAGTACCCCAAACACTGAAAGGGATTAATGCCTCCAATATTCATACTCCTCTTCACTGGTTAAATGGAATAAAATGTTTGGCATTGTTGCTGGGAAAAAAATGCAGTCTTTCTCATAAAGAGTCATTCTATCAGTCACTGAGAAATGTGACAGTCAGCCACCATAAAACAGAATAGATTTTAAATTATTCTCCTGAGACTAAAACAACTAGCATTTTATTTTCCTTGAACATCTTCGGTGTTTCTGCTTGGTTTATAGAATTTAGCTATAAAATTATTTCTCTAATATTTTTTCTGATCTCTTAAATTTCAGAGACATGGAGGGAAAACGTTGCCCAGCTATCCTAGGTTCTCTTGGGTTTCTGACAGTTGTAGGAAATCGATGAGAATGGAAAGCATAGTGCCAAAGATGATTCCCCCTCTGCATAACCTTATATGCTTTTCACTCTTACTATTTCTACATAAGACCTTCGAATAAATGGTGGAGGAGAAATCAAGAGAGAAAACTGACTCTTATAGTGCTGATGACAATAAGCCCCAGAGATTAGTTAGAGTTTATCTCATCACAGATGGTGATCCCCCAGAGGAGACTTGGACCCTGGGGCATCTAAGTGTTATGCAAACACAGAGCAGAGATGGTGGCTGTCCCACAGGGTTTTCAGTCTGAGTAATCGCTTTCTGTACAATTACCCTCGTTCAAGTTTGTTTGTAGCTTAAAGCGTTTTTCAGCATGAACTAGAACATCAGTCTGAACTTCCATGTAGTGATAAACAGAGTTCTTAGTTTGGTGATTACATTATTACTAATACCTTTATTATTATTACTATTAGTAGTAGTAGCAGTAGTAGTAGTAGTATTTCATTAGATTGAAAAAGTTAAAGGAGATGAGGGTTGGCAGGAAGGTCATTCTTGATCTAGATGTTCCCAGCCTTAATTCAGCACAAGCAGGCTACTGCTGTAATTTCAGACAATGTTCAGAAACAGTATAAAGTGGGTAGAAATACATACTGGATAGTATTTCCAGATGGAAAACTTTAGCTGGGCATTTGTGGTTGGACTATATCTGCTTCATGCCAAACTGTGGGTGAACATTCCCTGTGACCTTGCTGTGATCATGGCCAGTTCTTTCCATTGAAATGGGAACCTCCCTTTTTGCACTATGTAAAACTAACCTGAGAAGAAGTTCCAAGTTTTCACCTCATTAGCTATTTTGGAGGAAAGCAGCTGTATAAAGAAATATATATGAAATCCAGGTTTGAAAGATTTCAATGTCACAGGGCAGTTTCTAACTATGCATTTATTGTGCATAAAACCTGCAATTTTGATACCGCTACGAAACCAAACCAAACCAACCAGAACATCTTCGAGTGTGTGTATTTTAATAGCCCACACCTGTAGAAAATATTGGCAATGTTTTTGAGAGAATGGACAAATTTCTTTAAGTCCCAGTTTGTTCTTCTCTCTTAGCTGCTTCTTCTATTGCTTCTGTTCAGCACCAATTTGCTGATTTGCAATCCCCAAAGACATGCATTTTCTCTTCTTATTTGACTCCAAATTTGGCTGGACCTCAAACCAAAGCCTGTGTGTTCTCTACTTGGAGATTCATTAACTACAGTCTAGTGGTTCTTGCACCCTGCCTTTTACTTTCCCAGGCCTAAATCCACAGAGGGACTAATAAGCCTGAAGTGGAACATGGGTGGAATTTAGTTCCTTATGTAGAAGAGCATAATTCCTAAAATGTTCTATATAAAGTCTAGCTGGAGTCCCCAGATACCTAAATTTGCATTTCTAAAGTCTGTAGGCATTTAACTTGTCTGTCAAGAAGTGTTGCCCTCCCAGAACAGCACAGTAAGTTAGTACCTCACCTGCTCTCCAATTTGTCAAGGCACAGTCCAGATGAGTGCAGGAGCCAGACCCAACCCAAACTAACCTTAGTGTGCACAGATGTGAATGAGTTGCACCCAAAAGCTGAGCTGCAAAGGCAGCTTTCATTCAGCTGGGTGGTGGTGTCTGTCTTGTCTATACTGGCTCTGCTCAGTCTCTTACACACCTGGGGGTCTGGGCTAAACACCCGTTCAGGAAAAGGTGTTTAAAATTCTCTTTCCCATCTTGTAAGAGTACCAGTGGCTCTTCTGGGCTCTGGGACTTGCCACTCTTAAAACAGAGTTACATGTCTGTTGCAGGAAAACATTTCCAGTTCCCTGTTCTAGAGGATGAAAACTACAATATGCATGACTCAGATACCCTGAACTAGGGTAAAACTTTTAGTCTGCACAGGCAAAATTATTCAGACATTTTACATTAAATTATCTTCAGAGAGGACAGAGAAATAATTATATAGGACTTGGTTGAAGCACGGAGCACTTCCCATTGCCTTGGGGAGCTAAGACACACTCTTTGCAGTCGTGGTTGAGGACTGGCGTAAGTAGCTTTTGCTTAATGAACACCCTTCTGAGGTGCCCATTTTTGCCCATATAAAGCAGTTTAAAGCCTTGAATTCAGATTCACAGCTTCCACAGACAGTCAAGCCCTTAAAGGCTAGGTGCAGTGATGACAAGCATCCAAGACTGATACCATTTATAAAGCTAAGCTTCAGTAGAGTCTCCTTCTCCAGGTAAGCAGTCTTTCTAGTGTTTTCAAGATACAAAGGAAAATGTAACATGCTCTCTCTCTCTCTCTGTTGAACATGGAACAAGATGGACAGGAGTCTGAAAACCAACAGGCATTCTGAATCTATAACCAGATGGGCAGGCACGTCTGGTTCCTGAGTACAGATGCTTTGGGGTGCAAGGAGTGAACAGAAACTCTGAAGTGTTTTGAGCAGAAGCCTGCCTGATCTGTATGTTCTGGTGACTGGGAAACTGAACTACACCGTGTGTGTCCCAGCAGATAAGGACAGATACAGCCAGGATATTCATTAATGCTTCCCCTGAGAATATGGCATAAAGTAGGAAATTCATAAATTGCCCTCTGACACAGTGTTAAGTCCTAAGTATTCAATCCACACATTTTAGGAGCTTGTTGACAAGCTGGAAATAATCCAGAAACACTTTTGCAAAGATTTGAAGACTGCAGAACCCATCCTGCTGTTGGAAACACAAGAAATTCTGGCTGTTTATGTTATGTAGGAAAAGGTCAATGAGTGATTCACTCATGGTCCATAAGTAAGGAGAAATAATCTCTATTTAGGAGGAGGCGTGAGTGAAAACACAGAAATTAGGTTTTCATGTAGAGAGGAAAGAAGCTTTTATGTTTTTGGTAATAAATAGTGACAATAATGGAGTAATACAACTATATATCCACAATTGGAATGAATTCCTCAGCACTTGAATTCTTTAAATAAAGATTGTCTGTTCTCTGGGATATACTTTTGGACAATATGAAAACAAAGACTGGACACAGAAATAGATGGGGGCAAGCCTATGGCTCTGTGGTACCAGTAATCTTAAGGTCATGGGAGTGGTTCAAGCTATTTTTAAGAACCTGTGCATCTTTTGGAGAAATCCTCTATTATTTGCACCACTATGCAGTATTCTTTCTGTCACAGTTTTACTTTGAATCTTTCAACAAAACATATGATTTTCCATCTCATTCTCCAAGGCTGTCTTTTTGGCAGGGCTTGTCAGAGTTTTTTATCCTCTGAGGATGCCAGAAAGTTCTGCATTTTGTCAAGCTTTGTGGTAAATAACTCAAACATTTACTTTCCTATTTCCCTGGCTGCTTCACAGATAGAGTGCAGGACCTTTTCTCCAAGTCAGTATATCATGTCCCGGACCTGTAAGGCGGCACTAGGAATTATTTGAATGGTTTCTATAGCACTGAACAAGAGATAATGTCAATGAGTAGGACTTGTAAAGTCATTAGTGGCACCACATAGGCAGTATGGTGGTCAAACAGTCATTCCACCCTCACGATTTCTATGCTACTGCCCGTCTGTGGTGTAGACAGTATGCCACATCTCTGTATTCTGCCCAGACAGCCATCGCCTCTGGCTAGTTTTATCACCATTCTGGTAGTGTGATACCTGCCACTTCTGTTATGTTAATTACACATGCATGGTTCAGTTATGTGATACAGATCATACATACAAACAAACAAAACCCAACTGCGGCAATTAAGGGGAACACCAGAGGTGACTTTAAAGAAGATAGAAATCTGTGTTGGAACATATATCACTTGTCCCCAGAAGTTCTGTTGCAGAGCCACAACTGCACATACCAATGGATCAGTTCCTGAGCAAGAAACACTGCACTTTCAAATGACTCTGCAAAGCAGTAATGAAAATTTAATTTATTTCAATTAAGAATATTTATGAGTTATTGCTTACAAGCTTTTCTAGCAACTGTAAGAGTACCTGCCACTATACAGGGTTTTCTTTGAACTCCAGCTGAGTCACAGAAGCAGGAGGTTATGAAAAGCTACCTGACTGATGTGTTGAGCTCCTGGATTTCTACCATGCTAGGACTGAGTGATCTTACAGCTTAGTAATGACAGGAATGATTACCTCTCAGGATGGATGTAATGCTACATTTCAGGGCTTAGGTGCATAACTGCTTTCCTCTTATTATATCTCCCTTTTGTATTCAATGTATTCTACTCAATGGCACTGCAATTTTCCAAGCAGCTCCTGCTTTCACAAGGAGCCCTCCTAATGACTCTGCCTTGCCTCATTTTCTCCTCAACAAAATGAATAGCTCCCCTGCCCTAAGCAAAGCCTGTTTTTATTTTCCCTTCTTTATTTTTGTGCTTGCTGTGATGGACCTTAAAGGTCTGGCCATTTTCAAAAGTTAATGAATTTGATGCTGAGATGAAGCTCCATGCCATCAGCCTGGGAGGCTGCAATACCACAGCTATCCATGGGACCCGGGCACTGGGCTCTAGGCTCTGCTGCCTGCATCACATTGCCCCAGTAGTAACTGGATGTTACTGGGAAGAACCAGCCAGCATGTGGATGGCCGATTTCTGGCATCTCCACATAAACTGCAGTACACTGTGGGGAGTTTAAGCAGAACATCAGACACGTGGACTCTGGGGCTAGAGGGATGTAATCCGCAGTCTCCTGTGAACTGAGTCAGGTAAGCTACAAAGTGCAGTCACTAGCCCCAAACTAAAATCAAAGTCTATGTGAAAGCTGCAGTCATTTCAGACTCGAATCAGTCACTTGGCATGAAGCACCCTCTACCTCAGCCATCCTCCGACATCAGATATTTCAAATACACTGATACTGCCTTCTTGCTTTTTTCGCTGTTTGTTATTTTAAATGTTGTCTATGAGACTTCAGAAAGCAATTCCCATGCTGATTCTCCACAGATATTTATCAGATACAAAATGCAGTATCAGATCTACAAGTGCTGACAGCTCCTTCTGTACAAAGCTGGTTTGCCCTAGTTTGGTAAGGTATGCAAAATTTATTCCTCGAGCCACTTGTTATACAAGACAGGTATTGAAAGGCAGTCAGCATTCCTGGATACATTCATGATGATGAGGGAAATCCTCCAAGTCGTAGAAGTCATTGGGTGGAACTCAAGCACTTTACTCACTGTTGCACCTTCAAAAATCTCCTATCCTGTATGTTACAGCACTTCATTGTTTTCTCTCTTTCCCTACTGTGCAAATTCATAGAATGTAATAGCTGCTATTTTCTTTCCCTGTTCTCCTCCACTAATCGTTATTTCTTCCCAGTAAGCAACATTTTCAAAATGCTAGTATTTGTTTTGTGTTTACTGGATTTTTCTTTTTTTAACATATGTCCAAATAAAAAGGCTGACAGTATAAATGACACTTGCAACCTCATTTTTGCATTCACTTCATGCAGAACATATTCATACTCACGGCACACTTACTAAAGCACAATATCCCTTTAAATCACTCTGAACATAATATCTTTAAAGCACTGATTAAATAGTTGCCCCTATCAATGTAACTACTGCCTGCTAAGCATGCTGTTAAATCAGCAGCTCATCAAATGGTCTGATGCTAAAACGTAACAAGTTTCTGATGGAGTTGTGCTCCTTCAAAGAACAAGCATTTTTTTCATCACCCTCTTAGTCACCTAATTTGACTGAGATCTAAGATCCTAATGCATCAATCTTGCTAATTCTCTTGCCAGTACATAAGAAATCGAAGCAATAAACCACAACCTGTTTGTAGTGGTGTTAACATTATTATGTAGTACACCAGCTGACAGGAGCACCGCTTTTCCATTAAACTTCAGCCAATACAACAAGCCTCTAGCTCTTGGGAGTGTCTATCTTGTCATGTCTTTTTTCTTTTCTTCTTCTTTCTAAACCACTGATGACTCATCCAAAGTGCTGACCTTAGATTGACTCTACTCAATGTTGGGATTTGCACTGTAAAACACTGACCTGGTCTCTCATTTCTATTGTACTTTCTGTTTGAGTGATGCTGTCATTTATGTACCACTGATGTTAAGACTCCAATGCAAAGAGCAGGTGCTAAATATTCCAGAACAGTCCAAAAAATCTCTAATGCTCTTAAATAAGATTTTCCCTCTAATCTGAGTCCTCTAAATGGTTGAACCTTTTTTGATCAAGCGTAAGGAAGAAATAGGTAAATAAATAACTCATTCAAAAAGTCAGTCATAAAGCTGAAGTTTGGCAAAGTTACATATACAAATATAAATAACACAGCATAAGATGCAGTGTTGACCAGCTGTAAGGATCACTGATAACAGCTCAACTTTGCCAAACTAGCTTCATCATCAAGAAGGAATTTCAATCTCGGAACTGGACACAAAAACTAATATAAGCAAAACGTCCTTTAAAAGCCTCAATGGAAAGTATATGGAATGAAAACCATAAGACAGGATTTTAGTGGCAGCTTTGTCTGAATAAAGGTGACAGCATTCCAGCCCTTGAGAGTCACAGTGATGTTGATGCATGGGAGTTCTGAGGGATTTTTTTACCTTTTACATTTGGGGCAGTATTGAGTTGTTTCTTCTTTTCCTGTTTTTTCCATCCTTAGTGCATTGTTTCCTCCCAGAAAAAAATCACTCGTCTTCATTTGCCAGAACATGCATATTCCCCATTGGTGGTTGTTAGAGATACACCACTAGTATATAACTTTCCATGTGAGGGCTGCCATGGTAACACAATTTACTGTATACCAGGGTTAATGTGTGCATAGACACAGAATAATGTGCAGACACACAAATTACTGCTTCCCTATGGACTGCTTCTTCTGGCACTGATTTTGTTGCTGTTGTTGGACACATGCTTTATACATTAAAGATGGAAAAAAAACTCTTTGCATTTGATCTTGTATGCTGACTGTTAGGATATATAACAGAAATGTGTTCTTTACACTTGGAGAGGGGAAGAGGTTGCAAAATTGCAAATGCATTTATGCTCCTGAAAAGCCTGCTTGCAAGTGAGGTAAATTCTGACCTGATCCACGTATATCTACATACGGCAAACAAACAGGAAACTGTTTATTAAAGGCCCAGTCCACTCACAATGGCAAAAAGTTCTTCATTTTAAATAGGAAAGTATCATTTTGAAAAATAAATGAATGAGGCAAAATAAAAGCTTTGCAAAATATCAATGGGATTTCCTACTCTGCAGCTGTGTGCTATTACCAGCTATAGTATATCACTCAAATGCTGCTTTTAAAGGGGTAACTGTCAGCCTACAGGGATTAAGATTGAGAATTTGCAATTCATCAACTTTATTAGGAAGTCTGGTAGCTTGTCTGCCCAAATTAAATACTTTCTCTATCACAAGTATACTTTTCAATTAGTTAGAAACATGGACTGCATTTGATTTCAATAAATAAACAAATTATAAACTCTTGAGTCTTTATTAATTTAAATCAACAGTTTAAAATTCAGTCTTGCAAAGTACATGATACTCTGAGATATCTTCATATAATTATGCCAACCTACTTTTCCAATTGTCAGTCTCAAACATTAGCTCAATTGCTTCAAATACAGCACTGTTAATGCAGGCTGTTGGCATCAAGCTCCTTTAGGATTTTGCCAGAGAAATCTTGCTAAGGGTGACACGGAAACAGAATCAAGCCCACATGTTTACATCTTATTTCTTTTTTGTTGCCTGAGTGCAGATTTGGAGTTAGGAGTAATGTTATTTTTTCTGTTTAAAAGACTCCCAGTAACTTTCAGAATTGGATTTGCTACCAGCATAAACTGGGCATCTCACTGATGTCTTCAGCACTGTTTATAGCATTCAGGCAACACAAGGGGGCAAGGAGGAAATGAATTAAGAAAAAACCACTTTTGTCACAGGTTAGCTGACCTGTGCATTGGTAGGGAAACAAAAATACAGTGGAGGCTGAAGGAGTGGAGCATGTTTCTTCTATTACAGCCTTTGATGCAATTACTGACATCCTGGCTCAGCTGTCTGCACTGAGAGACCAGTTTAGGCACTGAACACATTCAGATCACTTTTACACGGGATTATAGGTGCACATACAGGTACTCATGTACATAGGCACAGAGGTGCGTTTATGCATCCATATATGTTTGTAGGTCCTAGACTCTACAAACCAGGTTCGGCTGCAGTAGTTTTCATACATACAAGCGAAGAACATGCTTCCTGACAGGGCTTGAGAAGGTACAGAAAGTAGCAGCTTTCCTGATTTAGTTCAGCACTGTGTTTCTAAGATGGTTACTGACATTATTGGGTGAGTAATGCAGCCAATAACAAAACCTAATACAATGGAAACCTCTTCTCATCTGACTGCATGTTTCCTGGAGCATGAGCCACAGTCACTTCTAGGAACCTTTGGAAACTTTGGTTTGCAAAGTTTCCATGGGCTTTACAAGAGATTGTGAGATTCTCAAGGGTGCAAGACAACATGCTATGCATCATCATGATATCTTGCAGACAAGTCACTCATGGGTGCTTAGAAGCTATATGGATGTGGATGTTCAGTGTCAGCCCAAAGCATGCTAATTCAGGTTCAAGGCCATACTGCAATAACTATATAGTTTTCATGGCAGATAGAGTCTTAGAAGTGTAAATACCTTCTGCTTTGAGTAGGATTTAGTGTTTATGGAAACCCCACCTTTGATTTCTACTTCATGGTCATATAGACTCGTTTCCAAACCTGTAGCTAGACAACAGCTCTCACAGATTCCCACATGAAGCTTTTTGCTATCTCTGAATTCTCCCAGCCCCGGGCTCCTAAGCAGATCACAGGCCCCTCTGTTTTCAGTACTGGATTCTCCATTAAAGCCAAGAAACGATAATGGCTTAAACTTCAGTTAACAAAACATAACCACACAACTGGATGTATTCAGCTATTGGCACAAAGGAGAGAAAAAATAAATCCAGATAAAATGAGTAAGTGCTATATTGTAGCACTTAAATGACTAAACCAGCAAGGACTAACTGCACATCAGACTGTTCTTCCTTTAGTGAAAGGAAGTGTGCTGAGAGGAAATCTCCTTCGGTAACCATAAACACAGAGTAAAAGCACACATAGGATGCAATGCATTATTTGCCAGCTATAATTGCTTCCTGTCAAATGTGGACTAACAGGCAAAAGACATTAAACCGACTTCTCTCTGGGCTTTACGGAGGAGATAGAAACTTCACGTCAGAGGCCAAGCGTGAAGCATTCCAACCTACCCAAAGGAACAAGCAAAATGAGAGGGTCCCCCAGCCTGGCACTGCGCCAGGGCACTCAGCCTCTGCCTAGGGACATAAGCAAAACTGCCCTGATCAGCAGTGCATGGTATCATGCAAACAGCACCCCCAGGTGACACTGTAGTGGTCTTTCAGTGATTGACTATTTGGGTCAGGCCCCACAGCTGTCCCCAGCTCACAGCCCAACACAGGGGCAGGTTTTAATGTGCAGCACTGGGTTTGAAGATGGAAGCCAGCAGTCAGTTTTAGTGAATTGACTTACAGCAGTTTGGGAATACCGTTAATCTAAACCACATACAAACAGTTCTGTCCTTTGTAGGTCTCCAAACATTGGGTAGAATTTACCCTTTGTGAAAGACCATCACTCATTTAACCATGCCTTTGTAACTTACACATAATACAAATGCACAATTTGTTCCACTTTTACTTATGTGTAACGTGACACGATACCTTCAGATAAGGAACAAGAGCAAATTTATACATGGTTTTGCAAAATAACACTCTTCTTTTGCCTGACACTTGCCCCCAAATCCAAACCAGCACCCAAACCAGCAAGCTGACAGATCAGTCCAAACTAAGTCATATTTTTGTGTGCAATAATTGGCTGCAAATTATTAATTTAGTTAAAAGTTTATGAATACCACAAAGAAAGCAGTTTAATTCTTCCTTTTTAGTGCTATAGGAAAATAATGTGGTGGCTTGATTCCATTAATTACAAACAAGAATCATTCAAATGCTTGTGTGATTTCTGTTTTATTACACAGGAGAAATATACACACATGCATTAAGAAGCCCCACATATGACAGACAGCTCTGGCTGAACTTCTTTATTGGCATGATCTGATGTTCACTAGGTGTTTCAAGAGAAATTCTCCACTGGCCTTACTTGGCAGTGGCTGAGGTCATGTTTTGGCCAAATTGTGCCAGGTTCTCCCCAGGCATCCTCAAGGATGCTGGGCCATGCTGGGGGTCTGGTGCCGATCCTTCTAATGGCCACATTCGAAGCTGACAGGAATTGACCAATTTGTATTTTTAACTCAATCTGTGTTTTTTAATTAATTTGTAATTTCATTTTTCCTTCTGGTTAGTTTTTTGAAACTTCTTCCAGTAGTTTCTCTGGGATTTATGAAATACTGCAAGAAGAATGAAAGTAGGCTTTTCAGAATATCTCTGCTGTATACAGTAGTGCATGTGTCTACCTGCAAACACTGCTGTGTGGTTCATGTAAAAACTAAAACAAATACATTGAACACATTTCAGGTTAAACATGATTATTCATTATCCCCTTTCCCATGCTCATAGGGTTCTGTCTTAAAAGAGCACCTCATCATCTTTCACCAGTAGAAGAAGAGCTTTCCCTGTGAACCAAGAAACTTTCAAACTTCAGGATGGCTTTGGTGCCATTCAGTTGAAGGTTAGGAAATTAAATGTGTAACACCTGAGTTTTTGTTGTGATGTGCTAGTACTTCTGCAGTTGTGAAGCCTAATAATAGAGAAATGCTTTCACAAAACAGGTGACTTCAAAATAAAAATGCAAAACTCATTAAACTCAGGATCTGTTCCTAGGAAAAAAAAAAAAAAACCAAAACAAAAAATAAGCACACTGTCTCTTCTGTGTGGGTATTGTACATGCTCACCCAATTTGAGTACTATAAAATTGGTTTAAATATAACAGGCAGGTTACATTTCCAAGCTGTGTTTCAAGAGAGGCCTTTTCAATGTGTCCTCATGGGAAAATCATGACACAGTTTAAGTGGTGACATTTCAGAAAGCAGAAAAGTTGCACAGTATGAAATTGACTGTGGAAGAGATGAATATGCTATTTACCATGATAAGTACTATTTATGTCCAATCATTCAGAATTTAGCCTTTAATGCATGCAAAGGGATGTGTGCTACTTAGGTTGCAATTAAAGGCACCTTAGGCTATTGAAGTGATGAAGAAATAGTAGTAGAAACATGAAAGAACTCTTTCAAGTGAGCTATGAGAGGGGCAAAAAAAAGCAGCTTTTTTTTTAAGACAGGCATAACAAGGTAGATCAGAAAGCACAGACACATTGCAGGCCTCAGGTTCTGGAAGAATAAGGCAACACCAGCAAACAGACTGGTCAATATTATTTCCAAAAGTACAAGCTATACTCTCACTATTTCTTCTAGGACTACTGAGAAGAGGCCAAAGCCCAGTTTTAAGCTGATAAAAAAACAATTCTTCTCATGCAGAATTTGACTCACTTTCTCAGGAAAATGAAATGCTTCATACTGAAAGTCTGTTTAGATAGGGACTCTGGCCGGATACCCACTCAGGTCTGTACTCCCTCATGTAAATCTTAAGCTGCACAGAGCATGTCAGTGCAGAGCTACCCAGGCAGCAATATCCAACCCTTCCAATTATCTACCCATTCACAAAGGGAAAAAGAATCACATTTACACACTGCACCAAAACAAAAACTATAATGAACTCCACGTAGACGTGTGTAGATCTTCCTCAGAGTCATACTGGAGGAAATGAAAGTTTCAGGTTTTAGTTTAAAAATGCACGTTTGCAAACTTGCCCACAATTACAGCCAGAGGTGCTCCAGATTCTCACTCTTTTACAGAAAGGTGCAAGACACACTAAGCCAGGAAAAAGAAGATTGCCTGTGATTCTCCACTCTGCATGGTACAAAATCCTCAGAACCTGAATAAATAGCATCACTTCAGAGTTATGCTACAGCAAGATCATTCTGACTCCAGGTAAACTGGAAGCAGATTTTTTTGAAGCAAACCTGTTTTACAGTCACTATTTTTAGTGTCTATACCTGAATTAATTTAATCTGTTTGCAAAAGAACCCTATCTGGATTTCAGAGAATGCTAAAAGAAGGTGATAGAGCTGCCTAGAGTTCTATGCCATTCATGTCCTCTTACCTACTTTCATCTTCTACAGGTATGGGAAGATGGCAAAAGTGACAAGATGTATACCTAAACCTCAGTGGCTATTAGATATAAATAATTTATAAAACTTTCCTACTCTGTGCCACCCCACTATTACACTGGTGATCTCTAACTAATAGACTGGTGATCTCGGTATAGTATTTGTGGTTACTACATTTGGCCATAGTGTAGAAGTGAGAGCAGCAACCATTAAACCTGTACATGTGAACTCCTGTACAAATGTCAGACTCTTGATTCAGTGTGCCTGAACTTAAATGATGTTAAATACTTTCTTTTGGCATAACGACACAGTACTGAACTTTGAGAAATTCACTTTCCATGCTATGATTCTCAGTAATAGCTGGAATTTACACATCTCAGCTCCACAACTCCTGAGAACAAGAACTGAGAACAAACCCTCTGTGTAAAACAGAGGACACAGCCAGATCACAACAGAATGTAAAGCTTTTCCTTATTCATTACTACATTATGCAATCTGTAAGAATCCAAGTACTGTGTGGTCACCAATAATAAATAATGGGAGAGGTTCGGTTTTCAAATTGCATATAATACTGAAAATTTGGCTAACAATTTTGCACCTGTGTACTATGATTATGTGTTTCCTCTTAAATTTTAGTGTGATTAATTAACATATTAGCATATTTTTATTTAAGGAATGGAACAGTCATATTTTGCTTCATTTGGATTCGGAGGAGACTTTACTATGAAACAGGATTTCTGTTGAACATCTGAAAAATATCACAGCTGGTTCAAAAAGAAAGTGATGTTTTTAGTGGGTATCACTTCAGTAAGAACTAGGATCAAGACTTCCATGAGTTTTGTCTAATCAGCGAATATAAAGTTACAAATTATTCATATACCTGCAACTATATTCATTAAGCTTCAGCAGGCACTATTTTCCAACAACAGTTTAGATTGCATGGAATAAATTATGAATGTAACATTCATTAGTTAACATAGATTCCCAATAATATCACACCAACAGTGTTGAAAGAAACTTCATGAAGTTTCATCATAAGATACAGCACAGCAACATAAAGAAACAGATGAGTATTTTGTTACCAACTGAAAAATAGTTGGAATATAACTGATAAATTTGCCAAGGTTTGCATGCTAGTAATAGTCTTCTCATTTTGTTTAGCTGTATTTAATGGTCACAGTAAAGAAAACTTGAGTGGCATTTCAAAGAGGAGAAGGGATCGTTAGAAATAATAAGTTGCACTTCAGATAGCAGTGAAAGCTGCATTTCAGCTTAATTTGTAAAAGCATTTACGAGACTGGATGATGCTTTGAAACAAAGGCAAAACTCATCAGTGTCCAGAAGCTGAATGCATTGTAGATGGTCATTTTAACCCTTCCTCTTAGTTGAGTTGTTCAGAAAATGAAATACTGCAGTATCATAGACTTATAAAACTCTGGTTATGGATCTGTGAACCCAAATGCTTACTTTCCAAAGCTCATGAAGAAAAGAGAGAGGACTGTATTTGAAAGACTGATGCTAAATTCACTAGCACCTCTCACAATGGACTACTCTGCTGTTTGCTATGTACTTCATATGTTGTTCTTCAGTTTGAGAAACAGATGGTGAAAATGGTTGTTCTGCTACAGATTTCTCCTGCAATCTTCTCTTTCTCTATGTATTTCTATGAATGTTTTTCTACAGTATGCCACTCTCTTCCACTTATTTCTTCTGTTCCATTTGTTTAATCTGTAAAGGTGAGGGAAAGAATGAAGAGAGAGAACACATGGCCAACAGTGGTTTATTGAGAAAAATGTATCATAGAAAGGAATAATAAAAAGAAATTGGTTATGATTTGAACATATTGAAATCCATGACCATGCTTTTCTCCCTCAAGGAAGTATTCCAAAGGTTTGGCCAGTTCTCAGGAAAACTCTCTCATGTGCTCATGAATTTATGGCTATTTTTGAAGATTTCAATGCCCAGTGGAATACAGATACCATGAAAAATCATGACTACAGAGGAAGAGACAGGCAGTCTTTCAATCTACTCAGGGTTACTTGCTTGGAAGACTGAATTAATTTGACTTCTGCATCAACAAAGATGCAGTGAAAGAAAAGCACATGAAATTTGCTGGAACTCATTCAAGGCATGCAGTTCCATTTCTAGGCCATATGCCCTGAAAATCACTTAGGCAATTTTCTCATATGTAAAAGGGGTTGAGTTAAATCAATCTTGCCCCCAAAGACATCATGAGGCTAAACATAATATTACTTTCATTTAAAAAAAATACACCATGCATTGAGAAAATATTGTACTTTTCCTGCAAAATATTGCATTTCTAGTGTGACTAGGAGTCCTAGGAAAAGAGTGCAACAAAGATAATCTACTATTGATAGTTGTGCTTATCCCATAAAATGTCATGAGTAACACTTTTCTCCTTGATTAATATAGCCCCAAAGGCCTTTGTTTCGAATATCATTTCTAATTATTTGTGGTTTGCAAATGCACTCACAAATAAAGATGAGAGGAAAGCAGGCTTACTGTTTAATGAGTTGGATGGAAACACTGAACTCTAAAGATGTAAAGAAATGGATATGAACACTCGCATCTCCAGTCTAACAATTAGATTTTGTCAGAGGTAGGATTTTCTTCTGTTTAGTAATAAATGTATGTAAATAGCTGCACAGAGTCTCTTTACAGTAAGAATACAAGGTAAAAAACAAAAATGCAATGAAAAACAGAGGTGAAGGTGCTTATTTTTTATTGACTCTTCCTATTAATTCTGTACAAGACGAGTGCTCACCAGCAGCCCCACTGAGATCTGAGAGAGTGAAATCCAGGCTAGGTCTTGAGTTACAATTACTGCTGGGTATTTGCACACCAGCAGAGCAGGTTCAACTTCCCTCTATGGGAAGAATTAAAGGCTAATTAAATCCCTGGCCTTTGTTGTGTATAGATTGAAATGTGCCGGTTTAGACATCCTGCACCCAAATTCTGTCATGTAATGAAAAAACAAAGTCAGGACAGAGCAACCTGCAACTGTTAAGGAGAAAATCCAGATATTAATTATTCAAAGCCCAAGTGTGTAAAACACAAAGGGATGGATATCCAAAGCTAGAAAGACTCTCATCTCTATTCTTACGGCCCTGTTTTGCAGCTATCTGATTGGGCTTTATAGAGTGAGGTACTAAAATGCCAGATAGCAGTAATTCAATCAATGTATGAAAGTGTCCACATTGTCACAGACTGTGGCATTCTTTAGTTTACAGAAAGAAACCTGACCTGTGGTGTTAGAGCACAACGCCACATTTCAAGCACAGCCCTGTGTAATGTTTTTGCTAAGCCAGAAACATGGTGGAACATTCTAATACCTGTTTCATTGGAGGATGGAACAGCATGGAGGATTTTCCTTCAGTACATCCACAAAGCATGAAACAAGGAAGACTGCATGGAACACTTGTCCATTTTTGCTGTGCTGGAGGATTAAAAATAGATAAAATAAAATAAAATAGTTGTCTTCCTACAAAGCTTGCCCTATCTGTGTCCTTAGACTGTCAGAGATGTAACTTTACCAGATCTAGTAAACTTTTCTTTTCATTATTATTTTTTATTGGTGCAGGAGTGTTACTTCATTTATAATGTGTCCATGTTTCATGTGTTCTTTAATGTGAACCAATTCCTGAAAGTGTCTGTGATCTAGAGCTCACTGTGCAACTACTGGCTTGTCTGGATTTAGCCACACATTAACATCATCAGACTTCACTCAGCTTGCACTGTGTTGCACAGAGGAAAACAGATAACATGAAGTGAAGGCTTCAGGAAATGCCAGGCAGCCATCGTCATAGATACCAAAGTGAGATATGCTATATTAGGGTCCTGCCAACTGAGCACTAAACCAACAGACACATAAAATTACAATATGAAATGCATTTCTAATGCAGAAGTAAAGCCTTTGCTTCTTCTCCAACAAGTTTTACACCAGAGCAATTGCATCTGCTTCTGAATTACCCACACTTCTGTCAGAACATCATCCAGCCCTGAGATGCATGCAGAGGTTAAACAATACATGGTGGAAAGGAATGCCCAGACAGCCAACACCTCCACAGCTGCCTTTGAATACTAAACAATACACAGCAGAAACCAGAATATTCCATGTTTGTCTTTAATCACCAAGCACCACTTTTAAAAATTTAAATTCATGCCTTTGAGTCAGTTTTTGTTGCCAAAAGCAACAGGTCTTAACAGATATAGTGTGAAACCTATTGTTTGGAACTGGCACTAACTGTTCTTCCTCCCTCTGTAGCAGTAGAGAGTTTTTCCAGGTACGTGGGAGGCAAGCTGCTTGGAGCCATTATATTGCTTGTTCTCTGCATGATCTCCTTCATTAAATAATCTTTTAATACAATATTAATAGTAATTGCAAGATTACGGTTCAAAATATTTGATAACATCACACTATGCAGTTGAAAAGCTACCGATCTCTTCTCTAAAGCTGGCTGTTGGGGGCAAGCCTGCTGTGGAACATCAGCAGTCCCTTGAACTGAAAGCACTGCAATGTCCTTTGTTATTTCCATTCCAGGTCTAGATGTCTCACAGGTGATAAGTGGTACAACCAGCAATGGAGGGCAGAAGGAAGGAAAACAACTAGTTAATATGATTTTTTTCTTTGAACTTTTTAAAAGGACATGAACAGAGAAGGGCTTTTTTATTGATTCACAAAGTCGAGGACTGTCGATCACCTATTAGGAGATGATATTTATGTACCAGTACTTGCATTCATAATGCTTGAATATCTATAGGTATTTTAGAAAAGTAAAATTGTTCAATTTTTACCTATGTTGAGCCATCTGCTTCTGCATATTCTTCATATATATAAAAAATTAACATTAAGGATTTTGCAGCCCTGGATTCTATGAAGCATTAGAAAAAATGTGCTTAAGTCTACTATTCTGTCTTAGTCAAATATCCATTTTACTGTGATTAGTATTGACTCCTTTTGACTGGTGACTCCTTCAGAAGAAAGAACGAATTGTAGACTATTGCTTACATCAAATATTTAGGTGCAGTCAAACTCTATTCTTCCATTCTCTCCCATCTAAGCATATATCAGTGTTCTCAAAATTGGTCACTTACACGTCAAGAACTGAAAAAAAAACCCCAAACCTATGTCCTTCTCCTCTTTCTCTTGAATAACAGTCTTCTATATAAAGCTTTATGTTGATTCTAACTTTGAATATCAGTAGTAATACTGGTTACAATAAAAGCATTCCCTACCTGCAGAACTAATCAAAAGGTGAAATACTCAAAAACCTTGCATCAAGGATGACAATAAGATGGAAGAACCCAGGAGGCACACAGAGTGTGCCATGATTTTCACTTACACACAGGTATTGGAAGAGTTCTTGCAAAAGCTTCACAGCAGAACAGAGTTAACCAGTACTGAAGAAGGATCTAAAGCCAAGACCTTGTATGACTGACTACATTAGTCCAAAGGAACTGTTCAAGAGGTGCTAGAAACCCAGGTTGAGGATTACAATATACCTTCCCTAGAAATGCACAGAAACATTCAGAAAGTACATAAACCCCCACTGCCTAATTTGGCTTAATTCAAAATAACTAGTTCAGCATAACTAAGGCTTAGTTCAGCATAACTAACATAACTAGAATAACCTTTCAAAAGGAGCTTTATTTTGGAGTAAGGTAACCAAGCTCTGAACTCAGCAGGCAAAAGTGAGAAGAAGTATCCAGAGACCATGGAAAGTGGTCTGTCCTGGATGGACATCATTGCTGCCTTCCATTTCTGCAAGGCATTCAGCCCTAAATTCTGAAAAAAAGGAAAGGTTTTTAGAAGCCATTTCATGATAGAGGCTATTTGTGGTCACTTTCCCTCAGCAGGAAAAAGCTGCTGTTTCATTGCTAATATAACCTAGCACTTACCTGCAGCAGGCTTTTACAAAAACAGCTGAACTCTAGTTTTGTTTTCTGATTCCCTGCCTCAAAATAAAAACATGTGAGAAGAGATATGTCCCCAGTTTTCAGAAAGGTGGGATTTGGCAGTGTAGTACACATACACAAAGAGGATGATGTTGAACTGTGCATGGCATTTTCAACCAGTTATTTGGTGTGGGAAAGAATGTGCAAAAGCCAAAAACATGGATATGGGTCCAGCGTGGCATCGCCAAAGTTGGATCAGTACAAGCAGTTCCATGAATGCAGAAGTACCACCATTAGTATAAGGAATCTGCCAACAGGGAACAAGGTTTTTTAACTACAGGACAGAGGCTATAAGGAAGCCCAACAACAGTGCCACAAAGAAAATTCAGTGAAGATACAAAGGTACAAATTCCAGCCTTAGACCCATGCTGAAGCCTGACCACAGTCAGCATGATCATGTAAAATACTTCATCACTCAGACTGAAGTGAGAGGCCCATCACACTCCCTGAGCTATTGCTGACCATAAACTTGCCATGCCTAAGCCACATTGGCTCTACGGGGTCATGAACACTGAAGAATTACCAGCCATGGGCATGCTATAAAATGACTATGAAATAATTTAAATAAAAAATAAATTAAATAATTGAAAAGTGAAGGGCAAGATTCATCACTAAAGGAAAATCAAAATCAGAAGTAGCCAACCACCCATGTCCTAGGGAACTTGTAATAACAGTGTTTTCTGCAGGACGTATTAGTTAGAAATGCAGAAAAAATGTAAAATATTTTATAATTTATGTGGTATATACATACCGCTGAGTATGAGGAATTCTTTCGGCATGAAAAGCCAGCAAGTGGCACCTCATTAAACAGGACCTAGACTTAATCTAACTTGGAACAGATAAAAAAGAAAGGATTCATATGAAGCTATCCTGCCTGGGGGTTTAATCTCAAAGCTTTTGAGTATAATGAATGAATTAAGTAGGGCAAGTGATTAACAACAAAGAAGCAATCACATAATAAAAACAGAAATAGTACTGAATTTAGAGCAATGTTTCCATTGTTTATGGACAAGACCCTGCTGTGCTATCGTTACTGTTTTAACTCTTAAAGAATAGGCCATATGACAACAGATGTTCTCCAGGTTCAGATGGAAAGATGTGGGAAAAGGCCATGAGCAGAATACCTAATGGTGCATAAATAATAGACTGTTCGGATATCAATATTTGTATCATTATGATAATAAAATTCAGTTTGTTGGACTTGCCAGTATTTTAAAACATTTTTCTCTTAATGATGTAACTGTGGAATAAACACCATCAAAATTATGATGCTTTATATCACTGGCATGTGCTACAGCTGGTTTGCCCATCAGCCAAAGCAGCATGAGGCACGGTAAGAACAACACAGTCAGAGCTCAGCACCCAAACCTCCAGCCAGCCCCCCACGCTGCCTCTGCAGGCACAGGTGGGAGGCAGAGTTGTGTTTCCTTGCGAGCTTCCTGGCTGAACTAGGAACGAGCACACACTGACAGATCACAGGGCTTTGTTTGGGCTTGTGCTTTTATGACTGTCATAACTCGAATTAAGCTAACTGCCAATTAATGCAAGCTAATTCTCATCAGGGTAAGTATGAGGTGTAGACAGGTACAAAGCAGTGCCCCCATCCCCTCGGCTACACCCTAAGGTAAATCATGAAACACTACAGAGGGTCCACACACTTAGTTCTTATCATATTATCTAGACTGCTCCGCTCTAGACAGTTTCTTGGTGTTCTTCACCCCACCCTAGCATTACAGAGTCCTGCTTAAATTATTTCATTCATGTTAAATCCCATGCTCTAGTTTGAAGAGATCCTGAAGGAAGCCCACTGAGCAGATACCAAGGTAACTCAGAGCCAACAGTGAGAAGACTCAGGAGATGTCTTCCCGGCATAGCAAACTCCCAGGTGAACCTGTGCAACATGAAGGACATATCTTATGGACTACGGCCAGCACAAATAATTACTTCCAAGTGAGTGAGGCAGCACAAAGTCAGCACTTTGTCACCCATCTTTACCTACACAGGCTCAATTTTTTTGAAGCAAGAGGGCTTAATAGTTCTTCCTGGGTCATCAGTTCTTCTCAGAGTGTGTTGAGTAATGTAACTTCTTCGGGTCTCACACACAACAGCAGACAACATAAAGCAGGTAACACGGTGACCAGCAGATTGAAGCTTGTGATCTCTTGGATGCCTGAGTGAAACCTGAAAACACGATTCAATAAATTGTGTTAATAACCAAATAGTGATTTTTACTCTACTAAATGAAGGTACCAGTCCAAATAGTTCTTCAGGACAAACAGGTATCAAACGAATTGCACATAATCCTTCTCTCATGGTATTAAATGACACAAAAGAATGTATTTTTCAGTGTCTTTTCTTTTGTTGCATTCACAAACAAATGTAGTGTATACTGAAGTACGTCTAACCAAGGGATAGAAACACAAACAGCTTGAAATTTGAGATTTCAAGGCAGAGATGACATGGGAAAACCCCAGATATTCTCAAGGCATTTGATTGGCTCATAAATTTTGCTTTCCATTCACTAAAGATTTCAGGAAAGAGAAAGAGAGGATAAAGGCTGTAATTGATGGTACAATGCCCACAAGCCTCAACAGATGTGATCCCTCATAATGAAGCATGTGGGCCTAATTTGGCATTACTTACTACCAGGAGGATCTTATGCAGGGTATTTTTCTAAATCTATGTTTGGTTGGCACCTGTGTCTTGTTGAAACTGGCATAGCACCTTCTGAGTGGGCATAATGCCATTCTAGCAGATGGGCATGAGAGCAGATAAGATGCCAGAGATCTAGTATTGCATTTGCAACAAACTTCAAGTGGCAGGGTCTGAGGTCTCTTCACAGCACAGCTGAGGTGGGAAGACATCTCTGTAGATCTGCCAGTCCCACCCCCTGTTCAGAGCAGGATCAGCTAAAGCAGGCTGCTTCCAGTTGGGTTTTGAGTATCTCCAAGGACAGAGACTCTGCAGCCTCTCTGAGCAACCTGTTCCGCCTCTGACCACCCTCACAATAAAAAGGTTTCTTCTTCTGCTTGAATAGAATCTCCCATATTTCAGTTTGTGCCCATTGCCTCTTGTGCTGTCACTGGCGCCACTAAGAAGAGTCTGGCTCTGTCTTCTTTACTTTTCCATCAGGGAAGTACATTCACATATAATAAGGTCCTTCTGAGCTTCCTCATCTCCAAGCTGCAGTCCCAGCTCTCTTGGCTTCTCCTCCTATGACAGATGCTCCAATCCCTTAATCACCCTCATAGTCCTTTGCTGGACTCTCTCCAGTAAGTCCATGTCTCGTACTGGGAAGCCCAGACCTTGATACAGCACACTGGATGTGGCCTCACTGGTGCTGAGTAGATGGGAAGATCACCTGCCCTGAGCTGCTGGCATTGCTTCTTCTTGTGCAGTCCAGGAAGTTGTTGGCTTCTTTGCTACAAGGGCGTGTTTCTGGGTCATCCCAGTCTAATGAACACAAAGTGCACACTTAAACACACTTAGGCCTAAAATAACTAAATCTAAAAAGTATACTTAATCTAAAAGTATACACTGTGCCTGGGAGATCGTGGTCCATGGAGGGAGGGTGAGCCAGAGGGACAGTATACCTAGCACAATCCCCATAAGGGTATGCCAAGAGGTGACAGAAGGTGCCAGAATGTAGCCTGCTTCCCAGCTAAATGCATTTCATATGAAAGCCATGAACTACACCTGAAACTGGAAAATACAATAACTGAAACATTTCTAAGCAGTAGAACTGCGTAGACAGCCCTAAACATAGAACCCATAGATCAGACATCACTGTACAAAAATAACTCAGCTTATGCCAATTTACAACAGCTGACAACTAGGTCCGGGACTTTGAAATAGCCTAATGCTTTCCTCCGGTCCTTAAAACCATTAACAGATTAGCTGTCAGGGGCAATGGCACCTCCCTCTACTACCCATAAAAACAATGTAGTCTTTTGGGAAAGAAACACCAGATATGAGCTAAATCCTATTTTATTAGGAAGATTTAACAACTGAATTAATATTTTATAGTAAATTTTTTATTTTTTTAAGTAAAAATAGGACTTCTCATTTATTTTAAGCCCCAGAATCTATGGGCATAATTTTCATGTTACATATGTATTAAGTGGCAAAAACTGCACTGTGTTGACTGATGTAAGATGTGGACCCAGTCCTCATCCTCTTATATTACTGCTCAACTTCATGAATATGTGAGTAGAGAGAGCTACATTTTATTTTTTCCTTGCTTTGGTGTTTGCTTTGGTCACAGACCTGCAGAAGCAAAGAGAAGACTACTGGACTCCGTAACTATTATTTGGGTTATTTACTGCTTGCTTGTTTGGGTTTTTTAAGTAGTCCTTGGTGCAAAGGATGCTCCTCTGACTGAAGTTTATCCCCTGAAAGAGAAAATAATGCATCCTGGATGACAAAATGGTTTCTGAATGGTATTCTAATAAAACACTGCACCAAGCTCACAAATCACAGAAACAGCATAGATTGAAGTGACCCTGTATTTTGAAGTGCAAGCATAGTGATTTGCATGATATTCACTGTGTTAAGGTTGAAAACATTATTAACATCTTTGCTCTAAACCTAACAGACCAACTGTATTCTAACTGGCACTATTCTAACTGGCACTAATAAAATGTATCATTAGCAAACAGGGGTCAGTAGAAACCACAGCAAGAGAACATGCAGAAGAACAGCAGTTCAAGAAAAAGGATTAAATCTACTTCAAGCTGGCACTGTACAAATGGCTCATCAGAACATTATTCTAACAAATGATATACTAAAAATGTACTCATCTACTAAGCTCAGTAATAAAGCAAAATAGTACTTAAGGAAAGTGATGCAGAAAATATTATATTAGCTTCTTGGATCATCTCTTGATACCAAATTTCAAGTATGATATTTATGTGCTCTTCTTATCTTCTAAAATATTCTTATGCAGATTCAACTTGCAAATTTTAAGTCTGTGTTTTGATTTGCAGGAATTTTTTTATTCAAGATTACAATTATTGCCACTAATTTCCAGCATGAGAAGCTAATCTTGCTGCCTTTACGTTTATACCTTTAGTTACTTTTTTTTAAAATTGACCTGCAATGCTGATAATTTCAGGAAAATAAAGGTTGTAGTGCATTTTGTTATAGTACAGGCTTGGTCTTTCCTGTCAGATCAAAGCTTTCCAGAATTTCCAGTGCTTTTTAAGCCTCTCAGTATGCCATAAAGAAAAATATAAAACATTTCCCAGTTAAACACACACACAAGCACACAACAAAGGGAGATAAAAATTAAGAGAAAATAAAGTTGAATATTCTGCAAGAAGTCCTTGGACAGCTTGGGAGCTGAACCTAAGTTTGTTGTGTCTCAATATACAGCCTCGTTTCTTTCTCTAGACCACCATGATCACCCCTACTCGTCTTCCCATTTTGACTCAGTTTTCAAATTGCAAAAGACACAAATATTTTAAACTGTTGTGATTTCTAGCCTTATACAAACATTTAAAAGGATTTCATATAAAGAAACCCAAACTGTCACCAAGGACAACATCCAAATAGATTTTCAGTTACCCCCAGTAGCTTCCAGGGACTCCCAAAGGCTCTTGAGGTGTTCCCAATTACTCCACTTGCCCTCAGGGTCCCTTAGAAGGGTTCTCACTTAATCCCAGTTGCTCCCAGCAGGGTTCTGTGTTGCCTTCAGGGGGTTCCAGTAGCCCCCAGTGGCACCTGGAGACTCTCAGGGGGTTTGCAGTTACTCTCAGTTGCCCCCAGAAAGGTTCTCAGTACATCTGGGGGGTCCCATTTAC
Source organism: Pezoporus wallicus (assembly GCF_028554395.1). Classification (NCBI taxonomy): domain Eukaryota; kingdom Metazoa; phylum Chordata; class Aves; order Psittaciformes; family Psittacidae; genus Pezoporus; species Pezoporus wallicus. The sequence goes on along the minus strand of NW_026641508.1, from coordinate 205,949 downwards.
TCCCAGTTACACCCAAAGGCTCTCGAGGGGCTCGAAGTTGCTCCAAGTTAAACCCCACAGGTTCTGGGTTGCTCTCAGGGGCTCCCTATTGGTCCCAGCTCTCCAAAGGGTATCTCAGGTATCACCCATGATGACCATGGGGACAATGGGACCATGGGACCATGGGGACATGGTGTGGCACATGGGGACACAGTGGGATACTTGGGGACAGAGTGGGGCACATGGGGACACAGTGAGATGCATGGGGACCATGGGGACCACAGGGGTCCCAGCACCTGTGTGGTGGCAGAACCCCTGCAAACTGCCTATAACCCTGACACTTGGAAGTGTTCCTGCCCTGGGAGCTGTAGTTCCTGGAACCGCTTGGATTAAACCATAGCTTTAAGCAGTGTTTGGCTTCAGCGTGTTCATTTTCTCCCCCTTTCCCTGGTTCCTCCCTCAGGAGCAGCCCCTCTCCTTGCTCCTCATGGAAGCAGCAGCTCTGGGCGAGAGCTGCATCAGCTCTTCACCCAGAGAGCTGGAGAACCTCAGCTCTTCCCATGGCTTTGGCCACAGGGGAAGGAGGAGCAGCAGGAAAAGGGACCCACAATCCTTTGCTGTTTATTCCTGAACCTGAGCACTGTGGGATGTAAAACCAAGAGTAAGGAGTCAGTGTGAGGAAGATTCCTGTTCGGGGCTCTCACTAAATCACATCATGCTCAGAAGAACTTCATTTGCTGTAGCAGTGCCTGTCATCCCCATTCATGGAGAACCGAATGGGAAATGACTTAAAAGAAAGTTTGTTCCTCAGCGTTTACCATGTCCAAGTGCATGAGGACACGGAACCCAGTGGAACCCCCATAAAACCCCACTGAACCCACAGACTCGGGCCCTGCCTGATGGAAGTTCTGACCAGAAAAGGGCCGTGAGTGATTGGACCGCACTGGGAATGCCACAAACCTTAGGGAAAGCGCCGCTGAGGGAACCACCGCTGTCAATGTGTGGTTGCTGCGAGTGCCATGGGCTGTGCAGGGCTGTCAGTGTCCACCGGCCACAATGACGTTGCCTCCACACACCCAGGGCCATTGTGGTGCCATCCCAGCTTTGTTCCCCAGCCAGGCATTGGAAAAACCATTCCCAGATGTCCTTTTCCATCCAGGGTCGTGGCCTCAGCTCTTCCTTCCCTGCTCATTCTTAGTCTCTCAGCGATGCTCCTGCCTCTGGTCAGGGTTTGAGGACAGTGATACATCTCTTCACCTCTTTCCTTCCTCACCTCCTCTTTCTCCTTACTGCAGGCACATTAACATGGGCGCCCAGAATCAGGCAGAGATCCCAGAGTTTCAGGATCCATCCCACTTGCAAATGGAGGAGGAGGAGGAAAAAGCTTGGCTCGTGTGGGACCCTGCAACACCCGATCGAGGTTTCTTTAATGCTTTTCTTCCAAAGAACCCCTCAGATTTTCCTCCCGTCACCCCCTTGTTTGGGCAGAACCTTGACTTTCTGTTCCCGCTGTGCTTGCAGTGACAGAGATCATGAACATGATGAGATCCAGCAACATGCCGTGCACCAAGACCACCCTAGAGCGTGCAATGCAGTGCCTGCACGAGGCACACGGCCACGTCCTGGTAAGAACAGCTCTTGAGGTATCAACAACACTCTGGAATGGCCTTTGTGTCCCTGGGGTGAGCTGGAGGTGCTCCCAGGTCTCTGCTCCATGCGCTGCAATCTGGGCTCTTGGCTCAAGGGCCCAGTTCTTGTTGCCACAGCCATGTCAAGGGCTGGTGGAGCACGGACCTGCCTCGGCATGTGGATCATTCCCACACCTTCCCGCAGCCAAGGACATCCTGGAGCGCTGTCACGAAGCGCTGACCAGGCTGAGCAATGTCTTTTTCCATTCACTTTCACAGGAGGCTCTGGAGCTGCTGTGCCAGGGGGGTCCCCAGCCAAGTCAAGACCATCCTCTGGCTGGCTACCATTATGCAGGTAACCTCCAGCTCTGGGGTTGCACAGTCGCTCTCTGAAGGAGCAGAGATGTCGACAGGGCAGTGAGGAGCTGTGCTGACATCTCTCTGGATGCGGTGATCTCCTCTTTCACACCTTGCGGATCATTCCCAGGTACGGACACGTGGACCCGCCTGGAGCAGGAGCTCTTTGATGAAGCCTTTCAGAAATACAAGAAAAATTTCCACCAATTACAGAAGGAGGTAAAGCCACTGGATGGATTTGTTGTATGTGTGTGCCTTCAGGGCTGGCCTCCAGCATCGCCCTTACGGACTGCTTCTGTTTTGCTCACAACAGATTCCAACTAAGACAGTATCACAGTGTGTTGAATATTATTATACCTGGAAGAAGAAGAAGAGGTTTGGCCACAGAACTGTTCTCCTTAGCGGAGGAAACATCAAAATGCTGCTAGAGGAGCCGGAAGAGAAGGTGCTCAGTTATTCCCCACTTGCAACTTTGGGGCAGCAAAGGTTGCCTCCACTCCCACCACTCAAAATCATCCCAGTTTTCTGCTGAGGTGCCTGTCCTCACCATCCCATTAAAGCATTTGGGCTCATTGGTGTTCAGAGGACATCACCATGGCAGGCTCGGGTTGACAGCTGGGTTTGTGCTGGATGTAACACGTTCCCATGTGCCCGGGCCCTTCACAGAGATTTTAAATTTGATTTTCCTTTCAGCTCTCCACTGGTTGGGAAGAGAAGGAAAAAGAAGGAATATAGCAACAAACTCTGTCTGGTTTACAGACCATCTGCAGACCCAGGAAGAGGCGCTGTGTTCTGCCCCATGAGAACCTAACACCAAAGAGGCAGAACCGGCGCCAGGCTCCACACCAGCCAAGCAGCAGCAGTAGTGAGGGGAGTGGATTTTCCTGCCCTGAATGCCACAGGTGACCCTGGATGTAGCTTCTTCAGGAAACGAGCTGATCTGGGCTAAAATGGAAACTTCCTGAGTGGGGAGGCGGAGCTCAGGATTCCCCTCGGCCTTCCCATGTCTTCACAACCAGCTTCCACCGCATCCATGTGCTTTGTTTAAACACTGACCTGCTCAAATCCCCAGAAACGGAAACTCAGGAGCTTGGCTTGAGGCTGATGGTGGAATTGTCAAGGGGAATTACAAATCCCTGTGTGTTTTCTAATTTCCAGGCTCTTTAACACCACTCGGGGCAGGAACTCCCACATGAAGATCCACCGCTGCCAGCAAAAACCATCAGTCCTGGGTTGAGCTCCTCCACCAGCACTGATACCACCAGAGTGCAGTAGCCCTGTTGTAGTTTTAGGTCCCCTCCCATCGTTATTCCCCTAGTATTTCTTCTTGTTATTCTTCTTGATGATATTGTTACTGTTATTCTAGTTGACTGTTTTACATTATCCTTTAGGTGTTATTGTTAGCAGTAGCATTCTGTTGTTATTAGTAGTGCTAGGATTTCCATATACATTAGTAGATAGTAGTAGGATTATTGTATATTAGGTAAAATTATTGTTATTAATATTAGTAATAGGTTGCACTCCAGTTGTTATTATTATTTATCATTATTATTCCATTGTACATTATAATTACTGGTGTTATCAGTACTATGCCATTGTATGCCACTTATTAAACTCTTCCTCTCTCAAGCCTTTGGGTTTCCCATTCTTACTGGGGGCAGGGGCTGGCAGTGGCACTGACACTGAAATCCCCACCCCTGCACTATTCCCCATTTCTGTCCAGTCCCTGAACACCAAAATCAGTCCAGTGGAGCCTCAGCCTTCCCCAGGGTAAAAATCCCGCCCAAAGACAAACTATTCACCTTTAAGAGGGCAAAATGCACCCCAGGATGTGCTCACACTGGTCAAAGTTGTGTAAAAACCATCTTCTGAAACAATAAAGAGCAGTCCCAGTTACTCTCAGTTTCCCCCAGAAAGGTTCTCAGAACATTTCAGTGGTCCTAATTACTCCCAGAGTCTTTTGAGGGCCTCCCTGTTACCCCCAGTTGACCCTCACAGGTTCTGGGTTGCCCTCAGAGGTTGCCAGTATCCGCCAGGGGCTACCTCATTGCCTTCACAAGGCTCTGGCATGTTCCCAGTTCCCCTTAAGGGGATTCCAGGCACCCCCAGGGGTTGCCTAGTGGTCCCAGCCCTCCAAAGTGGATCTCAGGCATCACTCATGATCACCATGGTCACCATGTCTACGTATCCCTCCATGCAGTAGTAGATGCCCCTGTACCATGCGATGGCCGCAAGACCGAGGACTCCAATAGCCCAGAGCAGGTCATCTGGAGATTTCCACCTCATTCCCCAACAGAAGGCTCCTGCTAAAACTGTGCTTTCAGGCTTCAAACTCCTGCCACGATCAAAACGACAGTAATGGGAGAGTAAAACCATTGCAGAGGTTTCGGAGTAGCAATAAATAAAGAGCGAGGATAAAACTGAGAGGCTATATCAAACCAATAGGAGAAACCATTCCACGGGAATACAAAAGGGCACACGTGGAGGGGGCTGTGCTGCGGGAACAAGACCAAGCTCTGACTCAGGGTGATGGATGTGCCATAGGGATGTTTGGAGCAACAGCTGTGGTGCCTGTGTGCAGCATTGGCTCCCCACTGCTGCTCTCCAAACCTCTGCTCTGCTTCACTCCAAATACTTCAGGGTATCACCAATTATCAATGCAGGAAGCCCACGGGCAGACATCCATGAGCTTTTCAGTGACAGAAGCTGGGGAAGCTCCTTAAACGTTAAGTTTGCCATGGCCATGTTCTCTCTCTGAAGCAGTGTCCAGCCACGCAAAGGGGCAGCAGTAGAGGCAGAGCAGCTTGGGCAAGCTTGTCTGTGTAGAATAAAGCAAAATGGTTTGGTTAAATGTGAAGTCTGCTGCATCAGGAACATATGTGACACTGTGGAGGAAAAGTCTTTGAGCTTCCTCAGTAGTTTTTGATGTTATTTGAAGCACAAGCTGAAGGCAGCAGTTCCTGGGGGTAGGCACGTATCTGCAGCACATTGTTACACCTCTGTGTGGCTGCTTGGTGTAGTCTATAGACACTAGACAAGCTTATTATTCATGCACTTCCACACCAATCTCTTTTATTTTTATTTCATCCAGCCCCAAACACTCCTACAGCCTGAGTCTGCCTTACTCTGCTTCCAGTAGCAGGTACCTCCATTAGAGAGGTGGTGAGGTGAGAGCCAAAGGAGGTGTTGCTGGTTCCTGTAAACACTTACAAAGCCACCCAAAAAGCTGCCTTATCTACCCTCAGCTTTGTCCTGCTCCACTCCTTCAATGCAGAAGGAATTCCTGGCAAAGGTTAGGAGCCCATGTGGTATCAGCAGCATCCTGCTTTCCTTGCACTTCTCACCAATCTTCCTCGCCCTCCTGGTTGGTTCCCTTTCTGGTTCCAATGCGGAGGGGAAATAAAACCACCATCAATAATCACTGGTTAGATAAATGCCAGCCTCTTCTTGGAAGAGGTTCATCTCCTTGCACCTTGATTTACTCACCGTCACAGGCCTGTTCTGTAGAGATTCCCACATTCTGAGATATTTCAAGCCAGCTGTTGCTGTTTTACAGGAGCAGAACACCCTGCGTACAAAAGTTTGTTTGCAGCCCTTCATGTGGATCCCAAACACACACCTCGCACCAGCCTTTCACCACGTGGCTGGTGCTGGCAACATCCTTGTGCCAGCAGCCCTTGCGATGAGAATCCTCACTGCCGGTTCTTCCATTATGCTGAAGCTTTGCACTTTTCCAGCCCTCTTCACTGTGGTGGTTGCAGTGACTGTGACCTTGCTGGGCACTGGCAACTTTGCAGAAGCAATTTCCCCAACAGAATAGTCATCAGACTACATCTGCTTGTAAAAATAAATACATCAAAGTCCTTAAATACTGCAAAAAGAAGAACCCCAGCTGCTGTGGTGTCTCATTTGCTTGTAGAAGTACTTGCAGACAGTTGAGATTTGATCTTGCAAGGTGTAACCCAAATGAGAACTAAAGGCAGTAGGCACCCCAAGCAGCCCTTGAAATGATCATGAGCATCCAGCTCCCTAGAAGTACTGTCAGCTCCTCCCTGCTGGATTATCCTGGACAGGATTTTCAGAACATAACACACAATGAAGTACCAATATGGAATCCTCAGGATATACAACCACAGAGCAACTTAGACATCCCCATTTGCCTCACTTTTCCAACCCAGATTCACCCTTCTGCAAGTGAAGTGCCAGCTCTGTCCACATGCAGACTTCTCATTGCATCTCCCAAGTCTGCCTGGAAAAATTTGGTTCTGAGCAGTGAGAAGAATAAACACCACAAAGCAGAACCACCCATCTGTAGTACCAAGGCAGGCAAATGTCAGAGGGTGAGACAGCACAGTAATGCCTAGAAATAGCCAAACCCATTTTTCCAGCATACTTGTGTGATTCATAAAACATGGAACTAGAATGATTTTCAAATGCCACATAAATGTTCAAATACAAGATTTTCTCTGTGCTTTCATAATGCTTTAACAATACATGTCTGGCTTGCAGAAAGTTGGCGTTTAACTTGCAAGGATATAACTAAAACCCCAGTCTTTTACCCAAAATGACAGAATAAAAACAGCAATTGCATTTTCAATTTCTGTCAAGTGAGAGTTTCCCCTCCTGTAGGTGCTGTGAATACCTGCAGTTTGTTAGAGCTGGTCCAGCAAGGCTGGAGAACAGCTACCTTCTTTGAACCATTTTCATAGAGCAACAAAAGCTTTTGAAGCAGGAATCCCTCTGGGGTGATGAACTTCATTTCACAAACACCTACAAGAAGAAGTGCAACTAAACCCAAGTGCCTGTTTCCCAGTGTTTGGAATGTGGGAACGTTCACAAAGGTTGGGGTTTCTAAACCTGAACCTGCTCCATGTGCCCCAGGTGAAGGCTCTCAGGAGGCAGAGCTGGGCTCAGTGCAGCTCAACAGCATCTTCACAAACCTTTTTGTGACTACACCACATATCCCTGTAGTTCCAACCCCACCAGAGCTGTGATTTCTCCACTCCAGCTACGGTTTGGGTGATAAACCCCTTGTTATGAATAACTGAACCTCTCTGCCCTCTCCCAAATCACAGCATTTGTGCAAGCATCTTAACCAAGACAAGTATTTTAGGGCTGCTGCTAACTACTATAGTTGTAACTGAGCACACCAGGGATAGACAACAATAAAAGAACAGAACCGTGACTCAAACTTCAAAACCACAGAAAAGTCCTTTAAAACAAGCTGGCAAAACATTATGTATTGAGCACTGAAAAGTGTTAAATCTGAGCATATAGTGGAAGAAGGTCTGCCACATTGAAAATCAAAACTCAGCACAGACAGAGGTGTTAATGAAACAAACCCAAATCACAGAACCCCAGACTACCTTGTGTTGGGAGGGACCTTAAAGCTCACCCAATTCCAACTCCCTGCCACAGGGACTTAGAAAATGATTGTATTTGGATTTTTTAACATGTGTGTATGTTTAACAACCATACAATCTCCACTCTTTCTTTCTGCCAAAACAGAACAAAGGACAGCGCTTAAACCATCTTCTCTGACATCTAGTTTGGTTACAGAATACGCAAGTGTTTCAGTGTTTTCCCTCGGCACTTTATAATCTCTCTTACAGACAGGACAATATAACCCAAAGGTTCTACAAAGATAAATGTAGACTTTGCCTCCACTGACAGAAACACTCAAGAAAAATCTTACTGAGAGGAAAATTTTAAGAGCACTTTAATATACAGAATTAGGGGCATTGATGTATGGGGCTTATTTTAAAGAGACAGCCTTCATTTAAAGTACTTTGTTTTGCAGGTCTTATAAAGTAAACATTACAATACTTTTTTTTTTTCCCCACAAATATATTAAAATATTTTAAATTTCAAAGGTAATCCCATTGATTGATGGATATTTTAAAAGACAAAAGAAATCTCTAACAGAAACAGGCAGCTCCATTAGAACAAGACTTCAAACATTCTGCTTTGTCACTCCATCTCCTTAAGAAAAAGAAAACTAACCAACAAAAAGGACATTTTTCACCCAGACTTTCCTTTACAGCAGTAAGGCAACTCCAGGAGATCTGAATGAGCTCCTTGGAGAGTACAGATACTGTAACTGGCTGCTCCTCATGCTTTCTAACACCCAAAAGGTGTAACGATCCATTAATCACAATCACATTTCATGCATTAAAATATAAAACTTAAATTACAGCTTTTAAAAATATTACTAATAGACTTCCCTATCATAAAATGTTTGACATCTACAGTACTTGGAACTATTTCAGTTCTGGGTTTAAGCAATTTGACACTTCAAGAGCTCCACTCTGGAGTTCACAAACATCACAACCCAATCAGGGGCAGCAACAGTCAGTAGATTCAAAATGCAAATCAAAATCAGGAGTGCAGAATTGCACTAGTTGTTTCCATCTCTAAAATATAAATGAACAAGACGAGCTCTTATATAGAGCACACAATAAATTATAGTAAGCACAGGACAATGGGGGCATTCTACAATTTTAGCTGGTGTACCAGAGTTGAAAACTGTGAAAGATGGGACTTAGTAAACAAAACGTGTGAAAGCTGGGTTGTCACACACAGCATTCCAACTGTGTTTTATACTTCTGCTTCCCCATCTCGCTGATCACACAGACATGTTGAAACAAAATGAAGTTAGAAAAGTAATGTAAGAGACCAATGGCTTACATGCATTTTCAATAATGCGCTTCCAAGAAAAGCACAAGCATGCTACACGTTTCAGTATGAAAGAGACTTGTGAAACTGTTTATGCAGAACAAATTAAGCCTTTTTTTTGTCTAAAAATCTCAACGTTGTCTTTTTCCTCTTCCTCCTAATTGTCCCACCCAATGTCTGCTGGGGGATCCAGATGAAGAATTGACTTAGAATTAAAGCTGACTCCTTTTTAACCTCCAAGGTCTCTCTTCTCTAACATAACTAAACAAATGCACTTATTTGTTGTAGACAACTGGTAACCTAATAAACTTTCACAAACTTATTTCAGAGCTCACAGGAGATGTGTTGCCTCAATTCTGCGTGCATCAAAATAACTTCTAGTTTTCCAAGAGCTCCAAACACTCTTCTGCTGCTCTGGGGCTTGCTCTCATCGTTGCATTACCAATGGAACATTTGCACAGGAGGCAGGATTTAGAGAGGAGGGAGGGTGATGTGAGGAACCTTCCCTTCCCTCCTCCTCCCTGGTTTTAAATGCACAAAAACATACAGAAAGAATTACTTACTCAAATCTCTGAAGTATTCATTGTAATCTAGGACATATCCCACAACAAATTTGGCACTTCAAACCCAACAACTGAAAAATACCATAAGCCACCACTATGTTAGAAAAGAACTTCCTAGAGTTCACTGGACCTTTTTGCAGAGGCAATGGGGAATGCTATAGGGATGTAAGTGTCCCCACTCATTTAATTTCTTCCACTCAAGTACCCTCAGATTAACATTTGAGCTGTTTCAAAAGTCTAATTTACTTTTCTGATTTATTTTAACAACTAAAGCAAAATTAAATGGATGCATTTATTGGTTCCCACACAGCAGCATGGTGCAGGAAAGGTACCCACAGGCATGATGAAGAGGCAGGTTCAACCATCAGCTCCTTCAAAACTAAGGATGTGCGAGTCCAATAGGACTTTCTGTGAAGGCCTGAGAAAGTGAGCACAAAATAACATAAGTATCAGACCCACAGTTATCACAGGGAGACCAACACTTCGCCTTTCAGGAACTGCCTGGATGGAGGCTGCTATTGCAACTTGCAGGCAATTGCCTGACACGCAGGAATATACTGTGACTGCTAAAGCACATCTTAGGTGCTGATTCCCTGGTATAGAGAGCAGCAAAGAACAAAGAGCACTCTGTTCTTTATGGAGTCACTTGCAGGTTACAGAAACAGGTAGTTTGGGGTTTTTTTGAAAGACTCCTGAGCTCAGGGAAGATGTGTGGCTTTCTCTCCCTAGCTGCAATGAGGGTCTGTAAGGAAAATAGAGAGATGAATTGTATAAGTCAAAGAAAAAGCTGTGTGAACCTCTGGAAAAATTAAGGTGATGATTACTGTCTACTTGGCCTCACAATACAGGGATAAAACAGTGGCCCAGCCTTGTTGTCTCTTCTTTCAGAGCTCACATATCGTGCACTGAACAGGTTGCCTCTGTGCACAGATGGCAAAACAAGTCATCTGCTGCAAGATGCTCATTTTATCAAATGAAGGGTTTTGTATGGAATATCTGGGAGGAAACAAAGTTCTCATAGATGGCATACTGAATAAATGAACATTCAAGCACAATAAAGAACATTGAATGAGCCAGATTTTCCTGTGCAGGTGCAGAAGTAAGAAGTCAGATGCTCTTTTTCTCTCTCTAGCTCAAGTGTATTTATACCATTCCTCCACATTACTGGACTTCCTGTGTACTAATATTTGCCAAGAACACAGTCCTTTAAGAGTTTGGTTTAAATACCCAAAACCATGAGATCGTGTTTCACACTCATATGGAAACAAATACAATGCAGAATGTGCAAGATCTATAAGGCATCAGCAGTCTACAAAATGCACTATAAAACCAGAGAGACAGCAGATTTTTGAAAACAGCAGATCTCCATTAGGGTAATCAATCTAAACTCAATGATAATTGTACAAAATATGGTCATTTTAGTGTCTGCATGTTTTAAGCACACTTTTGAAGGCTATGAAATAGAGAGAAAGTCAGTGAATTAAATCTACTGTGAGAAAAATATCTGTTCTTACAATACTTGGCAAAAATCTGGTACAGGATGAAAACATGTTAGACTTCAGTTCACCATGGATAAGGCAGAGGTAATGTTGGTTGGCAGACAAAAGTGGTTTGAAGAATTGGCAAGGTTTAAGAGTACTCCCTTGGCTGAGAGCATCTGCTTACCCATGGTGAAAGCACTATAAACTTAGGGTTTCACTTTTCCTTGCTTCTGAGCTTCAGGTAGCAAAAAGAATCAATAAAACGTTGCTAAAGGTTTCACTAATTAACAGGCTATATCTTTGCTCCTCAGATTCAGCCTATGTCCAGTTTACCTGTTACCATTTTTGCCTCAAACCGGACTTCTAACTTTTGGCTGATTCAGTCCTACTGACTGACTTTGGAAAGAGCAGGCCAGTGCTGCTCCCTGGGAGCAAGGCAGCCTGCTGAACACAGCTACACCTGCGTTCCCTCCTCCCCAGCTCTTTGCACCCAGCAAAGCAACATTTGCACCACTGTTCACAACCAACAAATGAAAAGCAGCAGGAGCACAGTAAAAATAAGCAGCTGTTTAGCACTGGATTCTTTGTTTGAAATTTGCACCCAGCCCCATGCAGGTCTGTGGTGGGATGCTCTGGTGCCTGAGGGAGCCTGCTTCCTTTCTCTATCCCCCCCCCCCCCCCCTCCAAGTGCTGTTTTTCTCTCCTCAGCCTCCCTCTCAGCAATCCATGGACCTGCTTTTTCTATTTCTGAGAAGGGCCTTTGAGGAGTAAGTGTTCCCCTTCACCTACTCCTGCTGGGCCCCTTGCACTCTCAACACACAATGCAGACTGTGCAGAGGATACCACATCATAGCAGGTATTTAATAAAAACATATGTATTTTAGGTGAACTATGCATGCCTGGAATAATTTTGACCTAGATAGAAGCTGCTTTTATTAAGTTGCCACATCTATTACCAAGGAGAAAGAGTCAAGTAGGCTATAGTATTCCATGGGTTTCTTTTTACAAGCTTTGCTCTTAAAGGGGAACTTTTGAAACATTGTTCTCTCTCATCAAAGAAGATGAGAAAGAATAGGATTAAGGTGAAGAAAAGGATTTCTTTGAATAGGGAACATATAATTACACGTTTTCCATGACACATGCTGGAAAATGTAATATTGGCTAATGCAAGTAACCTCAAATTTTTCATTGTATTGTAATAGAGATCTCTCGCTTAAGATTTTTATAATATATATAGCATATAGTTATATGTATAGACACTTCCTTCACATAAAAAAGATTGAAAAGGAATCAAATGAGAATAAACTCTTTCTCCCTAATCACTGAGGAAGCATGATAAAGAAGGACAATATCAGATTAGCTACAAATTTTCCATCTCATTGTTTCCTGAAAAATAAAATTTTATAATCAACATACTCCATACAAGCTGTGCAGAGCAAGTGTCTCCTCCAAAAATGCACAGAGCAGTAGTAAAAATCAAGCATGGACTCAACGACATCTGTTGTGGCATTGTTATCACATGCCATCTTTTTTACACAAATCTATAACAGTCACTACTCCTTTTTGTGTGGAAATACTAGTTTGTCTGCAGCATCTAAAAGCTGGCACACAAGGACTGACAGATGCTTTGGTTTTACCTCATCTTCAACTTACTTGGCTCCTCATTACACTAGCTGCAGCTCGGCAAATTATTCCTCTGCTTTGGAAAGCCGACAAAATGCCATCTGTCTCTGCATGGTTATCAAAACTAATACTGCAACGTGAAAAAACTAGGATCTGAAATTGTACCTGGCAACTACATGGTGAGGTCGAGTATCCTGTTAGATTACTCATATACACAGATTTCAGTTAGTGGACACCCACCTTTCCCACCGTGCATGCAGCCTAAGGAACAGTCAGTCTCTGACCTTTCTTGCGTGTAACTCTTCTCATGCCATTGACATTGACTGACACTAATTATGGCTTGGAATGCAAAATGAGGTAGCTTCTCACCAACTGAGACTCCAAGGTCACTATGATTAGAGTATGAGTAGCTTTTGTTTTTTCTTATAAAAATGAGAGGCTGAATGCATGGAGGAAAGAGGTGGAAAGGTCAAGGAAAGAGAAAGAACAAGATTACATCAGTGTGGTTCAGCATGTAATTGGGTTGGTCCAACAGCTACAAGATTCATCACTAATGCTTTAGGGAAGAGAAAATATGAACAAGGTGTCATTAGATAAAACAGGAAAGAACAAAAAGATATGAAGAAGGCATATAGTCCTGCCCTTAATCTGACAGAGAAGGGGGCATTCTCAGAGCTTCTCTTCCTTTCTAAGTGCCATGGTAATTTCTTCAGACTGGAGAAAACTGGGCTGCACTGGGTAAAGTGCAGCCCGGAATAAATACCTCATACAGATACGTATAACAAAGCTTGCTCTTCTACACTGCAGAAATACTAAAATGCCACCTCCAGAGCTAACTCCAGCATAAATGCATTTTAGAGATAAAACTGAGGTGATGATCCTATGGATTAGCAATGGGGAGGTGGTTAAAATCCAGGTGAGTAGACACTTCTCTCTCTTTCACAGAGCCTCTGAGCTGCACGCTGTTCAAAATGAGAGACTATAGTGGTTCTCCTCCTCCTGAACACTCCCCACTGCTTGTGGTCAGAGACAGGATAAAAGGTAAGAAGGTTTACTTCTTCAGCCTGAAGCAAAAGCATGTTATATTTTGTTGCAAAGAGAAGAAGTAAGAGTAGCACAAACATGCACACTGCTTTGCGTCTCTGTTCAGCGGAATGACTATCAAAACCCTGTCATACTCCTGGACCAATAGACTAGATACTAGACCTAGATACTTTCTGATTAAGAAGTCATCCCTTGGCTAACTTTATTCATGGAACTATGCAATTAAGCCTATATTGCATGCAGCATAAAATGCTAATTTTTATTTCATGCTTAAAATACTACAGGAAGAGTGTCAATCTTCCTCTACCATCTGAGATACATTAAACTGAATATTAATTATTTCCAAAATTGCATAAGCTTAGTAATATTCCATATGAGAAAGGCTGACTCTAAAACCTCCTGTCTCTTATGTATTTTCAGTAGTATGAAGTAACTTCCTATTATGAAGTTAATCCTATCTTGCACTGACGCATGATAATAATGAAGTACGTGTTGATACAAACATGAGTGTATTTAAAGCTATCTAAGGTAGGAGAACATTCGTATGAGGAAAAAACAAAAGGCTTTTTCTTTTCTACTTTTTTTTTTGAAAGGCATTTTTAAATTTAATGTAGCAAAATCAACATCTACTCCTGTTTTTCTCCATTACTTCCATTCCCATTTATCATGGTTATTTTTTTATTTCTTAAGAAGTCTGTGTGAAACACATACAACCTACCATACAGTTCTAACAATGGTTGTTAGAGATTCTTTACCAGTATCTGTTATCTGCTCTAGTGAGCAATCCTATGGCATGTGGCTTAAGAAGGGTGTTATTTTGTGCTCTGTTACTCCTTTGAACTGGCACCATAATGTAGGACTAAGAAATCATTATATCCCACTGGAATCCCTTTCTGCAGAAGAGGCAGCGTGCATTGACTATCAGTTACATTCACACCTCATCTAAATGAGTAGAAAAGAACAGAAGGACGGAGAAAGCTCAGAGTTTCCTATCTTCCTTCAAGGCTCCCTCTATTCCTTCTATACAGCACTGTTCCTTGTATTCTTGGCTACACTGTATTATCATGAGCTCCTTAGGAAAAGACCTCTTCTCCCTATCTACAAAGAAAATCCTTAAAAAGCAGTAATGTCTTGGCTTCACTGTGTAGTTGGTTTCTCCTTGTATGTTCTCACTCCCAGCAGTGTTAAGTCCATGTGTAGTTCTTATTCACAGGAAATCCTTTTAGTGTTACAATGAGGTCTTTGTAGAGCCTTTGGTGTTATTCTTCTGTATTTGCAAAGACTCTTGAATACCGGGCTGTCTGGGACACGGTGTCTAGGGGAATAACTAATATAAGCTAAACGTAAACTAATTTTGGGGAACAAAAGCAGCCTTCAAGCTATATGCAAAGTTACTACAGGCTGTTTTTTCAATGAGGGTGAGTGGAAGTGACAATTCTTTTGCACTTAATGAGCCAGAGTAGCAGAGATTAGAGAAACCCTCTGAATTATTTGGCTGTTGAATAAAAATCCAATTTAAATCTTGTGGAAAGTAAGAGCTTTGGTTCAGCTGTAGAATCAGGGTGCATAAGTAAGGAAAATAAGCAGTCTTTTAGATCAAGTCCCTAAACTAGTAACAGTTTATTAAATAAAAGCCAGTCACAGATAATGAGAAAAAGAGTACGTTAAGAATAAAGAAAAAAAAGAAATCCTTGGGAGACCAAGAGGTTTACTCAATGTTACTAACTATTCCATGCAAAACAGTAGCCTTTCTAGAGAAACTGATATGCCTTCCTTCTATACTCCATTGGGCCAGGGCGTCTGAGAAGACAGCAGTTCACAGTGAAGCCAGCACGGCAGC
The DNA here is from genome assembly GCF_028554395.1 of Pezoporus wallicus. NCBI lineage: Eukaryota > Metazoa > Chordata > Aves > Psittaciformes > Psittacidae > Pezoporus > Pezoporus wallicus. The sequence continues at coordinate 190,759 of NW_026641508.1, read as the reverse complement.
ATTGGAAGACATTTCTGCTTGATGGTGTCACTCAGCAGTGCCCATCATAACTTCTCAATCACCTATGAGATACTCTGTGAGGACCTGAGAAAAAAAAATGCACTGCAAGGGAGTGAAACCAGCAAAACAGCAACAGAAGAGCTAAGAAAAGATTTAGAGTATTGAGGACTCCAGTCAAGTATTCTCAGCCTTTTCATCTTGGAAAGTCCCACTTCTGCGCCAGCCAGGAAAAAAAATTTCATTTCTTGTTTTGTTCACAGGCAAAAACTGTAACTTGGCAGTGGTCCATTCCAAACAAAAAACACTGACAAAACTTTGCCAGTTACCACAGTGGTTATACAACTTGGAGCCTATCTTTTCCTCTTTACTTTGGCTGGCTGTCCCTGCAGTCTGCAAGCTATTCAGGCCAAGGACTGTCTACTACTTTAATGACCACATATGCCAACTCAGTGAAAAGGAATGCAAAGCTATTTGTACAAATAAATATTGACTTTTGGCCTTCTTGAAAAGTACGATCCCCTAAATGACAAACTAGTCTTAAAAAATGAAAACACACAAGTTCCTCTCTTAACACAGCAGACAAAAATAACACACACACAATCTTCCCAGAGAGTACTGTAACTGTTAGTTTAGCAGAGCTAACAAAACTGACTTCCTGTGGATTTGTCATCCTTAGAGAGATGTAGACTTTAACTAAAATTGTCTCATCAAGGAATGGGGCATTCACATCCCTCTTCTTTCTGGAAAACATGTCACTGAAACTCAGAACCAAGATCCTATTTTAAGTGGGATAATCATCATGGTGTTTCTCACCATGTACTTCCATTAAACTTGTAATCATACCTCATAGAGGTCTGTGCTTTTCTATTGTTTCATTAAAATAATCAATACATCCAGTTAATAGGAAGGATACAGATTGGGGATTCTATGTCATGGTCACACCATTTCTAAAACAAATAAGGCTTAAAAATCCTTAAAACCCAACCAAACAAATCAAAACCTCAACCACCCAAGATGGTGGAGTTAGCTGAGGCTACAACTGGTGAGATTTTCTAAAACAGCTAAGCTAATCTAATGCCAAGATGAGTCCACAGCACCCTGCAGCCCATTATTAAACACAAATCTATAGAGCACATCACTGTGTTCAGTCCTCAGAAGGTAGGTCTTTATAGTGACTGTAAAATTCTCATTAGGCTACAGGGATTCTCTCTTCCCTTTATCTTATTTGTTTGGCTCTCTATAAATAACGAAGAAAAGACATGCTGAATCAATGAGTGATTCAGATTTTGCCTTCAGTCTTTATCATAAGGCATTTATCTACTTTTTGTCTCTGGAGTTTCCTATCCTGCAGTAAATTTATTGTAGTGCTTCCAAGTGATTTTTTTCCTTTCCCTCCCTTCCCCCAATACTCTATTGATTTTCTCATTTTTACAAATAAGCATAGCAATAAATAAAATTACAAAAGCTCAGGACAGAATCATAGCTGAATAAATACACTCATCAAGAATAAAAAATTGTTGGCTAAACTGGAGAAATTACAGCTCCCTCATGTACATTCTTTATTATCAAGTGAAAATACAATTAGTAAAGCAGAAGAATCTCAGAGTCAGGCTTCTTTTTCCCATTTTGTTACTGATGCACTGTGGTCACAGGTGGTGTATTTTAAAGTAATTGGGCAATAAGATGGGGGGGAAATAGAGGTGTTCTAAGTCCACTAGAACCACTGCTTGACAAGGAGGTCATTGCATCACCTTTCTGTCACCATCACAACTCCATACAAGATCAGTGTATTAAATAGCCACCTCTCAAATGCTGGAAAGCTGACATTCAACTTCTTGAATTGAAAAACCTAGTTATATAGCACATACAGGAATGATGGATCAATATTCCTCTGAATATTCAACATACTTAGGATGCTAAGTCCTTGTTCCAAAGTATTATGTAATTGTTTTGTAACCTTAAGCACTTACAAGGTCACAGCATTCTACTTAGATGTTATGGCAGGAGTATTTCACAGGGCAAGGGAAGAGCCAGGTTAGTACTTCCTACGGTTAGGTTTCTGCTTTCTACAGATAGATTCATATTAGTACACAGTTTCCTAATACTGGGGGGGGGGGGAAGTAATCAAATATATAATAAATGTTTTCTGAAAGCAATTGCTTAAGTCTGTTTCAGAGTCATTTAGGGTGCTGCATATTTTGAATATCCCTACACACCTAGATGTTTTTTTAAGATTTATCCTTTTTAGAGGAAAAAAAACCCAAACCAACAAAACCCAACCAAACCAAACACACCAAAGAAAAACACCCCTCCCCAGCCTTGTCATTTCACTAAGTCTGAAAACTAGTTATAAGAAATATTTGCAAGTAAAATATCTAATAATTCACCTGTTCATTTTCTGCATAAAGAATCTCTCTAAACGGGTGAAGAAAATATGACTGAAAAGTGCCAATACCTTCATTTCTGTAGCATCCCAGATGTATCTTTTCTATGACAGTAAGTAATATAACATTAGAGTTGGGCAGTACAGCATGGAACCGTGGTGGCACAGCTTGTCATGCCTGCTAGCTACGGCTCCCCTGTAGGTGCCCAAGGGGAAGTGAAAAGGGAAAGGGGGGGTGATCTTCCCGCGGGGGGGTGCCGCGCCGGAGCCCCGAGAGGAAAGAGCGCCCGACCCTGCTTCAGCACCTCGGCCAGCTCCCGCGGGACGGGCGGCTGTGCACAGGCAGGGGTCGTGGATGGGTGCACGCTGATGTGTGTCAACGATCAACACAGCAGACTGCCAGGAGCTGACCACAAGTCACGCCAGGAACATGACTACTCCTTATGCATCATCCCCCTTTCACTCCCCCCCTCCCCGAGTTGTCCTGCAAAGGCCATGGAGCAAGTAGGATGAATAGGAGAAGGATGGGTCATATTTTTGCCTTGCTCTGGTGTGATCACTGGTTTAGACGATATCTGCACAGCTGGTTCCAGCAGCAGCCTTGCTCAGGAAACACATTTTTCATTCCTGTCATGAGACACATTTGAAGAACTAAAATACTGAGCACCACAAGGTAAAAAATGAACAACAAAGAAGCGTCAGGGAGAAAAAACTAAAGGAAAACATAAAGTGAAAGTTGATACTTGCTTTTTGTGCTTCTCACCCTGGCACAAGGACCACAACACAGTTTGCTTGTGCCTTTTTTAGAGGGAGCAATGATAGGGCTTCAGGACAAACCACAATGCAGCTGGAGGGAAAGTACAGCAGTACTTCATGGCAAGATGCACTTGCTGGAGGAAAAAAAAGTCTGTAATTTCAGTTGAAAACAGGGTAGGCTGTGGTTGGGAAATTAACTGTGCTGGACAGCAGAGCTAGTAAATGAAAGCTCCATCTGGATCAGGCTGACACTAAAATAAGCTGCAATAAAGTCTGGCAAGTTGACTAAGCTAAGCAAAACTCCCAACAAAAATAACTGAGAAAAACAAATTAGTGGGAGAATTAGAAAACTTGGAGAACATGAAAATTGTGGGGAGCGGTGGTGATTTGCATCCCTGGTGTAAGAAGCAGTACAGGAATTGCATAAATGGAGGAAGAATTCATTGTGTTTAAATGTACCTGAAACCTAAGTGTTGACAGAATTCCAAAGGAGATTAATATTGCAGAAGTTGCTCAAGCAAAGCTGTGTGGGATGATGGTATGAACAACATCTTAAATGACCTCATCTAACATCAGAGAAGCTGCCTCTGGCATAGGAAATAAAGCAATTGCCTCTGAACAGAGGCCTCATTTGTTTTTGATAAATCTTAATGAGACAGTCAAAACAGAAGAACGAATTTAATGGTATTTCCAAATGAGGATACCTACATCCATAGCCACATTTCAGGAAAGTTAACAGACTCAGGATTTACTACTATATAAAACAGACTCGATTTAAATATGCTGCATCTGACAAGAATACATTACTGCAAGAGTAGTCCACTGTAGAGACTGGAGTGCAAGTGTCACTTATTTTATAATCTGAGCATAGAGAAGTTTTACTTTTCCATGCTTGGTCAATTGCTAAGAAGGAATTGAACATTACAAAGCTAATTTTTTAATTCTGCATTTTAATCCAGTGAAGTTTCAATTTATTTTGATAGACTTCTGTCTTTGCAAAGAAGGCCCAGCATATGACACAGGAACCTGCCACTCTACATCAAGAATTTCTTGGAGGCCCTAGAAAAGGACAGTCACAAAAAGTTAAAAGCTGAGGACATTTGGAAGGTTAAAAAAGTGCCAGCAAAAAAAAATGAAGGTGATCCTGCCCAAATTTGGTTAAAGCTTTCAGCAAAGACTATTCAGTACATATCCCACCTTCGCGGCAAAAATAAAGTTCTTCAGTCAGTGATACAGGATAAGTTGAAATAAATTTCATTAATTAGATGTATTTGAAAAGGTCCTTTTAAAATCACCACAAAGTAGACTTCATCACTTGGGCCTAACCCTGCCCTCTTGCAAAGCAGTGGTGTTCCTAAGTTGCCTCAGTCCTCAAAAAGGAAAACTTGCACGAATAAGGAGGATCACAATATGTACTGACAGGTCAGAACAGATTATAACTGGAGGTAAGTTTCAAACCCCCATTCCTTTCTTATATGGGGTACTAAATTGTACTCAACACAGTGGCTGTTGCTGAGAACTGATGAAACACAAGAGTCTCTTTTTGTGAAAAAATACTTTCAAATCAGTGAGAGTAAAAACTATTCAGTGATGTATGAGTAACAACTGACCTGCTTCTCTGCATTACTACAAGAAGCTTTTTTGATTTACTTGAACATCTACCTGGGTCAAACCTGATGCGCTGGGAGGGAGAGAAATCTCTTACTTTCCAGTAGCTCAAGTGATGCGACAGCACAGCATGATTCAGCCTTACCCTCAGCATCAATAAAAAATATCATGGTGGAGGTATTACACTTACATGTAATGCTTGGTCCAGTGTATACAATCCTGAATAAGGGACTAGTAAATCACTATCTTCCATATAGGCATCTCTCCATACTGTCTGGGCACCTGGATTTTTGCACATTATTATGGGTCAGCTCACAAGGTGAACTCATGTACTGGGACTTTTTTGCCTGACCTTGTTTCTCTGGACACCTGTAAATACAAAGACTCCTCTTTGCTCTGTATTTGTTATTGTCTTAAATTATCCATTTCTTCAGGAATGGACAGATGGTTTCTTCTTTTCCTCTATAAGAAGCCACATGGCCTGTATTCTGTGTTAAATAACAAACTTACCATTAAGAACAGAAACAGCAGTTTTCCCTGACAAGATGACTCCTGATGTGAGGACAGGGATGTGAGCTAAGTCAGAGCTTAGCTTGCCACGTGTGTGCCACTATCTCCCTTGTAAAATTCACCAAATCCATTAATATCTCTGGATTCCCAGTTTCCTTTTTAGCACAAAGCTTTTTGCTTCTGGTGAACATTGAGAAGACAAATTCATTAATCTCTGTAAAATGTCGAGAAGTCTGCTTACCATTGGTTTCAGAACAGAATCACCATGAGAGCAGACTGGCTAGAATGGAAAGGGCAAAAATTGTTTTGTTTGGATCCCACATAAGGAATCTGAATTTACAGAACTGATGAAGAGCAAACACCTCTGCTGGAACTGGGAAAGCTGAAGGAGGGAAATAACTCTTTGGGGGTCTGTTCAGCAGGTAAGAGTCTAATGAAAAAATCCCTATGGGTTTGGATTTAATGTGCAGTGACAATGAGGAAATCCATCTGGATGCAAAGCTGCAAGAAATACAAGCCATCAAGAAAGGAGGCATTCGTGCTTTTTGTGAGTTAGGAGTTATTGTATCCAACATTTGTCATTATACCTTAGATAACATAATTGTTCTCTAAAGAGTTCTCCACAGAGCACACACAATGAAGCGGGTTTCAAAAATGCAAGCCTTGGTGGGAAGAGAAGAGAGTGCTTCATGGTAAACATGAATGTTCCTTGCATTTCAAAAGGAGCCAGTTCAGTAACTCAAATTCTTACACTGGTAACAGGCACGTGAACTCCTTGGATTGTATTCAAGATCAGGAAGACAATCATAGCTCTTGTCCTGCATGCTTTTAAATCCAGGGTACTGGTCTGGGCCTTGCAGACATTCCAGCAAGAGCTTAGCAGGGCAGTCATAGCTCCTTTATAAAAGAATTAGAACTTGCAACAGGCAAATCAAGAATCCAGAGTAAATTAATCAAACAAGTATGGAGTCAGGTTGACAAACAGCAAAGACAAGGAAGAGGAATTCAAGTATTTTGCTTCACTTGCAAACTTTTTGGTGCAGTTGATTTGTATCTCTGTGGGTTTGGGGGGCAAAAAGGACCATTCCTTCCTCTCATGCTTCCAGAATGCAGTTGCTTGCACAGAAGGAGATGGGAGCCATCACAGACCCAGCAGAGCACGTTATTGTAGAACTGAAAAAAGATGAATGAGTCCAATGCTATGAAATCAGGAAAGTTCAAATGACATTGTTTGTGTGAAATGGAAAAGACTATGTTTAATTATATTCATGCCAGGGTGATGAACCGATTATGAGGGAAGCTTACAAGACAGTTCTGCCAGGCAAATCTGAGGACTTTGGCAAGTCATTTAGTCAGCATTGTCCTCACCTGTCTAAAGGAAGTAATACCCTAGTGTCTCAAAGACACAGTGAACTACTTGACTTATAAAGTAATACTTGACATGCTTTGAAACTATAATGTGCTTATTACCATAACCTTTAAACAGATATTTTATTAAACATGTTTTTAAATAGGGCAGCTTAGAAGATGGAATTAGAAAGCAAAGTTGAAAAGCAAAGTCAAAACACAATGAACTGCACACTGGTTATTCCTCGAGGCTGTTTGTGTTTTAAAGACCCCCTCTCAGAGCTGCTCAGTACTTCCCACTGAACACGACAGTGTCCGCTGGTGATTGACACTCAGCCATTACACAGTGCAGTTTTGTCAGCAGGAACTCAACAAAAAAGCAAAGCTGAACACCTTTGGATAAGTGTGCACTCCTTAAAATGGCCATAATTTACTCAAGCCTCTTCCATCGATACTGATAGGAGTAACATTTTAAGATAAGCCTGCAGAAAAAAAACTGTAATTTTCTGGGTTTTTTTTTAAACAAACCCTTGTTTCTTTCCCTACTGCTTTTGTGGGAAGAGGAAGCCCCAGGCATCTTACTGCAAGCCCTCAGTCACCCAGTGACTCTGACCTACAGAGCATAATACAGAGCAATCACACCTCAGTGGGGTAGCTATTCAGAGACATTTGAGCCCATACAGGTGAACTGGGTTCCTTGCTTTTTGGGGTTATGATTTTTGTTTTTCTTTTCATCTCTGAATTCCTCAGTCTGGACCAGATTTTTTTCTTCTCTTTATTTCATGTTTATGATTTCACCTCCTCTTTGCCTTTGTCTCTCCCCTCCCCTCCCCTCCAAAGGTCCATCAGTCACCACTAGCAGCCTGAGCTGGGAAAGGAAAGCTACTTCAAGGTCACCGTGTAAAGAGTTTTAGTGAAAGGGAAGGGAAAAGCGGCTGTAAGCGGCTTCCTGCTTCTACTCATTGTTTAGGGAAATTCCTTAGGAAGGAAGGAGAAAGTACGCATGGAGAGAAGGCTGTATGGCCAGAGGAAGGAGGAAGGGCCATACAAAAAGGGCAGTCCATAAAGATAATATCCCACAAGGAGAAAAGAAACTTATTGGCATGCTAATAGATGAGCTCAAGTTGGAGAGAGATAAAGGAGACAGGTGCAGTTCTCCAGAGACAAGTAGCTCCCTTGAGGCCAATCAACCATGAAAGAGGCTGGGCATCTTTGACAGATACCACAGAAGGGAAGTAGGGGATCTGTTACAGTAAATCCAACATGTGTTTCTTCATGGATTTTCTCCATGGTGCTGGAGGAGCAGGCTGCAGGTAGTAGCTGCTCCTCAGTTCAGCCCTGACATGATCACTTGAGCTACCCTGTGCTTCTCCTCATGCTATTCAGGTGGGTAGACAGCAGGAAAGGAATTTTTGCCATGGAAGCAACTTTGTAATGTACTTCCCCTCCCTCCTCTGCTTTCCTCCCAGCTTGTAGGTTAGTGGTCTGCAAACGAGATGCTGACACCAAAGGAGCAAAGGCAGCAGAGGAGCTGGCTGCATCCCAGCACCAGGCACAGCATCTGTCTGCTAGCACAGGCTTGAGGAGCAAGTCCGTCTCCCGATGCCCAGAACTGCTGCTGTTACCCATCCTTCTCAATGGCAATTCCTGCCATTAACCTTGGGTTTACAAGCACTATTTTTATTCCATATTTAAAATAAAACTATGCTAAACACATATTCATTCATATTCAGCCTTAACTGAAGGCTGGATTAAGATGCACACACACAAGGGTAAAGCTAAGTTACTACATACTATTTCTTGTTAGCAGAGTATTTTGTAACTCTGGTGTCCCTAGGTTTAGGATTTTTATGTTTTCTTTGACTATGTGGGCACAGGAGAGGCAAGGGAAGTGTCATATTTTTTATTTTTATATTGTTTACAGACTTGCAATAGAGCCTTTATATATCATCTTTCAGAACACATTTTGAGTACTGTTGCTGTTGAAATATTAGGTTTCAGTATCTATCCACCTACAGTCACTTACAATGACACTACCATTCTAGGTACCATACTAGCACAGAATAAAAGACGATCTCTATCTCCAAGAATGTATAATCTACAGATTACACATAGAATTACACATATCTTTTCAAATATATATTCTTATATTATTGTTGGAGAATTTAGAAATCTTTTTCCTCAAGTGAGATTCCTATAGGTGCCTACAGCACAACAGTGCCATTAAGAGGAAACTGTTAAAAGAATACACAGATTTTTTTTTTTTTGAATGTAAATATTCTTGCACAGCCATAGAAAATACAGATTATTTTTGTCACAGAGGGAAACAATGTGAGTGATTAATAATGTGGACATTCTTGAACTTTCATTTCCTCTTGAGTACTGTGATGTTTGCTTTCCGATTTTAAAGCATCTCTACAGCAACAAGCCTCTCATTTTTAATTATCAATTCCCCACGAAGCCACAGAGGTAAAATCTGAGTCAAACAATACCACCCAACTACCCTATTGCACTGTATTGCAGGGAGTCTATGGAGAGATTGCAACACAACAAGAGAGCTAAAAAAAGACAACCCTGGAACCTGAGATAAGGAAGCACTGAGAAAAACAGCAGCCACAAGTTCTCATGGGATGAGGCTTGGCTGACGCTTGAGCAAGAAATACATGAAAGAAACAAGTGAACCGCACCCATGAAGTGACAGCTTCTGTTCAGTGATAAAGACCCAGATAGGCTCTTGCAAGCTGGGTCTCTGCCTTGGCTATTTATACCATTCAAATATGAAAACCACCTAATATATAAACAAGAAGCCTGGATCAAGTGGTTGGCGATCATCTATTTAACCTGCATAGACTTAAAAAACAGTACACCAACCACATTCTGCAAGGAAAGTTTAACCTGTGATAAAACCAGTTTCTGACTGAAAGGGTAATAACAAGCCTATTAGTGCAAGATGATGGACACAGTTAAAACATAAAATTTTCAGTCCTGGTATCTTTGCCCCACCAGTACTTTTGGTGGTAAGGCAAAAGGATCTTGCCATCTCAAGTTTATATTTGCTTATGTATCAATTTGACTCAGTCAAAACCAGCAATACATAAAAAGTAAAACAAAATAATATTCACTACAACTTTAATCTGTGTTATTCCTCTAACTGATGCACTGGGGCTCTATAGACACCCACAGCATGAATCAAATCCTTATTTCAGATTATTTCTCTTACCATTTCAACATCACCAAGTACACAAATGAAACACCCTGTTCTCCCTTTAAGGCAGCAGTGTACTGTAAAGGCAACTGTGCACTGGTACTCAGCAGACCATTCACACCTTCCATAGCTTTAAGGGCTAGATGATTCCATTTTAGTGAAGTTGTCATTATCAGCAAGAACTTATGCTTAGATATATTCCTGTAGATCCACACTGGTCTGCTGATGCCTAGTGAAGTTGAAAGTAAGCTGAACTTTGTTGGAGAGGTCTTAAAAGGCTCTTCAGTGATGAAAGGAATTGACTTGTATTAGACATTCAGAGGGGTGGGTCACACACTTATTTGTTCCTACACTAACAAACACAGTTACACACCAACTGTTTCATCTCTCCAGACAGATATTTACACTCTGGATTCAGCTCTGCTCCTGCATGATTTCTTTTGCCTGAACCACCTGACCGTCCATATATAAACCCCTCAGCCATCCACATATTTTTGTTTTGAACCAGTGCTAGGTATACTGGAGTAAGTCTCAGCTGTGGTTTAGCTTCATTTGGTACCTCTGCCCTATATAGGGAAGAGGTGGGTTTTTTTTAAGCAGAGACCTACAGTTCCTTGCCACTGTTTCATTGCAGAGAACAGGAGAGCTCTTGCTCAAATAAGAGAGAATGACCGAGCATCCTGGTACACGGAACTGTGTGGATGTCTAGCCGTACAAGCACAAGAAAAGTTGCAAGAGATGAGGTGCACTCATAAGAGAGTGGGAGCCCAAGGAAATTAAATTAAATCTAAAAAACCTCCAGCTCCATGCACTGAGGTTTCCTGTACAGCATAAACATACCTTTCTCTGGATATGGCTAGGTAAACTGCCACTCTTACCTCCAGAAAAACTAAACTCGGGAGTTAAAGGTTTTGGGCACCTACTCTTGATAGCCCCATCTGTCTGCTGGATCATGCAGTAAAATTAGAGTACTGACTGTTACAGGGTGAAAAAAAAAGCAAAACAGCATTTAAAAACAAGCCCTTAAAGTACAAAAAGAGTAGTGTAATTAGTAGACATGGTACAAAAAATGATGAGAACTGCAAGATGGGCAGCATTGTAAGAATGACATGATTTAGTATGGAGATTAATGCCTTCTAAAAAGGACAGGATTGAAAGTCAATACTTCAGTTTATTGATTTTGGCAATGATTTGTGTATCTTACATCTTTCAACAGTATGAATGAAACACTGTATGGATTTACTGATGAAAAGCAGGCTTTTTGTTTGCAATTTGAAAATTAATAAAAATAATACAAGCAAACTGAAAATAAGGCAAAAATTTAATGCTCTTCTCACGGTTCATCAAGGCAAGTTTTAAGCCTAGAAACTAAGGAAAACCATGAACCATAAAGACTATTTACAACAGATCTGGCTTTACGCAAGGCAAGGAAAACATAGAAGTATGACATTCAGCAATCACACCTTTGAAATTCAAACCTTAAAGAACACTATCATGTTTTTGTTCATTTTAGGCTATACTCAAAAGTTTCAAATGTTTTCTCTTTAAAGACCCAACTAGCAAAATACACTACTTCTATGAGTACATACAATGCATGATTAAAAATTAATCAGTTTAATTCTTCACTGTGTACTGTGTTTATGGCCCAACCATGATACTGTCCTCATGCAATGCCCAGTATTAATTCTAATCTCAGACTGCTCTCTACTGGTAATAAATTATGTTAAAACTCATTAATATCTGCAATACCAGAGACATGTAAAGAACTGCAGCTGTTATCTATCCTATCTTCAAATCGGTGCAGGAATGAAAGCCTTAAGAAGGTAGCATGAATTTGAAATTAAAAGTAAAATGCAAATGCTTAAGCTAAGAGCTTTATATTGACCCATGATGGCCTTATTCCTGCTCACACTGAATGTAATACCAAAAGCATGCAGCTGTCCCTGATTATTTGGGAGGGGCCTTGTCTTTTGAGCAAATAATTCTTTCTGCACTCAACCAGGATGGGACTTGCAAGAACAAAACATGTTGGCTGCAAGTGGAGAACACAGACAATTTGGTTCTTGTGCTACTTCAGCTTTTCTTGACAGCCAGAGATGTCTGTGAAAGAACTTGAACTTGTTCTTAAATTTTACTACTTTTTTTTTTTTTTAAATTACAAGTACCGGGTACAACATGAGTCATTGATTTCTTCTCACAGTTTCATACCTTAACAAATTGTTCCATAATACAGGAAAGCACCAGTCTAAGGCTCTAATGTTCTTCAACTGCCCAGACTTAGCTCTACTTTTTGATAGATTCATAACTTATCTTCTGTATTGCCCTCCCACTTTTTTTTGCTAAGATGTTTAATTAACCATTTCTTAACACTGGTGCATATATTATATTTTGGTTTGGTCATCCTCAAGGTCTGAATCTATTGCAATCATTAAAATAAGCCAAAATCTAGAATAAAAAAAAAAAGGAAGAAAAAGCAGAGAAAGCTGGTCACAAAAAGTCCCACAAAAACTGGGTTAGAATAGAAGTACTGGCTGATTTGTTGCCTCCCGCTGCATCAAATAAATCCAGTGCGATAACTGCTTGCAAACATATGGATCCCATGAAAAAAAATGAAAACTCTTGTTGGTCTGGAGAGTTGAAAAGCACTTCTCATCATGGGATCTTGCTTCCATTGAATTGAATTGGATTCAATTCATTTCATAGTCTAGGAAGAATTTTAATGAACTAAATCTGAGTTGCTTCATGACTCTGAAATAATTTAGACAGCGTTTGGGACCTTTTTAAGCTGTGAGAACCTACCACCACACACCACAGCGTTATGTGACACAACCCTTTCCAGCAATAGCATTAGCAGGATTACCCCAGAGATGCCCCCCTACAGCCAACGGTCTCAATAGCTGTGCTAGAGGACCCCTGCTCAGGTGGATGCTTTACCCCACAGTGCTACTCTTAGCTGTGTGCAGGGAATCAAAATCAAGGCTGGATCTTACTATGGAGTTGAACTGCACTTCCTAAACAGAAATGGGCTTCATATTTCTGGTCACTGAATTTCAGAGGACTGATAAACACCAGCTATCACCCTGTTGAAGCAGCTTGTCCCAAACCACTTCTTTCCTCTAGTGTCATGTAAGAATTTGATTATTTCCAATTTCATAGACAAAGCAAAACTGTGAACTGTTCAGGAAACATGGCAACGTAGAACAGGCAGATCAGCATTGAGTTACACAGTAACCCATCACAATGCCAATGAAGAAGAACACACTGGTGGAAAATTAAACCCCAAACTCCAGATAGTGCTCCAATCACCAGCCAAACAACTCAGGTTGGAGAATTTACTGCCCAGTTATTATGTGACCAGTTATTGGATAGAGTTGACGAATATTTCCTCCACTTTCCTTTGCTGCAGAGTTGGCACTGCTCTTCTGCCTTTTGGAAGAACTGGAGCTCTTGCCAGACTGCTTGGCACTACTCTAATTGACAATTTTAGGGCAGTAAATTAGCAGGGTTTTTCATGTTGTTTTACTTCTAATTTTAATCAGACATACAGCCGCTTGGCACACAAAGCCACACACTCTTCTGTGCAAGTTCACAGTGCCTCCATAAAAATACGTTCATTGAAATGTAACTTAACTTTAAAAGAGTCACACAAAAGCAATGTGCTGACTAAATATGCTAGTACGGTGCATTGAGAGACTGTGAATTCCAATTTCAGCCATGCCAGTCATTTGGCATTAAAATATGCACCAGCTGTGAGTGTTTGGATCTCGATAAGTCAGAGTGTGCTGGAAAGCTGACAAGATACTGCTGTGAAAATGTTTCCAGCCTCTAATCTCTGCTGTCTCCTCTTTTTCATATTTTGCTACCCATGTTGGTGTATAATGCAGGGAGAAATAAATGCAAAATCCAAGGAAGATGTGCATGGGGTGACACCAAGTATTTATAGAACTAGTGAGATAGTGCTGCCACTCACACAGCTCTGGACTCTTCTTTGATGAGGTGTCTCTGGTCAACCTTTCTAAATTGCTAATTTATTTTCCTGATATGAGGAAGAGTTCCATATTGGTAAAACTCGGAAATGTAACAGTAGGAAAGGGAGGGATAGCGGGAGTGAAATCCACAGAGAGCCCTTCAAATTGGGACACTAGCTGCTGTCAAAGCTGCTGAGAAATGAGTCTCAATGAGGAACTATTTTTGGACTGATTTATCAGTAGAGCATATCACTCTAAACTCCATTTTGAGCAAATATTTCTTTCCCTACTCTATTATTTATTCATATCCACATTAAATCTCACACACATGCTGACAGAGTCTAACCTGCTGAGGAGGGCAAAGCGCTATGCTTCCCATCTGTTCTACTCAGCCAGCAAGATGCTCCAGATCTTATCCTGCCTTTCTAGAAGGAAAAGCTTCCTCCCTTGTCGCAACCATCTTCCCAGCCACACAACAGGGGTAAGGGAAAGGTGGGGAAGGCTGTAACTTCACTTCAGAGCCTGAACCTTTTGTAGCAGAAAGCTGAAGAAGGACTGCTTAAAAGCAATAAGCCACTGTTCAGTTTGCAGCAATGTTGGCTGCTCTGAGATTGAGCTCAGTACTCTATAGCAGGTAACCACTCTGTTATCCTCACTTCTCTGGTAGTTGCAAAGAATACAGAAAAGGACAATACACAGAACCTGAGCAGGTTGGCAGAACACACGAAACATTCAGTCTAACCCAAGTTTTCCCCCTCCGCTGCTTTGCAAGTAACAGGCACAAAGGAAAGGTGAGGGCTGGTGAGTAAAGGGCTAGAACATCAAAGCCATGGCTGAGGACAGCCCTGCTCCAGCTGTGGGAGAAGGACAACCTGCATTAGGGCAGGGGGGGGCTGATGTAGGAGCTATAGGACTGCTCCACGCCAATTTAACACATTCAAATTCTTTACTACCAAGACAAGTCTTGAAAGCTGGCAGGATTTTGGCTTCAGCTGAAGGATGGTTTAGTAACATAAAGAGCTCATAAAGCCTCTAGCCTGGGGAGAATTTCATCCATCAAAGTGAGGCAGAGAATATCAGAATCACGCATTTATCCAAATGTGCAACAACATTCCCCCCTCTGGAGCCATCCCTTGTTATTTCCATGAATACAGCTTCAGCTAGGGAGCACCCCCCACACCCTATGTGCACACACTCATGCTATTTAATATCAATTAATATTTTATCAAAATTGTGAGCAGAAGGACACTAATTTCAGAACCAGGCATTAAAGAGGACCTGCTACACTAGATCCTTTTTCCCCCAAATGAGGTCCGCAGAGGAATAATGTAAATTAAGGTATATGCACAAAAATCTGAGCTAGCCAAAGTAGTGTTTTGTAATCCAAATATCATTCCACAAATGCAAAGGTCACCATACATAAAACTGGGCAAAACTGAAAAGAAGTAATCTGATAAATCAAATACATGAGGGTTCCCCCCCCCCTTCTTATAGGAGATAAGAAAAGCCTTATGGCCAATGTCTGAAAGTAAAAAAGCAATCAGGTGCAACAGTTACATCCAGAGGAGTTTCCTGTTTCGAGTCAAGCTCACTGCAGGGAAAACAGAGCAAATTAATTATGGTGTAAATCCACAATGAATGATGCAGAAATAGTATGCGATGTAAACAATAATTTGGAAATTCCCAGTTTATGTCAGCACTGATCTGTTTTATACAATCTAAAAGTGTAACTCAGAAAAGATATTATTGTACTAATGAGACTTCTACTTTTTAATCAATGAATAAATTAAAGCATTTTCAAAAGCATGCCAGCCTCATTAATTAGTTCCATTAAAATATAAAAGATGAGTACATACATTTGCCTCACTTTGAGCTTGCATCTCTTTACCTTAAATATCCTACCATGTATTATTACAGGCTTGGCTGGAAATAACATCTATTATTAATATTCCTTGACACCTCTCATTAGAAGATCCTGCATTCAACTGTTTACAATTTATCTCAATTCTAACTATTTGGGCTGGTATTTTCTCAGTGAGCATTTTAGAGAATTTCAGCCAAAGCATTTCTGCTTTTGCCAAGAATGAGATAAGGGAAAATAAAGTATTTTAGAATTTTATTAGAAATGCTAGCAACTGCTTCTTGACCATTAAAACCCCAAAATTAATCCATTCCAAAAAATACATTTTGAAAAGATTTGACATCTAAGAGAAGGCTACTTCATCCCGTCCCTATTAAAATCCATCAGTGGTTAGGAGGTTATAATCTATTCTGTTTTTCACAAACCAATTTATGCAAAGCTGGATGAAGTCTTTGATCTTCATTCCTTGATTGCACCAAACTAAAAGAAAGAAAGAATGACCATGGGGATACTGCTGACTATCCACTCAGGAACAACTCTCACTATAGGCTCCCTCTTTTACAAGGTTAGGAGCTCCATTTGCTTGTGACAAAGCTCCTATTTCCCCATGCAGAGGGTGACAGAGCACTGGGTAGCTTCTCCTAGCTGAAGTGAGGGAGATCTCTTTGGATTTAGCTATTTCAGCACTTTGAATCAACTGATACCTCCAGTAGATATTAGGATAATGCCTCAGGACAGAATCGCTACATATTCAGGTCTCTCTTCAGAAGCTAGACAATCACTCAAACCAAACACCTATACGCTATTTTCTGAAATGTCTTTGGATGGCCATCACTCAAAAATGAGGAAATGCTAAATTTAAGCTTGTCTCTGTAGCCGTAAGTCATTCCTCTTTTTGTAAGAATTATTTTAGTCTATTTTCCCCATAGGGCCAATTTCATCCAGTGCACAGCAGGAATCACATTGACTAAATGAGCAACAACTCAATAATTCCTCCTTCTGTCACTGTTCATTACTGGTCTAGAGCCTTATTTTTTGCATACTATTTAGACCAAGTCCTAAACCCACCACTGTTTCTGTGTTTGCCACTGCAGTATCAGACCATTTCCAAGACAGTTATTGACTTACTTTCAGTTTCCCTGTGAGATATAGGGGTTTAATATTTGCATTTAGTAGTGGCAAACTAAGGCAGAGTCTTATTTTGTGTGGGGCATAAGTTGAAGGAAGAGTTCTAAAGTAAAAGCCAAATGAGTACAGGAGGAAAGAAAGCCCTATATGTTTAGCTACTGATGACACTCACAAACTGGAGAATTGAATCCATGTCTAACACCACATTTCTACACACAACTAATTGAACCTGCAAAGATGTGGGCCCTGTTCTCTGAAAACACAAGATGCCAATAACACTTGTGCACCAAGGATAAAAGTCTGGTTTGCAAAACTTTAGCAGTTTATGAGGACACATGCTCACTTGTAACAATGAAATGTATTGATGTTACTAAGAGGCAGAATACAGATTATTGCACACGATCTACTACAGCCTCATAGACAGTGGTCTGCCAGCAAACATGCATGAGGCTATTTACCAACCAAGCCCTCAGCTATGCTCCCACCCAAATGGGCACTGGAGTGGTTTGGTCAAAACACTGAGCAACTTGTTCTAGCTCTATCTGCACATTCTAATTCAGGTCATTTTTGAAGGCTGCCCTGGCTGTTAGGACAAGTCTTGCTGCAGCTCCAGAGCCCCTCCTGGCCCATGCAGAAGCACAAGCTGCAGGCAGGGCTGGAGCAGCTGTGCTTTTCATGAGAGGCAATTCCATTAAACTAACAGCTGTGAACGGAGCAAGAATTTACTTTAGTGTGACTCTATTTTCTGTGATTTTATCTACTTATCTTTACTGAATAAAGCAATTTAAGTCTGATTTTATTGTCTCATCGGTCAGACTTAACAGGTGTCCCAGTTGCAAGAGTTACCAATAGATGTGCATTTCCTCTGAAACAGCAGGAATGACTTCAGACCTTTTTGCTTCTATATCAAACAAAGGGATTCTTTAGAAAGGAAGAATCAACAAACAAATGCTTGCTTATTACAGCATTAACATTAGACATTAATCAATAGGCATGGCAAACCCAGGCCATTGTTATTGTAAAGGTAGAAAGTGCATAAAATGGAATTTCTCAGAGCAAGCATATAAAACTCTTTCCTTGTGATACTAAGCCCTAGTCTGTGTGGGCTGACAGTACCACCACATTTACTGCATGCTGACAGCTGAGTTAAGAAGTGTAACACTATGATACAGAGGTGTCAAGATTGCTGAAATTAATACTGGGATGTGTGGTGTTCAGCTTGTTGACTCAGCTGACTTAGGTGTGTTAGAGAAGCAGTATCATATGACAGCAGAGGCACTGCAATTTAGCATAAAGTAAAGCTATTTCATTTTGGAAAGATTTCTGTTGCTTTCTTAGAAAATGTATATTTTATACGAGACTTTTAGCTGAAGATATCAGCTTCCTGCACAGGCATATGTCTGTTATTACAGACGGGGAAAATGTAGCAGAGATGGAGCTACTCAGAAGGAGAGCAGCCAAGTGAATGATTGAGGATTCTGAATTACAATGCTCTACCCCCATTCCCCTGCTCTAACCAAGAGACAGTAAGCCTTAGAAGACAAAGGCTTTTTACTGTTGCAGTAAGTGGTATCTGTTCAGAGCTCCTCCCTGTCACTGAGCTGAACAAGAAGATGACAAAGAACCAGGCTATAAGAATAGATTCCAGAACCACCTTTATTGAGAGCATATGCCTACTGCTTGTTATTATGCACCAGAGCTAATGACAACACTCCCATTAGCTGCTCAAGGACACACTAAGTCATTGTGCAAGTTCTGTATTCAGGGACTCCATGGAATAGGATTCAACTGGAGCAACCAAGAAAACATTGCACAATAGCAAGCGTTTAGGGATGTGCTCTGCTACCATCAGACTGTTGTACCACGCTTACTAATGGAAACTGGGAGAAATTTTGAAGAACTGGAACCACTCTGCAAAACTGCCACTCTCTTACTAGATGGAGAAAACACATTTCACTAAGAAACTCTTAGAATTGCCTCTGAAAAACATCCTTCTGTCATTCTCATTTTCTAAGATGAGCTTGAGTCAAGAATGTAACCATCTAAGGAAAAGATGAGTAGGGCTTGCTCCCACAAAAATTAGGGGGCTACACAGCCTGATCAGGTACATCAGAAATGACAACAGACTTGTTAAACACAGACACATTAACACAGGATGGTTTTTCAGTTAATCTGACATAAGAAGATAAGCGATCAATTTGTTTCTGCTTTATACAGCTAAATACATTATACCATTATACCTTTATATCTATCTATGGCTAGATTTACATATCCCTATCTATATTTAGGTCCAGCTTGGATTTTACTTCTTGGTTTAAAAATATTTCACTGAGCTACCAGTTACAGCAAAAGGATAATTACCAAAAAACCTCAAACATCTGAGGCAGCCACATGTTCAAGCCCATCAGAACATGCATACAGATACTTATTTGCCAGGCTCTGCAACAGTCACATTATGGTTTTAAGGTTGACAGTCATTACAGTCATGTTACCTGAACATCTTGCTTTTTACTAAAGTTTCCATGCACAAGCAATATTAACATCTGTTTTAAGGATCTCTGCTGGAAATGTAGCTTCACACAGCCAAATTGCCTATGCTTCCACTGAGGAAATGGCTATTTATTTTATGCAGCCATCTGGGCTCTAAATAGTATGTTTTGTCATTTGTGGTCTTGTTTTCCAGAATTTCTTGTATGAAATTTGATTCCTTCATAACTTATTTCTTCTGTAAATTACTTTTTTTTTTTAGTAATCAAACTTGTGAATGAATGTTTCATAAGACACTTACAACATCAGTTTCAATTCATAAATATTTTGTATCCAGAGCCAAACCCTAATTGCAACAGCTTTGATGGCCTACATTTATTTTATGTGGAATCATATGTAAAAATAATCTTTACAAAACCCTCTCCCAGTCAGATGAATGACATATGTTGTTACAGAATTTAACACTTCAGGATGATACTGGTCAAGTTGTTCGCAAGATTTGAACATAGACCCTTCAGTCTCAGAGCCCAGGCCCCACCTTTTTAAACAAAGGGACTGACAGTAACAACTATCTGCAAAAATAGGTATTAACAAACCTCCAACTACACTTTACTATTTTTGCTTGGATTATGATAGAAATGCAAATACTTTCCCTCCTCAGATTTCCCCTTAATAGATTTCAGCCTCAGTGCTACATGTCACAATCCAGAAAGTATCAGATATCTTAGAAGGCCACTTATGGAAATGATAAGAAATCCTGAAACACAGATGAGAACAGCTGACTTTCCCAATCCCTGTTTGCTGTAGTCACAAACTGGTTTGTATTACACCACAGAGCTCACTGACTGACACCAGGGAACCAAGAACAGGACTTTGGGCATCCTCAAATCTACACAGATGCTCACCAAACATTGGGAGGAACACAAATTACACCACAAACAAAGAGACTATAGGGAAGCACATGGCTAAGCTAGACAATATAAGCTCATTCAGTTTACTTTCCTCCTCCTAGTCTAATCACCAAGCAGAACAAGCAGCCTGTTCTCTCCCTTCTTCACCAGCTATGCTATATCCACTCCTATAAATCCTAAACATAGGTTTCAAACTTCAGATGACAGAGAAGAGCATACTGCTATCAACTCCCTAGAACTGACAGGTTTGTTCCACTTACCTTGACCATCACTTTTTATTTCTTGTCTTCCTTAAAACCTCTGCATAATCCATACTGCTTCGGGTCTCCTATCTTGTTTACCTTCTTTTCACTCAGGTGCAGGTGGCCTAATCATCAGGTTCATCATCTTCACCTGGATCAGCCCTTAAATGGTAAATGGCTGCTGGCAAATGTTTTCCATGCAGCAATTTCAGTCTCCACCCCCAAGCTATTTCTTCAAACCTCTTCTTTCAAGAAAACTTTCACATAACCATATACCTTCAAAGACAAGGTACCAAGGATTAATACAGAAAACCCGAAGTATGTTATATTCAAACAGAATGCAAAAACGAAGAATGCATTGAGTAACTTAAGATTATACTTAGTATCCAGAAATTCCACAGAAGTCCTTAGATCAGTACTGGCCTTCTCTGAAGCTGTCATGGGGTTTCTTTTTCTACAAAGCACCACTCAGTTTCAAAGTGTACTCTTCTAATCTATCAAACTGCGACCAGGATGGAAGGAAGAGGCTACCACAAACCCAGGGAAATGTATTAATAGTAGCTTTGCCTTACACTGCTGCCAACAGGTCCACAGCATTTGTAAAGAGACAGTAAAATCTGAAAGGAGACAGAACCCTTTTCAGCTGGTTGTCTGAATTAATCAGGAAATAATTATTCTTTCCTCTGAGGCTAAACTCAGATAGACTGGCAGGATTCTCCCCTTGCTCAGCAGAAGTAAATATGAGTAAAACAGGTCTGAGGAGCTTTGCCACTTTAGAAACCTTGGCTGTAGAGGAAGCTCTACCTCCCTTCAATTTAGCCTGTGACATAAACCACAGGTCTCTTAAGTGCCTGAGTCCTTTCATTTAACTGGAGTCATTTTGCTCAGGAAGGTGACAGCTAGGAGGAGGTTAATGTTCAGTGAGCATCTGCGTAGATGGTCTAGTTCACACACTAGAAGACAATTAACAGCTAGGTGCAATGTGAAAGGCACTGGTTGGAGATATATATGACACCTGGTTCAGGCAAGTGCTATTCCCATTCACTGGGAAGCATGAGCAAATTCTCCTAAAATAAAGTAGTGGAGGAGCAAAGACAAGATTCTCTAGCTGACTGCATCTGTAACTTGAGGCCAGGACTAGAAAACAACTTCCCTACCCTGTAATGCCGAGTAAAACCAAATTTTCTTACCAGTTATAGAGGCATATTAAAGCAGTTTGACCACATGATGTACTAAAAATAATTATGGTCTACCCCTCTTATTCACAGCAGTCATTATATTGCTATCTCTAAAACAGGCTTAATAACAAGGTGGAGATCGAACAGGAAAGAAAAAGTTGTATACCTGCCTCACCAGTCACTGTTTCCTATATGACCAGGATACTGATGCGCAGAGAACTGAGTAATGGAGAGAGAATGAAAGTGCAGAAGGTCGTGCTTAAACAAGAGGGGACTGACGTCTGTGCTTACACTACACAAAAGCAGCAGTCTCCTAAGTAAGGTAAATGCATTCAAGGTGGTATAAAAGAAAAAAAAAGAAGAAAATATTTTTATACCATTAATAAAATCAAAAAGAACTAAACCCAGTGTTTATTCCATTATTATTTCATCCTTTGTAAGTTTTTGGTTTTGTGTATGTTTTATTATAAGGTACGTAATATATTCATGCAGTAGCAGGGGCACATGGCTAAAAATATACAGATAGGGGCACATGATAAAAAAGTCTGGAAACCCAAAGGACTGGTCCTGTAGGTAGCACATCATCAACTCTAAAACTAGAAGTAGTGTTGAAACAGCAAAACAGATAGAGCTGATCAATGTTAGAGTAACTTCTGCTTGCACTACTAACACTAGGACCTGAACATCCTGCCCTGAACATCAGCCCATACGGAGATCACAGTAAAATGGACAACTCTCTGGATGATAAAGATACAACCACAAAACAAGGAAAACTCAGTTTCTTGTTATGCTTCTTGCTGCTGTTCCAAATAATTGCATAAATCTGAGATTCATGCTGTAATGACTCTAACCTGTCAAGATGAGCTACAGATGATGTTTTAAACTTACCACAGTATTTCATGCAGACTTTGCAAATTCTAAGTATGTCACAGCATGAAGCAAAGAGAAAACCAATTGTTCTAAGAAAAAAGTTTGTTGAAGAATATAAAAATTGTTGCAGTTGACTATACTTTGGGTTTATCCCTGCATTCTTACAGGAATATATTGCCTAATTGATAGACCATAACAGTTGATTTAGAGCTGTTAGATGTATTATATAAATATGTGGTTAAGAGCTCTTTAATGCCCACCAGTGTCACTGCAGGCCATATCAGCTGCTTTGGGGCTGTCAGCCTAGTTCGTCACAATTTATTTTAGTTTGAACAAAATCTCAACTACTGCATAGTTGCCAAAGCACAATTTAAACTGATGGTTTGGTGCCATAGCTGAGCACTGTTTGAGCATGGGAGGTGAAATACTGAAGCAACTAGGAAGAACAGGCATCACTATCATCAGACAAATCACAGGGGACTCAAATTCAAAGTTAATAACAGAGATGCTTGCCATGTGTTTACAGAGGACAAACAATGAGAAAAGATAGGATGGGAGACATTATTTCTCTGTTTAGCTCTGTACTCAGCTACCTTAAAAACGTATAAGGGATCATTAATGCAACATTTATAGTTAAAAAGCAAAATTTGCTTGTTATCCCACCTTCCCAGCTCAACTGCCTGCTGCCAGAATGCTGGGAAAAGGGGTGCAGCCCAGCTCATCCATTGCAGCAATAAGTTTGGATTTAACCAGCACATTGAGAGCTTCCAGCACAGGAACTCAGTGGAGAGTGATGCCACCTTCTCCTGTCTCTTGGCCTTTTAGCACATAACATTAACTCTCCTCTGCCCTGTAAGGACAGACAAGTGGTTGAGAAGGTCAGATATAGGCACATACTTTTACAGGTAAGAAATGTATGGAGTTCAGGAAGTAAATTTCAATTGTTTTAAAATGTGGGCAAAAGCTAATACAGATGCTCAGAAACCCAGCTAGCTGTCTGTCTCTACCAGTCTCTCTGTTCAGAATGTGATTCTCTGTAATCATGTCAAAGAGACTTTTGCTAAGTACTGAGGGAAAAGTGGCTTCCCTTGGTGAGGGGAGGAAAATGCCTGTTGCTGCAAGCTATCCGTCATCTTAAAGTCCAAGATGTACTAAAGCTCCCTAAATTTTTATTCCCAATAGAGCCAGATAAGACCAGTGTTTTCTTGACAGGCACTCCTCCCATGTCAAAATCTACTTCCCAGTACAGTTTTGCAGACATCCACCTGCCTGCTAAGTTGGATAATAAATAACTGCCCATTGTGTCTTTATTGGAAAAATATTTTTTTCTTGCTGCTTTTTTCTTTTTCCTTGCACATTTGGGGAAAGATGCCCTTCCCCCACCCCCCACCCCTCCAGCTCGGAAATAGCCATTTTGAAGTAAGACCTTAAAATTGATGATTTTGAAAGTTTTCCCTATTGCCATGCTGTTCTGCTCCTGCATTCCTGTGGTGCCAACAGATGAAGTTGTAAGCCTGCTCGCCTCCCTGCATCTAATCCTGATACTACTCAGCAGCAGGGAAGGTGGGCAAATGTTCACTAGCAGTTGTTGGCAAAGAAACACAGCAGGATTTAAACTGGATGATGCCACTGCATGTGTAAAACAACCATTTGAGCAAATGCTTCTAGTAGCATCCTCAACCAGTAAAACAGAATTTGCTGTTAACCTTTTGCTTCCTACCTAGCTGCACTGATGAGTTTCGATTAATTGTAGTCATGCTTCATTTAAAAACAAAAACCAAAACCAAAATAAATAAAACCACAATAAAACCAAAACAAGCTATTGATAAAAACATACAATAAATGCTTGCAGCAGTTCCTGCGACAGGCTTTCAGGCTGGTCATACATGGTCACATACAACAAAAATAAATTGCAAAAGCCAAATGAAAGTAAGATTCTATTGCATTCTGGTAAAACGCTCCATGTCTTTTTCACAAGGTTATTTTTCCCATGATCTCCCTTCTCTTCCTTTCCAGCTTGCACAGCCTGGTCTTTAGTTGATGTACCCCAGCCCCAGATGTTTCACGGTTTAAAGCATAGTTGTTTTATAGCATTCTAGGACTGTTATGAATGAGGAAGACCATAACAGTGATTTGTCATGCTTATCCACTATTTAAAAGCTAGATCTCAATCACCTACTGTGTCATCAAAATAACTGGTCAGCACCATCCCGATAACTGTTTTCCCCCAGGCTCTCAGGTTTCCTTGCTTCTGATAACTGTTCATATAGACCGTGAGAGCTCCCCCTCCTTCAAACTGAACTCTATCATTCCTTAAAGCTATCAGTTTTGCATCTGAAAAAAAAAAAAAACAACCTAGAAATATCAGCTAACAATGCACCCAATGTTAGGAACAGGAATTAACTTTTTCCTGCCCTTCCTTGAAGAACATGGGAAAAGATGCATCACATAGCCAACCACAATTCTTATATGCTTAGCTACTGCAATTTGCAAGGACATGTTTAATTGAAGAAATTGCTTTTCAATAATACCTACCTGGAGCATTTAACTGAAGCAGGGCTCCCGGAACAAGTAATGTACGCAGAAGCATTTTGTATGCATATTATCTCCTCAGATCTCCTAGCTGTCCAGCAACTACTAAGCACAGGATGTTTGTTATCTGTACTCTTTTTGTTGCGTTAGTTCCTCCATCCCACATTTAGATCATGTGTATTAGTGCTGGATCAAGTACCTCAACTAAGGAAATGGTAAAAGCTTGGAAAGCCAGTAAAAAGCTTAACAGGAGGCTGTGCAGAAGTGCAGTGCTAAATGGCAAGCCAAGCAGATGCATCAGAAAATTCCTTTTCTAAAAGTTCTTTTATCAGTTCACTTCAACTCAGCTGATGAGCTGCACTAGATGGAATATTGAACAGCTCCAGCCTTACAGACTCAAAAAATCATATACTTGAAAATCAGGGGGATGGGATGCAGCAGGATGGTAACACTCGTAGCCATGCTCCCTCTTAGAGGGCAGCTTTTTGTAGAATTGCCATCATCCTCCCCACATTGCCTGAGTGCCACTTGACACTACCAAACCCACAAAGCTACCAGGATAGCGACGGTGGTGGATATTACAGAGACAGGGCTGCTGTAGAGTGAAGCTCTATTCCACTTACCTGTACACAGAACACACACACATGCTCAAAAGATTTATCTTCTTGGATGGGAGATATACATAGGATAGTGGATTCTG
Source organism: Pezoporus wallicus (assembly GCF_028554395.1). Taxonomy (NCBI): domain Eukaryota; kingdom Metazoa; phylum Chordata; class Aves; order Psittaciformes; family Psittacidae; genus Pezoporus; species Pezoporus wallicus. The sequence continues at coordinate 165,073 of NW_026641508.1, read as the reverse complement.
TGAAGAGACAGTGTAGTAAGAAACATGCCTTTTGGGAAGACACTTGGAAACGGTACAGTGGAATGCAGAAGGAGAGTACAGCTGTGGACAGTTTTTCACTTTCATGTAGCAAAAACATTTTTTATTCCTTCCAATTTTTTGTGATAACAAAAATGTTTTGGAGCACAAAGATCAGAAGCAAAACTGAGCTTGACAGAGCCAGCCGCTCCACTGGGACCTGGCAGGAGAGCATGAAACACTTCCTCCAGGGAGACCTTTGCATTTCATTTTAGCCATGCATCCAAGCTTAGGTCGGCAAAGGATCAGAAGAACCATAAAGTTTCAAAATTGCATCCTTTACACGGAGACAAGCTGGGAAAATATTTGTTGAGCAATGAAGTACATTCTCCTTCTGTATCTGCACAATCTTGCATTGCATGAATCTCAGCTGGGTAAAATAGGCCTCAGAACTGAACCTCAAGCCTTCAAAAAACATGAGGCAAATCCCCAGTCACAGGGATTTTGCTCAAATACAAATCTGTATTTGGGTCTGGATTCTTGAGCTTTATGGTTCAAGTCTGTTCTCTCACTATAACTCTGAAGTTTGGGTTTATTCTATTGTGTTTATTTTTTCAGTTCAATTCTCATGACTTTGAAAGCTTTCTAAAGGTCAGACCAAAAGAAGTACCAGATATTGCCACAATTGCCTGCAGTGCAATGCTAGCATTTCATATTGCTTTAAAGCTTTCCAAAACCATCTCTTAGTTTTACAGACTGTGGTTACAGGTGCGAGTTAGGTTTCAGAAGGAACAGAAAATGAGACAAACCTTTTGGCATCAGACATGGTGCAGGCTCCGGGTGGTGTGATGAAAGAGCTGTACTACTGCCGAAGCACTACCACAGCTCCTGGCTCTAGAGTAGCAGCATCCGCTCTCAGACACAGCTATTGTGCATTGGGGTGGGTTGTTTAGCCTTGTATTTATTTAATCTTTGTGAAGATAAAGCGGGATGCTCCACTGAGAGCTCTTCTGTTTCAATGTGTATCAGTTCAATAGGAGGGAGAACAGATCTAAAGCCACCAGCAACAGTTTGTATACTTTGCAAGTCTTCTAAAGCCTTGGCACCATATGCTGTATTATGTTGTCTTTTTTCCTGAGTGACCATTGCTCTGTTGTACACTATCTGCCTTTCTGTGACTTGATGAACCACATTGTAAAAGGTAGAAATCAGTAACACTCTCCAGAAACCAAAACCACTGAGGGAAAAAGATTTTCCTGCAGCACCATCTTGTGGTCCCTGATTTTAGTACTGAAGGTGTCTCTATGTGGGACTGAGGGTGGAAGGTTTCTGCTTTGTGGACTTGGGAACAGCACCCAGCTGTGAGCAGCTTCTCTCAGTATCCACAAAGGCACTGTGAGAAGCCTTATAAGAATGCTTGTGCCTTCTTGCAGCTGACCTGGGGCCCTAATTGAGATCTTTGAAGGGATGGAAAGGACAAAGGAAAATTGAGTTTGGCTCAGCAACATGCAGTTTGGTAGAGAAGATACACACCAGCAGTTTAAGCACTGGGGAGACTACATGCTCCAGGTAGATGTGGGGTAATGCCATGCTCAAATTGTTCTGTAGTATGCTAAAGTGCAAGATTAAGGAAAATAAACCAAATATTATGAAAGGGATCTGGATCAAAACATCCACATTTATGTGAATCTCGGTACAGTTAGCATCACAAACAGGCCTGTGAATGAATATCTGTGATTTGATCCCAAGGTGATAATCTTGACCTGCAATCATAGTGAAACACCTATTACAACATCTGAGGCACAGACAGCAGTTATTTATGCAGTACGCATGCCTGACAGCTGTTGATTCAAGGAACTGTCTAGCTACTATAGAAATTAAAATTTAAAATCAGAGCTTTTGTCTTCTCCAACTGAAAAGCAAGACTTCCAGCTTTTTAGAATATCTTTATAACAAAACTGCTACATGGAAAAGGGACAGGGCCCAAGTCCACGCACAATGCTCTTGACTACTGTCTCACTAGGGGAAATATAAACTCTCGCTTTTCCTTCTCCTCTTACAGTGCATATATTTTGCTTATGCTCATCGTGTTCTGGTGCTGCCAGATACAGTTACTGCAGATGCATTGATTGCTTACTGTTAAATACCGTTGTTTTACCAGTATGCATCCCTTTGTCAGAAGGTTATGTGACACTGAAAGCAGTTGTGCTGTCAATGACACGGAAACAGAAGGAATTTATTACCCTTCAAATCAAAATCATGAAGCACCATATGAAAGCCTAACTTTCTCCAGAGCACAAAACTCTCTCCATAATCACTATCAGCCATGAGGATCTGTGTGGTTTATAACATGCACATTTCAGTTGTGACAGTGCCCCTAAATTCATGTAGCAGGAAACTGGTTTTATCTGTGTCAAAATGTCTATATGCATACTTCACCATTCCTAAAAATAGTATCAAGGAACAGTAAATACATATCAGACTTGGAAGGCAAACAGAGCCCTATTCAGCTTCCATCATTCTGCTGCTCCACATTAAAAACATCATAATACATGTGCTTCCAAAATTATAACCAAATTATTTGTCATGCTACTGTCAATGGTTGCAATATCAGGCTTTAAAGCTCCTGCATATAGCTATGTCTGATCATCAGTAAGTATTCCAACAACTATATGAGACTGCCCATGTGCATATCCCACCCATATTATGCTTGGATTTTAAGTGATGCTATTTTTGGGGACTGATGAAGCAAAGAAAAAAATTCATTTAATGGGGAATCCTGGAAGTACACAGAGCTTCAAAGAGTCACTCATTTTATTTAAGCTCCACCTTAGGAGCACAGCTCCATTCCTCCCAGTTGTAGCTCTTGGAAATTCCGCTACATGGAGTTCAGAGACCCAAAGAAAAATTACCAGTGATTGCATTATTATGGGCAACACTGATTTCAACTGACATTCTTTTAGATGCTCATTTTTATTTTGCATCCATCTGCTGAGAACTGTTACATGTTTGTTTCTGTTATTTTTGTTACACTACAGGGAAACTGAGAGAAATTGCATTTGGAAATCACCTACCTTGGGAGGCAGGCCATTCAAAGCTCACAAAGTCTTGAGGTGCAGTGATATACCATGTAGAGAAACAGTGCCAGAGAAAACACTAACAGTTTCCTTGAGTACTTTGTATTTTTGCCAGATGTACCTTTAAAGCAACTGCCCAACAATGGGATTCCCAAGTCCTCTGCAGCCTGGTAGCGAATTAGCCATTCTCCTCAGCAAGAGCAGCACTACTGTGCTATGGCGCCATCCAATACAGATGAGTGAAACAGTAAGATTGCCACTTGCTACCAATTTAATGAATGACAACATTCTCCTCTTAATCCAGATACTATTCTAAGACTGACCACTAAATGGAAACAGGCAATTAACTGGTATTTTTATCTCCCTCCACTGTGATGTTGTATCAATTAGACAAAATAGGCTTTATTATTCAAGACTTTCACGAGCAGTTTTGCTTTTCAGTGTTATTAGCTTTTTTTGTACAGGAGATAAAGAATAAACATACAAGAATTAAAAATTAAGACCTTCTCTTGCAAAAATCAATAGTGTTATCAAGGGTTGACAACATTGTATTACTTTGATACTAAGCCAAAACATCTTTCTTACGACATACTCAAGTAATCCTGTTGTCCTGCTTGAGATCTTCAAGATCAGCTGGATGTTCCTCTACAACAAAGTGGATAAAAACCCCTATTACCAAACATCATTGTAACTACGTTTAGTGACATTTTACATTTTTGTCAAATAAATACTCTTCCCAAAATATTTTCTTATTGTATAATGACCTCATTGACATTTTCTTATTTCATTGTTGTCTTTAGTAGGCCATAGTTTGGCACGTTCATGTGAAGCAAATAGCATTTCACACTCAGATTACATTTATTTCAGTAGTCAACTGCTTTTCAGCATTGAGGAAGAATGCCAAGATGTAGAGCTGTGCAAGTATGTCAGCTGTAAAATATCCCTATCTCTACAGAAGGACAGATCTCTTACTGGCTGTAAATGGATCTGCATCTCCTGAATGTGGCAAAACTTTGCTTTTCCACTTTCTGATGAGACACAGTTTGCACATAGGAAAAGGAACACTGAAATGGCAGAGGACTCAAGTCTAGGACTGTAATATTGCCCATGGCTTGCTCTGCTGTCATTCATCATCCTGGGTCAGCAATCAATCAGTACTTCTCCCACAACACCAACTGAAGGTGGTCCCTGATAAACAGTGCCTTTTGATAAAGCCTACTGGACTGGGAGGCAACAGGCATTTAGTAATGCATACATTTAATATTCTATACAGAACTGATAGAAGAATCCTAAACTGAAAGAATGGAAAAAACCTCCAAGGTTAGTTTACCTTTTTGTTTTTGTTGCTGTTCTTATGGTCCTTATTTCTTAAGTCAATCTTGTAGAAGGCCACGAAGCTCTTCAGTATGTGCTCTTCCCTTCACAAATTTCACTACTCTGCTGTTTGCCCATCGTAAATGATTGAGACATTGGCTGCAACATATTAAAACAGCTGAAACTGGCTGACTTCCAAAAAAGGACTTTAGAGGAGATCACCTAGATTTTAGCTGTGAAATCGTAGCTCAATGAAAAAACCCACAAAGCTACAGTTGATTACAAGGGCCATCACAAGATTTCACCTCTAGAACATGGGCAGATTAAAGCTAGAGAAAAGCTTATTGAAATGCTTTTCCATCTCTTACATTTTCATCATGAATTTCAGCTCACCTTCCAATTCATATAATGCAACCATGACCAGAAATTTCCCCAGTAACTACTAAAGCAAATTCTACGGCCTGCTTCCCACAGCTGTACTAGGAATTCGGCCAAAGGAAATGAAGACTTCTCTAAGTCTCATTTTTTAAAAGACCTACGTAACCTTATTCAAATACAGCATTAGTGATGTGCACCTGCATTTTCCTAACCTTCAGTATCTTAACCGACCCACCACTGCATGCTAATGAAGACTAACACAACAGAAAAAACTTAGTGTAGCACAGTTACAGACGTAGCAAAAGCACCAGAGAGCCCAGCTCAAGAAAAGAGATGTTATGTTGACAGCACACAAGAGAAGCTGCCAACTTCAGGGAATGCGCATGTGCGGACTGCTTTCTGCACAAAAGATACCATTGGAAGGAGACAAATACACAACTCATCAGTGGGGTGCGGAATTAACAAAGCCTCAGTAACCCAAGAAATTACTAGTGCTGATCAAGTATGGCAAGGCGAGGAGTACTCCACTCTTGATCAATTTTACAGGAATTCCATGCCTCTACATGTCCTTAATCTGGCCATGTTACGGAATTACCTCTGCTATCCTAGTCCTGAGCATCTCTTAACAAACAGCCAACAGCCACCCCTAACACAAGTGCCTGTAAAAACTTTCCAGTTGCCCAAGTTTGGCCTCTCTCCCTTCATCTTTTATATATATATATATATATATATATATATATATATATATATATATACACACACACATACACACACAAATGAATATAGATAAAATTAATTTAGAAAAAATATATTATTTTATATGTATATTTTATATTATTATGTACTTTAAATGTATATAATTCATATACATTTATATTAAAATTATGTATTTTATATAAATTCAGATAAATACAAATACAGGATCCTATGGGAAACCTTGGAATTTGCTCTAGAAGAAGCACAGTGAAACTAATCAATTATCCCTCTTGTTTATTGATAACTCTAGAGAACAATTTTTACTTTTGTGTACATCCACTGCAGTACAGTTTTGGCATCATATGTAGCACCCTCTCAACGAGAACTGTACAACACTGAAGTTAAAAGAATTTCCATCCAGGGAGAAGGTTTGAGGCTCATTAAAGGAATGCTTTTCAAAGCCATATCATCTATCAGCTGTCTCTAAAACTCGTAAAACTCGAAAGTTACACTCTTATAGGACTGGTCCTTTCCTCGAATTCAAATATATGGTGTTGCAAATTAAAACCATTCAGCATCTGGTTAATCACTGCATTGAAAAGACAAAGCAAAACCCAAGTCATAGCAGAACAGCAATATTGCTAATTTCCATAGCTATGAAAAAAACCACAGAAATGATAATTTAAACATTAATGTGAATTCTCTCAAAACGAACACATATTAATTCATTTTCCAGAAAATTTATGATAATTTCATGTTAATTCTTTGCCTCCTGTTTTCAGAGTCACTGATGACTCAGTGCAGCTATCTGTATGCTGAACATCAGCTGTTGAGCACAGCGTAAGATGTAATGTGGAGATTTTCACAGCAGGTTTTGTCTAAATGTGGAACTCCACAGCAAATAGCCATCTGCTAGTCAGCCACATTAGTAAAGTCTATGTGTGTGCGTGTACGTGTATGTATATGTTCCCACACAGACTACTAATGCCTTAGCAAAGCAAAAGTTCAACAGGAGAAAAAAATCTTTACAAAAAAGACGTATTTATATATAGCTTGTATAATATATGTCATATTTACCAAGCTACAGCATTAGTTATTCAATATCAACTACCACCTTAGAAAAACAAAGCACAATTTCAGTTCAATAATTTTGATGTTGTGGAGCTTACATTTTTCCATTATCATAACATATACACATGCCAAAACTCTTCACAACATCAAACACGTAACTCCATTGCACTCACAGGCTGTAATGTGCCCCATACATTGAAAAAGATGCACTGCACATTAGAAGCATCAGAGATAGTTAATTCGCTTTTCTCCCAGGCATGCTCCCAGCCCACCTCTTGTACTCTTTTTAGGCCTACTAGTTTGTTCATTCCTTCTGTGTCTTACTGCATAACTCCAGGTCTATTCCACAATGACACATTTCTACTGACTGTTCTTTACAAACTGCTTTTCCACATTCATTTCTTCCCTGTTACCTTTTGGGTAACTCATTCCTTGTGCATGTCACTTTGAAGAAGTGCCTTAGAAGGCAGTGGTTAAAGGACCATTTTTGTCTCCCTCCTCCCTATGATTTTTGAGGGCTAAGACAAGGGGCAGAATGTTTTCTCACTGGTTTGTTTAAATGTACATTACAACACAAAATTGACTTTTCCTCAAAACTTCCTTTTTTTTTTTTTCTCATTTTTCTCTTTTTTTCTCTGATGTTCTGGGTTTTCTTTACACTCAGGACACAGTGTCCTACAAACGTATTCTGTTTGAACAGGTTGGGCTGCATGCAGTGTTGTGAGCTGCCCAACAGCTTGATTTGCTCTTAACTCTCATTTGCCAACTTTTTTGCCCACACCTGCCAGTTGCTGGTGTTGCTTTCAAACAGAAGAAAATGGAAAACAGCTTCCACTAACACGGATATACTAGCCTTTGGTGGGAAACAGGGGCAGAAAGTGGTGGAAAATATAGGAGAGTCAAGGGAGCAAAAGCCAAGTCTTCCATACCTCAGGATATTGGCCTTCATGGTTTACATGCAACTTCTCAATCCAGGGAAGTAAGATTAAGTCTAATTCCTTTATAACTGGGTCTTTAGAAAGAGTACTGGGGCAGTAACAAGCTTTTTTTCTTAAGCCTAACTGATGCTGTTTCATGTAGCTTCAAAATCAAAGGACTCGATTATGTTTGCACATTAGTTTCTTGCCTTTTTTTTTCCCCGTCTTTTATCCCCTGACTTCAAATACATCAGTTATCCATATTTTCTGTGTTTAGCAGCAGTACATTAGAAATTTGATCTGGTCGTGCTCTCATGCTTACCATTTCTGCAAAATGGCACAGCAACAGAGTGGTAGACACCCCATAATTATAAATCCTCCTGCCACAAGCGCAATCAGTCGAAATGTCAGTTGCATATCTGTAGAGTCAGCAGAGGCTTGCATTAGATGAGAATCATTCCATATATACCGGATGTGAATCATTCCAATATATACCAGATATATATTGACATATAGATGACAGAGATTAACCTCGAAAACAGATATGCATATATCTCACCCAACAACACAACGAAAAAAAGCAGGTCTTAGAAATGAGCTCAGGTGAGAAAGATCAAGTCTCAAATTTGACACATTTGAACAGCCCAAGTTTGCTTAGTTTCAGAAGCAACTAGGTTTTCAGTGAGCCCTGGGCATAGGGGTGGGGGGATAACACAGTCCTTCAGAAACTTCTTTGCATACTTAGGAACAGAGACAAAATTGTGCAAATGAATGCTATCTACCTACTTCAGTTCACAACTTTTGCAGCATTTTCTTAAAGCTTTTTATTCCTAGTGAAATTCAAGATAAAACTCCCAGATGAGAACCGTTTGAATATGCAGCCTGTGACCATGTTACAGAAACACAAGTGCCATGAGTTTAATATCTGCTAAGCACTTCTGTTTTGTCAACAGATTGCTACGAGACAAACAGCATGTGCTCCAAGGGCAGTAAATGTCTGTACTTTCTTTGGACATATGTTGTACATACAGGAGCACTCTAGTAGCTAATTAATCTATGAGCAAATAATTCTGTAAAATAGTCAGCCCTTGATATTTATGTCCAAACAATAAAAGCTTAACTGGAATGAGGAATCAAGTAGTCACAACTGAATAAGCATGTTTAATTTTAACATGTGCTTGAGTGTGTGCCCTTCAAATGAGCAGAAGAGCTGTAATTTTCACTGTACAGCTTTCCTTCTTGCTATAGTACAGCCCCTGGGAAACCTGTTGCAGCTGAACCTGCTTGAGCAGGGAGGATTGGACTGTATGTTCTTGAGAGGTCCCTTCAACACCAATAATTCTGTGCCTAATAAAGGGCCTCTAACTTCCTTGTATTTTTCAGTTTGCTGAAGCAACTTCACTGTGAAAAGCAACTGTCTCTACCAAGCTGTATAAACAGGAAAAATGTTAAGATTTGATACATCCCTTACAGTGAAGCAGAAATTACCACAGTTATGTGCAAAGGTAGGACATACAAAAAGTTTGCTGCATTCTTTCATCTGAGACAGAAGAAAACCCATGTACACCAAACCTATGCTCAAACTAAAAAAAAAAAAACAAGGTAAAATACTATGTTAAGGCGCTAGAATTTGAGAACAGAGCCACAAAAAGTGTTAGCTGTAAGAGTTTTCTGCAGATCTTGGTTGATCAACCTTCTTCCTGAAGCAAGGTTACCAACAAAATGAGGTCAAGTTGTGCCTTTGCCTAGCCAGGTCTTGGAAAACCCTCCAAGGATGGAGACTCCAGAACCTTTCTTATTACTTCTGATTGTTCTAGAGTTGCACTACTTTCCTGAAGAATTTTTTCCCCCACCTAATGTCCAAGCTAAATTTCCCAAAAAACAATTAGCGGTAATTCCCGCTTATCATCTGGTTCTACCAAGCATCTGTGGCTTGCTCATCTTAGAAACTGCATTATTAAACAGGCTTCAGTACCTATTAAGCAACCAATTAGCCTCCTCTTCCCCAAATTAAATACATCCAATTCCCCCACCTTTTCTTGATAGCACTTTCACAGAGCCACTACTACTTTGAATTAATCCCCCCTTTCCACAAATAGTCTTCATTCTTTACACTAACATATTTTACTAGGTTTATTTGCATCACATTCTTTGCTTGTGCTGGGGTTGACAAGATATCCAGCTAATTCTTTGAATCAATTATTTTCTGTCTTAATATACATGCTCAGAAATAAATGCAAGCTTACACTTACACTGAAGAGAGCGGCGACGTGAGAAACTTAAGGGAGAAACAGAAATGAAAAATCACATTGTCTGACCAGAAGCAGCATTTGGCTATGAGGTAGTTACCTACAGAAGTATACTTACTGTCTTTGAATGGCATATAACAAATTGGTTCATAGCTGGTTTGGAAAGGACAACAGTTATTTTCCAAGCATTTGGTTGTGTTAAGGCCAGCTCCTACAGGACAAGGAATTAAGGTTTGTCCTTCTCTGTGACGGCATGCTTTAAAGAAAAAGAAATAATACGTAAGATCTCTATTCTAGGAGCAATGCTCAGAGGGAAGTTAACATTTTCATGACCCTAGTATGTTTTCATAAGATAAATCTGCCTGAAAAAAAATTATCATTGATTTTCATGTATGCTTTTTCCCCAGAACTAATCTTTATATTAAATTTAACAGGAAAGCTAAAATGTCTTCCAAAATCCTCTGTAATTTGCTCTTCTTATGAAACATTTACAAACCCCAGTCTAAGCATCATTGTACAGCTTTTTTGTATTTAGGTTTGCAAAATCAGTAGGAGAGACAAGCAATTTTCTGACAGGACTGTTTAATTAAAAAAAAAAATCTTAAATTTGTTTTTTGATTTTTTTTTTTAAGGGGCCAGCAAGCATAGGATACATTGCAGCAAACCATCTCTGGTCGACACTAATTGCATGTTTCTATAGGCACCTGAAAATCAGCTTGTAGGACCAAATGCCCAAGATATTTAATCAGTTACTGATGGTCTCAAACCTATCACCCTGTATAGCAGATGGTTTTTCACTCTCCCAGCCTTTGCCTTTACTATTTGGGTGGTGTGGCTGGAGCATTTGCTGGTGAAGACCAGTACAAAAAAAGTCATTGAGTACCTTAGCTTTCCCCATGTCCTGAATAATCACATCTCCCATTTCCTTCTGGAGAGGGCCCACATTTTCCCCTCATCTTCCTTTCATCTGTAGAAGCTTTTCTTGTTGCCCTTGACATCCCTGGCAGATTTAATTCTATCAAGGCTTCAGCTTTCCTAACATGATCCCTGGCTGACTGGACAATTTCTCTATACTCTTCTCAGGCTACCTTTGTTTCACCCTCTGTAGGCTTCCCTTCTGTGCTGCACTTTGTCCAGGAGCTCCCTGTTTATCCATGCAGGCCTCCTGGTATTCTTTCCCACAACCTCCTTTGTTGGTATGCATCATTCCTGATGTTAGAGGCAATCCTTGAATATTAACCAGCTTTCTCAAGCTCCCTGTCCCTTACCAGGGCTTTATCCCATGGTACTCTACCACACAGATCCCTTAAGAGACCAAAGCCTGATCTCCCAAAGACCAGTTTAGACAGCTTGCTATGCACCCTCCTTACCACCCTGAAGATCGCAAACTCCACCATATCTCCGCTTCTCCTTTCTATCTGTGATCCGATTACAGATCTTGCAATCTTTATACATGCCAAACCCTTTCTCTATTCGAAGATATCTTTCTTACTGATATTAGCAAATCCGCATTGCATTTTCTGTCTCAATTTTATGAAATAATGTAGTTCTTGGCATTTAACTTCAGTAGTCCAGTCTAAGCTGGACTGGAGCCTTCCCTAGCCAACAGTGAGCACCATGGTGCAGAATCCTTCTCTCATTTAGGATGTGCCGAATTGCTCTTTTTGTCCTATGTGTATGTGGGAAGACTAGAGAAGTAGTTTAGATCAAAGGTGGATCCTACAGCAAACTGTCCAGCATTTCTAGTGCAATTACATCACTGACAAAGAAGGGATTTGTAGGAGGGTAGTAAAGCAGCAGAAGCAAAATTTAATTGCTCCAAAGGACCATGTAACAATACCGTTTTGAAGAGATCTAGTGAGTTCTACAGTATCAGATTGGGGGTTTTAAAAACATTAAATGCTGCCAGGTAGAATTGGAAGGGTGAACTAGAAGCAAGACACAAGAAAGGGAAAGGGACAAGAGAAACAATGCTGCAGTGATGAAGTGACACTTACTCACTGGCCTGAAGAATCTTAAGAAAGGCTCAAATGCATCTTTCAGTTTCGTAAGTACATGGGGTGCCACTTCACTCTTTTCTAACGCATGCTGAGGTGGTGGTGCAAAGCCTGAAAGCTCATAAGGATTAGCTCATTACCATCAAAATATCCATAATTAATTAAATGCAATGACATTTTCATACTCATTATCTTTCATTATGAAGGCATTTATAGTCATTATAAATCATGACTACAGAAGGCTAGCAAGGTTAAGCATAGATGTCTTTTTGTTGCATTCACTTCTATTACTTCAAATTGCTTCATGAACCACAATGAGTAAAGAACTAAAGCTATGAAACTTTGATTAAAGAATCCATTCAGATAGAAACTGTCAAAGTAAAAAGCCCTACTGTTCACATACAAGGTGCAGGTTACATGAAAACCATATTGTACCTATAGAGGTATTTCTCTTACATAGGCAAGCAGAGATTTTAGCCTTTGCTTTAAAGATCATTCTCCAATTGAAACACAAAACATTGGGAAAGGTAGCTTTAATCAGATACAGCCAAACGTGCTTCTATACCAACATCTTGTTTCAGACAGCAATCTACAACATTTAGGTAAGAGCAAAACATCCCTGAATATAGAGGTACCGGAGTATTTTCCCAAACCCTGGTGATCTGTGGCTCTGGGATGGCTCAATTGCCTTTTATTTTTACTTTCAGAAAAAAAATGGCCTTAGTAAACCTTGCTGCCTCACTATCTCTTTTTCATTAAACCAAAAGTGCAAATCACAGTGGGACTCCACTGGCAATCAACCATTGCACAATGAGGGAAAAAGAAACCAAGAAACCCAGTATTCCTATTTGCTTGCCTTTTTTTCTCTCAATGAGAAACTTACACCATCACAACTTTAACAGATTTCAGTGATGAAGATTACTGAAAGCCATTTCACGGTTTAATAGCTCCCGCAAACAGAAGTGAGATCATGGCCTAACTAAAAACTAACGGTGTTGAGCAACTTCAGTCTTTGGATTATTCTTCAGCTAGCAGCGTCAGGAGCATGAATTCTCTATCCTGGGGCACAAATTGCCTCTGCTGTGCCATACAAAACTGCCTTGGGGAAAAAAAAAAGGCATCAGAATAGGAAGAATTTAATCTATGTCAAATAGAGAATCTGAAACTCGGTGTAACAGAAATGTGACCAGCAAAGTTCACACTTTCACAGTCCCCCTGTAATCAAGAGAGGAACAGAAAATTTTAAAGATTTTGTAATGATTTCTCAGGAAGTTCATAAGATGAGGTATCGCACAATCAGTTAGGTAAGAATCATGTGAAAATATTACCACAGTTGTCTTGCACATGATTCTAAGTTTAAAGTGATAAAAGCCCCACACACAGGTTTGATGGAACACTGACAATCAGCATCAGCTGCACCACATACTTATGAATCACATTTATACCTACATTAGAGCTCACACATAAACACACCCCATGAAAATATTTCGCTTTGCAGCAACCCAGAGCCTTTCACCAAGATCTGAAAAGGTAGTCTCTGAAGTCTGGTTTCTCAATGCATAAAGGATCAACTGCAAGCTTAATGTGTGGGCTGATCCTTTACACACATGTCAGATGACCAAATTTAGCTTCTGGTGTGAGCGCAATTTATCAGCCCAAAATCTTTGCTAACACTTTCAAGCCACCTGCTGCAGTAAGCAAATACATCAAAATCCAACAGATTGAAAGAACACCCTTAACTGTATGTGAGAGATAAAAAAAAAAAGAAGAGGGAAAACCCAGAAGAACCTATAATCAAAGGTAAAATAAAAGGAAGATACACGGCCAGGGATCAAAAAAGCAGCATGTGTTTCTCATACAGATGCACAAAGAGGGAAACAGACACTGTAGCTGGATAAAAGAAAACCATGCTTTGCTGTATTTAAGTGTCAGGACTGATCAATCCCATCTGAAGTAATTAACTAATATTTTTCAGTATTTTCCAATCATTACCAAAAGAAGAATATTGTAAACTTCTTGCTACTAAAATTAGTTGCTGCTTCTGTGAAAATGCATTTCCCCTTGCAATACTCACTTGAATTGATGTTATAAAGCAGTATCAGTACCATATAGTTCCACGCTAAACCGGTGCAAATTAGCAGCATTACTGCAATAAAACCAACAGTAATAATGAGGTTATGCATTAAAAAAATTATTGCTCTTAACTTCTTACTCATGGATTAGATAATGCCAACAGACTGCTGTACAGAGCAGGACTCCCTTCTTTTGCACTAAGGAGGCCAAACCCAGTTAAATCTTTTTTTTGCAAAAAGTGATTTTAAGGAAATTACTCATAAGAGCTTAAAGGAAACATCCGGTTAGGAGACAGCAGCCAAAAAACCCTCTCTCTGAAATGTCTGAGATATAAACACCTGGCACCCTAAAAATATCAATTTCAGCTAAAAAATTTAATTCAGGTTTTATGAACAGAATCAAAATTGAAGAACTAAAAACTGTTAGAAGCTTACAACTGAATTCTAGTTTAGCTTGTCGAAATAGAAATCAGAACATATGAGATTCTCTGGGTAAGAGTTTATAAAGGTGGTTCAAAGTGATATTATGGATAAAAACTTTTAGAAATTCCCAGTATATGCACAGTAATTTAACAGCAGGTTTAAACTGGGATTTTGGTTTTTTTACCTCCAACCAACCCCCAAAGATTGCTTTGCCAGATGCTATATTCCACTTTGCCTGCTGCTCCTGCTGTTACCTCTAGAAAGATCTTCTTTTTATTATTATCATGCGTATTTAGTTAAGACAGTTTAAACCTAGAGATTATTTTGCTAGTATTGGTGAAGGAGAGCAACCCCACTTTCTGAAGTGCTACACAAGGAAAAAGATGACATTTTACAAAGGTATTAGTCTTTAAGGGGTCTGATTCCTCTCACTCCTGATAACTGAGGAAAACTTTCCTGCCATTAGAAGGTACCTGTTCTCCAAAGCAAGATACAGACACATTCTGTCCCACAGAGCAACTTTGCTTTGGTAAGTAAATGTGAAATGATTTCTGTCCTCTTAAGAAACAATATTTGCCAAGACACCTATTAACATCTAATGCCATACAGGACAACACCTAATGGGAGAAATAAAACAAGGGAGATAAAGAGACAATTAAAGTTTTCCCCATTACATACTACTTTTGCTGTTGTCTCTGCTACTGTTGGAACAGGAAGACTACAGCTATCCAGAATACTACAACTACAGACTTGTTCCGCAGAACATGGAATCAAAGCTCATCACAATGAGCTCCCTGTTACTATGACGCAGCTCAGAATCAACAGTACAGATGTGATAAATGCATCAACAACCAGACCAGAAAAAAGCTGTACAGAGTTTCAAATAAATCAGCCCCCCTTCCTTCCCAAGATAGTTAAGTCTCTTAATCTTTTAATTCACTAAATTTAAACTAAGTTTATGCTATTACCTATCACATTTCAGTGTGCAAACACTATTCAGTTGTGCAGGCCAGGCAGCAGATACCTCAGGACATGAAAATACACTCACTCCTCAGAACAAGATTCGGTTAAGAGATCTTAACTTAGCTTCCCAATAATTTATTAAACATTAAATAATTAGGTAATGGGATCACCCCACAGGCTCACCAAATATCACCACAACCTAACACAAAGCTGTAATATTTCCATTCCTTTTCTTGAGGCTCTTTGCACAACCTAGGAACAAGGTTTTACAAATACAGAAACCTAAAGTAAACTCAGATGCCCTAAAAAACAGCAGTTCTCCTAGAACTGCCTAGAACAACTTCTGTTTCAGAAAGGAAGTATCCTATAAGAGCCATTTGATCTGATAAGAAACCTTAACAAAAGGCTATTTTTTTGCTATGCATTCACTATATATTCACATGTAAATGTTGTGGTTGGTTTTTTTTTTCTTTGAATAGTGAATTTAAAGGGTGATTCCTTTTAACCTAATTTGCATGCAGCATTAGCTCACCAATATAACGTGTCCTCAATTTGTTTCATTCTATATGCAGACTAGACACAGCCACTCTCAACAGCACCAGTAAGAAGATACTTAGAAACGTGCCTCATACAGAACAAACATTCTTCATTTTCTGAAGCATATGATTTCACATACAAGTAAGATCTCCCATATTGCTTCCTCTCTTGGAACACTGCATATAGTGTGATGTATTTTTGATACACAAATACAGGACATTTCAGACTGCCAAGACTCTAAGAAAATTGGCCCCCACATTGACCACTCGATTTTCTTTTTATTACCTTTTGGACTGGTTACTCTCCTTGTTTTAACTAGTCTATGCCTAAGGCTCAGCTTAAGTCCACTAGCCAAAAAAAGAAAGCACATCAAGTAACCCAAATCTCCCTAAACGATTCTGTTACATCCTTTCTGCAGCAGAGTCGAGTTCTTGGTCCTTTATACAGACTATGTTAATGGGATTTTTTTTTCTTTGCTTTAAATTAACTGCTTCCATGGGAAATTGGTTTCTTCTATTCTGTGCAAAAAAAAAAATTAAGAAACTCTTGTTCTACTGAACCCTGAGCAGAAACACAAACCAATCACCTATGGGTAAGTTCTTCCCTGTGAGGGTGGTGAGGCAGTGGCATAGGCTGCCTGGAAAAGCTGTGCCTGCCCCATCCCTGGCAGCATTCAAGGCCAGATTGGACAGGACTTGGAGCAACCTGCTGCAGTGGAATTGTCCCTGCCTGTGGCAGGGGGCTGGAACAGGATGACCTTTAAGATCCCTTCCAACCCAAACCATTCTGTGATTGCTGATCTTCTTTATTACCCACTTCTATATAGCACTCAAAGCACACAAAAATTACTACTTTGAAGTCTACTGCAAAGAAACTTTCAGCAACATGAAGTGGTAACTATTTTTATTTATGGATTAGTAGAAATTATTTACCTTCATCACAAACTGCTCAAGATTGATGACCTCCATAATCATGAAAGCAGGACACGTGGGATACATTTTGAAAAACTGTTAAAAGCAGTAAAGAAGATCCATCCCTTCATGCATGCCAAAGATCCAGAGTCTGCTGCAGCAGACTCAAACTGTCGAAAATTAAAGAGGTATTATAGTACCACACTTAAGCCTAGTCAAACTCTGGGAAGGAGAACTTTGCAGATCAAACTGGAATCTATTCCGAACCCAACTCTGAAGAACTAACCCCACTGCTCATAACATAGATAAAGCTGACTTACACTGTCAAGGCATTAAAAGCTCTAGTCACCCTGACTATTATGGATGTGAACACAGACGGAAAAGACCTTGACTAGCATCACTTAGGATGAAAACCAAAGTACTGATCTTTAAAGTACCCACCAAAAATAGCATCATCATCTCCCCCCATCAGGTATTCCACTAAAAATCTTACTGCTTCTGGAAATATACAAAATCTTAAAAAATACACAGCATAACAAAATTTGAGATCCACCTTTCCTCTTGCAGATTAATACCAAATGCCACTTACCGTAATTATACGGCAGGGTTCCTGAAGTGACTGAGGAACTCTCACTGGAACCTAATTAATCTATTGCCTTTTAATGTCAACACTGGAGGGTTCTGCAGGGAAACATACTGTAGTTCAGGAAAACAAGTTATTTTTCACAATAAGTCCTCCCACAAAGAACACACAGCCCATGCTTAGTGTCATACAGTGCTCAATTTTGTTTCTGGATTGTTGAAAACAAGCATGGTGTATGGTACTTAATATTATAGACACAAATGGCTGAAAAAGCTGATATAGAGCTAAGTAATTTAAATAAGTTCTATATTCAAGAAACTAAACTTAGTTGCTTCTTGAGCTCATGAATGTTCATAGAGATTTTTATCTATGTTCCAAAGCTGTATACAAAGATTATTTATTTTCCCCCTTGCCAAGGTTTTATACCAACTCTGAAAAATCTTAACTTCCCACCTTCACTGACAAAAACACATTTAGTACAGAAAGAAAACACAAACTTCCTATTTCTGTAAGTATTTGCTAATTTATAAGCTTTGAGCTTAACACTACTGAATTTAGACTTTGGCATCATCCACAAATACCTCTCAATCTTTTGAAAGTACTTTATTTTAAAAATAATTTTAATTCATTAGACCATACTTTATAAGTTACCAATAGGATGAACCTGAACTTAAGCATCAGACATTTGTTGCACTTTCAAGTTTTGTAACAACATGACTTTTCAAAATAAGATTGTACATTTAGATTCACAGTTTAATTTGTTGAAATTTAATAACATTTAAAACCACTGCAATATGAACTGAAAGGGATACATGTTAAGCACACAAATACTGAAGGTCATAACCCCAAAATGCGTTTGAAAATGGAATGCAGCGAATGAGTCAGACTAGTTTAGTAACTTCACATTTTAACCTAGTTAGCACCTTAGTAAACTCAACCACTGAATGTGAGAAATACAGTGCACGTAGTGTGACAACTCAACAGGTACTGTAGCATTTCATCATGAGATTGTGTTTTCTTGAGCGTTATGTGCCATAGTTTTGAAAACTGGTAATATTTTAAAAGCCTTCTGAAATGTGTAAATAAACAATGGCTGCCATTAAAGTCTAAATAAAGAAATACTTTTTTCTACTTTCTGTAAGTTGAGATTTTTAAAAGCAATCATTTATAAGGATTGCATCAACATCAGTTAGCAGAGGAAGATCAAACTTTATTGAAACTGCTTGCATACAAAATATATTGCACTATAACCAAACAAATGTCAACATAAAATCCGATCTGTTGTAGCTAATATGTACAGAGAATATTGCCCAAGAGCAGTTACATTACAAGGTCAATCTACCTTGGTTAATTATCTACAGTATTTTAAACCAAACAGCTTACAGATGATGTGTGCAAGGTACCAATTTCTGTTTTCAAATACTATACATTCCCAAAATAAATAACTAGAAATCAACATTAATGTTTGGCAATACTTTTTAAGACATTTTTATATTTGTTAAATCATGTGCAGTTCTTTGCCATTTTTAGTATGCTCACCTGTATGCAAGAAAAAAAAAGAATGAAAAAACCAAAGAAACAAAACTCACAAAATACATCAGATCAAGTTTGTACAAGTCTGTACATAAACAGCGGCTCTCCTTCTGGAGCAATCTGAATAAAAATGGATTAAAATAAAGGTCCTTATACAGTTTTGCTCAGTAAGTTAATGTATGATCCAAAATAAAAGAAAGCACAGCTTCCCCCACCACTTCCCAGGTGTACAACTGTACTTTGGATCAAATACCATGACACCTTAGAATGGGCTGGTAATTCAGACCTTGTACCTCAAAATATGATGACTTTTTTTTCTACCTCCAGTATCTCCAACTACTGTATCTGTACTTTCCAGGGCATTACACGTGGTCATTTTCTTCCTACCTCTCCTGAGATGGCCCCTGAACTAAAATAAGCAATTCAAAAAAATCTGGGAGGATGAAAAACATCAGTGCTTTGAACTGGTCATCTGGCCAAATAGCAGGCACACATTACTAGCTTGTGAACACATTACACTTGTTCCCTCAGTAACAATGAGTTTTCTTTTTTTTTTTTTTAGTTTTCCACAGTGGAAAGGGGTTTTTTATTATTTTTTAAGAAAAAAAGAGAAAAGCTCCTGTACTGCCTACAAAGGAAAAAAATTACAACCTTTTTTCAATAACACTATTTGCCAAATCTTCAGTGCAAAATAAACTTCCTATTCTTATAACTGCCTAACTCAATGTTTATGCAAGGAAAAATTATGGAAAGCATGCACTTGTCTATAAAGTACTAACGTCTGACAAGGATTGCTACATATATTTTACATTTAGTGTTACCAACTCATCTTCCCTGATTTCTGCATCCAAATATAATATTCCTACCTGCCAAGATATAAAAAAGGCACAGATCATACAACTTTTTTGCTAATGAAAATGACAATTGTTACATCACACATATTTCAGGGTCCACTAAAATATTGAAAAAGGTGGACCAGAATGTGAACTGACACAGGACATAAAACGACATAGCATTTCATGAAGAACTTGTAAGTTAGATTGAAAACAGAAGCCAATTTGATTACTGCAAACACTATTTATTCTGAAAATTGAAATTGAGCAGTGAATTTGACCCGATGTGTTAAAACAGTACAACTGAACAGAAAGTTTACCAATGCACAGCTCAGTATTTTTAAAACAAACAAAAAAGAATCTTTCATTGTTTGAACTGCAATATGTACTTGAAAGCGATTTTCAGAAATTCAGATATTTTTATGCAAATATTTGAATAACTTCTTATTCTGAAAAGAACTGCATACTGTTGATGTTAAAAAAGGCTAACAGAGAACATATGTTCATTTCATGCCCTGCGCCATCTTGCCTACTATTTGTCTTTGGCCTAACAAGTTTCTCTAACATGGAATAGGAATTACTGAAACAGTATAGGAAATGTGACTTCAGGATTCTGCAGTTTAGGGGACGCCATTCACCAGCGGCTGTTGACCATCTGCGCTGTCCGTTTTCTCTTTCTTCTGATTACGTTCTTTACCCGTGCGCAGCCGACTACCTTCATTGGAGGTATTCTGTAATGTTTTAGTGTGGACACTCCTTTCATTATTGCAGTCAATTCTGATCTGGAACAAGTTAGAGTTACATAAAGCCCCCTCTTCCTTTCATCTACCCCTTCTGCGTTTGCTACCTGAGCAGCCTGGGAGCAGCACTATTCATTAGTCAAGAGGCATAACTAGTAGTGCACTCTTACGGCTGTGCAGAATGTATCCAGCTGAAACGGAGAGTGCACCAATTCTTCTCTGCTCAAAACTGCCACATACTTCACCTAAAAAAAACCCCAAAAACTTCCTGTCTACCTTGCCTTGGGAGCTAAATTTTTTTTCCCTGTGCATCTGCGCAAGATGAAGAATTAACAGCAGATGAACTTGCTACTTGTCCTATACATTTTTCTAGGGGACAAAACCAATGTCAAAAAAAACCCCAAAACAAACCCAAACACAACAAAAACCCCCAAACCAAAACCATAGAAAAGCTGCCATTAAACAATACTAACACCCCCCCCCCCCAAAAGTAAATCTGTTCAGCCACCTTATGAATCTGAAATTTAATCCACCCCAAAAAACTTCTGCGGCTTTTTTTAAGTGGTTGTAGAAAAATTCAAAAGAATATTTTGAAAGCAAAATTTTTATGTTTGGAAAGGGGAGTAAGCCTTAATTCCTTATTCTCCACTGTCTACTGCAAACAGAAGTTCATTACTAATTGGCTATAAATGTTGTGCGACCATAAAAATTTTCTTTTTGCATATTACTTGTTTGCATTTCAGATGCATATTCAGGTACTACACCTTCAGGCTCAGGCTGGAAAATTAAGCATTTGGTCACTTGTTCCATTTTTTTATCTCCTCTTTTCTTAAACAGGCTTTCTAAAACCAGACCAAAAGTCATCTCCACCTCCCTTTGGAACCATGACTCCCAGTACCACACAGAAGGTAGCAGCTTACAGTTACTTATTATTTCTTCCTCCCAACATAACTCATCCTATGCAGCTAAAATTGGTAGGTTTGTACACATTATCATTGAAGCAAGAACAGTTTCCACGTGGGGAAACTTTAAATATATACATAAAATATCATCCTGAATAAATATATGCAACAAAACGTACTTGCATTAAGAATTCTCCTTCCTCAGATATATAGGCAACATAAAAACACAAAAAACACAAAGAAATAAAAGCTAAAACCAAAAAGCTAGTAAGAACAAAGACTGAAATCAAACTGGCTAGTAAATCCTTAGGACTCCGAGTTCTAAACCAAAGAGCTAAGATCACATCACAAAGCTGCATCATTACACAGCCTGATATGCTCAAATTCCTAGATGTAAGTTACAAAAATGACACAGAACTCTTGTAGATCTGATCAGGGAATTAGGGAATAAGGAACCACAAGGCTACTGTGTCAGCTAGGTCTTTGAAGATTCTAATGTCAGCATAGGACACATGCATTTTTTAACACTGCAGATATCCAGTAAGAGAAGAATTACCTCAAGAGATCCATCTGTGGTTCTCCCTTTTGCATCTCTGGAGTTACGCTGACGATTATCTGATCGTGACTGTTCATCATTTCCTGTAAGAAGAATTAACTTACTAAGTTGCTTGACAAGGGCGTATCTTATTCTACTTAAGATTTATGCAAGCATAATATGGAATGACTTGAAAATTTTCACGCTAAGGAGCATTAAATATTCTTAACATAACAGTTCTGAAACTATGGGCCAAGAATCATTACCAAAATGTTCTCAGGTGTAACCAAAGGAGACAAATCCAAGTGTTTAAAACCACCACAGTGTAAAAGTGACTATCTACTGACCTCTCAAAATCGTTAACCACAGAAAAGAACACAGTCAATTTCAGTAAGGTTTAACGTGTTCACACGGTTTCTAACGGCTTCTTTGCTCTCTCAATTCCACATTACCTTTTTTTTAGAAAAGGTCTTACTGAAAAAAACATTTCAAGAAATAAGCAGAGTTGTAGACAATCTTTGAACAAGTAAGTGTAATATATTTTCACATTATGTAACGTATGTATTAAGCTTGCTTATTCTCACATCTTACTTTTGCATGATGCTTTCCACTGAACACAAATTACAACCTTATGCTATCCTGTTGCATGAAAATCAAATACAAGATGATTGGAATACAGACAGATGAACTAGTAACACATCAGAAAAATGTTTTATACGTCCACTGACAAACTACAACTTGGTTTCTTGACCTCTATGTGTGAAGGCACAGCCCACAAACTTGAGACAAGATGCATATTAGGAAAGCAAAAGATTAAGAATGCTATCCAAATTTATATTTGGAAGAGTGGCTTTACATAATCTATAAAGAGACACTGGTATGGAATGCCTCCTCAGCAATTCTGCATATGACACCAAACTGTGGGAAGTTGTTTGATACACAGAAGGTCAGGGCCACTAATCACAAGGACCTCAACAAGCTGAAGGAATGGGTCGACAGAAGACTCATTAGCTTTATAGATGAATCCCAAGTCCCATAGCTTCAACAAGATAACTCCAGGCAACAGCACACACTGTGGATTGATTGTATGCAATAGCTCCACAAAAAAGGAACTGTCCTGGTGGACAACTTGAGTAAGATAAGAGCATGCTGTTGCAACAATGACAGCCAACTAATGGATTGTGTTAGAGTGTGGCCAGAAGGTCAAAAGGGGTTATTTCCCTCTGTTAACATTCAACACATCTGAAACTAAATACTCAATTTGAGAAATTGACAAAGTGGTGAGAAATCGAAGCAGCCACTGGGACAGAGCAGACTACAAAACAGGAGTGACTTTGTGTATGGATTCCAACACTGACCTCTTCTTCAAAATGAGGTCTACATTTACCTTTGAATCCTCCACGCCCCCTCCCTCCTTGCCCTCTTGCACCACCTCCACGTCTCCGTCCATCTCCTCTACGAAGGTAGTTGTCTCGCTCTTCTTCTGCTGGGGCTGCTGACCAATCGCTAAGTTCATCTCTGTGATCAGATTCTGTTTCAGAAGCATTTGATGCTTCAGAATTAGTTCCTATCAAGAGGATAAAAAAAAAATCCAAACATGCCAGTGTAGCTTAGCATGAAAATACTAGAGTAGATTGAAAAAAAGTATGCATTTAAAAAACTACTTTTTTTTCGTTAATACACGGTTCTGAGATTTTATTTTGCCTCCCAACCTCTATATCACAGATAACACGGAAATTTGTGTTATATATATAACTTCAAAAAAAAAAAATCAAGACAGATATAAGTAAAAGAAGTGTGTTTAAGGTTAAATAATCTTGCCCTATGTTTATAGTTACTTTGTGTTATCAGCCTATCAATATATTATTGGTATGTATTAAGTCTTGTAAAGCGTAAGGCTCATAGCCTAAACTTCGTCGTATTTCTAAAACCTAGGTCTGAATATAACCTGTCCTGTCTGCCCTCACCACAATTCCTCTATCAAAAGAAAAAGTTCCATCATGAAACAGGCTGTAACACACTGCAAAAGCAGAAAACAAAGTCAGAATGCTAGAAATGTAACAAATTCAAAGTAAAAGTCCATTACAGTTTTTCCAGTTAATAGATCACCTTCACTCATAAAAACTGGGTCTTTTCCCAAATGCATGCCCCCCCCCATAACTCTGTTATTAGCCAGGTGAGCTCTCATCTTCTAAAAACAGCAAAATGGCTTCAGCAAAGACATTAATTTTATTATGTAGCTGTCTTATTAAGCTCATGCCTCAGGCCTTTCAGTCAGGACAAACACCAGCTGACCTATGTTATAGACAGCAGTAACAGATTGCTCTAAAGAAGCACAATCCTGAAAGCCATTCATTAATGAATTATACAGGGTTTTACAGAGGAACACTATTTCAGTGACTATGCCCTTCCAGTAAAAACATACAAGTTCATTTTAATATGAGAAAAACAGTTTTCCTGCACATAGAGCTACATAGCACCACTTACAAACATTTACATTAAGATAGTCTCTTATAGGCTCAATTGAAAACTGTAGCTTTATAATTAAGACCTGTTCAAAACCGATAAAAATCCTTGTCTTAAGAGTTCATAATGCAGAAGACATAAGCATGCTGTAAGAGACAGGAACTGCATGGTAATAAGCATAGATGACATATAAGCACTACATTTTACTAAGAATATTATCTGTAGCATAAATATCTATGTAATCTTCAAATATTAATACTCAAGTCAACTACCAAGACTTGCGCAGTTCACTGACTGTTATCCACTGCTGTTGTTCCATGTGGGCACCAGAAATACTGCCAGGAGCAGTCAGAAGAGTATCAAGAATTGTTACAGAGGCCTAGGAATGGTGGTAAGGGATTCAAGCACAGGCATTTCCTCATCAATCCTACTCAAAGAGTAGGGGTTTGAAAAGGCCACACAAATCTGGTGAATCATGGAATGGTTACAGGACCCCTGTAACACAACCAGGGGTTGACCTATTTAGACTGTGGGACTTTTGAGAAACCTGGCCTACGGAGGTCTGATGTGGTCCATCTGTCAGACTGGACCGAGAGCAGCCCCAAGGAAAAAGACTTGAGATGATTGATGAGAAGCTCAATATGAGCTTGCAGTACATGCTTGCAGCTCAGAAAGCTGACTGTATGCTGGGCTGCATCAAAAGAAATGAGGGAAGTGATGCTCTCCATTCTCATTAGACCCCACCTGTAGTACTGTGTGCAGTTGTGGTGCCTCCCAACATAAGAGGGGCATCGACCTGCTTGAACAAGTCCAGAGGCCATAAAAATGATCAGAGGAGCACCTCTGCTATGGAGACAGGCTGAGAGAGAGCTGTGCTTGTTCAGTCTGGAGAGAAGGCAGCTCCAGGGAGACATTACAGCAGCCTCCCAGTACCTAAAGGAGGCCCTACAGGAAAACTGGAGAGGAGCTTTTGACAAGGGAGAATGGCTTTAAACTGACAGTGTAGATTTAGATTAGGTATTAGGAAGAAGGTCTTTACTGTGAGGGTGGTGTGGCCCTGGCAGAGGTTGCCTGGAAAAGCTGTGGCTGCCCCATTCACTGCAGTGTTCAAGGCCAGGCTGGACAGGGCTTGGAGCAATCTGGTCTAGTGGAAGGTGTCCCCACCCATGGCGGGCATTTGGAACTTGTCCTGGGCTCAGCAGTAGCAGTCATTTTTTTCCTTCTTCCTAGCTGCTGCAAAGCTGTGTTTTTGACTTTCAGCCTGAGAATGCTGATAACACTGATGTTTTTAGTTATTGCTAAGTAATGTTTACTCTGACCAAGGTGAACTTTAAAGGTCCTTCCCAACCCATATCATTCTATTATTCAGTATTAACTGAACTTGTTTTAACAGCTCTGTTTCCAAGTTCAGCCTTTTTTCAAGAAATGAGAAGTCCAATAGGCTGCTTTTAAAACTGTCAGTGTACTTCCAGTTACCTACCTGAAGCATAACCTGGACCACGTCTGCTATGCCCCCTGTTTCTGTAAGGTCGACTACCACGTCCAAGTCCTGGACCATCATCAGCCATGTACCCTTTTTCCTTATCTGTACGATTTGGTAGTGGCCTAGAAGTAGCTCCAATCTGTCGAAGCTGCTCATCAATTTGCAATCTTTCCAAACGCAGCTGGTCCACTTCCTACACAAACACAAGCATAGCAAGTCATGCATAACCACTACTTAATCATCTAAATGCGCAGACATGCAGTTTTCAAAGAGCACTTATATGTTGATATGATCTACTTAATACATCAGTAGCTTGGCTTTGAGAATAATCAGTTTATGGAAAAAAAAACAAACCAACAAAACAAACCAAAACAACCCACAACTTTCAAATGTTCAAATATTTTGCTATCAATATAACTGGCAAAGTTGGCAAGTTTAGGTTTGTTTATAATAGATCTATCAAGAAACATCATTTAGAGTTCAGGAGATACAGTTAACTAGACTTCAGTATTAAATTTATGAAATCTTTAGGCTTAAGTTAAACATTATTTAACCAGAGAAATGAACACAACTTTATTTCTGAAGACAGTAATATCATCCATTTATAGCATTCTATCCATGGCATAATTTAAACTGTCTAGATTCCAACACAAGCACGCAACAAATATCAAAGTTATTAAACAATTAAGATGTAGTTTATTAAACTGCTGTTTAATAAAAAGGCTAGAGGCTACACTGCTGTTAAATTCTACTAAATTATAATAAATAATATAATGAGTAATATTAGTAATGTGAGGAAGCATAGAGAGCAAAGTGCTTTAATTCTGCCATAGAAGAACAGCCAGCACACAAAATTGTTCCCACTCACAACCACTAAAGGAAATAGACACAAACAACAATTATTCAGTTACACATATTCAGAAAGTATTCTTCTCAGTCTGAGATGCTGTCTAGCTAACACCAAAAAGTGGCAACCACTTCTTTTTTTCCCCTTAGCCATTTATGGAATTTTCAACAGGACGTTGGAAGGGACCTCTTGAGATCACATTGTCCAGCCAGGACTTTCACAAGATCCCGTGGCACTCAGGGCTGCATCTCATCAGGCCCTGCTTGTGTATATCCCTTCTTGTGTATATCCCTTTTTGTGTTATTAATCTACATGTTCCCTAGCTCAATCCTCCTTTAGTAAGTATGTCTTTATTAGTCCAGACCCTCTCAATGATTTAAGGGGCCTGCTATTCTGTAGGATAAATTTTAACAATTAAAAAAAGTGAAGGACAAGGTACTGAATGCTATTCTTTGTGACCAAGTTCCCGACTCCATTCAGCAGCAGGCCTGCGTTTTCTCTAATCGCTCTTTTGCTGCCAATATACCTGCAGAAGCCCTTCCTGTTGCCCTTCACATCCCTTGCCATATTCAACTCCAGATGGACTTTGACTTTCCCAAACTCATCCCTGCAAATTCAGATTGTGTCTTTATGTTTCTCCCGGGTCACCTGTCCTTACTTCCACTTCTTGTATGCTTCCTTTTTGTATATGAATTTTGCCACAAGCTCCTTGATCTTCCATGCAGGCCTCCTGTTACTTTTGTGTGACTGCCAGCATATCAAGATGGACTATTCTTGAACTTGGGAGTTCAAGCT
This sequence comes from Pezoporus wallicus, assembly GCF_028554395.1. NCBI lineage: Eukaryota > Metazoa > Chordata > Aves > Psittaciformes > Psittacidae > Pezoporus > Pezoporus wallicus. The sequence continues at coordinate 137,754 of NW_026641508.1, read as the reverse complement.
AGCTCTCCTGGGCCTGTTATTCTTTCCAGGAATGCATGTCATATGATTCTTCCAAGCAGATCCCTGAACAGGCCAGTCTACTTCCCTGAAGTCTGGGGCTGTGATCCTGGTATTAGTTTTTCTCCTTCCTCTCAGAATCTCACTACATTAAGAGTTGCTCCAGACAAGTCTGCTTTATTCTTTCACAGAAAAAAAGAAAGACAAACACCAATTTGATATTGATGCCTTATTCTGTATCTTACAGAAAGTTTCTTTAGTAAACTTTGCTTGGAGTCAGTTCCACTTCCTGTCAGTGAGCTGGAGGACATGATTCTGAAACTGAACCACAGGGCAAGAGGCCACTGAGATGATTAAAATTCTGTGTGTGTATATATGTTAACTGAGATTAGAATGCCAGGATAAAAACCTCTGAAATCATAATCTATTCTCCAGTTGTTATACAGACTGATGAACACTTATATCTGCCTTTCTGTTCAGAAAAGTTACAAGGACAATACTAAGAAAAAGTGACCCTAATTGACAGTGAAATTAAGAACCTAAAAAAAAATATAATAAAAAATGCTGGGCTATTAAGCACTTTCCACTCATGTCATTGCCCATCTAACTACTGACTCATATGCAAGTACTCATTTAAGGCAGCTGAAGAAGTTAAACCAGAAATATCTTCCAAAATAATAACGAGCATGCAAGAAATGTGCTTGATATTCAGTAACAGTTTTCAAATGGTCCTTCTGGGCCTCCATTACCCGATAGCTGCAGAGCTGCTTTATATCTTCTCCAAAACACTGATAAATCCAAGGACTTTGCAAGCAGGATTAAAAGGTATAGTTAGTGAGCAGGAAACAAAAGTAATTTCTTCTTCTAGCTGCTCTGATATCTGTTGTGAAAAGTTTCCTTTAGCTATGTACAGAAAGTTTAGCATTCTCAAAGATTGACTTACAGCTACAGCACAGACAGGACATGTATCAAGTTAATGGTTTGGAGGTTTCAAAAGAAATGAAAGAATATATTTAAAAGAACTCCAAGTAGTCCTTACTATTACCATCTGGCCCTGCCATCAAAGATGGGATACCTGGCCATAATAACTATAATCAAAAGTAACTGTAAGCAATAATGTGGAATATTTTTTGCTCCCCACACAAAAGACAAGTACTGCTGACTACTAGAGAAGTGATAAAGCCTAGAGGCAAACGCAGCTTATAAAGCCGAATTGCCTCTAAAACATCCACAAGTATGAAATGTCAATTAACTACAGAAAAAGAAATTTAGGGTTTTCAAATAAAATGCCCACTGTACACAAGATCTCTGCATAGAACACCGTTTGCTTTGCAGTTGCATGAGAATTTAACTATTTCTTGCATATAAAGTTGTCAGCAGTTTTAGATAGATTTTTTTCATATTCCATTTTGCATTCTGATAAAAACTGTGTTTCCCCCATACTGCACATAAATTATTCTTTTAATAGAAGGTGACTTCTACAAGAAGCCTTTTACAGTGAAAACCTGCTGAGGCCTAAACAGATTTTGGTCATCATCTTGTTACCATATTAAGCATTAATAGAAAAAGTTCAGTGGCAAAGTCATTTTCCTCACCTTTAAATAATTAAGATGATAATCCAGAAGAACAGTTGCATTAGTGATGCTGTCCTTGGTTCCCACAAACACAAATGGTACCATTCCCTAAAACACAGCAACAGCAGCCTTATGGTTATTAAGCATCAAATATAAATGAGAATCTAACATTACTATAAAACTTCAAAACAATTCTTACAACATGGATAAGCATAAATTAAAATAAATGAGGCAACAGTATATTTAAATTTCAATGTTGGCTCCATCACGTAAATTAATTCCCTTTATGCAAAGAGCTTTTTTTTAAATACGAAAACTTAAGATCATGTGCATTACAATACCAACAATTCTAATAAATTTTAAGAGGGGCAATTCAAAAGATTTCAGGTTTCCTCCCTTCAAAATTAACACCACCTTTGTTGATCACACTCCTGCCCTCTCATACCAGGTTCTTTCAATCTATGTCAGTAAAGAAACCTTTGATTTTTTTAAAAAGCAAAATCAATACCAATCCTTCTTGAAGATATCTCAATTTGTAAAAGGCAAACAAAAAATATTTAAGAAAGAGTTAGTACTTCAGATAGCAATTACTAAGTTACATTTCTTTTACCTTTCAAGCATTTTGTAGAGCTAGAAATCCTAATGCTCAAAATTAACACTTGGAGAAAAAAAATCTAAAGACTTAGATGGGCAAAGCATGCCAAGATACATACCTAAAAGGGCCCCCCTAAGTGCAGAAAACAACTTTAAACAGATACAAGGATAATTTCCAAACCAAAACTCCCAACACTAAAATAGGTCTGTGCAGCCTTTCAGAGGTGTGATTGCAGCCCACATGGACTCAGTGAGCCAGCTTCAAACTACTCGATTCTTGTACCAGCTGCACCCTCACCATATCAGTATAAGCTTCACTGTGGACTGCAAAAGTCAACCTGAAAGCCTCAAACACAGCAGCCTTAATCTTAACTGTACACACACCCTTGACAGGACTGCATTCCAAAGGAGAGTTAATTACCAAGAGTGGACTGAGACACAAACATCTTAAAAAAAATAAATGCACAGTATGCTGATGTTCCCCAAGAGTGGCACGTTTGTAATTTGATTCTTTTTCTCCCCTCTTTCTTTCACATACAAAACACTTGCTAGATCTTACACATTTGCATTAAACAACAAAGAAGAAAAAAAACATTACGCAGTCCTATAATCGTAAGAAGCCTCAACAGTAACTTTCATGAGCATTATAAACACTTTTGGCCACAGGCACTGTTGATTGAAATGTTTTATTATCTGGGGAAATTTAAGTTTTATAAATATTTAATACAACCTGATAAACAGCAATTAAATTACTACTGAACTGGCATTAACTAGTATGTAGAATCAATTTTTAGAAGATCACAAGACTATTGACTTGAAAAGGGATTTAAGGAAATGGCATTTAACAGTGGATTCTAGGTATAGCAATGCCAACTACGAAGAATATGAGCTGGTAACAAAGTCAAGCAATTTTAGCCATACAAAAGCATCAAAGTGCTTATTTGTTGAACTTCATTTCTGTCATGAAAGCAAAAGTACCAATCTTCAACCTGGTTTCAGTGGTGAAGGCTGAGCAGACCTTACATGAATAAGAAATAAAAATGTATACTACTCTAACAAGCAGTACCTATCATTTTAAAAAGATGAAAAAACCTAAAGAGCCTGTTATAAAATTATGGGATTTATGAAATTGCACCTGAAATTTATGGGTGGTATTAAAAATCTCAGTCATATGAAAAAGAACCCAATGCTGTATTAAAATTTCAAACTTAACTACTGTTCTTTTTTTGTAAAGAAGAGCTGCTAATATCAAAGTTAACACATGGGAGGATTAATGTACACTTATTTCAAATATGAAATACAAATAAACTTACAACAACTAATTCTTAACTGCCAAGATTTGATCTCAGGTTTCTGTGTTGCTCCTGGCATGACATAACTAACAGGTGAAGCTGTACAAGCAATGCCAGTGTTAGCAGTGTCATTAACAGGGAAAACAGAGGTGTGAATGCAGAACTTGCCAGGTAAAAAAAAAAAGCCTTTCAAGTTTATCCTTAAAAGCAGAGTTTTGGATTGAAGAACATCAAATAATAAGCTATTTCAAGCCTGAAGAAAAAAAGAAAACCTAACATACTAATTGAAGCCATGACTATTTGTTCTTTTATCCTTCTATTACTCTGTAGTCTAACACATTAAAATGTTGAAAGTTTTGGCCTGCAGCAATAATAGCACCTTCTCGCTTATTAAGCTAGTTCAAGAATTTTATGCTGCAAAAATTTATCATCAGTAATTAAATATGACATAGCATTGAATCCTTTAAATCTAAACATTGACCATTTTATTTTTTCAAATAGATTTGAAACAAGTAGTAAAAAAAAAAAATCCAAAATTTAATTGCTTAGCCATCATTTACAGAAAGGTGGAAATTCTAGGTCTTCCATAAGTTTTACAGTGATAAAAGAGTAAGTAAATAAGCAAGAACATAAGGGTTCCAGAAAAGCATTTAATGTCTTATTCAAAGTAGCAAAGGCTTCTTATTTGGCACATATTTAGATTTCCAGGTAAAATAATGGCAATTCAGTTTTCTTTAAGCACATTTCACATTTGAAATTGCAAGAAATCTTTTTGCATTGAGATATTGATAGCTTCATGTGTGAATCTCTCCTTGCAAACCTGCAACCTTTCCCCTCAACACAGCTCCACATAGAAGTGCCTCCAATTACAAGGTTCAAGACTTCGTAAGCTGACAACCCTCCTGTGCAAACCTGGAGCTTCACATTGATCATGCTTGATTTTATTTCGGTTTACATTTTTATAGGCTACTGTAAATTCAGACAATACTTAAAAAAAAATAAGGGTTTATACATAATGTACACGCTTCTAATTACATTATGAGAAATTACTAATAAATTAAAACAGGTAAAATCTTAAGAGATCAAGCTCAAAACAATGAGTGAAAACACTAAGTTCCTACATACTGATTTATAGGTTAACAAGCCCTGGCAAAGTGTCACTGCTTGTAACAGGAATAAAATGAAATCTCTAAGAAGATGCATCAACCAAAATATTTCTGAAAGCGTTTTTCAGAACCAGGTAACAAGCCAAATTTATATAAAAATGCCCCTCAACATTAATAAGGAAATATAGATTCCATCAGAAAAAATCACACATTAATCAAAACTTTATCTTACTACTATGAAGGCACAAGGAAGAATTAAGTTTATCACTGCATAGACTATAACAACCAATGAACACCTACAGAAATCACATTAACTGAAAAACATACCTCTTCTTGTGGAATATTTTTATCATTTTCAGCCTCAATTCTCACTCTTACAACACCAGATTTGTCCACTATCTCCTGAATCAGTTTTCCATTTTTTCCTATTACTTTTCCTACAGAGAAAAAAAACCAAACAGATATAACATTACACATTTAAAGTTTTCCCTCCAAACCTGAGAGCATTACTGTTCTCTAAGTAAACAAGAGTAATGAGTACCAGTGCAAGAACTTGTCAAAAATGACTTAATACTCCACAACAAATATTTAGTTAATGAGCCATGAACTAAAACGTCCAAGTTTGTGGTCTTAACTTTGGTAATGTTCCAAAGCAACCACTGCAGCATACAGGAAGAGAGGTACTTTATTATGAAAGTTTAAATGGGTATATTTTGTCTCTTTTTCAAAGCTCCCGTAGGAGAAGAAAGGAAATTCAACCACAAATGCCTTACCTTTGTATATAACTGAAATTAGGTTATTGATTATAAAAACATTAAGTATCCTATATAATTTGGTTTTGCTTTGGTAGGTTTAAAGTAACTTTAGTGATTTACAAATAAACATTGCTGACTGCACTTAAAAAAAAAACCAACCCAAAATCCACCAATTCCAAAACCCCTTTTACAATAACAGAATCAACCAGGTTGGCAAAGATCTTTAAGATCATTAAGTGTGACCATTACTCCAGGACTGCCAAGTCCACCACTAAACCATGTCATTAACTGTGCTTACATTTGCTGTAACTACCTTTTGGGTAGAGAACAAAGCAAAACTGAGTTCGTTCACAAAAAATTTAGTTGAATCAGGTGAAGTTAATGTTAATTTTGTTCCAAAAAAATGTTAATTTTGTGTTCCAATTTTTCTACCATGAATTTTTAAAACTTATTTTGTAAAAAACATGACAAAAAGATGGCAAAAACATTCTTCATCGATGATAAAGGCTGGTCTGACACTCAAAAACTTCTTCAAGTACTTTATTCCATTACACTTTGCTGTAAAATGTAACAGCAGCTTTCTAAGAAATATAAAAAAGCATTGGTAGTGATTTTAAATAAATAAATAAAAACAGAAGAAAATCCTGCATAGGTTTTAGTTAGCATTTGGCAACATATATAAAATACTAAAAAGTAGTAAAGGACAGGATGTGAATGTTCTCAGCCTATGTTTCAGGTTATTAATTTCCAGGCAGCCTTGAAAAAAGGCTGCGTCTTGGGTAGTGGGTTTTATTTTTTCTTTTTTGTTGATGTTTGGTTTAAAATTTTTTAAAGAATAATTAAGTAGAAAAAGCCAGATGCATTCTCTTTATACAAAGATTCAGCTTATCAATACTGTATTAAAAGAAAAAAAGGCTTCTGCCTTTTTAAAGCAAATTATTAGTTTTCTGGTTAATTATTAGGAGTTTAAAAAAGCAAATTATCTAACATAGTTTATTTTGGATCGAACATATGGTTCAGCCAGTTTCATATTCTAAAGGATCTAGGCCAAGAAGCATAGTTCTAATGAAACAGAAATAACTGCAAAGTTCTAAACAGAAAACAAAGAAATTAAAACCTCTAGTTAAGCAGAAATAAGTTGCCATCATTATTTTATCACCAGTACCATCAGGGGGGAGTGAAGAAGGGAAAACTACCGATTTTAAATCGGCTTCAGAACTGAAGTAATTCAAAATATATTATTAAAATGCAAGACTGAAGATTCATCTGCTGTACAGCCGAACTAATATCTGGACATCTTCGGAGGAAGTAATTTAATTCTCTGGCTCAATGCAGAATCTTTTCTACCTGGTATTTAAACATCATCACATTGCTTCTAGTTTAAGATATCCCTGAACTGCAAATCAGAAGGTAATTTCTTACAATGTACTGAAGGCAGATGTGTCCGTAAGAACTCTGCATGAAGCTGGAAAACAAAGCAACAGAGCCCCACACCCTAACACTTTGTACCACCAAGAACCTTCTCACAATGAGAACTTCTTCAAACTTGTACCCTGCCACCATTCTAAAAGAAAAACCAGTTCTCAGAAAGCGTTTTTCCCTACTATCACACAGCCTCCAGAACTGACATACCTACTAAATTCCTTGGAACTTGTATGACGTCTTCAGCAAATTCAAGGTAACTTCTTGCCTTTTTCACTGCATCTTGATCCTAAAATAGACAGATATATGACAGAAACAAGATGCATTTTCCCAAGTGTGGTTTTTCTGAAGAGCTAAAGAAGGTAACTTACCTCTCCATAAATATGGAATGTGCAAGTATCCTCATCAAGATCAATGGCAGTTACTCCAGGGACTTTTCTGGCTTGCTGAATATTAGCACCGTGAGTGCCAATGGCCAGACCCATCAGGTCTTCACGTACAACAAACTGTTCATGAAATCGTGATGCAAGTTGTCTAGAGCTCTGATGAAAAAGATAATGTTAGCTTACTTTAATTTTTAATAAACTGGAGAGAAAAATCAACATAAATTTAGAGCCACTTCTTTTATCAGGTACTTAACCTAATTTTATTTTAATCAATCCTTTAACAGCACTTACTTATTTTCACTTCAAGAGCACTGAAGTTTCTTCTTCACAAGTCCTAATATCACCTTTTCAACATTAACATAAGGCTAGCCTCCAGCTGCACTGACACCTCTGTATTTTGAATTGCCACAGAGTATCTACAGGTTTTAAGTGTTACTAGGTAAGACAACATTCATGTAAGTTAATAAAATAGTAGCTGTGTTAATTATTCAAGCAAACCTAATGATCTTTGCAAAAAAACCCAAAACAACCAACCCTGCACCCATTTCAACAGGTAGTGGGAAACATCAGTAACTCAATCACTGGACACAAAAACTACATAAAAAAACATCGCAACTGTGGGTATTTACTGCACTTAAAAAATAAAATGAAGAATCCATGCCTATGCAAAACAAATGAAATTTACAGTGTTACTGCAACAGTGCTTGAATTTAGGGAACAAGTATGTTAAGAATTTCATCCAGGAATCACACTTGTACCAAGACAGAAGGGTCAATCTGAGAATTTAAGATTTGTCACATAATAGATTACCACAGTTAGAAATTCAATAGCAAGTAAACCAGAAAGAGTATTTTATAAAAAAGGAATAATTTAAAAACAAAGATCTGTTATCTTTCTAGAGCAAAGATCTACAATCCTACACGATTCTGCATCACAAAGCTGTAACTACTGTGAAGACATATACAAGCACACATTAAATTAGTAGTTTCACCTCAGCAATGTAATCCAGCAGAGGTTGAGAAAACATCAGGAAAGTGCCCACAATAAGCCCTATTCTGTCCCAGCTAAACTGCTACTGTTACCTGACCTGCTCCTGCTTAAAGTTGTTGATAAATATCCTGTGCTAAATCACAGTCACAGAGAACTGGCTACAGTAAATAACAGTGCAAGTATCCAAGTGTCATGAAATGCTTCATATAGACAGAGAGCTCTATCAAGTACTTTATTAACTAGATTACAGACAACTCAGAAAGCAAACATTATTTTAAATGCTCACAGATCCACATTCTAATAGATCTGAATCTAATAGGTTTGGATTGGCATGCAAATGCCAGTTTACCAGTTGACACCTGCTATAGACTGCACACACGCGAGTGGAGAACAGGCTGATCAAGTCAATGACTGGTTAACACTGTCATCTACAATATGTAGAAAAGATGAAGCTACATCATCACTGGGGACTTTGGCTGTGATAGTCAACCTGTAGTTACATTACTTATAGAAAAGCTAATATTTTAGTGCAAGTTACGCAGTACTACAAGATAGGTCTTTAAACATAAGAAATAAATTACTCTGCTTACTTCCAATAAATTAGTTACAAACAACTATGTAAATAATGTATCCCTACCTACTTAGAGACCAGGACTGAACTTCATTTAAACAGAATAAAATACAAACCAGAATGCAAAAGTACACTTGTAAATTCAAGCTTTTTATAGCATGTCAAAAAACAACCCACCACAAGTAAGTCACAGCTACTGGCAAACAAAAACCCATTTGTTATTTTACTTGATACTCTAAAAGCCAGGTTGGAAAACCATGCAAGTCAAGCTAATATGCAGAAAAGAAGGTACAAGATACAACAAATGGAAAGAAGAAAAAAAAAAAAAAAAATCAAGCAAAAAGAAGCTGGTCCAGTGATTATGGCCCAGAAAGTTAAAACTGCTAGAAGGAAAAAAAAAAAAAGGCAGACATAAAAAAAAAGGCAGTATTAAACACAGAAAAGAGATTGATGGAAACAATGAACTATTAATAATAATGCAGTAAAGCCCTAAGCATTCACGAAGTATGTCCTCTGCAGATGGGCTTCTGCTGCCTGTTTGTATGTCAGGGTCTCAAAGAAATCATGAAGTATGACTTTTACTACCTGAAGCTTTTCAGGTTTGGTTGAAATTGACTATGTATTTATTTTAAACGCAGGAAAAAAATGCCAGCATGAAAGATAGCCAGCCAACTTCTGTCATGCAAATTATAATCATATATATTTATCTCATAATCTTCACATAAGTACTGCTCAGGTAGAAACTAAAGTCCAATAATGGTTTTATAGTGAGAACCAAATTAAGTTCTTGAGTCCTTCACAGGAGCAGAAAGGTTCATCCTTACAATGACAGCAAGAATCAAAGATTAGTTTGGGAAAGGAATCAATGACAACAGCTGTTGGTGCATGCATTTGTGGGGGCATGTAAAGAGAATTAGCTCTAAGGAGACTGTTGCTCTTCCCACCCCCAAAATAACACTTTGCACTTCAAGAGGTAAACTACCCACACAATTGTCAGTTCTGGAGGAAGACAGAAGAATGGATTGCTGAAGAGCTACAGTGGAGTGTTCAAAAAGGAACACCGATAAGAAGAAACTGCTCCTTTCTTGGTCTTGAGAAAAATCAGGAACAGATCAAACTTGAATTACAGCTCTGGAATATAGAAAACAATAGACTAAAAAGAGAAAAAAAAAAGAAGAGAGCTTCATGTAACAATGAGTGCACTTACTGGATACAAGAGGCCTGAACTACTACACCACATCCCACTTCAAGTTAGGGCCAAACAGAGGTAACACTTGGGGTGTAGGGGTGGGGAATGAAACCTGGTTCTGAAGTAACAGAACTGCTGTACACCCATGTAAAACAATTAAAATAGTTTGAGCAAGTACTTCTAGCTCTTGACACTGAACCTAAAAAGAAGTTTTCAGAAATGCTATTTTTTCTGATTTGTAGATAGGAGAAAAACCATGAAGAAATGTTAATTCTACTGTACAAAGATCCCCTTATTTCCTAGCCTACACTTTTTCTTTCTTTTTTTTTTTCCCATGGACAAGTATGAGTCAAGCTCCTTGCCAGTCAACACCCACTCTCCAGTCACAGGAATATCAGAAGCTGTATCTGCTGTAAGATGATTTCCTAACATTTTATCTATAGACAAACCCATGCCTTCGAACATTCTACCAACATCAGTCTTAGCCCTTCCATCGTCCATTTTCATTGTGTTGTTCTGCAAGATCCAGTCCTAGTCCCTCTCAGTATTGTGTTATATTCACTCCCATCCATTTTTACAAATGGTAATGAAAAGCTACTGAACACATGGCACTCTTCATGCAACAATGGCTAGCTATTTTATGCTTTGAACTATTGAAGACATACATGTATGTATATATACATGAAGACATGTATACACACACACACACATCTCTTACATATATATGTATTTGTATTTAATCCCCCACAAAATCCTGCCAAATAAAATGCGAGCGGATAAAAATGAGCCTTTGTAAGAACAGGCCCTTTAACAATAAACAACTTCATTAGATTCCATCTTCATCTGCCTCTTTTTAGCACTAACAACAGCATCAGTACATAATTACTTTCACCCTAATGCAAGTCCTAACAGCTAAGAAATGCACAAGTATTTTTTATTTTGTTTGTTTTTTTTTTTTAAACTCAAAATACTTCAAGAAAAATAAGCAACATACCTCCAGCTGCTTGCTTGCTTCTTCATTTCTCAGGATCAGGGATAACTTGGTACGAAGACTTCGAAAGTGCATATCAATCAGCATATTTGCCCGCTTTGTTGTTACATCATTGATTGACTAAATTATTAGTAAGAAGAAAGAAAACACAGAGGTTTACACTGAACTTTTGAAACAAACCACTACCAATGATATGGCTAGACAGTGGTACTTACCAAAATAATAAGCTGGTGGTTTTCAGAATCGTATGTTACAGAAAAAGCTCCAACTGCCTTTTTGAAGTCCTTATGTGCAGACTCTTTGGCACACCTAGAAATAATAATACAAAGCTAAAAATAATAACCACTGCATTTATGGTTCACAGCCAGAAAGATTAATTTATTAATACAAAGAATATAAATATATCCTGTTGTTTTTTAGTACAGATAATATTCTATTATCATTTTATTAATTTTTCTTTCATTTTCACAAGTAGGATTAGAAACATTTCTGAAATTTTCACTGTGTTTAACTATGAAATCCCAAACCAGTTACGCAAGACTACGCTAAAAAGCTGTAACTGTTAAAATCAGCAAGTCCAAAATTCCAAATACACCATTAATCAGAATGATGCGTGACTTCACTGTAACTACTTCAGCAATCTAATGCTAAGTTTTGCTTCACCAGACTTCTGTCCGCTTGCTATAGTGAACTTGATTACAATAACATTAACTTTAGAATCTTAGTATAAACCGAATTCATAGCTTGTTACGTGTTGAGGCAATATATGTACCTCAAAGCAGAAAGTGATATGAAGGTAAAAAGTGGAAGTCAGTATTAATCTGAGTTTTAGAGCTATATTTACAAGAGAACAACATTTCAGATTCTGCAAGAAAATCACCTGTTTCTGTATCTTACTTTGGGAGGTTTGATTATTTTACAATATTCCCACAGCCATCATCAAAATGCATTATGCCTTACAATATAAGACAGTATTTTCTTTTGTTATTAAATATCAACTTGCACAGATTTCCAAATACTCTGTCAATGAAAGAGAGACCACCTGAAATTAATAAAGTTGACAAAGAATGGATGCAAATTAATCTGTGAACATCACTGAAGAGCTGGAAGAATAAAAATCTTACCCTGTACTGCACACAACCCTTAAAACCTTGAAGAAAGTATTCCCTCTCCAGGGTTCTTTGAAAATCATCCTCTCAATTTCTGAATTATGAGCATGTCCATATTTGTATTTTCTACCCTCTTACGTGAAAATTTTAAAAACTAATTTAGAGCAATAAAAAGCTTTTTCTTTTTCCTTCCTGTCTCAGGCTTGAGACGTTACCTTAAATAAACCTTAAGTAAGTTATAAAGAATTACATGTACTTACATTTGCCTTAAATCTTCTGGAACTGCCAGCTTGATTTTATGAAAAGTATCTTTTGTTGCAGGTTTATTGGGGTTCACAGATCTCAAACGCTCAATTGTGACGATTTCATTGTAGGTAGCATCACAGGCTGCATATTCTATTACGTAGAACTGATATAAAAACAATAAAATCATCCAAGCCACACATTTTATGACAAGAGCAAGTATTACACTATTAAGTACAAGGCCCTTTTGTTAACTATGTCAATTTTGAACTTTTCAGGTTGAGGTTAATAGTAATTACAACAGCCCTAATCAAGAAACTCTTTGAAAATGAAGAGGGACAAGTTTAAAACACCATGCACATAAATGCTTAGAAAATAAGATAAAGTATAAGTAAATATAAAATAGATATACATATGCATATTCCTACCTCACCCTTTATCATTCTCACTTTAGCCAACCACCAACAGCAGGGTTCTTTTTCATTTGCCCTGGAATAAACCTAAACAAAATAAATAGATTACATATCTGTAGCATTTTTAGAAGACACTGCAAAAGCTGACATTAATATGATGAGGAGCTCTGCTATAGGAACAAAATCCAGCTAAATATATTCGTACATAAAGTCTCTAAGTACTACTCAGCAAGCACCTAACAGCTGAAATGTCTACTGCAAATACAGGTAGTATGTAGTTATGTGTATAAGATTGTACAAATAAATAATATTGTGCCCAGTAACTAATGGGCATTAGTTACTTCAGTCTTGCATACAGTCAGGGGAAAAAAAAATAAATCAGCCTTTTATACCTGTTAATACTTAATCAACAATATTTCTACTTGTTATAGGTCTGATGAGGTCCCAAGAGTGGGTGAAAGTGCAAGGACACATCCACACTTCTTCAGCACGTATATGTGGCACATCCACTCTAAAGAAGTTTAGTGTTTTTCTTAACTTTGAAATAAAAATTAACTTTAAACAGTGTGCAAACAAATTGTAAATCTTTTAAAGTAATTACACGAATCAACTTCATTTTGTAAAGTAAGGAAGTTTCAGGAATGTGCTGCAGTAAAGCCACTCCCACTTTACATACAAGTATTCACATACTCACATGTATTTTCATATTTTACATACATACACCTGTAATACAGATTATCTCATTCAGCTTGATATTTTGGTAATAGAGGCTTTACTGACTTGTAGCTGAAGAACTGCAGCATGGCCTCTATTTCTAGACTAATTCGGTTCTGATAAAGAACTGATCTGTAATCAAGCCCTGATCATGTTCGTAAATCAGCACAGAGGTCACAGCACATGGAATTCCACAATGGCTGTAGGTCATAATCTTTTTGTTGACATGCTTGACATTGTGTGTTATGTAGTACTTGGAATCAAAAAAGGTGACATCACATAACATGGAAGCAAACCTTCCTCTGGCCTGGCTGACCATTTTTCATCCAGTGTTCTCTCACTTCCCAGCACAAATTTTGTAAAAGGATCAAACATACCTCTACTTCATCACTTTCGTTTATGTCTTTATTATAGCCCGCAGGTGGTGGAAACCTCACATCATGGAATGGTATTTGTCTCTCTGGTTGCCAGCTACAAATAAAAATACAGTGAATGGCCTTTAACATTTTTACCTTCTTTGTAAACAGATATTAAATATTTTCAATCCATTCATTTTATGTTTTTAAATTCTGTGGCATTTTTGTGCCTCTATGTATTAAAGTTCCAATGCATACATGAGGAAAAATGCACCAAAATTACCATTATGCACCTTAAGTGAATCCCTCATGCTACCTACACTGTTATGAAACCTGACAGCAGCAGTTTTTACTCTATTTACATTTACAGGTTTAACCTCAACATACGTTAAAAACCATTTCTTAACACATTTGGGCACTTCCTTCAAAACAAGCCTGTTTCTTCTTTTTTTCATGGACCTACTATATGCTATGAAAACTTGATCATGATTCAGCCTGAACAGAGTATTAGTTTTCAGTTTCTTTAACAGAGACTGCATAAACTGAGCATAACAAGAAAAGATTATCTTTAAAGAAAACAGAATATAATTTCCCAACTACAACAGATGATGCTATAATAAAGAACTCACAACAAAAAGTGGATAGCAATGTATTCTTTCCTTCCTGAAGGAAATGAAGCCTGAACTAAACGGTATAATGGAAGGTTGACTTTTTATGCCCTGGAATGATGGGAAAGGAACATAATTTCATTTCTAACTTAGACAACAGGTATTTATTATCTCTTACCTATAGAACAAATTCTGTAATAACAAAATCTATTATATCTAAAATAAGACATCAACATGAGAGAGGCAGTCATGTACCACTGCTGGTTTATTTGCACATGGGTTGTCTTCATGTAAATTCAATAATATGCCTATCATGCCAACATAACCCATGTTACTATATTTTGTACTTAAATATATTTGAATTATTAAAAACAGTTATACAGAAATGTCACAACATAGTAAATATCAAACATAATTCTAAAACATGCTAGCAGCAAGCTTGGATTATCTAAAAGATACTACTTTACATTATTAAGTTACATTTGGGTTAATTAAAGGCAAGGTCAATACTCGACATTTATAGGTATAACAGAAGCAATACACTTACTTGTTTTCAAATGCAACTGTTATGGAATCTTCATGCACATCCTTTACAAATGCCTGTGTAGAAAAAAAGGCATAATTATGGTAGGTTTACAGATATTAAAAAAAATTAAACCTGTACAACACCTTCCTTTTACAGATACTGATTAAACTTAAAATTTAAGTATGCTTTCAAGTCAGCCTTTTAAATTTTGCAACAGACTTATATAAAACTGATGGCCGATAACCACCTTGGTTTCATGACTGCCAGCATACTGACTGTCTGAACTCAGTATGCTGACAGACAGACAGAACATCCGAGCTATACATGAATTCTTCCTACTATTTACAAGTAACGAGAAATAAAGGTTAAAATGATTGACTCTGTATAAGTACTTAAAAAAAAAAAGCACACATTAAAAATCCTGTCTTTACCTCAAAGTAAATGTGAGCATCACACTAACAAAATTCCCTATTCCCATTCCATACAGCCATTTCACCAGCAGCTTTCCCCTTATTTACTTCATCACACTTCACTTCTGCAGTGCACAAACTTCAGATAAATGCCCTGCAGCCTTCCCTCACTTTTCTTCTGCGGGACAGATAGAGTTGTGCCAAGTCTCCCATGCAACCAAAGTGGATACAAAACTAAGATTCAATACAAAGAAGGCTTTTTCTGCCTTATGTTCTCACCTGAGGTTTAACCAATTTTCAGCTTTGAGCCCAAAATGTCACAAAATGTCATTCCCCCCCCATTTACAGAACAGCAAGATCAACACCCAAAAATCTTCAGGATTTATCAATGAAAATATTTTTTACAGCCTCAAATAATAGAGGTCACAGGGAAACCAGGGATTAAAAGATTAGTTTGGGTGGGGTTTTTTTGTTTCTTTTTAAAAAAAAATGTCTATGAAGTTCTAAAATAATAAAAATTGAAGTACTAAATAATCCACCAGTATTTGTCCATCTGTAGTATATCCTTGCAATACAGGTAGATAAAAGCCCATGAGCAAGACTGAGTATAAAGGTTTGTTCTACCAATGGAGATCCGTCTCAACAGATTGAAAAATTCCCAGTAAATTGAAACCAATTTTGCAATAGCTACTGCTTCTGAAGAAGCATTAGTTAATGAACTGTGGAACACTTATCTCTCCTTGCATTTCAAGTTTCCAAGACAGTTAACAGCTCTTGTATCTTACAAGAAGTTAACAGTTTCTTTCTTGTATGGAATCTAAACAAAAGGTTTTAAAAAGTCTTTCAGTATTATTCCTTTAAAAAGTACTACAACATATTTCCTGAGTTGCAGCAGTATCTTGGTAGCAAAGGAAAGCAATACTTGATGACATACAGAGCTCCCAAGAACTGGTCATACTAAAGATCAGCAGTAGTTGTACAGTTGTGTCATTACTAAAAGACATTCATCACAAGAAAGAAGTGCAAAACTAGTTAATAATCACAAAACAACTAATGCCACCTTGAAGTCAAAGCAAAGCCACAACAACAATAGCAAACCATGGTTTTATACCTTGCTCACCTCTCAATACTGTAAGAATAAGGTGACTGGAAAGTTTATTACTGCTAGCAACCGAAGGAGATTTGAAACACTCTTTAATAGTATTTACATACTTACATATTTCAAAATCCCAAGATATTCCCTTCCAAGAGGATTACAAGCATAGTTGTTATTTTAATTGACATGATACAAAACAGATTTAAGACCACATCTTGGGATGATGATGATAGTAGTGCAGAAATGCTATTTACATGAAAAGGCAACAGAACACCCAGTTGATCATTATGGTTACTGAACACATAATGTTTCATATTGCTGTGTGTTCCATAATCAGAACTAGATACACACTTGACAAGTACTATGGTAGTCCTGACTCATTTCACAACATTACACACATCACCTGCAAAGGCTCCACCCACATTTCTTCCAGCATTTGCCATGTGCAGCTCTGAAGCACCTATCCTTACAGAGGCAGCAGAAATTGATGCCTTTAATATCTCAAAAGGACTATAATCACTACCAAGTATTTTGACGACTCCTTCATGCCAAAGACTGGAAAAGGATAGGACTTTGTATTATTAGTAACACCGGAGGCAGGCAAAAGCAGAGACTGTTTTATAAAGTAAATCCAATAGAAATTACACCAAGAAGGAACACTTCATGGCCTTAAAGAAAACAGGTAAAAGTAACACAAAGCTATGCCCTGAGAAAGACTTCGTTGACACATTTTCTCATGAATTTTCTCATAGTCATAAAACAGAAAAAACAAAAACACACAGAAAAAAACAACCAAAAAACCCCACAACTACCCCCCAAAAAACCCACAACCAAATAAAAAACAACACTTCTGCTATGAAAGATCTGTAAATATTATAGAAAATGACAGAAAAATACACCAAGTCATCTTGAGTAGAATCCTAGTGAATACAGCAATATAACTAGCTAGTGTTAATAATACCAAAACTTACCATTATTAAGTAAACTAGATGGTGATACAAATAAATCTAAGTTATCAAGTTAAAGACTAGCCTAGGAACTGTAAAAAGTCTAGTACTTAAGTTATCTGGAAAAAGTAAAATTTGGGACACATTGCTAGATGAAAAGAGTATTAAACTATGCTCTCTTTAAAACTGATCTTCAACATTGCTTTGGTCACAACACAGAAACCTGAAGGATCCTGAATCAGGAACATTAAGGATGACGGTTGACCATACACAGGTAGCAGCAATACAGACATTGCTAGAGAAAATTATAAAACTGCTGTAATTTCCTTATGACAAATTCAGAACCCTCAACCACAGAAACAGATGGAGTACCTGATTTTCACTCCAGCTTGGCCAAAAAAGTTGATGTCATAACACTGCTGTTTGCCTTTTAATTTCCAGTCAAAATAATGAAAAAAAAAAAATCACTGTAATAACTACAAAGTGAACCATGCATTGCCAGGTAACTGATTTCCAGCGTGCAATATACACAATACTTCTGCCTCCCTCCATCTGAGAGTTACACTTAAAAAACAATTAACCAGACAAAATATACTAACAGCCTAAATACTTGGCTGTCTAGCCCCATCTACCCATAGAAAGGTGGTTTTCCTGGTCCTCCAATTTCTTGTGACACGGAAAAACATCAGATACTTAACTCATCAGTTTTTCATAGTCTGCGTCATAGCAGCATGTCAATTTTCCTCCAGCATAAACATATATGTAGAAAGTAAAACATACTTGGCCTCAGAAGTACAAATAAAAAATGTTTTGAAACATTTATAAGCTTTCATGAAAAAAATTAATACTTAACAATTAATGCCTTTGGAAAACCAAAATACAACCTTATCAGAACTTCTGTTTTCTTTATTCTGTAATATGTGTAAAATTATATACAATGCTAAAAATGAGACTTTTAACACTATAAGCAGAATGCACAGACATAGGACAAGGCAGCCCTTGTGTCAGTAAAGCCAAAGAAGTAGCACTGATTTCACACAGAATTATGAAAAGTACAACAAGCATTCATAGGTCATTTCTGAAACAGAGTATAAGATAGGTTTGAAAATTCAAACATTAAAGTGCATATATGCGAGTTTGAAATGCACACCCAAAAAGGGACAGAACACTGGCTATGGTGAATGTGAAATAGATGAAAAGCATTAAAGCATAAATGAGAAGTATTAAAAACACAGTGAAACTAAATGGAAGTAAAATGAGGGAATGGGACAGTGAAAGGCGATAGCAGCTATCACTATCACTAATAGCAGAGATACCAAAAAAGAGCACACAAAAAGAAATCTGAATCTATGACAAAAAAGTTTGCTTGCACTTCTGTGAACAGAAGCGCATATTGCAATGGCTAAGGTTGATTCTCCTTCACTAGTGGGGGGGAATACTAATAAAAAAAATTTAAAAAAAAATCACATGCTGTAATTTTTCTAAATTTGACTTTCAAATAAGCCATTAACTTCTCTCTCCATGCTTCAGGCATAAGTAAAAAGTTTACAATACAGTAACGGAATGTCATTTCTCAAACACATGATCATTCCCATTCTAAAGGCTTACATGCAGAAGATATGGGCTCAATTTTACAAGTTTTTTGATACAAAGTAAGAATTTCTGGAAACACCAGTATATTTGGTTGTTGGATTTTTTTGTGCTAAATGGAATGACAGATACTTCAAAGGAACAAATAAAGGCTCTAACTGCCATGAATTCTGCTGCTTTAGTCTGCTCACATCAGATGTGAGCACTGTCTACCATTTTAATAAAGGAGGATAATTAACTGTAAGAAGTGAAGGTAGAGAAAATATGCTTTTTAAGATTTAAAAAATGTTGATGCAAATGTGCATTTAGTGTTAGTGTGACAGCTATGTTACATTTCATACCTGTTGGAAGGAGAAAGTCAAAGGGGAACTCATGTGGCTAATCAAATCTGAGAAAGGCAGGCCATACAAAGAAATAGGGAAGGAAGAAAGAGTCACAGAATGGTAATGGAACAGGCTATCATCCTCAGAGGACTGAGCTTGTGAACATACAAAGAAACTGGAGATATTTTTGTAGTCTTGTATGGAAAAGTGAAAGGAAAGAAAAAAAAATTATATGGAATGCAACAGGAGGCCAAAGGAACTGTAGAACTAGAGAAAATTAATGATTTTGTCAATTGTTGCTTCTGTGAAGAAGAAGAAAAAGAAAAGTGAAGTACCTATAAAACCAAGGAAAAAACAGCAAAGTGCTGAAACTACCAGGGTAAGAAGTAGAAGATTTTTAACATTATAGAGCAAGTAGTGGCAAAAACTGGTCACAGAGAACATACAGGTATCAACAGCAAACATCACTCCAACCTGTCTGCGTCATGAACAGGATGATTTCCATTATTTAGCAGAGGATACAAGAGAGAATCACTCCCAAACTGGAGAAGAAAAATCAGTCCCATCCTGTAACAGCATCCAGTATGTCCCCTTTTCCAGGGAAATATCTAAACTAGTTGTGGAAAGATGAGACAAAGGACTGCCTATTAGTCCTCCAAGAATGATGCAAGAACTTCAAAAACCAATTTACTACACCTGTGTAAGAAAAGATGTGAAAAATATATGCCCAAATAGTGCACATCTTCAAGATTCAGCTACTTTACTTGTGAACTGTTAAAAGGCAGTTCCCTCCCCGCAGGATTCACATTTGGTGGTTTGCTGGACCTTCTTAAAATGAAGAAGGGAATCTACCCCTTTCCTTCCAAGAATTCTGGGCCCAGCAACATATCAAATCATGACTAAGCATCTCTAGGTAGATTGTCCATTATCCCTGAATCATGCTCATTGACTGCACTGCACTTATCATGGAATAATTCATCTTAGCCAATGAGAAAAAAAAGTCATGAAAGTACAATACATTCACCAAGAGATATTTTAATTCCATTCAGAAAGAGCTGAATTGCTCCACTACAGCAATCACACCAACACACTCCAGTACTCTGTGAAATGTAGTGCACCTGACCAGTATGACATTTTAATTCAACCCTTCTATCCTCAAGACATCTCCTAGGTTTTTGTGTGGAACATGATCCCTCTAGCTGTACCTCTGAATGTGCTCTGGATCAGGTCCCACAAGTAACACAAGCAGAGAAAAGACTGTTTTATTACTCTCAGTAGGGCTTAAGTGACAACTAGGCACCAGTTTTGTACTGTCAAGATCAAGATGCTGCTGGGAACACTCAAAACCAAAACTAAGTGCTTACAGACTTGCATTTATAAAGCTCTCAAAGAGAGCTACAAGGAAGATACAAAAACCTCAAGTGGTGACTGGGTGCCTACTTTTGCCATTTAGTCCCTTTATGACTCCAGCAAGCTCATACTCCTTCACCCTCTGTGTCTTAATATTAAGATAGATGCATGTTTTTCCAAAACATTTACATATTCTGATGAAAATCTTGAGAATTATCCAAAGCCAAAAAAAAATTATCACAACTTATTTGCAAACCATGAGATTGAATAAATGAATTGGTTTGCTTTTGGCTTGTTTGCAGTGTTACTGCTGTACAACATTTCTCACATGGCTGCTTAAACTTTTTAACTTAAAAAAATTAAATCATCTTACAATTAAATCCACACTTGACATCATCACACACCTCTTGTTTAGCCAAGTCAACTGATTCATTTTGTAAACAAATTTCCCATCCTCAAGATGGGCATAGAACTCCCAAGAAAATATTTCAATAAATTATTTAATAGCAGAGTGATACTCGGACACCACGATGAAAAATAACCTGTGCTCAATACTCAAGTAAATTAGGCTAGACAATAATTTCTGATTTATACTGAGCAATCTTACAGGAAGGTTTAAAAAAAACCCCACAACCCAAACAAAACAAAAAAAAAATAAAAAAACTCCAAAATTTCTTTAATAATAATAAAAAAATCATGTTTAAATTTCTTAAAGTTAAAAGGCAAGCGTAATATGCAACTTGGAAGCAACATTTGTATTAAAACCTGGATATACTAAATCATAATTAATGAAAAAGCTCCCATGAACGTACCCTCAAATGAAATTTTCACCTACACCACAACCAGAAATGTTGGTACGTTACAAACAAAAGGGCTGCAGGACCCCAAAAATAGAAATTTAACCAAAAAAGTTATAGAAGCTTTCAACTCTTGTGGGTTTCTTTGATAATTTTTTTTTACTATAAAATGCACAATTTTTATCATCATCAATTTTGCGTGATTGTGTAAGTACTCCCATATAATTTGATACAAGCTTCATTATAAGTTCTCTTGTGCAACCTTTTTATGCCTTCTGTTTCTGAGCAAATACTTTGTCTTTAATAATATAGGAATGATTTTTTTGAAGTCCTAAACAATGTAATACCAGGAAACAATACACAGATGTATAACTTCGGCCACAACACTGCAAACCCACAGGATGCTTATTTACCATATTTATAGACTTGCTTCATACATACATTAAAAAAATAAAGGAAAAAAGAAAAAAAATATTTTCAGAAAGGGTATTATCACATGTATTTTAAGAATAAGCTTCCAAGAGGTATTGTTTTCTTCAAAGCACTGTGAACTGTTGGAACTGTATCATTTGGATCGCAACCTGCCTTACCACCCTAACATCAGAGTGTGAAATTCTACCTGTTACTTCATTGCTAACATAAATATTGGATGCCGCACAATAGCTAGGCCCAATTTTTAAAGTACCAGGAACATTTAAACTATGGTAGACTTGCAGAAACCAATCCATGACTATTTCTGGTACGTTCATAACATGTCAATGACAGTAGGCCCAAACAAACTGTGTTCAAGTTTTATTTTCCTGTGAACAGGGTAAACCCACAAAATCATACCCTATCAATACGCTGATGAGTAGAAACCAACTCATGCAAAGCCACATGAATACTACTCATTATTAACAAAAACATTAAGCACCCAGCATATACAGTAAAGGCTCAGTGATGGCTTTATTCAGGACCAGCAACAAGGGCTTAGGAAGAAACATGGAATGCCATTAAGTAGTTTCAGTAAGAAGTACGTTTCATAATTAAATGTATTTAGCAACTCAGCACATATATATATTTGATCAAGCAAGGTATTCTTTAATATCAGTAGGCAGTACCCTCTGCCATGGCACTACACGAAGGAATCCACGACAGCGTCTTATCATGAACGTGTACTTAACAAGCCTCCCTCCCCCTTCCCCCACCTTAAACGCCGTGCACTATCAGTGCGGCTCTCCTGAAAACCTAAGAGAAAGACTTTCCTTAAGTAGCGACAAAAGCTGAGGATTTAGCAATTAATGCTCCATCCCCAGCCCTGATCCTCGCTTCAGCGTCAAGGAGGCGGCGGCCCAGGGCTCTCCTAGCCTCCCGTCGCACACCGGCGGCGCCAGGGCCTCCCCTTCCCACAATAGGGGGAAGGCCCAAGGCCTTCTCAGCCGCCGGGGCCCTCTCTCGTCTTCCCTCTCCCTCCTCACCGGGCCTCAAGCTCCTCCAGCCCTGGCGTGGCGGCTGCCCTCGGCTCCTCTTACCCCAGAGGCCCGGCTCCCTCCCCAGACACGGAGAGGACCCAGCCGAGGCCTCCACCCCTGCCCTACTCTTCCTCCTCCTCCTCCTCCTCCTCTTCTTCCTGCCCCGGGGCCTCCGCTTTCCCTCAGAGCGGGGAGGAGGAGCCGCCACCGCCGCCGCCTCCTCCTCCTCCTCCCGTCCCAGGCCCCACTCCCTCCCCTGAGGCCCAGCCCGACCCAGCCGCGAGCACCCGGTACCTTGTAGAAGGCCCCGTTGGAGCCCCGCACCTCCACCACCAGCTCCTCCATGTTGTGCCGCGGCGCCTCGGTGCGGGAGACCCAGGCCCGGCGCCTCCTCCCTTCCCTTTCTCTCGGCGCAGGAGGGGGAAGAGCAGCAGGAGGAGGAGGGGTGTGTGTGCGGGCGGGTGAGGGGAAGGGGATCTCGGTTCACCGCGAGCGCGAGGGGGTGTGGCTGGCGGGGGGCGGAGGGAAGACCGCGGCGCGGGGGGTGGAGGAGACGCTCTGCTCAAGGGGCAAGGGGCGGCCGAGCCCGGCAGCTGCGGCGCTTCTGAGTGACTCTCCCGCGGGCCAATCAGAGCTCGGGATGTACCCCGCGGGCGGGCCGGGCCGGGGCGCGGCCTGCGGCAGGCCCTTGCTAAGGGCGGTGGTGTCGTTTGTCTGTAAGGCGGCCAGGTCGGGGAGGGTGGTGTTGAGCCTGTGGGGTGAACGGACGGGGCCGGGAAATGGCGCTTGGGACCCTTGGTGTTGCCGGGACACAGGGAGTAGGCGGCGGGAATGATGGGGCCAAGACGGCGTTGGAGCTGCCGGGATGGCTAGGATGAGGCCGCGGCCTGTAGGGTGCTAGCTCAGGTGGCTGAGGGGCGCTGCAATGGATGGCCGCCATGGCAGGAGTAGAAGGCCCAATCACGTAGTGATGTCAACTTGTGTTATGGTCAGGAGTGAAGAATAAAGTGTGAGTTGCTGTGGTAGTTAATGGGTTCTGCACTAGCATGTGGTCTGGCTGTGTGGCCGAGGCTGCTAAGTGCCTCACAGGATGCCATCATGTAAGATGAACAGACCTGTTGACCTGCAAGGCTGATAGGCTCATCCCTCTGCTTCTCCATGTGAGAGTTCAGCTTTGTTCAACAAGATCACCATGTAACACTATTATTTTAACTACAGTTAAAACACTCATGGACATTTTAACTCCTGAGGTTTCATGACAGCAAAGCATAAGATAACTGCAGGTGTGGTTCACCATAGAGTGTGGTGGTGAGTGTTTTAAAGTGCTGTATCTGTGATGGAGCATTTACAACTGGAAGTATACTGTCACAAAAGCTGCTTATTCAGCCTGTCGTTAGACCTGCAAAAACATCAACACTATCTCCCTGTGTGTTGTTTTTTTTTTTCAATCAACTAATATGGAAAAAAAAAAAACCAACCTACTTCTACCATTACTCTCAAAAATCACAGCATATTGCCATGGCTGTGATTTCTCCAAATAAGTGTGTGATGCCCTCTGTATGTAAATCATGGGGTGAAATTCCACACCTACTGATGAATTTTCAAAACTCTTGAAATCAGTAAGCCTATGATTTTGTATTCTTTCTTTTTTTACATCATGCTTCAAACATTGCAAATCAGTGTTTCTCGGTATGCCGCATTTTACATTTAAGCTAAGAAAGGGTGTATGGTATTGTTAGCCACCTGAACTTTTCCTTTCTGTTTATTTTCTTAATGTGTGACAGATTTCAGAGAGTTGCCTGTGGCAATCCCTGTATACTATGTGGTCTTCTGCTTATTTTGATGCTTACTGTATTGCATTCACAGCATTAAAGTAAATTTACTGGTATGACTGCTATGTAGTGTACCTTGAAGGGAAGGTGTTCGATTCTCTTTTCATCAAATGTGGATATGCTTTTAGCAAATTCTTTAGTACAATGAAGGGTCAATTCAATCTAGTGATTCAGATGATGGCCAGCTGTGCTCATAGAACAAGCAGTCATAGGGTTGGCTTGCTTGGGGGTGGCAGAGGGCCCAAGAGGACCGAAGAAGGAAAAAATTAAAGATGAGCAATGACCCAAGATTTGTTTATGAATAAAATCACACCAGAGATGAGATTTTACAGAGTCTCCATAGAGAAGTTCAGCTTTACACCTCTCTTGTAAAGTTACCTCTCTTGTGATTTGTTCGTTAGAAATACTTTTTAAAAAGTAGAAATTGTACAAATGGTTCAAATCAAAATTTCAGCAGTCTACCAGGAGAAATGCTGCCCAACTCTAAAACAAAGTTAGCTGAAGTTGTTCTGTTTCAGTTTGTTCTGATTTTTCTTTTTGGATTCATCATTTGTCATGATAATTCTCTTGTTAATAAAATTGGTTGCTGTCACACAGGCAGATTATCTCTGAGCAGACAGAATATAAAGGTGTCTAATTTAGCTCTGACTCCCAGTGGTGATTTCACCACTTCCCCTAAGCTAAAAGCTGCTATACTGTGTAATCTTCCCTAATGCTTAACTTAAATTTTCCTTGCTGTTGCTTAAATTCAACATTTTTTGTTTTGTCGTGACCAGTGAATGCTCTAATCCTTTTCTACTTAATGAGGAAATTTACATATTTCCAGAGCACACTTTCTAGTTTTTCTGCTGATTTAACTATTAACCTTTCCTCTTATTTTCCGGATTATTTATTAGTTTTGCTATTTTAATTTGAACTATCTTCAGAGTTACCTGTCCATCCCTTCTGAAATGTGTTCGCAAATTAACTAGTTCTTATGTAGACTTAGAGTAAGCTAAGTCCTAGTAAATGTTTATGTATTTCAAATGCATGAGCTAGATCCTAGTAAATATGTCTGTATTTCAAGTGCAATGACATTATAAAAATACATGTCAGTAATTCCATTAGCATCTTTAATATTAAAGGTAAAATGTTTCTTAATTTAAATGTTAGACTTCGTTTCTTATTTATAATCTTAGTGTTCAGTCATACTGTGCAGTGGCTGTAGGATTATAGTAAAACCAAAATTCCCCAGCCCTGTACTCCCCCCAGGTTCTTTCATATTCCAAAACAGTCTCAACTCACCTGTTCCAAGTCTTGCTCTGCTTCTGTTTCTTACTCAGATCTACACTACTTCGTGTTTTGCAGACTGATCCGATAACTGGAAGGTATTTGAGGCACTCTGTATTTGGATACCTCATTTCACTAAAATAAAACAAAAAAAAAAAAACAAAAACCCAACACACCATTTTGACTTTTATTCAGTCAAATGCTTCCTTAAATATTTGTAGAGAATATAAGAAAAAAGTCTCCTCCCATCTTTTTCTCATTAGGAAAGTTGAAGGACAGAAAGCTAAGTTAGTTACTTCTGAGGGCATATCATAGTCCTGTATCCTGATCAGCAGCACCAGATTAGCTAATACTGTTTCCCTAGGATTTGTATTTTGAGTATTCCAGTTCTTTTCTTTGTCTGGTGGTCTTCACCAGGAAATGCTAGCTTGGATTCAGTACATTGAAGGAGTTAAACATTTAAAATGTAGCCATCAACACCAGCCTTTCAGAACAATAGCAACAATCAGAGCTTTTGCCCTCTGTGTACTGAATTGCTTATGAATTGATTTGTGAAAGACCCTTCATATAGCCACCGGGGTTAGAGTGACAGGAGCAAGCGAGTATTTTTCCTCACCTGGTGCTATTTACCTGAAGGCTTGGTCAGGGACTACAAAGAAGAGTTATTCAGGAAACATTCTTTTTTAAAGATGGTAATCCAATTAACTATTGAAGACTCTCAATAGAATTTTATACAATTCTCCTTATTTACACACCCGTTTTGGCCTTCATCTAAATCTTGCCAAGGTTCACAGAGATTTTAATTCAACTTTTCAAATGTTTTCCTGCTGCATCGCTTCAGACAGGAGCCTTTCCTGGATGACTTCTTTTCCCCTACATCTCAGCATGCCATACAGATGATATTTAGACTTCTGCATTTCTATCTAAGCCTGGTAGTCCCAATGTATGTATCTCATTTCTGATACTGTATTTGATACTTAGAAAAAAAGACTTTGCTTTTCATCTGAGATACATAGGATTTGAGTTATTTCATTTAGACCAAACAGTTCTGACTGTTGCCTTGTTAGTTTATAGCGGTAGCCAAAAGTTTCAAAAGGTAGGAGGCTGTCACACTAGTTTAAAGGTGGTCAGATGCGTGTTTCTTGTTGGTTTGCAATACAGTCTCGATAAAGTGCCTATCTGAAACAGTGATGTTGTAATAACTTGGTCAGCCATGGGAAGAAGCAGTTACAATCAATAGAAATATAAAGATGAAAAACTTAGCTAAGGCTGCTTTATGATTAATCAATAATAGCTCAAGGTTGAATATAACCAAAGTATTGCAGTTTTATTAGCTTGTCCTTAACTAAAGTGATGCCCAGAAATTATATATATCGAAATCAGGGTGAAGAACAGCAGGTATTTTCAGAACTTGTGAAGAGAAGCTGAATAAATGAGGAAAGATTTGCAAGTGTTACTGTGTGTGTACAAGAAATCAGATTATGCTGTGCCTGTTCATTCAGTTCTTTGAAAAGTTAATGTGAACTATATCTGGGAGCCCCGAGAAAATACACAAAAAGGTAGTGTTCACATGGAGAGGCAATGAAAGTACAACCATTACACAAGGACAAAACCAAATACTGTTAAATGATTGAAACTAAAAATCCTTCATTACATGTATTGGGCTGGTGGGTAATCTTTGATCTTGTAAAAAGAAGATCCAACTAATCTCTGTGGTTTTTCTGTCAATTACTTAAGTGATACTTGGTTTGACTCGACTGTTGCTTCTGTAAGTCATCAATCTTCCTCCAAATGTATAGTTTTTTGTGTAGTAAATTCAGAATAGATAAGCATCCAAGGTTCATTTTGTCACAGATTCTACTTCAGTGTAGATATATGTTTCCACTAGTGGTTTTCAGTTTCTACCGTATACTGTGTCTTTGTGACCTGAATGTAGAAGGAAGCCTGAGGGATTTAAATCTACTTTGTGCGTGCAGCGCAGAAGCTTCCCAGTTTCACAGAGAAGAGTCAAAGAAGTAAACACTGACATCTAAACTTCATAACATTATTAAACATTGTAACTGACAAAAATAGAATCTTCTAAAAATATGGATTTTTAAAATAGTGCCTGCCATCACGCTGTAGCTCAGTTTGGTCTTCCAAAAATCAACTATCATTGTCATTCAACTCACCTGTGAAACAGTTGTCTTGGCAATGTTTTTCTTACTTACTCCATGTTATGTTTATGTTATTTGCTGAAATAGTGAGTCTCATTTCAAACTAATAGTTATTTGTGCATTCTTCTAGGCCAATATCTGTATATCCTATTGTCAGTCTGCAACTCTCAGTAGCATGTTTACTTTCTTCTTTTTGAATATCAGGAGTGAATTTAAAAACACGCTGTGTAGCATTCTGCTGCCTGATTATCTGGTTTCATCCCCCACAGATTTTGAGTTTCTATCCAATTCTCTTGTAACCCCACAAATGTGTTTATTAGTATATTAAGGCTGCATGTTACTTCATCTGCAGAAGTATACTGACATTGTAAACAGTCTATGTTATAGACACTCATGTTCATATGAGTATAAAAGTATATGTTAGTTTCTTCAGCTAATTCTGGTTTTATTAATCATTAACCAAATCACATTTGAGATGAAAGTGAAGAGTTCTTGGATTAAGTGGGTCTTGAAAATGAATGAATTAAAATAAGAAACAATTACAGAATTCTTGGAGTACAGCTGGTTAGAATGCAGTGCAAGAGAAATGTTCTGTTCTTTTCATGTGGTCAGTATTAATAACTGTAAATGTAGAGATGATCCCGTACAGTATGCATGCTGGATGGCATTGTATGAATCCTATATGGTAATCAATACAGTAGCCCTCATTTCGGTTAAGTGAGTTTTAGTATGAACTCATAGCTCTTAATAGTTTATATCTCTGGAAGCTGTAGACCTTATCTATGGTCTTCATGAGTATATTGATGATGTCTTTGAGAACAGATTGGTGCATTAGGAGTTAACTCACCCGGCTTGGCATTGGTTCATAGACTTAAGAGTCATATCCAAAAGTTAATGTTGTCGAAATAGCTGTGCTGCACTTGAGTGTCCTGAGAGTGAGGGAAGTACAGCCCTCTATTTCAGTGGCCATAACTGGAACCTTAGATGACAATTCAGATGGCAGCTGTGCTGTAGACATCTACACTTAGATGAATTTCGCATTATGAGCCTTTACTAACCTGCTCCTATATACTTGTCAAATGGCAGCATTCATCAGCATCAATGCCAAAGATGGAACTTGTGAGTTTATTAGGGCCTACATTTCTAGTCAATCTAGAACATAAAGTAATTTGTACAATAGATAAACATTTCTAGACTACTTCACATCTAATTCTGTAACACAGAAGGCAAGCATATTTTCTAGCACCCATGTTAATCAACTGAACATCAGGTAATGATTGTAGCAGTGCATTCATTTTATTGTTTGTATAAGCAGGCCATAACAATAGGTTTCAGAGAGTGTTTTGTAGGTTGGATTTGTCTCTGGAATGGTTTTAATCAAACTTTTTTTTTCCTGTCATTTTTTTTGATACTTTATAGATTTCAGTAACTGCTTTGAATCAAGTCCATAGGTACGTATAGCATGCCAAAAATAGATTATTCTCAAGCCTCGATTACAATTACCACTTTGGATTTCTGTATCATTTACTACTTAAGTGGTTTACAAGCAATTCTAGACTAAGTCTTCCAAAGTCTCTTGGAAGGAGCATTTCCTGCCCCACTTTACAGAGAGAAAAGTAGCATCAGAGAGGATCAGATCCTGGTCCACAACATTCTGAACACCCACCTCCATGAAGTGCAGGAAGGAGGCTGCTCTGCTGGTAATCTGGCCTTGTAGCCAAGAGAGTGAGGTTTATATAGTTGGAGAAGCAAAAAGAGGCAGAGGAACCTGTATGAGTACATGGAATGGGGAAGGGAATGTATGCAGTAGATAGATAGGTACGTGGTTAATCCTCGTTATGGATGGAGAGCTGAAACAGGCTCTGCAGTGCATACAGATGGCTGTTGTACAAAAGTTGGACAATACCAATTTAAACACTGTTGAACATGAGGGGAGATGAGGGGTGGCCATGAGGGAAGATCATGAGGGGAGACGAGGGGTAGCTGTGAGGGAAGATCATGAGGGGAGAGGATGGTCTGCCATGAGGGAAGATCATGAAGAGAAAGAAGGGGTGGCCATGAGGGAAGATCTTGAGGGGAGAGGAGGGGCAGCCATGTGGGAAGATCTTGAGGGGAGAGGAGGGGCAGCCATGAGGGGAGAGGAGGGGCAGCCTTGAGGGGAGATCGTGATGAGAAAGCAGGGCCAGCCATGAGGGAAGATCGTGGGGGGAGAGGAGGGGCAGCCATGAGGTGAGATCATGAGGGGAGAGGAGGGGCAGCCATGAGGGAAGATCATGAGGGGAGAGGAGGGTCAGCCATGAGGGGAGATCATGAGGGGAGAGGAGGGTCAGCCATGAGGGGAGATCATGAGGTGAGAGGAGGGTCAGCCATGAGGGGAGATCGTGGGGGGAGAGGAGGGTCAGCCATGAGGGGAGATCATGAGGGGAGAGGAGAGGCAACCATGAGGGAAGATCGTGATGAGAAGGCAGGGCCAGCCATGAGGGAAGATTGTGGGGGGAGAGGAGGGTCAGCCATGAGGGGAGATCATGAGGGGAGATGAGGGGTGGCCATGAGGGGTGAAGGGTGGTCATGAGGTGAGGTTGTGAGGGGAGAGGAGGGGTGGCCATGAAGGGTGAAGAGCGGTAGTGAGGGGAAAGGAAGGGAGGCCATGAGGGAAGATCATGAGGGGAGAGGAGGAGTGGCCATGAGCTGATGATAAGGGGAGAGCAAGGTCAGCCATGGGATGTGAGAGGTGGGCAATGAGGGGTGAGGGGCAGTCATGAGGAGAGATCATGAGGGAAGATCATGAGCGGAGAGCATGGGCAGCCATGGGGTGTGAGAGGCAGCCATGAGGGGATAGGAGCAGCAACCATACAGTGTGGGCCACTGTGAGGGGCAGATGAGAGACGGCTATGAGTGGGCATCATGAGGGCTGCACAGCCATAAGGGAAGATCTTGAGGGAAGATCAGTTTGCCCTTAGTGACCTGGTTTAGAGGTGGGCTTGGCAGTCCTGGGGCAACGGTTGGACTTAGTGATCTTAAAGGTCTTTCTCAGCCTAGCTGATTCTATGATGCTTCAATACGGAACTTAGTTCAGAGATTTATGAAGGTTGATTGCTGCCTCTTTGGAACATAATGCAGTTGTAACTGAGGTTAATCTGAAAATGTCACATGACTCTTCCCAATCCATAGCAGAATTCCCAGTGATGTCGGGCAGCAGTAGGTCTGTATTTCAAAGGCTATACATGCCAGTAGATTTAAATGGCCATAGCGTTATTTGTATTTACCTTGATGGGGACTGCTATGGAAGTATGATGTGAAATGTCATAATCCTGACAGACTAGGATATTTAACTTCCTACTATGAGCATATATAACTTAAAAAGATTTATATTTTTCCACTGAATTCTCATATAAAACAGCACTGTAATCTTATACTGTGGCAATAGGTGAAAAGTGTGGAAAAAAAGAAAAAACAAAGGAAGCAGTCATGTAGCTCTGCTTTTGGGATTTGGGACCTTTTTTTTTTTCAGCTAGCAGAACTGACAATTTCATCTCAATGGGTAATGTTTTATCCTTTATTAGTTTGAAAAACAGTCTTTGACAAACCATTCATAGGTTTATATCCTGAACACATTTGGCATAGCTATAGTTTTACCTTTCTTTCTTTTCCCTTGGGTTTCAAAAATCCCTTAATATTAACTTGCATTTTCTGTAGCTTCACAAACTGCAGAAAATAATACTTGAAACCAGATCAGTTTAAGATTGCCTGAACACTGCAAAGTTTTTAGGTGCAATAATGAAGTTTTACCACGAGAGGACCCCCAAAGACAATTTGTATGGTAGTGTACAAAACGAGATGGTACAAATTTGTCTTCAGAATACTGATGTGTGCCATATATTTAACTTTGCTTTACAATAGTTTATACATTTCATTGTAATTTTGAAATAAAACATCATATTAGCTCCTTAAACACTGAGTACAGGCTATATTAGGGCTAATAACATTTCACATAAACCCAGGAACCCTATTTGAACCAAATTAAACACTAACAGAGTGGTGTGGTTTTGACTACGGAACATTATAAAAGTATATGGTATAAAGTGAAGGCCCTGGCTTTATAGCTAGGCAAACCCAGGAGATTGTCCCATTACTCTGTAGAAGAAACAAGAAGTACCTTACAACGGCTCAACCAGATATAATTCCACAGAAAGTGGCAATTAATTATGATTATTCCTACTATTCTGTATCAAGTTGTGCAATCACTTCAGCTCATGTAACAATCAAAGGCTATAGGCCTGTGTTAAACACAAGCACCACTCAAGTATTCTTAAAACCAGTATAAACTTGCTTTATTGAAGTGTCATAGAGAACATTCTCCTCAGATCTCTTAATCTGGGTGTGAAAATATTGATGACATATCTTTGATCTTAGATTTGAATAATTTTTGAGTTTAGATATATCATTACTACAATAATGTCTGCTTTTATTCACAAAGATATATGTAGGTAGATTATCCAGTATTAATCAGTACTCCCTCAATAGCAAAGCACCTGAAAGACTAACATAAATCTCATGCAGATGTATCATCATGTTAATAGGAAGCCAGGTTCTTGTATGTGTAAATATCAATTAAGTATTTGACTCCACTGGCTGTTTATCTGCCACTATGGAAAATACCAGACAGCAAGCAGAAACATTACTGGACCTAATTTAATGCAATTAAAATTATTTTCTTCATAAATGAAGGTATTGTACCTGAACAGAATTCTGCCCAAAATTTATATGCTATATTCACCAATAAGAAAATATAAATTAACTTCAGTACTATTTTGTTCCTGTATTTACATATTCTACTGTAGGCAAAAGCTTGTGAGTGTATGTTCTGTTTTTGAAAATACGTTTTGAAAGGCTTTTGCTTCACCGTCTATGTGACAGGGATTCATAGAATCATAGAATAATTAGGGTTGGAAAGGACCTTAAGATCATCTAGTTCCAACCCCCCTATCGTGGGC
Organism: Pezoporus wallicus; assembly: GCF_028554395.1. NCBI lineage: Eukaryota > Metazoa > Chordata > Aves > Psittaciformes > Psittacidae > Pezoporus > Pezoporus wallicus. The sequence continues at coordinate 104,703 of NW_026641508.1, read as the reverse complement.
AGGGACACCTTATGCTAAATCATATCACCCAAGGCCTCATCCAGCCTGGTCTTGAACACTGCCAGGGATGGAGCATTCAAAACCTCCCTGGGCAACCCATTCCAGTGCCTCACCACCCTAACAGGGAAGAATTTCCTTCTTATATCCAATCTAAACTTCCCCTGTTTAAGTTTTAACCAGTTACCCCTTGTCCTGTCACTACAGTCCCTAATGAAGAGTCCCTCCCCAGCATCCCTATAGCCCCCTTCAGATACTGGAAGGCTGCTATGAGGTCTCCACGCAGCCTTCTCTTCTCCAGGCTGAACAGCCCCAACTTCCTCAGCCTGTCTTCATACGGGAGGTGCTCCAGTCCCCTGATCATCCTCGTGGCCCTTCTCTGGACTTGTTCCAACAGTTCCATGTCCTTTTTATGTTCAGGACACCAGAACTGCACACAATACTCCAAGTGAGGTCTCACAAGAGCAGAGCAGAAGGGCAGGATCACCTCCTTCGACCTGCTGGTCACGCTCCCTTTGATGCAGCTCAGGATACGGTTGGCTTTCTGGGCTGCAAGCACACACTGCCGGCTCATGTAACATGATGGACACAACATGGTGTCTGTTCCCCCGCCCACACCCTACCCTAAACATAAAAAAAATAAATATCATGAGACTAAATAGATGATTTTGTGGTCTTTTAGTTTGTAATTACCATATGTCTTAGCTAAACTCATTTGTCTCCCTGCTTTATACAGCTTCTGCTTTTGTTAACATTTTTGTCAAAACATCTAGTCCTGTACTAAGTTAGATTAGCAATTCACACCTTTATAAAAGATCTGGCACAGCTCCAGTGTTTTGATGTCAGACATGATTATTGATTTGCATTTTAAAGAGGTGTCGTTCACTCAATGCATCATTTTAGCTTTTGTACATGTAACATTTTTCAGAAGAGAGGTAAAGAAGTGTAAATTTGTTTTATGAGTGCTGTCTGAGTCTCTTGGAACAAGACATTGATGAATCTGGGAGTTGATGGAAGAAATGTTTCAACTGTGGCAGGAAAGTTACGGATTTCAGTGAGTGAAAGACATGTTTATTCTAGCAGAGATGTTGTGCCTCTGCACCAGTTGTAGGTGGCTGTTTCTCTGTGGGTTGCCTGAGAGTGTAGGCTACTTGGCATCACCTAGTCTGCATGCAAAACAACAGCTTGGATTGGTGACATATAAAAAATCATCACTAGGAATCACAAGTTGTTTGCTCAATTTGTATTATAAACTATACCATACCACAAATACTGGGGTCCTGTGCTAAGATTTGTTTTGGTGAAGTGCTCTGCTGAACAGAAGTACCCCAGAGCTTTGCTATTGCCTTTGTTGAGGTCAAGATTTCTCCTGACATCTACCACTTCAGTCTTCAGGATCTAAGTTGCACATCTAAGTTGCCTCACATGACCTCCTGATGTGCCTTCAAACCTATATTATTCTATGACTCTATAATAGTGCAGTAATTCTGCATTTCAAGCATGTTCAGATATTCGTGCTATTTGATGAAACAAGAAGTGATGTCCATGTGGCCAGTTTTCATGAAATATTAAAATACCACATCTGTGGTTAAAAATAAAGCTTAAGAGACAATATTTTTCTTTATTGACTCTTTCAGTGCCTTGTTAGAGCTTACCTGCTGCAGAGTGCATTTCAGCAGATCGCGGAGTTGGAAATTATGTCCCAGGAAGGTTGTGATGTGGACACAGATTCTGTCACGCAGACTTCATAGGGATGTCAGGTATTGCCAGAAGGTAGGTGATGAATGTGAGGGGTAAAATAACACAATACATAGTTAACCAACAGCTGAGAAAAAAACATCTCCGAATAAAATGAAAATGTCTCTGAAATTACTGTCTAACATTTCCCAGGAAGAGACAAGCATTATCAGTCAGAATCACTAGAGGCCAATTGTTCTTGTATGACATGATGATAGGCATCTTAAACCCTGAAGGAATTTGACTTAATACAGTAGTGTGGCAGTTTCATGTGCAGCAGCTTTGACTAGTGTAAACAGAAATTATTGTACCAATTCATATGAAGAGAAATATTTCTACAGTAAACTGTAAAGGCTATCGATGGCTTAAGTTGTGTCACTCTTGAAAGAGAAGAAAATAAAGCTAGTTAAAACTTTAGGCCCATTGGAAACCCATTATACTTTTTCCAACAGCTGAAGGAAGAACAGGACTGTGGTTACCTGAGGAGAGAAAATGGAACAGTATTGCTGTTCAGGTAATTTCCCAACTATTAATTTTTGATTGGACAAAAATAAATCTCAGCTCTGGCTTGAAGCCTTGGGGAAGATGACTCTATTATCAAAATGCTAGTAAGAGTTTTGCAGAGGAGACAGGTAGAAGAATTAAGAACTCCTGCTCTGGATGGTGCAATTGTGAGGAGGATTATAGGCCAAAGAGGAGATGTCACCGAAGCAGATGAAAACATGATCCTGGACATGAAAAGATCTACTTATTGGTGTGCAAGTGGCTTTATGAGCCAACAGTATGCTAGTGGTGAAGCTGGATGAACTGAAAAAGCCAGGGTACACACCAAAAAAGCTTTTTAGCAGGGCCTGTTCAGGTAGGATGAGGGGCAATGGTTTTACACTAAAAGAAGGGAGATTCAGGCTGGATGTAAGGAAAAAATCTTTTACAATGAGGGTGGTGAAACACTGGCACAGGTTGCCCAGGGAGCTGGTGGATGTGCTATCCCTGGAGACATTCAAGGCCAGGCTGGACGTGATTCTCAGTAACCTGGTCTAGTTGAAGATGTCCCTGCTCATTGCAGGGGGGTTGGACTAGATGACCTTTGAAGGTTCCTTCCAACCCAAACTGTTCTATGGTTCTATGATTCTATAAAAAGAGCAGTGGTATAAAGCCTGTTCCCACCTTTGCCCTGACCTCTGTACTGCAAGAGTGTGTGGGAGGACAGGATGAAAAGCCACCAAGTATGATCCTGGTGAAGGGCAGGAAGGGTTTGGGCAGGCTATGTAGCACATCATCTTTCTCTTTTATCTCTGAGGTCTAACATAATAGGTCAGCAACCTTAATTAAAGCACTCCAGTAAGACAATGCCAAGTAAGAATTATTCCTATTACAGTCAAGAATGGTTTTGTTTGTTACCTGAATAGAAGCAGTGTAGACCCAAAAAACGCTCTGTGAATGAAACAAGTCTATCAAATCTCAGCAATGCTTGTATATACATAGTAATTAATTATTGCTGATGTGTTCACTTGATTTAAGCTTTGACGTGAAAAGGACTTACTAAAATAAGTTATTCAGAGATGACTAATGAGAAAAAAGTGATTGAGAGGCATATGTGCCCCTGTGGATAACAACACTGTGCATCAGAACAGAGCAAAAATTCTCCAAGGAGAAAAGTGAGGATCTGTGTTCAAATAAAAAGTATTTAGGGCATTAGGAAGACAAATAAGGAACTATAACTGAGGTATCTCTTTTCAAGTCTGTTTTAAGTCTAAATTAAATAAACACTTAAGGTAATGACATCCTTCTTGGTCAGTCCACCAGTAAGAGACTTTTCTCTGCTCTCACAGAGCCTAAAGCACATGCTCTAAACATGCAAGGCATTAAAGGCTCTCAGCAATTAAAGATCTTATTTGGTTTCTGCACACATGCAGGCAAATTTCCCAACGATCCTGATGGAAACTAGAAAGACTATGAGAAAACAAGTAGTAAAATACTCCAACCTCACCACGTAAAAGAACAGAACTTAGCCTGTTTGGGAATGAAGGAGGGGTATTTGAGATTATTTTATTAGCATCTGAATCTATACAGATAGAAGAAAATCAGCATGGTCTTCCTCAGTGGCTGTTGTTAGTGATATATATGTTAATAAAAGTCTGAACTCCCTGAAAACTTTACCTGATCTATGTCAAATTAATCACCATTAAGATTTTATCCAAGCTGAGTAAATACAGCAATGTGCCTGTCAAAACATGCAGCCTTGGTTCCTATCTAGTACTCTTGGTCCCTTGAAAAATGAGTGCTTATCTGATGACAGTCTTAATGAAAGAATAACAGGTACTCACTTTTAACTCTCCAGGTAGTATACAGAAGTCTATCAAATGGTTTCCTGGGAAATTTGTATTTTGTTACAGTTTTTTGCCATCTCCTAGAACTGCTTGCTTGATCAGTTTTCCTTATGCAAAGCTAAAAAAAGCCTTTTTAGCTAGAAAACAGGATTAGATTTTCTTTTTTTGGTCAGTACCATAAAGCAGAACAGTTTGTATTAGTCAGTTTTTCCCTTATCACACCATAGTTTCAGATGCACCATAGTACAAAAACATTGGGTTTCCTATCTTGCTGTTAAAGCCTGTCATTAACAAGCGATTATTCAATTTATTTTTCCTTTTTTCCCTAAAATATGGCATGATCTTTCTAGTCTTTCATTCACATGAAACAGAGTAATTATAACTTCTCTGGAAGCAATGCCGAAGGTATTTTCTCTCCTTTGATAGGCTAGAGGTGATTGATGCTTGGAGGTTTGAGGATTTTTTTAGAAGTTAGATTAATATATGGGTTTTTGGTCACTTATCACTGTAAGCTTTGATAATAGAAGCTAAACACAGGAGGGTTTTATCCCTGTTAGAACTAAGAAATGTGAAACAGAACATTTCCTTTTATTGGAGTTTGGCTCCTGAACCACAGGCTGTAGTAATAACAATAAGTGGGGTAATTTTGTAAGTGTTATCTGTAAGAAATGTAATAAGAGATCTACAAGAGGAAACGTGTTTGGAATTATCTTACTGAAAACATTATTCAGTACGTTAGAGATCAGAAACAATAACATCTTGTTTCCTGTGGTAAAAATTTGCTAATAAGAATGCTTATATTAATAGCACTCCTGCACTCAGCATGTATTGTTGGGGTTTAACATATGTGGAAAAGCCCAACTTTCTTAGACTAGTTGTGTTAGATTTTGGTATTAAAAAAATAATCAAGACTCCTTTTTATCCTAAGTTTGCATTGCAGGTCATTTTGAATGCCACAAAGCTTGAGATTTCACTTCACAGACTACATCCATACCTGGGACTGTTTTGTTTAAAGAGCAGTGTTGGTTGATGTATTTGATCCTACCTTAAGGCTTGAGTCTGCAATCATTCCTCTGAAGTACATAGGAGAGTGGGTTGGAAAAGAATTATAGGGTGTGGGTGGTGGTCCTCTGCGGTGCTGGTAACACCAAAATCTGTTTTATTGCACCAGATACCAACTTGGTTCTCTGAGTACATGGTTGAGTTAGTGGCTTAGAATAGAGGAAGATGACCTTATGATAAAACAACAAGCCTTCTTTGGTAGGAAGAATTTAAAAATCAGGAAAAAAAAAAGAAAAAAAAATCATAAGAATCAAAGAAATAGAAATAATCAGGACTGAACTGAGTCTAGACAGCTGCTAGAATATGAACTTTTCAGCAAATACATCAAGTTTAAAATACTGACTTAATTTGACCTTGTCAGGTTCTTGTTTTCTGCTGCTTTCTTTAGTCTACCATTCCATATTTACTTTTTCTATTAAATCTATTTCAGACATCTTTGAACTTTACCTGCAAATGTATTGCCTTTATTTTCTCTTTTGTTCTTTCAGTTGTCTAGCAACCAGCTTCTCAGTGACTTTCACTGCAGTTTCCTCTTGCCACATTTGCTGCATTGGATAGAGCCTAGAGTGAGAGCTCACTTGGTTGGCATGGTAGAGTAGTCGGTTTGTCCTTGCCCCAAACCATTGACAGTATGAGTAGGCAAAATAGTTTTAGAGAAAGGGTATAAGGCGTAAGAAGTGTAAGGTACATGATTTCAACATTTATCGAATTTATGCTATAACATGAAAAGAAGGAGTTCTGAGTATGGCTGTTAAATAGAAAGTGAAAAAAAAAAAGCTGCTAAAGAAGGCAGATGATAGAAAACCTATTTATCACTTTTCACAGTTGTAGAACATAAAGGCTTTCACAGAGCAAGGCATGCATGAAGAGACTTTGAGGCTGAGCATGGTGCTTGTGGAAACCTTTGAGTAGAAGCAGGGTATTTAATCAGAAAATGAAAACAACAGAACCTACAAACTCCCTTAATGCTTTCCATATAGCTGTCAGTATTCACTAAGATGGTATTCAGTGTTTTCCAAACAGGACATATATAGAGACGTTGTTAGGCTAATGCCTGTGTCTTGAAGTTTGTAATCGATACTGAAGTCAAGTTTGAGACGTGGAGTCAAAGTTTTAATGTGCTCTCAACTCCTCACACTCCACCTTCAGACAATTACTGGCAGTGTCTCAAAGAGTACAGCACAGGCAGGTTAATTTGAGCAGTCCAAGACTGTAGGAGCCATTTCTGAGCATGATAGAGAATTTCTCACAGGTAACCTAAGAAATACACTGGAAAGCTAGGGCTAGAAGTCCTCTACTGTTACTGTTTCACCACATAGCTGTAAGATGTCCCCCTGCCCTATATTAGAGGTGTATGACACCATGTTTTCATCGAATCAAATTAGAGATATATAAGCTAAGAACTCCTCAGCTCATATGTGGAAGGTAGCAAAACACATGCATTGTAAGCATTCTGATCCACTGTATCAAATAAACAATTTGCTTAAAGTATAGTTGAAGCTGCTTCAAGTTAAAACATAAAGGCTGTCATTGAGTACTGCAGATCGCAGGTAGTATAGTAGTACCACATAGCAGGTAGTAAGGGTGACAGCAACACTGGTCTTGTTCCTAAATGGTGCTGTAGATTTGAAGCCAAGAAGTGGCATAACAAATTAAGAAGTCTGTTAGATATTCTGTTTGTGAAAACCAAAATTTAAAAATACCTACTCAGAGCATCAGCTTTTTTCTTGGGCTGAGTGACATGTTTTGACATTTTGTCTTAATACAGAAAGAGGAAAAAGCTGACTAAAGAGTTCCTATTGACCTATGATGCAGAGATGTTTCAGGCACTAAATGGCTCACTTATCTGCAACTCCAAAATATCTTCTACTGCATGAAATGTTGAGCATGTCCTAGAAGGCAGACAGCAGAAATGTATTCAGAAGTACAAAGTTAGATAGTTCTTACTGATTGACTACCACACCATGTGTGCAGCTGTTTTCTAAGGCAGTAGGTAGTAGGGGCAGTGTGGACTTCACGGTGCTCCACACTAAGGACATTTATACAACTTTATGTCCATGGTTTTATGCATACTAATTGTATATCATCCTGAATTTCCTTCTGGCTTTTCCTACCTCTTTCCAAGGAAAGAAAGCTAAAGCTATTGATTTTAAACACTGTGCATTTTACTTCTTACCAGTCATTTACTGAAGGGTTAGGTGATCATTGAAAAGATCTTCCTCCTAATCCATTTGTAATACCAGCAGACTTTGGTATTCAGACACCCCTAGAATTCAGACAGACTCTTAGTTTAATATAATTAATCCTTACATTCATTACAACAGTTATGTACATTAATCATAATCTTCTCCTAACATAACTACACACATAGATGTGTGAAGAGAGCACCAAAAATCAGCTGTGTGGTTTTCTCTTTTACTGTACACTTCCCTCTACTCTGCTTCCAAAGCCACTATTATTCACAGCAAATTGATTTTTATATAAACATGTGCCAGAAGCAAGCAGCAATTTCTATGTTCTTTACGCTCTCCACCCCCAGCCAATTTTGACATCTGTCAGTTCAAAATTGTGCCTTGTGGGGGTGCTGTGCCACCTAGAATAAATTGCATTGCATTACACTGTGAAAGGCCTGTATGGATCAGAATAATATAGTGACACATATGTGAAGACATATCCTTTCCCTCCCCCCTTTCAGCATACTCTGTTCCTTTATTTCCCAGAGGATCCTAAGAGCAGCTCTACAACTGAGTTTCTTTTCTGCCAAAGAAATCTTCAAATACAAAATAAGTTTTTCTTCCCAGAATAAAGTAACACCTTTCTACTTGTAGGTGAAAAACTTCCTCAGCTGAAAGAAAGAAAAATGTTCAAGAAACAGTCTTTTCTAAATCATACCAGGATAAATAGCTTTATCAGATTTCAGAGAAGTTACTAATGATTTACATCTGCTTGTGTGAATAATATCCAGCTTGACAAGATAAAAAGCCAAAAGCTAGCTTTGATGGTACCTATTTAGGACATTATTTGAAGTATTTTCCCATCTTTTTCTAAGTAAACTACAGTATTCTTCTGTTCTTGTGATAATTCATAAGCAGTAACAATTCCTATGACACTTTACATCTTCAAAGCACTAAAATTAGTGATTATTAATTAGAGATTATTATGATTATTAATTGTTCCTAAGAACAGAATTGTTCTTAAGAACAAAGAGTCTTAAGAATATCTGTGTAATTTACAGGTTTTCCTCCTGTTATTAAGGAAAATATGCAGATATGCTGTGGACCTTAAACCTGAGAGTAGATTAACTAATGATAATATTTATCCCTTTTTTTTTCTATATGTGCCAGTCATGAGTGTGCTCATGCTTAAAGCTGAAAAGCTTTATTGAATTGGGAACTATATTTTTTTTCTTCAAGAAATCTGCAGTAAAGTCTTGGTCAGTTCTGTTGCTTGAATCCTTCTAGTTTTCTTAAAATCTTACCACTTGAGGCTGAACTTTCAATGTCCAGAGTGAATTCATTAGAAGTCTCAAAAAAGTAATTTAGATGCTTTGGAACAACAAAACAGCAGGTTTTGTGGTTAGAGGGAAATGAGTTTGTGTAGGGGTTTATACAACTGTCACTCTTTTTTCTTAAATTTTTTTTTTTTTTTTTTGCTTGCTGCTAACCTTAGACTGATTGAGGAAAAGAAGTTCCAGGGTTGATACGTAGTTAAGACGTGCTTTTGAAGCTGGGAAGAGAAGCCTACACTTCATTCAAAGGATGATCATTAACACTTCCTAGGATTTTAAATAGGGAATAGTATCTTGCTGCTTCTATCATGTCACAAGGGCTTCATTTACATTCTGCCTCACCAGCCTGAGAGAGAAAAGCTGCTGTTTTCAGGCTGCTACTGTGATAGGAAGTAAATATCTTACTCAAAGTAACAGAGCAGTCTTGAAGAAATTCCTGAACTTCTCTTGAGAAAAACATGCAAATAGGGGAAAAAAAAAACACCACACAACAAAATCTACAGCCCAAAGAATGCATCAAGATGCACATTTGAAAAGCTTATTAAAACAAGAAGTTAAAAGTCAGATGTAATAAGTAGACACATTGAAGTTGGGTTCGCAAGGAAAACCAGCAGGACCTGGGAATCTTTGAAGGCAGGACAGAGATTCTAAACTCACATTGGCCTGAATCTGTTAGTCCATGCAATATAGCATGTTACTGGGTAGGTATAGTGTCTCAGCCTGAAAGCAGGAAAGCCACATATGAACTGATAGTCCACCTCCAAGTCAGGTTCTCATGGTCCTTTGCCTAAGCACCTGCTTCTGAGGGCTGCACACATAAAACCACTATCAAGATATTTTAAAACGCACTCAGGAATCAAGCATGGTTGAAACACTATTTTTTTAATATCTCATCCCTGGCTGTAAATTTCTTTCTCTAGCAGAGACAGTGATTTTGTTATCAAACTGCAGCAATTTGCAAACCTGGCTCCAGTACCAAGGCCACTGACCCGCAGCAGTGAAACATCTGTTGCCCAGGGGACATTGCTAGTAGCTACCCATGGCACAGCCAGGCTCAGGATGAGGATGGGGTCTGTAAGCACCTCAGCAAGATGGCAGCAAAGCTTGCAGGAACTGCAGTTGTAGCAAAGGCCTTTGTTCATAGTTCCCTATTTATGATTTGCAATAATAAGACTGCCTTGCTGGCAGTTAAAATTTATTACATATATACATATATATTTCAAACTAATAAAAAAAGGACAAATGTGGCAAAATTAGTCTAAAAATTCAAATATTCTTGGGACTTCATTATGTATGTATTTGGTTCTGTTCAATGCCCTTCAGGGCTTCTTAACTTCCAAATTCTTCCCCTAGTATCTTCCTCTAATTTAGGTTCAGTTTTAAATGAAAAACCATATTTTGTAATGAAAAAATTAATTTAGAAAATGTAAGAGTGAAGCAATTTACATTCTTCAAATAAATAATTTTGACAATGTGATATTAGCACAAACTGGAAAATGCTTTTGTTCATTTTCCAGGCAGAATTATTTACCGAGCTTAATTGGAATTCATAAGTAATTTTGTTCACTCAAAATCCAGTATCACAGTATCACAAGGTAGTTTGGGTTGGAAGGGATCTCTGAGCTTGTCTACTCCAACCTTTCGTTGCAAGCATGGTCAGTTGTAGGGTCAGACCATGCAGACTGAAACCAGTCAAACCTGAGATCAGGTTACTCAATTTCAGTATATTTACTCTTTATCAAGAAGAAAACTTACCTGATACCACTGAGTTCTGAATCTAAATTTTCTGCACAGACAAGCTAAAGAGCATCTCTAAATGGGGAGTTGTGTTAAAGATCAATTCTAAGACAACAGGCAGAATTTAACCCATGCTATGCAACCAGTGCCCAGCCTTTTAAATTGTCTTTTCCGGGTGCTGGGTTATGGGTTCCTCACTACAGGCCAGTCTAGTCCTTGGACTGTTAGCTCTGAGCTTTTATCATTTCCAGTGTATGATGTGTATCATACACTGTATCATACACAGTGTATGATGTGTGATCAGCTGAGTCTGAAAAGTCTTATTACTTTCATAACCACCAAAATATGACTGAGAAAATAAGAATAAAATCACATCTACTTCTTAGGCTTTAAACTTTCTGGATTTTAAGTGCCTGTTGTAACTCTCTGCAATGTACTTTAATGGGAGAAAATAATTTTCTGGCTTTGTTAAATGCTCTAGAAGTTAAATGTCCTGCAAAACCTGCCTTTTTTTTTTTTCTTTTTTGATAGTGGGTGCTACTTTTGCTACACACCAGCAGATTTATTAAAAAGCTGTTAAGAGAAACACCACTGCAATAGTGAATACTTTGTAAAAGCAACAAAATGCCTTTCCTGTAAGACAAACTCATTAGGAAACAGTTTCTTTTTCCATGGTTTTTCTTCAGTTGAGCCTGGGTCGCTTTGTGGGTATCACACTATATATCTCATTTTGCTGTAGACCCTAGTCCTTGTTTTCTTCAAGTAATTCTGTTGGATACTGATTCTACTATGACATTTCCTTTATGGTTTCAAGTGCATGTTGTTTGGAGCAATCTAGATTCAGGCACCTAGCAAGGATGAGAGATATTACTTGCATTCTATTTCTTCCCCCAGTCCCAAAGAGCTAATTCAGCTGTATAAATTAATGTAGTGTGTGATTCAGTGGCGCAACAGGAGCTCAGTTCAGGGATCAGCCCTCATGTACTTTGCAACTAGTTCTATAGGAATTTTGATTGGTGCAGAACACTACAGAGAAGCAATTAAATAGCACAGGAAACAACACTGTTAGAACAGGAGTGAAAGAGATGGAAATCCATATCACCCAATGCTGTGATTTTTCATTTTGGGCCTCAGTGATACTCCTGCCAAAGTAAAAAACACTGTTGCAGAGCAGAATTTAAATAGGGTGGTTGTGGAAGTAGAAAAAAGATGCCCGGAAAACAGAATGATTGCAAATAAGTATTAGTAAGTCTAGATCGGTTGTTACTGGTTTCCCAAAAAAGCAGAAGAATGATCATAATTATAAACAGTCATACACAAGACCACAGAAGCTTGCAAAAATCCCCACAGAAGCACATGGATTTTATCTGGGGGAAATCTGTGACCTTTTTGAGAAACACTGCTATAAATTAATGATTTTTTTTCCTAGAAGTAAAAAATCTCCCTTTGCTCCATTGCAAGTTCATCACTTCTGCAATAAAACAGAAAGTCTGGGGAAAATATATCAGTGTTTCTTTGTATCTAAAAGAGCAATGTTCACAAGCCTCTAAGATTCACTTATTTTCTGATCACGATTCATCATAAAACAATATCTTGTGCCAAACTTAGTATAAACACAAAAGAGTCTGCATTTAGCATTTTTAAAAAAGTCCATAGAAAATACAAATCAGTGGACGCATTCATGTGTAACATTATCTAGGTGTTCCTGCTCCGGCAGGGGGATTGGACTAGATGATCTTTCGAGGTCCCTTCCAATCTCTAACATACTGTGATACTGTGTGTGAAGCCTTGGTGAGAGATGAAGCAGCAAAGTCAAACATAAGAACAGAAGAGGTGCTTTTTCAGGGGTGGGCTGTACTAGTTAGTGGTTCTTACCACTTCTACTTATTACTAGATCAACTCCAGCCAAATAATTGCACCATGAGTTCCGCTTTTAAGTTTTTGAAAACCAACAACTTGATGTTGCCCCTTATAGCAGTAAACCTTTAAAAGATGCCAAACACAGATAATCAACTGTTAAATTAGACAGGCTTTCCCATACTAACCATTCCTTAGGGCTTCCTAAAAGATGGACTAATAAATTTATTAAGTGTCCCCATGACAACTGTCTCATATCCCTGGTATATGTGGATATTTCAAAGTTGGAATTCTCTCAGATGAAAAGAGTTGTCTGTCTTTGTCGGAAGTCGCCACTTCAGTGAAAGGACAGTAGAAAAGAAGGAGAGACACTGAGTAGCAACTATTCATATGGCAAGTCTCTCAGACTGAGTTATTTTCCTTCAGATAAGGGGAGTTCAGTACAGCACTTGCATTTTAAGTATCACATATTCCACTAGATTTATGATTCCTGAGTAGTTTCATAGGTAAAAAGATCAGGCTCATTTCTTCCTCTGCTACAGGTGCAGGTTGTGTATTGTTGAGTTTCAGTTCTGCAAGCACATCCTTGACTTTACAACCTTGAGCAATCCAAAACCAATCAAGACAACTGGCCTCAGGAACAGAGTTCAGCAATTGTAGAAGTGTTGCTAGACTGAGACCTAAGTCCAAGTTTTCATGTAACTGACTAAATAAGTCTAATATTGCTCTTCAACACTGAGCAAACAGAAGATTCTTGAGAGCCCGGAGAGGTGTGTTGATGGATTGTGATGTGTTGATGTTATGATGGGTCACTTTGGAAACCATTCTCTTTTGCTCAGCATGCATCAACTGCACTTGTTCAGGTTTTAGACTCTGGAAAATATTTCAAGGCTGTTCTGCAACTCTCATGGAGGGTGAGGCAAGACAACACTTGCCTTCCTCCAAATACTGTGTGTGCATGTCAGCCACGCTCCTGTCTGGGACTAGACCACATCTTCCCTGCCCTACTCTTTCTGCAGACTCCCAGTTCATGTGCATATTACAGTGCAAGTCCTCGGTCTTTTTGGTTAGAGTAGTGAGAGGCACTGAGCTCACAATATTTCACCTCTTGTTCCTGCAGCAAGTTGTTTTCCAATAAATAAATTAGGTGCCATAGCAAATAAATGGCATTTAAGGAGGAAGAAAAGGAAAATTAAAATTCAGATCAGCTTGAAAGAGATTTGGATTACAATATCGGCATATCAATAAAGTTTTGGCTTTTGTAGTTTGTTTAAAAAAGTTGATTCATACATGAAAGTTTAATGAAGTGTCAAAACCATCCAAAACAAGAACTGTCAGGCCAAACAATTTAATTTAACCAGAAACTCCTTTCATCATGCCCCAAGTTAGTTATTTGCATAGATCTGATCATTTATAGATATTTGTGTTCTTACACCTCCTTCAGATTATGTATTATCTTAATTATATACATTATATAAATAAAAATCAGCCTATCTGTATCTTGTCTGGCTTTATTTAATCAGCAATTTAGGGACTGTTCAATATTAAGATACAATCAAGCTAACTCTCTGCTCATGCTAATAGTTCCTAATCTCTGGAGAAGAACTTGCTGACATGAAATCTGCATTTCTGTGTTTATATATTTAGTCTTCATAAGGGGAAAATCTTTTGCAGTGAAGCAGATGGCAGGAGATGCTGTGAAATTTACCACTGAACAAAGTGCATGAACATTTCATCATCAAAACTTTGAGAAGAAAATAGCTTTTAATAGGGTAGAAAGTTCTGGGAAAAAGGAACAACCACCAAACAAAATAATATCTGGGGTAAGAGGCTGACAAACAAGACAGAGCAATTTTCCCCTTGTCTTTGGCAATAAATCTGTGTGTGTGTGCTGTGACTGCTGAAGGCACAGGAAAATTTGTTTTCTAGTAACTTGATAAAAACCTCCAAAAATACAAGGAAGAGTTTTAAATAACTGGAAAAAATAAGTGCAAAACTGACTGGTTTTCAGAGGAAAAGCATGCTCTCCTTGTTTAAGGAGACAAGCTGTCTCAGAACTTGGGAAGGCTGTTTTAGAAAAGCTATTTGCTAGGCTCAGGACAGCTCTCAGGGCTTTAGCAATCAGGATGCTCGCATCTTTTCCTGGGGTTTTCTGTAAGGAGATGATTTTTAAATGCTCCACATATTTGCCCTGTTAAGAACAGCATCAAAACCCAGTTGTAGAGCTGACTGTGAGTAATCAGAAGAAGCTGCAGTGCACTGACATAATAGGCTACCCTTGGCTTGTCCTACCTCATAACAGTCTGCCATCTCTCATCCCCATCAAAGCTGACATGTCTGAGCTTCTTACTCTGGCACAAATAAAGTAAAATAATCCAGGCTAGAGCTGTCATAGGCCTGGATGGCTACAGCCAACTCATTGCTGGACAGGAAAGGTCAGCCTTACCAGTTACAGACCTGTGGTTGGAGTCTGCATCACTGTGAACTTAATGAACAATTCTACACTTAGCCTCTGGTCTTTAAAATGCCTATAAAATTGATATGGATTTTAGAGGTCTTGATTCAGGGTCATCTTATAGAATCATAGAATATCTCAAGTTGTAAGGGACCCATAAGGATCACGAATATCTCCAGTTGGAAGGGACCCATAAGGATCACTGAGTCCAACTCCCTGCTTCTTGCAGGAGATGCTATTCCTTTGGACATTGCAGCTTCTAGAAGAGCAGTGAGAGGTACCTGGCATGCCCTAGGTTGAGGCCACAAGTGCAAGTCAGGCCATGGTGCTATGGTGGAGTTTGTCCCCGAGGTGGCTTTGGCACAGACGGAGCAGTGGCTGCACAGCTGGAGTGGTGGACAGTGACTGTTGGGCACAGCCAGACCTGGTGAAGCAGCAGCAGCACCCTGGACACTGGCCAGTTCAGGGCTGCTGTGCTGCACCAGAAGGGAGGGGGCCAGAGGATGGAGCTTCTCCTTGCATTGGTGGGAGCAGCAAGATGTGCAGATGTAGCAACACATCTGTCCCTGGCAGCTGCCTTGGCACTTTGCTTGGGTGGCACAGTTGCCCTGGGTGCAGAGGTGTGCAAGTTCTGTCTTGGACTTGCTGTGAACAGACCATTCTCCTCCTCAGAAGTGGTTTCCCACGCAAGCTCAATGTCTGGTTTTCTTTTCCAGTAGCCTGTGTGCTACTCTGTGTCTGGTGAAAATCCTGGTGGCAAATCCATTAATTTTACAGCGGTACTTTAACAGCATCAAGGAACAATCCCTAAAATAAAGATCTGCATGTAAAAAAAATCACTATTACAATATCACAGTAAATTATAAGGATGCAAGGTTTTTTAATTATGTCTTTTAATATTTTCAGCCCTGTTATAGCTACAGTAAAACTTGCATGAAAACATATTGTTAAGCACAGTGTGAGTCAGGTGCTGGCGAAGTGGGGAAACAGAAAGTTTTAGTTGATGTTGGTCTGAATATCCCATTTAGCTTTGTGACTTTTGATACCTCTTCTAGTAATGAGAAGCTTTTATTATTGGTTGAAAAACAGAGTGTGTAGGTTTATGGGTGTGCATAGTCATAAATTCAAGTATATGATGCAGAATTTCTTCATTTGAAAGCACTAAAGCAAAATGCTTCAATGGATATGTGAGAGCTCCATTCTAATCCAGACAAAACACAATATTTTCCATTGTCCTTTTATCCTTGTAACCTGCCTTCAAGTTTAAAATCAGCCTTCAGATTCCCCTGGATCTACATACAGAGCTTTATTCAAATTGCTTACCTCAGCTAAGAAATAATTCTAAACCAGAATGTGTGAGACAGCTGGGTTCACAGAACAGGTATAAACAGGTATGATCAGGTTTAACAGAAAGGAAAAGAGGCTGAATAGGGAAAGACCAATGTGACATAGATTATTAGCATTTTCTTTTCCAAGACCCATGTCCTCACACTCCAATTAATCCAAGAAGAAGCTTTCTGCTCTAAGATTTTCCCATCAGTAGATAATTTTTGCATAGTTGCACAATGGTGCAGGGTGTTTGCTATGCATGCTAAGTCTGTCCTGATGAGCCCTGCAGATGTGGCCGGGGCAGAGGTGCTGAGGGTCGGGAATGAGGTGTGCTGCCAGCGCTGCACTCACAACTCTCTGTATTCAGGGCACGTGTTTATGTCATGTTTCCCTCCTGCCAGGGCATTTTGGTTTTCTTAACTAAAGCAGTACATTCAGCTATCAAAGGGAAAGGGTGAAGGCAAAGAAAAGGCCAGGAAGTTCCGATGTTTAATGAACCTTTCATTGGGTATATACCGCTTCTCACATAAACCGGGTATGTTGAGAAATCCCATGGAATTCAGACCAGACAGTGCGTGGGCTAAATCGTTGAGCAGGAAAGTAAGCAAAAGGCTTATTTGGTTATCAGATCCAGTCCCTTGTTATTGTGGGCAATCCTATCCTATAATTCAATTCATAAACTGAGATATGATTCACAACAACAATTTTGTTGTGAAAAAGAAGATGGGGGAAGGACTAGCCTATTCTAAATTTTTGTGTTTGGCATGAAGGCTACAAGAGAGGATGATGATCACCACTAAAAACGTGCATGAAGTAGGAGGCTATTGCTTACCAGTGTAGACTCTCAAGAAATTGAAGAATAATGATACGTCACTATGAAATAGTGTATTGCTTACCCTGGTTCTCCATTTCTCCCCTGTACTGGGTAGAAGAATGCAACAGGTATTTTTCTGAAGCAAAAGGTTAATTACTGGGGTTTGAGCTGTGTAAGGATCTTCAGTTCCATGAGGCTGAAATGCCTGCTTTCTGCATTTTCCCTTGCATCCATGCTGAACAATCAGGACATTTGGTCTTTTGCAGTATAAAGGAACTCAGAGTGGCTATATTACTTGTACACTCTTTGTCTTCTCTGAGAATACATCTGCAAGATGGTGTCTAGATTACAAAACATGTTTATTATCATACAGATTATGTTGGACACTGAGACATAAGCTCCCACCATGAGCAGGTGATCTGACTGAAGAGTGAGGGCAATATGGGCCACTGTTTCAGTTCTTGCTTTTTCATCATGAGGTGATTCCCATGGCTGTGGCTGGGTAGAGCCATAGAATATCCCATGTCCAGGACAAAAGCATAGCATGTCACCAAAAGTTATATCACTATGAATGAAATGATTCCAGCTCCCATGTATGTGTCAGTCCAGCTAGTCTGGTGACAACCAAGCAGCCAAGACCCATCAGCAGAGCCTTTATCGTGTGACATGGTTGCCAGATTAAGTAGCCACTGCCCATCTGCCCCAGGCATCTGCCACTAAAGCCGCTGTTTCAGTGACTTCATTGTCATATGTACATATCAAGGGAGATGAGATGATGCCTGCACAGGCTGCAACACATGCTCTCAGTGTGGCACAGACATCCCTACAGTACACTCATTTTTTGCAGAGGTTTAGTATACCACCCACTTCTCCTGACTCTTCCTTCAACTCGGTTTTACGCAGGATTGGAGCAGCCCACATAAGGTTTTGTTGTTCCTCTTCTTAGGGGAGCGTTTTGCTTATACTTGAATATATATAGGAAAGTTATTGACCCTGTTATTATCATGCAAAAAAAATTTAGAAAGCGAAATTGGTCTGTATAAATATTCAGCAGGAGACCTGCCTATGATTGATAGTTCTACATGTAACATATGTAGGTGGTTTTGCTTTATATTTCCTAACAGCGTAAACAGAATATTGCAGGTACTGCATGTTGTGTTAGTATATAGCTAATACAGCAACCTCTATGCAAGAGCCAAATGCCATGTAGAGACTAGACTTGACATACACTTGTCAAACCTGGGAAAGGGAAAACAAATTTCAGGTTTTTGGACAAACTGTACTTGTCTAAAATGGGATCTTTTCTATCTCATTCTATCATATCTCCTTAATAACCCACTGTAATAAAAGTTAATAATGAGGGACATTAAGATTAAATTTACTTAGCTAAAAAAATGAGAATGTGGAATTGCTATGAATCTCAAAGACTAAATTTAAGCGTGAGTATTAACAATTAACACCCTACCCCCAACCTGTGAATAACCACTGAAGTTTGATTGTCAGAACTGCCCTTGTGCCAATCCATAGGACTGCAGTGGCTGGGCATGAGTGTGGTTAAAACAAGCCCGTCAAGGAACTACAGAAGATTAGTTTGCCAGGCTGTTTCATCCTACAGCCCAATGGCTTAGAGTAACAACCTGTGTGTAAGCAACAAACTTTAGATCTTCAAAGGCTGTGGAATCCTCCTCACAGAAGGCTCCAGAGCTTCACTGCTTTTATCAGTCTAAGAAAATCACCCTGCTTAGTCTGTGGGTTAGATCGAATTTTTATCCAGAAATGAACTGGTTCAATCTGTAGCATTTAAAACGAGTAATGAAAGTATCTTCCCAGTCAAAAAGAAAAGCAGTAGGTTTTCTTTCTCATAAATGCATAGTATGCTGATCATTAGCTTCGTCCTTCTCTGAGGTGTGCCAATTTTGTGATGAGAGATCCACGAGAATGCCTGATAACTGGCAGATGATTTGTGGTTGCTGTTACAGGCGTATATCAATTAAATACAAGGTTTGTTTGTAATGCCAAGGCACTAATCCTACTTGCTTTATTAATTAAATGGAATTACACAAGTCAAAAATAAGCAAGATTTGGCTGTTGCAAAGCAGCTGTTCTTGTTGCCTACATGAGAACTCCTATGGGAGACCTATTCTGCTTTCATTACACTCAGAGCATTGGACTGACTTCTGTACAGAAGTGAGCCTGTGGCTACAGTATTTTCCCATGCTTCAGGCAGGTCTCATCTCTGATTAGAGACCCTATGTCCTGGATCTCATACGTGAAGTTAAAGTAAAGTAAAATAAAGTGAAGTAAAGTAAAGTAAAATAAAAGTAAAGTCAAGCCAAGTAAAATTATGCAAGGGCGTAACGTGTTGACCTTTGGCAACCTTTATCCTTGTTGTGAGTAGCTGCTAAAGAATTCTTCAAGAAGATGCTGATTTGTTGTGGCAGCGTGTGCAGTCAAATAGTGGACAGTGATGGCTTTGTTACAGCTTGACCTGGAAGGGAAGAGAGTCCAAGCCTTGCTCTGAATCTTTGCAAAACACAGTGTCAGAGGAACCAGGTCCAAACGGGTGGGTAGTTCTCACACATGATTGCATGTGATGAGAATCACCCTTGCTCAAAGGAAAATGAATGCTTCCCTTTTTCCAGTATCCAACTTGTCAAATTAAAGTACTTGTTAAGCACCAGCCTCTGTTTGTTTACACAAACTCTTCATAAGTGCCCCACATTACTTATCTGCCATCAAGCTGGGAGGAGGTAACAATCATGAACAAGTGCAGAAGTGCTTATGGTGTCCAGATGTTCTTTCTCTAGGCTCAAGCATTAGGGACTGGATGAGCTATCCGTAAGTTATACTAAGATTTCCCAATTTTAGATTTGGCAGCTTTCACTGTTTATTTTTCTCTTACATTCGCTTGTAGCATATAAACTAAGCAGTGTTTTCAGGTAATTGAGACACTTGGGAAAACCAGTATTAACAAAATCTATTTTTCTACGTAAAGTATTTGGCAGAAAATGACAAGCTTTCAAGTGCTTTTTACTTTTTTAAATGCTTTTGGCTGTTATTAGTGAGGTTAAAAAAATCTCTAGTGTGAACAATTGGCTGTTCACCCAGCATAAAATGACTACGGTTGTATTAGCTCCTGCCCTTAGGGAACACTGTAAATATCACAGGCATTCTGGCAAGTGCAAAGAAAAAGAGAAGGCAAAAATTATAAAAAAGGCTTTTGCCCAAAGATAAGTTTGGAACTACTATAGCTACTATACGGGGAGGTACTCTTGCATTCTTCCCCAGACTGCTGACACAAATGATACCGAAACACTGAGGAATTTATGCTGTCTCTTGGCTGTGAGTCTGGGAAAAATCCAGCAAAGTTTCATTTCCATCTTCTTTGTTTCCCAGCTAAGTGCAATCTTAACAGTTTTCTATCCTATTTAGGAAGTATTTGTAATTGGAAGAAAATCAGAAAACCCAAGTGATGAATGCTATGAAATGAACACATCCTTTCTTTGTGTACTGGATCCCCGAACATCAGCATTTGTGCCTTTTAGCACTGCCCTTTCCACCTTTGGTGCCCTGCTCCACCAGGGGGTTGGCAGAATGGAGACCTGGGGGTGGAGATTGTTCTCCACAAGGTTTTATAGCAGATGGACAATAGGAAGTACCAGAAGGAGAGATGTGTGGAAAAGCCTATACTTAGCTTCCATGCAGCAAAGCTTAAAGGATGAACTATATGTGTAGACAACTAGTTTGACCTCCTTTCATTTGAGTATGTGTTTGTTCAGTGGTAGGTCTAACTAGTTCAGGTAGTCCTCAGGTTAAGGGATGTCTGCAGTGGCAGCTCCTACATCCAGGAGAGCGTCCTTGCCACAAAGTGATATTTTGGATGAAAGACTCCATTCCTATTGAAGTTTCCATTCTCAGGAAAGAAAGAACTAAAGCTGAAAAACCCTAGAGGTAGCTAGGTTCCCTGGTGTTCAGGGAATGCATCTGGGATCATTTGTTAGAAGACTTGGCATGCAGATATCCCAGTGATGAGGGAGCAGAGCCCAAATCTTTCTGACCAAGTTCCTGAGATCATTTCTCCTCCCAAATCCTTCACTCTCTTGTACCCAAGCTGCCTCCAATTCTGTTAGCCTGCAAGCAGCAGCAGACTGAACAGAGCAGCTGTAGGACTCACCAACCAAATACTCATCCACTTCTGTGACCCAAAGGGTCAGAATTATGTCCAATGTAGACTTAGGAAAGGAAGGCACATTAAAAGAAATTCAAAGGGCTAGTCATGGTCTTGCTTTTGTTTGATGTCTAGAACATTCAGTAGGATTTAGGAACCCAGCGTGACATGAGCCCCTGTCTGTTTAAAGTGATTTTCATCAACTCCATTTCTAATCTTTTTCATCATAGCATATATATTGCTTTCTTAATATACTATACTGCACCCCTTCCCCTAATGAGCAGTACTTACTGCTGAGAAATCAAAGGCAGGCAGAGTAACCTTTTCACCCATCTGTTTTGAAGAAACCTCTTTGTGTATTGTAATAACTGGATGTGTTTATTAACATTGTGAGATATTCCATTGGTATACACAAAACAGAAACATCATCCAACAGTTAATGAAGCCATTATGAGCCATGGTTTATGAATCCTCCTCAGATCTGACTTAACATGTAGCAGGAATTAGATGAAACAATCCAGCTTGTTTCAAGGACTACTTCATGGCACACCTTGATTACATATTCCAGCTCTTCAATTTATATTTGTTCAATATAATCAAACAATTGTTTCTAAGACAGATGAAAAAAATGCTATTGAGTCAATTCAGCAGGATGTTTGGACTAAAAACTGGTTGTGTGTTAACCCATCTAGTAGGCAGCTCAACTCCACACCGCCAGGATGGAGGAGAGAAGCGGAAAGGGAAAACTGTGGGTGAAGATAAAAACAGTTTAATAGGTAAAGGAAAAGCTGCATGTACAAGCAGAGCAAAACAAGGAATTTATTCACGGCTTCCTATGGACTGGCAGGTATTCAGCCATCCCCAGGACAGCGGGGTTCCATTGCATGTAACTTGGGAAGGTAAACCCTCTAATTCAAGATGTCTCCCCAATTTTGCATTCTGAGCATGATGCCACACAGTATGGAATGTGCCTCTGGTCAGCTGGGGTTGTTGGCAGAGCAGTGTGAGGAACAGAAAAAAGAAAAGGTCTTGGATGTTGTTTAGCAATAACCAAAACATTAGTGTGTTACCGACACTGTTTTGGTCACAGGTACAAAACAGAGCATCCCTTCAGCTGCTATGAAGAAAATTAACTCCATCCCAGCCAAAACTGGTTAACATTTCATTGCCAATTCAGAAAGCTAAAATAATTTCTCAACTTGCAGGATTTTTTATGTGCATGGGTAATTTCTAATCTGTTGCTTATAGGATGTTTTAATAACTATATGACAGGTGTTCAAAGCCAATGTTAACAGTAGAGGGAAATCATTATACATTACCTCAAGACTATTTTATAGTTTAATATGTTTTATAAATGGTGACAGATGTAAATGGCTGCTCTGTTTCACTGCAGGAAGCAGTGACCCAGACAGGCTGGCACAGGATGATGATCCCTTTGTGCTATTTCCAGTTGGCAAATGGTTTCTCTTTTGTACTTCTTACTGTATTTACCCTTCATTTTTCTAGATTATCTCTTCTTAAAAACTACAGTTGAATTTCAAGGGGCACATGTTCTTAACATATTTCACAGACTACTTTCCTAATTGGGAAAGTGCTCTGGAACATTAACTTCACTTGTAAGATTTTACATTATCATGCTTGAAGCACTTAGACCCATTCCCATGGCATATTGGTCGACATTAGTCTGGTATATCACCAGTTCTAAAGTTTCTCTTCAGGATGAAGAAGATTTAAGCCATCTGTGGCCATCTGTGTATGTGTGTTTCCTCTCCCTCCCAGTATTTTTTTTAACCCAAGAGCAAATTTCAGCTAAATCTGGCAGAGGATGACAGGCCCATATAATCATATTGCCACAGGTTTTGTCAGAGGACTAAATAGGAAAGATGGGTCACAGAACTGGCCAAAGCGAAAGTCTACAGTATGATTATTATTAGACAACAGAGAATCAACATAAACAGGCATCAGTACCCCCATTGCATAAAAATGTTTTAAAACTAATATTGATGTTGGTGTCTGAGAAGCCTGTACTAAGTGTATAATAAAGTCCATGTCCATAGGACACCACATCTCAGTATTTCAAATGTGTCTTTGTTTTGTAATTAAATAACAGACTGAAAGTGGAAGATAGTTGTCTGTCTTAATGACTTGTCTACATGGCCATGATGTCTTTATTTCTGAATAATATAGAGGCAATAACGTAACTATTTGTGAGTCAAATTCTGTAACTGGCATTGAACAAGTTAAAACTGTAGAGCTGTCTGATGGGTTTGATTCCTGACTCATTGGGTATTTACATTTTTTAGGATCAGCTTTGGCATCAGACTGCAATGTCAATGTTTTCTGCTAATGGACACAAAAGCTATGTGACTTGGAAATCACCAGTAACAGAGATCCTACCAGCTAACCCTAGTGTTGGCCCACACAATTGGGTGGTATGTCCTGTAGCCATCCATCTCCTATCAGATGGATCTTAAAGAACATGGTTAGAGCAACTGTGGAACTTGGGGAATACATGTGAGGTGCAACCATGGGGTCTGGGTGTAAACTACAGAAAAGCAGAACACTGAAACTCAGGAGTTAGTGCAGTGTCTGAACATGTTGGCAGAACTATGAGGTCTCTTCAGAGTCAGATCTTAGGTTTACTAACATCTATGCCCATCATTTTCTGGTACCTGAAGCCCTGCATCCTGGCAGCCGGACCAGGCCTTGCAAACTTGAATATTAGAAGTAGAACCTTGATGAACATTGGAGCATGACTAATTCAACAAAAAAATCTCACCCACTTTTAGGTACCTGTTGGTTTTCTGCCTACATGTTTACTGCCAATGCTGCCACTAATAAAATTACTGTTAGCTTTGTAAATCTGCTTTGCTCTCTATTGCATATGTTTTGGGAATATCTGGTAATTCAGAGCATCAAAGAAAAATGTTATTTATTGAGTACAAACAATTTGAGGTGCTACACTGCCATGAGACCTCCTTTCCCAGATTTCTCTGTTTATTATAGGCGTTTTAAATCCATAATTGAGCAGCAAGAAGGTGAGTGGGTATTTTGCAACTTACTCTTGGCCAAGATGTTCATCTTTGCCAACTGAAATAATTCTGTTCTCTCCTAACCTCTAATTTGAGAAGCTAGGAGAAAGTGCACCTTTTAACAGCCCTTTTTAGTCACATGAAGTCTAGCAAAGTCCACAAAGTTTTGAGTGAACTACAGATTACTGAGCCCACCACAGGGCTCTTATTTGAATTTCAGCACACAGTTGAGTGCTTTGCTGGATGGGTGTCTGTATTTCAAACCCAGGGCTGTTCTGGGTAGAGAGGTTATGGGGCAATTCCTCTTTACTGTCTCTAGTGATCTTAACAGAATGAAGAAATCTGTCACACAGGGAAGGTTCCTAGGATTAAATTCTTTGTGTGAGGTTAGAACATTGCCTACAATTTAATGACAATAATATTTTTGGTTTTCCTTGGAAGTGTTCACAAGTGAATCTCTTCCAAAACATGTAGCATTAAGCTAGACACTCTCTGCAAGGAGCTCTATACAGTGCTGCTGCATTCTGGTGCACTAAGCTCCTTACCTTGCTTGCTGGTTGTCAGCCTGTTTCACAGTGCTGTACACATCTTACCAAAGGACCTTATAGACTCCCAAGTTGGGAGTGAAAGGATGGGCCAACCTATACCTATGCATGATTACATGGGGAATCTGTTCTCGTTTGCATCATTATAACTTTGCCCATTATGACCAGAGCACTTGTTTACCTGGAGAAACTGTATTGTGAAAGAAACTTATACTTCTAGCTCTGTGATTGTGTCATTACTATAAAATGCCAATTTCCTCTCAGATTTGTAGTCTTGAGCTTGGAAAAGAAAGCTGTCACTGTATAACCAGATACATGAGCAAGCACTGTTGTTTGAAAGCATCTGACCAAGGACCAGGGAAGACTTCCAAATCCTGTGTTGTCACAGCCATATACCTGCACAATTCACTCTCCTCACTAGTCACACAGTTTCTCATTATCTCTTACATGCCCATTAATGTAGAATATTTTCAGTCCAGTCAGTTAGAAATGGTACTGTTGGAAACAAAGCAATGATTTTTAAGAAAGAATTAAACATTGGCAAGTAGCTCTCTAGAATGTGATAGCTGGTTTAATGTGAGGTGTCCCTGCCCATGGCAGGGGGGTTGGAACTAGATGATCTTAAGGTCCTTTCCCACCCTAACCATTCTATGATTCTATGATTCTATGGTGTTTGTGGACAGTATTTATAAGAAGTGTTAGTCCAACATAGTGTAGTAAAACAAACAAACAAATCTAAAATCCTGATAAGGGATTCCACTAATACATTTAAGTGCAGAAATCCAGTTTTCCTGCTGCATAGTCACTATACCTCTCATTATACTTGGTGTGTGTATATATATATATATATATATATAAGCAGACTTTCACCACCCCAGAAATCACATGTATGCCCTGTCAAATAGCATTTAATGTTTCAGGTGAAAAGTTGGGGCAGAAGTGACATGTTACTCATTGAAATGAAGGACATGTCACATACAATTTCCTCCTCAACTCAGGCTGAGTCACTCTGCCCCACTGTCTGGCATGTGAGATGTGTCAATGGCAGTGGTTCCTATTTCGTGCACAACATCTGTTTGTAGCTCACTGGTTAGATTAGCAAGTCCCAATATCATCCCTGCCAGCTGTCTTAATGTGCTGTTTCAAACTGCTGTGAAACATGAGGTTAACTATAATATGGAATGTGTCATGGGCCATGATCATTTGGCTTTGCTCATCTGAACCTTTGACATTGTGTGGGGTTCCTTGCCATGGCTTGCTCTGGTTCTGCTGCTGTGTCTCAAGTAGGTTATTTTCAGAATAAGGGAAGAATGTGTTAATAGTCTTGCTGTCTTAACATGAACAGATGTGAAAATTGGCATGATGCTGAGATGGGGCATATAAAAAAACAAATATAAATTTGCATCAAACTTTGGCTCAGCAATAATTCTGGGGGTGTAATTTTAATCTAGTCTAATGAGGCTAATTTCTATGACTACTGATTTTTCAGCATATCTCTAAAGAACCATAGTTAGGAAAACAGTAGCAAAACTTGCAGTTGTCACAGCAGATGCAGTGCCAGTCCATCTAAACAGGGAAATTGGTAGATTCAGAATTTTATACCACTTCTTGAGTAAAAAGATTATGGGATAAACAGCAACTATACTGACATGAACCCTTGCATTATTTTTGTCCTTTATGAAATAAAGCCAAGGATTATTCTTAGATATAAGCAGGATATAAGCCAGGTCTCTGGCTGAGACTTAACACTTTCAGCGTCATTCTGTATGTAGATCAATTGCTTGTGTTTTAGGCCAATAGGCCTAATAGGCTAAAGTTCCAGCTAGAGTAGGAATTTCCCCATCTTTGTTCTCCACTGCTAGATAGATTCTTTGGGAAATGCAATTCAAGATTTTGTAGTTTTTTGAGTCCTGGGTGAGAGCTCCATGAAGAAATCTCACATATGACATTTTCTTTCCCTGCTCCCAGACAGGGTTTGCCCCATGACAGCAAAGGGGCACTGCATGGTGGATATGTTACTGGGATGGACTGGGAAACATTTGGGAAACTGAGATAAATCAGTTCAGCTTAAGTTCCTTGTGATGTCAGTTTTGTAGACTCTTCCAGAGAGAATGATGAGTATATTTAATAAATCCTAAAAAACCATAAATAAATAAAAATGATAATTTGAACTGCCTGAAATATTAAAGAACAATGATAAATAAATTACAACATTTTCAATTTGGGTCCCTTTATGAAACATGTTATTAAAATGTCTGTAACTATATTCTGACTCAAGAACTGGTTGATGGGTTTAATCTATAATTTAATTTGCCTCAGAAAAACATAGCAGCAATGAAAAAGGGTCGGTCAATGTCACATGATAGTCAACGAATGCTACTGATGAAGCCAATTCTTTACTGCCACATATATCACTGTAAAACTGGTGAATTCCTTAACTTCATTTATATTACCCCTGATTTACACAATCACAAATGAAGCAATATTAGACCTGCTAATTTCTCTTCCTGCCCTTGCTCAGAACACCCGCAAATTTCATTCGAGGTTTCCTTGAGCAAGGATTGGAAAGAAACCCCCAGGGTTTGGCCAAGGGAATACATAACTGTCATCTGGGAATATAAGTGAGAAGACAGGATGAAGTGTCAACTGGGAATTATGCAAAACAGAAGGAACACAGAAAGCAAAACAAAGTTAAAATTTAATTAGTGTGTTTTAATATTGTTGTCTTTTTATATTTTAAAGGCATAATATAAAAATAAATATGACAAAGGGATAAATGCATCTGGCATAATTAGCATGAAAATTACATCTCATTTGTTTTCTGCATATTGCTTTGTCTGCATTATAAATGGCATGTAGATACAGTAGGAAGTGAAACATCTCAGAATATTAAATTCTTCTAAGATAGTGCCATGGGGGCCTTAATGTCTTCTTTTATTCCTGACTCTTAATTTATTACTCTTGTGTTGTCAGCCGTAAGCCTTCCACAAAAATGTACTCTCTATCTGTGAGCTCTGCCAGTTTCTAGCGCACTGTCTACAGTGACAGCTAGCACGGGGTGACAGTTCTATACTGACTGGAAATAAGAACCCTGTAAGAAGTTGAGATAGTGCTCATTCATTTACTTTATGAGGTATCCAGCAGAGATTCCTACACTGCAAATTGGAACAACTCAACCTTTTTTAATGAGATGTGTTAGAGTTCCTGACAACCTGCATTTTGATACAAACCTTAAAAGAAGATTTGGTATTCTGAATTATATTTGGTTATCACCCACTGACCCAAATCTGGGTAGCTGACGATTACCCAAGAGTGTTTCACTGTCCAAGGTAGTGCGTAGAGGCATGATTTCAGAAACAGCCATTTAACACCAGAAACAGTTATTCATCTTCACTAGCAACTCTGATGAAGATCAAAATCTAAGGGTCTGTTTTTGTTTTAGAAATGCTCTGCCCAAACCTATCTGTTAGAAGATCCTGCACATGGCACTTTGCTTGCTGACTTGGGATCTTATCTACATCATTCCAGCCAAAGAAAGAATCTCTGAGTACAGCGAAGTTTATATCACCTGCCTCAGAGCCACAAATTCCATTATCTTCTATTATGAAATAGCTTATTTTGGGGAACTGATCCCCTCAAACTCCATTTAAGGGTGTTTGGAGAGGTTATTCTTCCTTTGTCCAAAGCTGGTGAGGAAAACTGTGGAGTTGTCAGATGCACAGATCTGCTGTGTCCCATCGGCTTTTAGCCAACCAGATGAGGTGGGTTTTTTGATTCACAGACTGTAACAACAGAGACATTCATGCGGTGACATTTTCCTTCCCCTAAACACCAGCATAAGTGAGTGTACTTCTTTTAAGAAAAGAGGAAACATATATTACTGAAAATGGTTACTGAAAATAGCATCCGACATAATAAAACCAGTAGAAGAGGGGAAAAGTTTTAAAGGGATTTACCTGAAAATTTTAGTGACATGATTTTTTAAAGGCCAGCTGGTGCTATTACTTTGCTAACTATCAAAAGAAGAAAAAGAGAAATGTGTGAGGAAAACATTTTTCTCCATCTAAATGCAAAGAAAAAAATTGACATGCTGCAAAAATGAACACTATTCTAACTGTTTTTCTGGCAAAAGTTGGTTTATTTGGAAAAGTTTCAGTAAGTGAAAATTCAAAATAGATCTGGACTAGAAATGGACTAGGGATTTTGAAATCAGAAATACTGCAGGTTCTCAAAAATGGCAGTTTGTCAATAGTACAGTGTCTGAAATAAGAAGGATTAAATTATATGCACTGAAAAGTCCTTTTTCAAAAGCTTTTGATTTAACCACAGTTTTTCTTGGAATTGTTTGTTACTTAGGAACTTTATAGTTGATTATACCCTATAGATCATAATCCAGGAACTAAACTAAAATTGCCAGGCAGTTAAAAGAAAAAGAAAATGTCTATGTAGGACCTTTTTCTTGCATAGTGACTTAATAGCTGCAAGGTTGAACACATTACTCTTAAGCTGAAATAAACTCATTCAGCAGGAATCAAATCTCATCTTGAAAGATGTGGTGCTGGAGACCAATCAGATATTTGCAAGAATGTCTTATCATCAGATATATTGGTCTCATGCCATATTCCTTCAGGACAAGATAATTTTCAGAGCAAGTGCTACCCTGTCCAAAATCATGTGTGGTTTGTAGTGGAATAGAATTTGTGTAATGGAGATCTCTACATTCCTGTCCTCGTATTTCACCTTATTATTTATTCTTTCAATATAATAGAAGCTAAATGTCTGCAAAAGCTCTCTGGTTCTAGTTGCTCTATAGAGCTAATAAAGCCTTTCACCCCAAAATCTTACATACTCGTCTCTTTTCTGATGATCACTTTCAAATCTAGATATTTTCTAAATTCGAAAAAAACCCTTTAGAGATCTGCATCTGTGGTATCATAAGATCCTACACAATAGCTCCAGAAGGAACCTTGAGAAGTCATTGAATCCATCTCTTCTCCCTTAGGCAGAATGAACTATACCTAAAGAATTGTCAAGAGTAATTTGTCATTCTAAGCTGTTTTTAAAAACCTGAAATGATGGTAAGGCTCCAACGTTACAGTCTAATCCCATTCTTAATATTCTTACCATTGCAACGTTTTCCTTATGTTCAAGTTAAATCTTCTCTGTAACAGTTTAATTCGGCAAGAATAAAATGGAAGCCTTTCCAGCTGTCTCTGTCTGAGGGTCTTCTAGTTCTCAGCAGTCTTCTGAGAACTCTAAAGCAATTTTACTCAATGAATGCTGATCTCATAGTGTTAGATTTGCAACATGATATCTAGACACCCTAGATAATTAACATTTTACTTGTTAATAATATTCAAGGAGCCATGTGGAGATGAGAAGCTATTCTATTTTTTAAAGACTAGACTAGAGTAGCTTGTCTATGCAAATGATAGTGGATTAGTTACTTTGTGGATTCCCGCCGTTCCTACATTGTGGCATGCATCTTGCTGCAGAGATGTCTTGTGTTCTCTTGGGGACTTGCAGCACAGACTCCTTTGAAACATCTCCATCCATGACTAGCATCTGCTGGATGAACAGCTGTGCAAGCCAAGGGCCAGATTTTCAAGTTTTACAGTTAATGTCATCAGTTGACATCTACTCTGTTAAGCCAGAACTAAGTAATATGGTGGAAATGGCTTTTGAAATACCAGCAGTAGTATCAGGATGTAGCTTCAGCTTAGCACAGTGTCATGGTTTCCTTCTTGTTAAATCTGACTAACATATCTACTCACTGTAAGGATACTCAGTGTGAGACCTCAGAGAACATATTTGGTGCAAAAAAAAAAAAAAAAATTAAACTTATAATTTTTTAAGAAATTAAGCTGGATAATGAAATTACAATGTTGATATTATTATCCTCCAACACCATAATTTTAAAATTGAACATAAAGTGTACTCAAAATTGTTGCATGGAACATAAACCCAAAATGCTGGAATATGGGAAACATTTAGGCAGGCACATAAGGTTTTAAAAAAGTTCCCAGCCACAAGAACAAAGCTTTTATTCATTCAAAGGGTAAGTCAGCCAGAGTGATCTTTATACATTAATATTGCTGGGTGCACATTGTGCTAAAGAGGACCGACTCATCACAGAAGGCTGAGCACAGTAAACCAGAGAATGATCAGGCTTGAAAGAAAATGCAGTAGCATTTTAACAATTTAGCATAGATTCTTTATGAGGCCAAAATGCTAAATGAATTAGCAGTGGGCTTTCATACGAATGTTAAACCAGGAAAAAAGACTGAGATGAGAAGCATCTATGTACCAAATTTCATTCTGTTCTCTGAAGTCTTACTTGTCGTGTCATAGTGAAAACCTACATCATCCCTAAATTAAAGAAGAGAGCATTTCTAACTGGAACTTGTGCTCACCAACAAGAATAAAGTTTTATAGCACAATACTGCATCCAGTCTCATTCTTTTAAAGGAAACAGTGAGTAATCCTTGCTCAAGTAATATAGCCTATAATTTCCTTGGGAAGAGCATTTTACAGGCAACTATTATTTTCTTGTCAGGAATTTGCATGCCACTTTCAAATGTGATGTTCAGTCTTGAAACACCTTCTACATACTTGCCTGGCTTTATGACTTTCCTAGGTCATCGTTTATCTCAACTACCTATGTGTAACCCTTGGCTGTCCCTCTCCTATCCCCTGATTTGTATTAGAAAGGTATGACTTCTTAAGGTGCAGGAACTGGACTTAATAAAATGGTCCCCAGTTGCAGAGCCCATTGCTGTTACAGTAAGGTAGAAGTGGAAGCTGTGTACAGTGGAAGCAAGTACATGGCTGCCATGTGTTTGGATGTCTACTGATAAACTGTTGTCCAAATAAACAGCCATGAATATCGGTCTGTGCAACAGCTGAGAGTCAGTCTAGTACCTACCTGCAGATGTGGCAGCTATGCATACAGATAGCTATAGAGACACTGCAAGCTCCACTGTGAAAATAGTGTTCTGGTAGTGACAGGCAATCAGATGGAAAAGAATGTGTATATTCCCTGCCCCTTTGAAACAAATCCTTAATTTACAGCCCGTACACTTGAAAACCAACCTGCAGGGTAAGAGCAGGTTACCAACACTCATATTTGAAATGGGTGTAACAGCATCAGTCACCTGCAGGTGAGAAAGTGTGAGAGAGAAAAATAAGAAGAACATCCTTTCGGTGGGTCCAAGGACAGGATCTGCCATACTCCTCATTCCCCTCCTGATGGGCACTTAGCAGGATCAAATCCTCTTAGTGCCTCTGCCAAATGGTAGTGCTCTGGGTACAGCTTGAAGGAATGTGGTTGACAGCACAGAAGCCTCTGCTTCAGTTGACAGTTCTCTTCCTGCTTTGTAATAGTAGACTGCTCTCCCAGCTCCTTGATGCATTAAAAGTAAGCAGCCCAAATTATAATTGGCTACCTAATTTTATATTAAAAGGATAGTATGAAGATAGGCTGAGAAAGTTGGGGCTGTTCAGCCTGGAGAAGAGAAGGCTGCGTGGAGACCTCATAGCAGCCTTCCAGTATCTGAAGGGGGGTAATAAGGATGCTGGGGAGGGACTCTTCATTAGGGACTGTAGTGACAGGACAAGGGGTAACTGGTTAAAACTTAAACAGGGGAAGTTTAGGTTGGATATAAGGAGGAAATTCTTCCCTGTTAGGGTGGTGAGGCACTGGAATGGGTTGCCCAGGGAGGTTTTGAATGCTCCATCCCTGGCAGTGTTCAAGACCAGGCTGGATGAGGCCTTGGGTGATATGATTTAGCATAAGGTGTCCCTGCCCACGGTAGGGGGGTTGGAGCTAGATGATCTTAAGGTCCTTTCCAACCCTAATTATTCTATGATTCTATGAATCCCTGTCACATAGACGGTGAAGCAAAAGCCTTTCAAAACGTATTTTCAAAAACAGAACATACACTCACAAGCTTTTGCTTACAGTAGAATATGTAAATACAGGAACAAAATAGTACTGAAGTTAATTTATATTTTGCATCTCTAATACTTGCTCCAGTTACCCTTGAAGAATGAGCTCCCTCACTCCCCTCTCAAAAAACTCTTTCCATGCACTGTGCATGCCAGGGAAGGCATCAGCGCAGAAGGTGCCAGTGAAATGCAGCTTTCCTCCCTAATTGCTGACATGCTGACTTTTTTTCCCCAAACATAAGCTCTGAGTGCAATTTGAGATGCTTTCTTGCAGAAACAACATCATAATGGTTGAAGCCCTAGTTGGCAAATTTTCCAAGGATTTTTGTTTTGTAAATAAGTATTTCCTCCTGCTTCTTAAGCACTTGATTTTAAACCTAATCCTAGGTTTCTTTCTGTCACTTAAGATCACTGGTATAGTCCATCATAGAGAAAGAAAAGTATGCCAAGGAGCACATACAGAAAGCAGTTTTTAGCTGTGTTTCAAGTTGCACAGGTTTGTGGAGCTGATTGCAGTACATAAAGAAAAGATAGAACAGGATGTTTTGACTTCAATCACTGTGACAGCAGTCAGATACAAAA
Source organism: Pezoporus wallicus (assembly GCF_028554395.1). NCBI lineage: Eukaryota > Metazoa > Chordata > Aves > Psittaciformes > Psittacidae > Pezoporus > Pezoporus wallicus. The sequence goes on along the minus strand of NW_026641508.1, from coordinate 71,603 downwards.
TCTAACTTCAGATGGTGTAGCCTACAGTGAACAATGAGATTCACTTTTCAAAGAAACAGAGAACCCTTTTCAAAGACGCAATTACTCAGATATGTGAAGGTCTTTTTCAACCTCATGTTTTCATTTCAAAGACACTGGCAGCAGAAGGTGATGGCTTTGACATGGATGTGTGCAATGCATAACCATCTGTAATAATTAACCTTTCCGTTTCAAAACATCTCAGCAACTATAGAGGAAATACCATTAAAAGAAAGGAGGGATATGCCTGTGGCCGAATCTTCAATGAAAATACGCCTGCCTCCCATTCCCCCATACCTGATTACTTTTGGTTGCCAGAATATCTTTGGTATTTTTCAGAATTCTAGAGCTCCTTCGTAGGGGGGTTGACATCATTGGTGCTGACCTGTTTGGCACATATAACAATTGGAGAATATGGTTGAAAAATATAATAGCTTCTTAAAAGCAAAACATACTCAGACAAGAAACAGTTTGCTTTTTTTCCTGTAGAAAATAATGTTTGCCAGAATGCAGAGCAATTAGTGGAGGGTACTACTGCGGGTTTGCTATGTAACATTTGCTTCTTTAAGGAAGTTTTAGCCATGTACTCTCTCTTACTGTTTTTTCATAGCAAAGCTTCTGTATGTCGCATGAAATCCATGCAAGAGCTTAGCTCCCCATGACCACAAGAGCAGGACCAAGCTGATTAATTCTGCTTATGGAAAATACTCTCTCAGACTGAAGCTCTTATTCAGGAAAATATGTGAGTGGCTGAGTGAGACACTGCTGTTCCCTTAAACCCACACTTCCCAGAGAGGTAATTACTCAAAGAAGAGGTGTTAGTGTACCAGTCACACTGTCATTGCTTCTGAAGCCAGAGCTACAGAAGAGGATAAGGAAAGAACACGCAAAGGCAGTGAGGAAGTATTTTCAGCTAATATCAATAGAATAGCAAACTTAAAAGCCTTTAGGGATATTCCAGGTTTGGCAGCTGCCATCCCCTGTGCCCCAGGTGCCATATGAACCACAGGACAAATGCCTGCCCTTGCCCAAGAGATGATGCCCTGGGCGCGAGGGAGGCAGGGCTGCCGGCGGGCAGCCAGGGCTCAGGGAAGGAGCTACTGATAAGTAGGGGCTTCAGCTTTGCAGCCCAGCTGATGCAGTATTAACTGAAAGTTCATATGTGGAGCAGAGTGGAAAAGGCTCTTCTGGCTACAGCTCTGCCTGTGTGGGAGGGAGGAATTTGGGTATCTGCAGATACAGTGGTGAGGAGTCCTCTCTAGTTCAGGGCAGAGATTGTTTCCTGTTTTCCCCTTGCAAGCCTTGGGTGCTTGGGTTAATGGCAAGTTGAATATGAGTTCCCTGGCAGCCAGAAGAATCAATGGTTCTATGTTTCTGTGCAGTTTTCCTGCATGAAGACAGGATTTCTTACTTCCCTAGACATTTATGAGATACTCCATAGCCCCATGATCTTCTTTTATGACTCTCTGCTCATGCATCAATCTTCCTTTGTGGACATTATAGAAAAATAATTAGCCTCTCATGCCACAGAAACCCAGTCCTGTGACACCACCAGGAAAGGCATGCATGCAACAAGCAGACAAACACACAAACAAATCAGCTGTGTAATCTTCAAAATAACCTCTTCTTCCAAAGGCAATCTAGGGAAGAAAAATTCAAGCATTAAAAATGCATAGAGGGATAGAGGGATGAAAGCAGCTCAAACACACTTGATAAAATTTCATATTTATGTGAGTTGGACCATATATATTTAGATTTCTGCAACTTGCCTTTTCATTTGATTTGATAGACTAAAACAGAATCTGCTACATGACGATGTTATGCAAATATCTCAAAAGTCTGGAGAATAAAGAATTTTGCAATAATAATAGCAAAAGAAAAACACTTAACTGTATCTTTTTTAAGCCCAGCTCCCCTCCTTTTCTTTTGGTTGTGGCAAGTTGTAAGAAAAGATTGTTCTGAGGTGGGCTGCTATCAGTCTATTAAGGAATACATACGTAAATGCACCCAGCAAAAACATAGAAGGTGAAGATGGCCCCGTTACAATACATTTTGAATTAAGTTTTCAAAGGGTTCCAAGCCTTCAGTTGCATTTGTTTTAATAGCAATCGGAAGAGACTAGCTCAGGTTGAGTACTGTTTTCTTTAAAAGGGAGATGGACTCATAAGGGACCAAGGCTGAAGTTCCAGGTGTAGGATTACTGCTTCCCTGTGGAAATTATTTATTGTATACTTTTTCTCTTCTTCAAGGAACAGAATGAAATTTTATTCTCCTCTGGGAGTGGTAGAGACAAAATGTTTAAAAGTGACTGAAATGACCAAAGTCTCTTCAGATGTTACTTTACAGTATCAAACTTTGCTGGAAATTACAGCTGTTGCCTCGGGGTGAGTTTCTTATCATCACACAAGGGAAGCTGCAGCTGGGTCATAGAGCCTTTAATTGCCTGTTTCCTCAGGCTGATCCTGGAGGACTCGGATACGAGAGAGAAGTTGCGCATTGCCAGTCCATGAGCCTCCCAGGAACGGCGCTGATTACAGAGCCTCGCTGCGTTGCATGTATAGATTTTTGTTAATTTCTCCATATGAAAAAGGTGCAGGCAGTTAGTGATTGCTTTACACAGCCAGAATGAATGCCAGTGAGAAATCTCCTTTTCAGCAGAGAGGCGGTTTCCACTTAGCACAGTTAAGGCACCAGCTAAAGAAAGTATGAACTTAACTCCCTTTAGTCGCCCTTTAGACACCTGTGGGGTTAATTCAAAGGAGTGAGAGGTCAGTGGCACAAGAAAGAATTACATGATCATGCCCGTGGTAAAGCTGGTTTGATAGAGCTGACATAGGGAAGCAAAATGCCATTTATATGACCCCTTATATAGGGTTCCCACATGCAGAATTGTCTGGTGCTAGCCTGCAAGTCCAACTGGCGGGAACTCACGTTCCTCTTACCCATCCCTTTTCCAAAACCTATAGAAAAGAACCTATATAAAATGTATAGGAAACATTCTTCATACTGAGAAAGAGCAGGACCAAAGTTTTCTCTAAAAATCCCTGCCAGCTTGATGGTGTGAATCCTGATTTAGGATCCTGCCACCTATGTCTATTTGTTGCAGATGAGTGACATACATATCCCTCAAAAGGGAGAAGCAGCAATATATTTTATTGAGGTAAAACAATAACTTGACAGAGTTCAATAAATTAAATGTAATTTAACAAAGTTTAGCGGTGGTTTGCCAAGGTTCAGTAAGTTTGATGGCAGGGTTTACCTTATTAATTACTCCACAGAGGAAACATACTAAGGAAAAATGAGTTACAATGATTCACACAGACACTGGAAAGGGTAAGGAAGACCCTCCAGGTGACCCCCTTGCTTTGTAAACTCCTTTTGGAGCATCATAGGTGTGGCTTAGTTCAGTCTTAGGCTCAGATTTGGACAATGGTGTATGTCTAATGGAATTATCTACATGGAGTTTATAATAATTAAAACTGAGTATCTACATGGATTAGTAATGTTTCATTAGTATTAATTCAGCATGCTATCAGTCCCCAAAGATCTGCCCTTGGTAAAAGGGCTTCTGCCTTGAGGAACAACCTTGAGAGGTGTCCCAGCTCAAGGGGAGATCACCAGTATACAGCCATACTACCGAGCAGGGAAGAAGGCTCACTTAGGCTGTCATATTTATGGGATAAAGTGGTTGACTTGTAGGCAAATTGAATGAAATGGGAAAGGTATGCATGAGACTCCTTGTATCCACACCTTTCTTTGATCCTTCATAAATGAGTCTTGGAAAAACCACCCACTATCCGTGTGCTAATCCCACAACTGGTATTCCAACCTAATATGCACCTATGCTCGCTGTGTCACCAATGCTCTCTGTGGCTTTTCAGAGAACAGGTTGGAACTAGTGGAGTTCTTGGCCTGGCTATGGCTGAGGCCTCTATCTCCTTTGGCCCGTGTACCAAACTACCACTAGTTTGATTACAGGGGTAAGTGCATCTGTCACAGTTGGCTCTGCTTATCTTGAGCTTGAGCATGTCTGTAGAACCCAAATGTAATCTACAATGTAGGTATCTAAGAGACAGCTAAGCACTGCCAGAGGATGACTCCAGTTTTAACTAGAATAGAGTGGAGCTTTGTGATACGTTCTGCTTCTTCTAACAGAAACTTAAAATTGGGTCAAAAAGAGGAAAGGGAAAAGGCAGGTTGATGGAGGCAATTAAACTCATGTCTACTAGAATGCTGTGCATGGTACAAACATGTATACTGCTGGTACACTGGGGTCTCCCTTTTTGTCTGACTTCTCTGTGCTTAACTCAGCTTCAATACAAATTTGGGAATGGGCTATCAGCTCCCCTGCACTTTCCAGAGGCAGACATAAAACCTCCAAAGTGGGGAAAACCACAGGAAAATATTATGTAAATTCAGTGTCATGTAGCTCTTTACCCCCAGGAAATCTTAGCCATATTTCCTAAGAAAAATCAGCACAAATTTAACACAATTCACTGCATTTCCTCAAGAGGTAGAGGACTGAAAAAACACAGAGCCTGCAGTACATGCTAGTCCCTCTGCAGTACTTCACATTGTGGCAGAAAAACCTTCATTATGTCTGCTCATAGTACATTACTTCCCTGGCCTCCTATTCCTCATCTAAACTGGGCATTAAATTCACACTGATTTCATCAGCAGAAGAAGGAAGAAAACAAGTATAAAAATGTCAGAAATGTTACAATATGCTTAATTTAATTGGATTTTCTGTTCTGAATCAAGAGAATGAAACATTAAACAGAACATGCCCAAATGGTAAGGCAGCATGAGCGACACCATCTGTCACAATATTTCTCTAGTTATTTTTAATCTCTTACATACTTAAAATTATGTTTTCTTAGTGAGACTCATTATTGTAGAACATTTATCTATTATAAACAGGAGCTAAAGTATTCGTTATCCCCAGGATCCATTAGTAAGAATAAATGACCAGAAGAGAGGTAGCTGTGCATATTTCATGCTCTGCACTGGACAGTATTTGATAGAAATGTCAGAACTGTCATATTAGATCATACTTGAAAGTCTAGTAAGTTTGTTACCCTTCCTTCAGAAGGGGCCACCACCACGTATGTAAGGGAAACATTATGATAAAATATCTTGCAGAACAAACTGTTTTGGAGGAAAAGATTCTTCTAAAACCCCAAGTGGTTGCCAATGACCTGAATTCAGAGAGCTCACAACATCTTTTTACCCCTCTTCTGTGTCTGTTAGTTCTTAAAGCAGTTAAAATCCCACTGAATTCTGGACTCACAGTCTGACCATCGTCATACTAATGAAAGGGTTAACAGAAGAGGCTTGAGTAGATGCACAGAGGATACCTCAATGACTCCTGCACTGGGAGGCCATCACTAGGCAACTGCAGGCATTTGTGGTCAGATAGTGAAAAGCAGCCTCTTCACATGAACGGTCAGGAGACATATTAGAGCAGACATTTAGCTGGGGTATATCAACAGAGCTCCACTGACGTCAGGGATTTGTACCAGCTGAGCATCTGATCTGCTATATGCACAGGCACGCACAGTTTCAAGTCGTTACATGTCTCTGTTGTGAAAATTACCAAAGAACAAAGAGCAAATAAAAAGCCTTCTTGAGAAAAGCACTTACAGATTAAAATACACATAAAGAACAGTTCCTGTCAATAAACTTGGTTTATTTCAGTCTCCTTAACTCTTGAAATTTCTCTGGATTTTCCATCAAATTCCTCATTTCTGTATATTCTGGTTTTGCTTTTAGTTCATCTAATGAAGATGCTTTTTGACAAACACACAGGCTAGGAAGCCAAATGTCAACAGCAATGTTATTTGAGCTGCAGTTTAGTGGGTGCATACCTATAAACAGCCATTCTAGTAATCCTGGGCGGTTAATCCTTGTAAAATAGATGATGTGCTGAATGCAGAGCAGTTGGCCTTGTGGCTCAGTGACCAGTATTGTCTCTATTTGACATATGCTGGCTAGTCCATGCAGTGGCAGTGCTGGCACAGCTTCTGTCCAAGCTAGTTAATGTAAGCTCTGTCCTCAGCATTACCATGCTCATGTAATGGGATCCATGCCTGGGCAGAGTCCCTCTGTGTCGGTGGGATGCCACTGGGGTTTAAGCGTTCAGGGCCTGGGGGTGGGATATTTTAAGAATGCCAAATGCCTGATTATAAAATGCTATAATTTAATGGGCTGCAGCAATTCCAGTGTTGCCAAGTCTTGTGTTTTTGTCATGAAGCTTATAATATTTGATGTTTTACTCCAAGCTTCAGCATCTGAAAATGTGGGGTTATGGACAAACTGTTAGCATTTAGGCACTTACTTTTAAAGGTTATTTTGTTGCTCCCTAGCTGTGAAGAAAAGCTCATGTTTGTGACACTAAAGATTCTGTTGGAATCTCCTGGTTTGTGCATAGTTGATACAGCCTATATATAATTCCTGCATAAATACATTGCTGATGCTGTGCAGGATGAAACACCTCCTACTGGTAGTGATTGCTTTTATCCCTAAGGAAGGCAGTGGTAGCTAAGGATGTGAGTTGTTCTGTGCTGTGCTGAGTCATGCATCAGGGCTGGCAGAAAAATGTTAAAGTACTAAGATGCTTTATAAAGTTTATCAATAGAAATTGGGCACAACGTGAACTCCTGCTCTCTTAAACGGACAGTGCTGGAGAGATGGAAATAAAAGTATTGGGAATTTGGCCAAACATATATAGGAAGAAGCTACTCTTTGTTTTAAAAGCATGAGAAAGTGTATCAAAATGTGTGAGCTGTAATGGAAGAGAGGCAAATGTCTCTTCCAAGCCTGTTACTCAGTTTCCATGTTTATCCCAGCAGGAAGGGGAGTGCGCAGCCAGGGCAGCCATCCCATCACATCCCAACCTGCCTGTTAGCAACATCCTGCTCAAACCAGCGCCCCTCTGTCTCTCCTTAGCTGTCCAAGGAAAGGCCGAAGGTCACCTAAGACCAGATTTATTCAGTCCTTTGTGATCTGGGCAGCAGTTGCTGTAAACCTGTGGGTGAATTAACACTAGATCCATTTTCTTGATAAAATTATTTTACATCTCTTCAAAAATCTGCGGCTCAAGGCCAGGCAGACCCAAATTTGATTTAAGCTCTGTAGTCAGGTGTGCCACAGCATTCAGAAAGATGGGAAGTAGCTGAAATGGTCTGAAACACAGAGGGCCAGTGGCTGAGCCAGAGAGCTAAGGCTTTGGGAAAGGGCACAAGAGAAAATTTCTTCTTTAAGGTGTTTACTTCATCTTGCTTGTTCTGTTACCAGAGCTGATGGCCTTCTGTTGGAAAACTTTTGTTATAGTAAAACCTTCAGTGAAAAGTTTTATGACTTTAATTCATAAAATAAACATTAATTATTTTTTTCATAACTTTAAATTTATGTTAAGTCCTTCAACATGCAGCTGTGTGGAAAGACCCTTTCAGTAGCATGCCATCCCTTTCAGAAGGAGCAGAAGGAAGAAAAGATACTGGAAGAAATGTCTCACCTGCTGGCAGAAACTGAGAAGCAGAAACCATCTGCAAAATAGCTGCCTTCAAAGAATCTCTTCTCTGGACATTATGGAATTTGTAGGACCAGTCAAAAAAGGTGAGGCAGAATAAAGTCCTATATGAAGGCCTGCATGCATTGCTAGCAGTTCCTACATGTTAGTAGTAAGCGAAGAAATATCTTCTGATGGGAAGTGGGTTTGTACTTAGGTCCTTTTTCAAAACCAAGTTATCTTTTATTGAATCATGTCTCTTTTGTAAGAATTAATATGGATTGCAAACCTAACTAATGTGGCTGGTGCTTATCCAATGTGGATGCTTATCCAATTACTGACTGCAAAACAGTCAGAAATAATCTGGAGATCAAGCCTGAAACCCAGGCTATGATGGAGTCAATTCTTCCATGTGCTCAGTGAGGTCAGGATTTTTCTTGGAAGCACTTTACGGTAGCAAAAATTACTGAGGTCAGGAAATGACTGAAAGGAATGGGCTACTCTTTTCAGGTAAGGGAAAAACACAGATATTCTTGGCCAACAAGTGGTCTTAAAATACATAGAATCATAGAATAATTAGGGTTGGAAAGGACCTTAAGATCATCAAGTTCCAACCCCCCTGCCGTGGGCTAAATCATATCACCCAAGGCCTCGTCCAACCTGGTCTTGAATACCACCAGAGATGGAGCATTCACAACCTCCCTGGGCAACCCATTCCAGTGCCTCACCACCCTAACAGGGAAGAATTTCCTCCTTATATCCAATCTAAACTTCCCCTGTTTAAGTTCTAACCCATTACCCCTTGTCCTATCACTACAGTCCCTAATGAAGAGTCCCTCCCCAGCATCCCTATAGCCCCCCTTCAGATACTGGAAGGCTGCTATGAGGTCTCCACGCAGCCTTCTCTTCTCCAGGCTGAACAGCCCCAACTTCCTCAGCCTGTCTTCATACGGGAGGTGCTCCAGTCCCCTGATCATCCTCGTGGCCCTCCCCTGGACTTGTTCCAACAGTTCCATGTCCTTTTTATGTTCAGGACACCAGAACTGCACACAATACTCCAAGTGAGGTCTCACAAGAGCAGAGGGCCAGGATCACCTCCTTCGACCTGCTGGTCACGCTCCTTTTGATGCAGCCCAGGATACGGTTGCTTTCTGGGCTGCAAGCGCACACTGAAGCCAGCTCATGTTCATTTTCTCATCGACCAATACCCCCAAGTCCTTCTCCACAGGGCTGCTCTGAATCTCTTCTCTGCCCAACCTGTAGCTGTGCCTGGGATTGCTCCGACCCAGGTGTAGGACCTTGCACTTGTCATGGTTAAACTTTATGAGCTTGGCATCAGCCCACCTCACAAGCATGCCGAGGTCCCTCTGGATGGCATTCCTTCCCTCCAGGGTATCAACTGAACCACACAGCTTGGTGTCATCGGCAAACTTGCTGAGGGCGCACTCAATCCCACTGTCCATGTCAGCGATGAAGATGTTAAACAAGACCGGTCCCAACACTGATCCCTGAGGGATGCCACTCGTTACTGGTCTCCAGCCGGACATTGAGCCATTGACCACAACTCTTTGTGTGCGGCCATAATACAGAATACAGAACAATATTCCTCATATCAGCACCCTTTTAAAGTATTTAGAATCATAGAATAGTTAGGGTTGTAAAGAACCTTAAGATCATGTAGTTCCAACTCCCCTGCCATGGACAGGGACAACTGCCACTAAACCATGCCACCCAAGGTTCTGTCCAGCCTGGCCTTGAGCACCGCCAGGAATGGAGCATTCACAGCCTCCCTGGGCAACCCATTCCAGTGCCTCACCACCCTTACAGTAAAAAACTTCCTCCTTTTATCCAATCTAAACTTCCCCTGTAAGTTTTAACCTATTACCCCTTGTCCTACCACTACAGTCCCTAATGATCAGCATTAAAAGACATCACACTTCTACATTAATAGCCTACTCAGGGATTTATTTATGAAACATGCAGCATTGGGAAAATGTCAGTCAACAGAACAGATGTTGAAAGCTGTAAGAGGCTTATATGGAGATTATATTCACAATGTATTTCAAGAATACATGTATATTCTGTCTTCAATTCTATTAGCTGAGTGTCCATCATCTTATGAGCACCTAGACTCATGTTTGGGCTCAGGCCACAAATCCTGGAGAGGAACAGAGCTGGTAGTTGGGGTGGCTCCTATACACCCCATCCCACTGGTGCCTGGGGAGCTTCATTTAGAACCATTTAAAGAAGCAGAAAAACAGATCACCTCCCTGCCTGTTGCATCACAAGAATCTGTAAGCAATGCTAGCTGAAGGCATATGCAAAACTTAAAGTAGCAAATGGACCAGTTTAATACAGGCTCTCAACTACCGTGAAAGTTAACCATGGGAGATGTGAATTTTTCTTGCACAGCCCCAGATCAGTGTGTAATTTAAAAGGCCAGCAGTAACATGGCCCAGCAGCCAATGCTGAAGTCCCACTGCAATACAAAAGAGTAGATTAGCTACTTTGAATATTAACTGCCTTGAAAAGGAAGCAGAATGAAAATAGGAAAAGGGAAGAAACCAGCTGGTGATTTAGATGAAGAATTTCGAAAGGAGAAAAAGAAGGAGAATAATGTCTTGTAAGCGCTATTAATTGTAAAAGAATAATATTCAATAACTTGTGATAGGTACTGTTTAATAAAAATCTTGAATGTTTAGTTTTTGCAATTGATTTATTATTCATGGTGGTAAATTGGAGACAGCTGCTGAAATAACAAATAGATCTGATTCATGTGGGCTTTTTTTTTCTCTCTTCTTTTTACTTGTATCTACTATTCAGCTTCTTATTCAGCTTTGCTGATTTCTGTCTCTTGTTATCTTGTACTACTAAAATTAGATTTTATTCTTAGATCTCATCAACACAATAGACAGATGTAGACCTGTGTTCATTACCAGCCAAAATATATTGGGACAAAAGCTAATGAAAACCTTTGTTGATCTATTGAATACATACAGGAAGGGCACTCAGACCAAGGAGGTGCTAAACCATGGGTTTATATCTGACTGCTTGGGCCCCACAGAGTGTAATCAGGCTGTTTACATACTGAGTACTCAAAACAGCCTCAGCTTGCAGCAAGCACCAAAAAACCAGGAATGAAACAGAAGAACTGGTCAGATATAGCTAAATAAATCAGAGAAAATAAAATATTTTAGTTGTAGAAAATGATTTACAGACAGTTAATGATTAGAATCAAGGTTGTATGTATATTTTTTTACATAATTTTAGGTAATGTCCTACTATGTTTTTCAAGGATAAAGCAAAAAAATTCTAGTGCTTAGTGAAAGTAGCACAGAGCATTTTTTATGAGTAACTAGCAGTTAGGTAGACAGGACTCTAAGCAACAATCAGTGTTGTAAAAGCAAGATAGAAATCTGTGAGAGAAGTGACATAATCTGTTGAGGAACATGAAAAGGAGGAGGACAGAGTTATTGGGTTAGATGTAATAGCGAGTGAGCTGATGTATACAGTGTGTGCTCAAAACATGGATCTTCTAAATGATTTGTGTCCAAATGCTGTTCAGAAAAGCACTGCAAGGAGCTCATAGATTACTTTGCAACAAGCTAGTCACTGCTGTATTTTACAAAGTGATGTCTAGGGAGTCCTTATTACGGGTACCTGATCATTTTCTGAGTGAAAGATTTCTTCTCTTTATGAAATCTAAACCCCTCCTTACCCAGGAAATGCCTGCAGAACAGATGCTACTTTTTCCTTGAGGAATACAGAAGCAGTGCTTGTTGCACATTCAGTTCCAGTAACCAATACTTGGACTGTCCAGTCATTCAGTTTCCACAGCTAAAGTAGGATAATAACATTGTTTTAGGGCTTATGTTTAATTCACTTGCTGAATTTCATGTTGATGCAATGCTTCATCTGAGCCTTTTTGAGAGCAGACTAAACTGATGAGGCAGAATAACAGTGCTTAAGGTTGCTCTGATAACTGCTGAAATATCCATTAACTCGAATTGCTTTTGATCTAAGCCTTTAATGACAGTGGGACCCACATTAAGAATAGAGAAGATATTGCCATTTTTGTGTATTTTCAAGCTTTTTGTGTATTTAGTGTATTTGTTGGAACAAGTCCAGAGAAGGGCCACGAGGATGATCAGGGGACTGGAGCACCTCCTGGAGCATACTCCTGGAGTATGAAGACAGGCTGAGAAAGTTGGGGCTGTTCAGCCTGGAGAACAGAAGGCTGCGTGGAGACCTCATAGCAGCCTTCCAGTATCTGAAGGGGGACTATAGGGATGCTGGAGAGGGACTCTTCATTAGGACTGTAGTGATAGGACAAGGGGTGATGGGTTAAAACTTAAACAGGGGAAGTTTAGATTGGATATAAGGAGGAAATTCTTTCCTGTTAGGGTGGTGAGGCACTGGAATGGGTTGCCCAGGGAGGTTGTGAATGCTCCATCCCTGGCAGTGTTCAAGGCCAGGTTGGACGAGGCCTTGGGTGATATGATTTAGCATAAGGTGTCCCTGCCCATGGCAGGGGGGTTGGAACTAGATGATCTTAAGGTCCTTTCCAACCCTAACGATTCTATGATTCTATGATTCTATGATTAGTGCTCTGTTATTATTGCTCTGTACAAGAAAGGGCTCTGCTGCTACATTTAACTACTGCCCTTATTATACTTTGTAAACAGTGCACTTAGATAAGTTGAATTATCTCCAAGGAAGGCTTATTGTGGGCTCAGGTACGATAGCACATCTTTCAGCAGAGTGGCCTGCCACAGTACAGACTCTGGGTCAGTTGGAAGGACAATGGTTTGACACCATGTGGACACTGTATGTGGCAGCTTCCTCTGGTCCCAGGATACTGCTCCCACTCCAGCACCTCCTCAGCTACTCACAGCAATTGCACAGCAATGACATAGTTCAGAGTAGCAAGTGGGAGAACATTAGTTCCATGTGAAACTGCAAAGGGAACATAATTACTGTAGGCAGAATATGATTACTCAGAGTGGAATCTGCCTTAAGCTTTACGGGTGAAAGCCTTCCTTTAGTACTATTGAAATTAAAGAGCATCATCAGTCTGTGCTTTTGTTTTAGATTTCTGATAAAAGATGGTTAGTTCATGATCTCAGAGCACCATGATGGGGCATTAGTTGATTCATCTGTCACCCTCATGAGTGCTATTTTATGTTGTACTTTCTTGTGCAGAGTTAATTCTCACCAGTCAAAAACAAAGCTGTGCACCTTATAAAGCTATTAATCCAACCGCTGCACCCTGTTCTACTAAAGTTCCTCCTAATCTTCTGCTTTCTGTTGCTCACCTCCCAGAAAGCAGAAGAGTCTTCAGAGGGACTTTAATACCATTAATCTAGGGTCTTCTGCCAGCTTTGAAACTTTGCAGATTATTTTGTATTATCTTGCTGAACCTATAGACAAGAGATGTTCTATGCATTATTCATGCTGGTCATTCAGTAAAATATATTAATCTCAGAATTAGAATAAAAAACATATTTTATTTTAGATACATTAAAAGGTTCTGCAGCTCCAGATCTAAGGTCTATTACTTTGGTTATGTGGCTTATTTTCTTTTGATCGCATTGCACTAAGAGTTGTGTTGGTCAGAAATACAGAGCCAATTTCCATGTAGAAATTTTGTAAGGAACCATTGAAGCTGTGCCCTTGTTCTATACATAGTGCTGAAACCTTGGTTTTGGTATACCTACTATACACACTCTCAGGTTGAGAAAGTATTTCAGGAAGAGACCACATTTTCTGGTCTTTATTAAAAGTACAGACACAGGATCCAGGAAAGCTGGACTTGATAAAAAAATAAGGGCATGTGAAGCCTTTATGTTGGCATTTTGTAATGTTGAGTGACTGGTTTTACCTTGACTTTCCTCAGATGGATATTTTTTAATGAAACTATGTATTTCTGAAATGTAGTAAAGGTTTTGAAGATTAAAAAGTAATCTTGCTCCAAAATCTTACCATCTAATTTGAGGCATGATGAAATACAAGTAAGTGATAAGAAAAAGATGTTTGGAAACCCAAAAGATACGGCAGTGGCTCTGAGAACTTGATGATGGCTTGTGTGGATTAATGATTGCCAGTTGTAGATGGGGAAACTGATGCACTGAGAGGGAAGGAGCACACAAAAGCTGAGGTTAGCTATAATACTGCACTGGTGCCTCCTTAATCCCTGTGCAGTGTTCTATTCCCTTTTCCTCTTTTCTTGCTGAAAATAGTTCCTTTTCATTAGACTATCTAGTGTAGGAAAGGGATTTTTCTCGGCATGAAGGACATTCCTTACAATCAAGTAGTCTTTACAAGAAATGTAGTAATTTTCAACTCAGTTGTCCATTAAACAATAGTTTCCTTGTCAGTACAGCTTGGAGTGTTTTGCATTGTAGAATTGGTGACTTCAGACCTGGAAGGCTGTATTGGGTAGGAGAATAGAGGGAAAAGAGAATTAAATCATAGTTGATATGGCAGTGTTCTTTCACATCATCATTATTTAACTGCTGTGACATTCAGTCCAGGAAAAAGAAATTTGTGTGGGTTTTAACACCTGAAGGCATGAAGAGAAATGTGGTTTGTTTGGGTTTTTTAATACGTTATTTTAGAGGAAGAGAAAGGAACAAGATTGACAGCACCTGGAAAGAACAATGCTTTTCTTAACCACACAATATAGGTAACAGAGGCCTTGAAAAAGGCCAAAAGCATGATGTGGAGAACGTTGTCAAGGAATTACAAAGAAATTCACTCCTATGCCTTCTATGCTCCTGATCTCTATTCAGATTGCTAACAAGGGTGCTGAATGACTAAGGCCTGCGTATTCCTGCCCATCTGTCTGCTAAAATATATTAACTCATGTAGCACAAGCCACCACACACTCAAACAGATGGCAACAGCTCCCAGTCACTTCTAATTTAACTCAGCTTCGGACTGATAACCCAGAGCTCTCATGAAACTCAAAGGGAGTCTTTTGTTTGTTGAGCCAATAAAAATACAAAGCCCTTTCATGTTACCAGTCTTTTGAATTGTTAATTGTGTCATAGAGTATTTTTACCAAACTTCCCTTTTTTTGTTCGGGAAAAGAAGCACACTGAACCAAATTACACTGCACTGCTGGAGATTTATGTGTCAATGAAATTTTATGGTAGATTCATTTTGGTATCTGGAGCAGTATTCCCATGTCTCTGGACATCAAGAGCCTGCTCTAGGCTATTTTCCACTTCCATCACCAATGCCTCCTATTCACCTTCATAGCCAGATGCAAGAATGTTGTATGTCCTGACTGGATTTCTGTGTAAAATACGGACTAGTACATAGAGTCTCTTCAATGTCGCTGAGAGTAGAGAAGCTCATGAAGTGAAAACCAAACTTCAACCATCACAGATGTCTTGCCACACCACTTGGTGTCCACACCAGCAGAGAGTACAGTCAGTCACTGCAAATATCTGGCTTATGCATTAATGCTAGTCCTTGGGAAAGGTTCATCCAGACCATGTTTCCCACAACAGAGTACCATGAAGAAGTTTGTGGCAGCCCAAACTAGTAAATGAATATAGAATAGTGTAGTTTTATATCAACATACTAGCCCCAGTCTCAGCACTGGGTGAACATAGCTACTGTTTTGGACCCAGTCTCATGTGTCGCAAGACAATGGGGACCTACAATACTGATAACTAGAAATAAATTTGATAACCTGGTAGAAATCCAAGTATTTAAGTGAATTTAGCTATGGTTCACCTTGTGGTGAACAAAAGAAGAATTAAGTGTTTACGAATAACAGCTATAATGTTTGTGGTGTATTAAAACCTTAAGGAAGAGAAAGTAGTCGATCCTCTTAAAAAATATAAAAAAAAAGATACAAAAAAAAAAGTCTTAACTGCTTAAATTTCAGACTATTTAATTTTTCTTGAAAAACTAAGTACTGTATTGCAGTGAACAGTATCAACTTCATGTTAAGTCCAGAAGCCTTTAGTGAAATTCTGTGCCATGTTTCATATAGAATATTAGAAAAGATTCCAGATTTATCAGCCAGATTTATATTTTACGAAAATAGCACCCACTTCAAAACATTTTTATCCCTCCAAAAGCTTTTACATTAATAAAATGCTGAGTAGAAAAGATCATTCAAATGCCTTAAGCATCCCAAGCTATTAAAAAGCTGCATGATCAGGCTATTTTATTAAAAACCCATGATGTTTCCAGAACTTATGGGCAATCTTATACATTTCTTTAACAATGAGTTTCTTGTTACTTGTACCTTTGGGGATGTTGCCCTCATTTCTGACGTAGTGTTGCTTTGTTTAATGGTAATTTTGTTGTATATGAAGAAATTGACTTCAGTTCTTTTGCATTCATTTTAATGACACAGAATCCAATAGCTGTGCATTGTTTATGTGACTGGATGTAAGCTAATATTTTTCATTGCTCAAAAGGGTTAACAGATTAATTTTACTAATTTTTCATTGTGTTTACACTTAAAACGTATTTTGATGGACATATGACTTTTTTCTATAACTGTTAGAAGTGTAGGGATAATAATACTTGCCATCTGCCATAACACATGCATGTCTAAAGTAACTTGTTCATAGGTATCTTACTAGAAAGGAAGAAAACAGCATTTGTTTGCTATTTTATAAACAGATATATGGATATAGAGCAGTATTCATGAGTAAGTACAACTGATTCAAATGCAAATATTTAACTACAAGCTTTATACATACAAATGTTTAGTTATGAAACTGATGATCTTTGTTCTTTCACTACCATTTCCAGATACTTACTGTGGGCATAAGCGAAGAAATCTGAATGCCTCAATTCACTCTTCTGCATGCCTGCAATGTGATGTAAAGCACAGAAACCTACTACAGGTGAGAAGCTGTAGGGTCAGGACTTAATATGATTTGGATAATTTGGTTGAAACAATTACCTTAATCTCTTTTGATTCTGTTTTGTTCACTTGACTTTTTCCGTAATCACCTTGTCTCTGCAGGGATCCTTGCCTCATCAAGCTTTGTTTGTCTTTTTTCTGTTCAAATGTGCTGAGATGAGTCAGTCCAAAAGAAGGAAAATTCAAAGAATGAAATATATTTTTTCAAAGCATCCTCTCTTCTGTTTTCCGTCTGGTAAAGGACAACATTAATGCACATGCTCAAGATCTCAGATGCTTGCATTATCTATGTCTTGGAATATAATTAGAGAGTCATAGAATCCCAGGTTGGAAGGGACTTCAAGGATGATCCTCCAACCTTTCTTAAGCCTTCTGAAGCAGTTTTCTATCCCACCCTAATATGCTGATGTCAGTCATTCACTGGAAAAATATTATTGTTTAACTTGAGGTCTGAAGTTATGGGTAGACGCCATTGATGTAAGAATGAGAAGCAGAATTTTTTTTTCCGTAAGTCAGGCTATGTGACCACAGTGGTTTCCAATTATAAGAATCTGGAAAAAGGGATACAGTGCTCGTCTCCCTGATCTAGGAGCTATATTTGGAACACTGCTAGAGATGAGTCTATGAAATCATTATTATCTTTCATCTCTGATTGTAAGAGATGGCTCTATGAAATAATTTAAAAAAAAAAAACACCACTGATTTTTGTTGTTTTTTTTTAATATATTTCAGCACTGCTGAAATGTCCCAGCCGTGGGCCAGTGCCTTTTTATGTGAGGTGCTGTGTAGGTATGCAGTAAAAGAAGCCCTGACCTTATTTCCTAACACAGAAGGAGTGCTTGGCAGATCACTGATCTCTTCTTCATCTCCATTCATTTCTGCTCCTGTGCCCTAAAATACAGTTACATATCACACAACAGTTCAGCATGCTGATAATTCTCTTCTGCCCTTTCCTGTGTCATGGACAGTTCATTAAACTGTAATTTAAAGACAGTTTTGAACCGTCAATGGCAATTGCCACAGCTTCAGTTTATGACAGAAGTGCCTTTCTAGGCCAAGTTAGGTAGTAAATAAAGTAATTTCACATGAATGTGAGAGAAGGGGACATCCAGACCCTGACTAGATGTAACATGAACTTTCTGACCAAAACATATGCTTATTTTCTTCCCACTACACAGCTCATTTTGATTTGATATTTTCTTTAACTAGTTTGCTATGGGTTGGAGCAGACGGAGAGAGCATTCTATCCCTAAGTGGTTTTGCAACCTCTGCCCAATTGGTTGTATTTAGACCAAACTTCCCCCCACTACCTTGGGAAATTCTGGTACGTGTGAGGAGTATCTGTTCTTGCAAATCACTGTGAAACAGCCAGAGAGAGCACTGGCATTCTGGGTCTGATTTAATGCTTTGGCTGCTGCACCATGTTAGGCCTCTGAAAATAACTAACAGTGACAAATGACAGCAAATTGCCTAGCTTTTGCTCCCATATACAAAACATACCTTGTACCCCAAATTCAGAAAAAATAAGTATTTTAAGAAAATGTTTATTTCAGTTGGGCTGGAAGGACAACTTGCTTTGCAGAACAGTCTACAATTCCTGTTCCTCCTTTCATATAAATCTTCAGCTCTCAAGTGACTTGAACACAAAGACATAGATTTATCTTGCTTAACTTTAAATCCATTGGTTTTTGCCACCTCTTTGGGAAGTGTATGACTTCACAGATTTTGACAACAGTTGTAGCTCGATTATCAAGCACGGCACACTAAGAAAGAGAACCTTGGATATTCAGTTTAATACAATTCATGCCCCACTCTTCATTTAATTCCTTAAAGAAAAAAACATGTTTTTTAATGGTCTATTTCTAAATAGAACAGGAAAAACAGAATAAAAACCTTATACTTTTTTTTTTTATACTTGTTATAAATGGGCCTGTCAAGTGGTGAATAATTTGCAGAGCGGAAGGTTAAATACACATAATGCAATACAGCATCTCTAAAATGTTAGGAATAGCAAGATTTAAATACTGAATAATGTTTCTGGTTGTAGCTGGAGCTTGAGCTGAGAATCATAAAACAACTGCTG
Organism: Pezoporus wallicus; assembly: GCF_028554395.1. Classification (NCBI taxonomy): domain Eukaryota; kingdom Metazoa; phylum Chordata; class Aves; order Psittaciformes; family Psittacidae; genus Pezoporus; species Pezoporus wallicus. The sequence goes on along the minus strand of NW_026641508.1, from coordinate 53,096 downwards.
AACCAGTCTGACCCCATCAAGCATGTAAACAATATGCATTTTATGTTTAAACTTCAACTGCTGGCATTAAGAAAGGTTGGCAAGGTGTCTGTAAATGTGAATGTATTGAGCTTGGCCTTTCCCTCCTTGGTAGTCACTGGTACAATTGCAGCTAAGAATGAATCAGAACAGCTATAATTTTTGTAATACTTCTTTGTTCATGTCACTTGCAGTCTCTCAGCCTCCTGTTTAGATGGTCTTTGTAAGAGGAGTACATCTTCATTGCATTGACTGTCTTCTACACTACATGCATAAACCATTGTAAATTAAGTGGTCTGGCCACCAAGAGTACTCTAAAGTTGCAGCCCCAATATCACCTGGACTCATCCGTTAAACCTCCAAGGCTTCTGTGTAAATCTGGTCATTATTTTTGGCTAGCGTTGGAACACTCAAAGGTATTTAAACCTGCTTTCCTGGTATAGTTTAATATGATGACTGTGTGCAGTGACTGTCTTGCTTAACAAAGCAGGGACCAACAGAGCTAGAAGAATGATTTTCTAGAGTTTTGCCTGCATTGAGGCTATGTGAGTATGAGGTGGAACGATTTGTACCTATTGTGGACCATCTTACAGGCATATTTCCTGTTACTTGCTAGTACATTTCATGTAGATATCACATCAGCTTACCTCATCAGTCTATGTGAGCTGGAAGAATGTGAAAAAACACCAGAAACAACAATGGTTCAAGGACATCATTGTGTATTTTTTATAAGGTTGGTGTTGCACAGGAAGTTCATTGTCTGACTTAAGCCCTTCTTTCCCTGAATCCTAAATCTCGGAGAAGTCCCTGGGTTCCTGAGGTCTTAATTTATCTTGCATATAAATGTCAGTATGTTGGAACAGGCCAGAGTCCTTGGGGACTGATTATAGCCCGTGGGTACCTGTGTGCATATATACCAGCAGTCCCATATAGCTTTCATGAAATGTATCATATGTTAGCCCTCTTTCAGGCACCACAACCATACTGTAACATGCAACCTTCACAGGAAGAAACATAATGGTTCTTATTGCCATACAGTGGAGACAAATACATTTTATTTAATAGTGAAAAATACAGATGTGAATTTTATGACAGTAGAACAACCATCCTCAAAGAGACACAAACAAGGAGTCAAATGAAAAGGTAACACAATGCAGAAAGACTAATCTTTCTTGATAGAAAAACAGCAAAAAAAAACCAAGTCCAGGAAATTCTGCAGGAGATGGTTCACTGAAGAGCATACAAAAAGGTCGTAGCATCATCTGAGAAGAAATTTTCCCCATATTTCATGAAAAGATTTCAGATATAACTTGCTAAATGAGGTGTATCAGGCACTGCAGGAGCAGTTCACATTTGTTATGGCCTATGCAGTTGCTGCTCAGTGGATAAATACAGATACGTGGGCCAGAGAGTCAGCTTGCGTAAATTAGTGTGACTGTCTTGAGATCCGTGGAGAACTGTCTGTACCAGCAGCTGAGGTTGGTTGTTTATTTCCAAAATTGTCAAATCCCGAATCCCACTTTAAAAAATTTATAAAAATAGGAAATATTTGCATACCTTTCTCGGCTATTTATATAAATACATACCAAATTTAGCTTCTACATAATATAGTGAATAATATAGTGAAATTACAGACATAACATACAAAACTGTAAGATGTGGGATATGCCTATCATGGTCTGTAATGACAGCCAAAGAATACTGAAATTGAAAATGACATCGGTGACTTGCGAGTATTATAAAACATTGCTTTTCTTTCAAGAGTATCAGCTGATTTCAAATCAGTAATAGCTTTGCATGTGGATCCCCACTGCACAAGAGGATTGCCAAAAGGATTGCTAGCTAAATTAGAAAATTGGGCAGTTGAAACACAGGCAAAGAGGCATGACCCTGGTCATGTTCCAGATCGGACTCGATTCACTTGGGCCTTTCCACAATGTCACGGATTACAAACCACTTCACACAAAAGTAAGAAGCTCTGTGGTTTATGTAGGGCTTAAATTTGAAAATGCATCCTGTTCCTATCCTCTGCCTGCTTGATCTGTTTCAGACAAAGTATCAAAAAGCAGTATTTTACATGTAATTGCCCCTTGTATATGCTTCCTTGTGACTCAGTGTTTGCGGCAGGTCTATTTTAAAGACCTGGTGTATTTTAAAGACCTTTGGTGTAGTCTTGTGGCACTGATGCTACTGGAGTGTTACTCCAATGGCAGATTCTCACAGGATGTGGCAAAACCAGTGTCTATCTGCAGAAAGAGAAAAAAGAAGGTGAGTTGGTACAGATGGTTTTAGGTAACCCTACGGATTTTGGAATACAGACAAGATAAAATTCATATTGGCTCCTAATTCTCAGTGTTTTGCCGCACTTATATCATCTGTTCAGGAGTTCTGGTGACATGCTGTTTGAATATAGAATGTGCATGAATCTTCCCTTCCTCACACAGATGTTGTATGCTGGAGTTCACAGTTTATTTCATTCCCTTCCCCAAACTGCAGATATTCAGGAATGTATCACATAAAACCCCCAAGCTATCTGGCACTAATGACCTTACTTGTAGCATGTAAAACAAAAGCAAAACAGGAAAATAAGTGAACGGGATGGGGGTGGCAGTAAGGAAAATGACTATCACAGATTTGACATAGAGGTGACCTGTTTGCTCCTCTGACTACTGTGGAGCTAATTAAACACAGCATCTCTAGAAATAAAATGCTAGAGAGAGAGAAAGTAGTCAGTTGCTCTCACTGCATATGTCACTTGGGATTATGATTATACCCATTGCTAAAAGGCAGTTGAGTAAGAAAATGTTGTTTTGCAGGAAGTAGGAAAAAATTTCATCTATCATACTGTACAGCCAGACACGAGAAGTATAATTCTGGTAATGAGCACTGGAAGTAGGAGCTATGTTTTAAGCCATTTTATATTTTAAGCCTCCCTTCCCCCACTCTGTTTAAAGAAAAGGGAAAATGTTTTTATGTAACAAATGCATGTTGTTGATTTAAGAGAGATATCTTGGGCTTTATGCTGAAAACTGTCTTAGTGCATTAATACTTTTGGGCTTAGTTAATGCTGTGTTGCTGTTTCAAGACTCCTCCATCACTGGCCACCTACCTTAGCTCTGTACCCTGGCCACTGCATATTGCCCTTCAGAGCATTGTCTGAATCCCAGATTTTGATTCATTTTTGCCTTCACATTTCCGATGCTCATTCGTTTTTCCCAAGGATATAATGGGACTGCTGCAAACCCCAAACCTTCAACACCCATAACCCAAACAGTAATGTGTGGACCACCAGTGCCACCATTGTCTTCGAGATGACAGTGGGTTCCTTCACATCTGGGATGTCCCAAAGGGCTTAAGGCCACAGCAGGCACCAGGTACCGTAAAGGCGCTCCAGCGTTTTCCTTCCTGGTAGCTTCAGCTCCTTCTCCATACAGAAATCTCTTAAAACGGAGGCTCATGGATGCCGTGTACAGCGTGACGGGCCCCACAGCCCAGCACTCGGTCTGTCTAACGGCGGGTGGCAGCTACTGCAGGGGCCCCGGACCCCGGCTATTGCAAACGCCCTTGCGAAACGCTTCCCCATCGCTAGGGGCGCTGCCCCGCTGCCCCGCTGCCCCTTGCTCTGACTCGCTCCGGCAACAGTCAGGGCTATAAATGGCCGTTGCGAGCCCTACTGCCTCCCTTGCTTGTCCGCTGCGGCTCGGCGTCCGGCCACAGCAGCCGGAGGAGGAAACCGGATGGAGTGAGCCGAGAGGGGGCGGCAAGGTACGGGGAGTGGGAGGGAGCTGGTCCCGGCGAGCCGCAGCGTGCAGGTGGGTTGGAGGTGGGCTCCTGTTGTGTGAGGGCGTCTGTGTAACCGCGACTTCGCCTGTGGTAGCTGCCATTTCTATAACTGCCTCTCTCCCAAGTGACATCAGTTGGTCTTAAATCCAAACCAGGCAAAGCTGCCGTCTTTCCTTCTTCTTTTATGTGTTACTGTTACTGCGGAGACACTGAGCTGGTGCGTGGAGCAGAGAGCAGTGCTCTAAACTGCCCCAGAGGTAACTGACGAGCTTTCTTGCTGCTGTTCTTAAAGCACTACCAAGCTCAGTTCCACCATGTGCTTCTCTGCACACACAGAGGTAGGGTGAGCAAAACAGCCTGACCGACCTTTCTGTGCGGGCATTGTGTCTCTGGTACTGTGGGACTGTGGCCCAGCGTGTGTGGGAGACATCTGGTAAAGCAGCAACAAATGGGTCCATAGCTGTGGACGCATTGTAGGGAGACGTGACTTGCCATACTGCGGGAACGAAGTAGTGTGTTTTGTGTTTCCCCTGAGCTAGCTCATTGAGATGAAATTGAAGCCTGTTTCCCACTTCTAAGCGCTCTCTGATTCTGCAACTGTTTTAAGTGCCCTACTGGCTCCTCTTCAAATACTTATCTAAATCAAACAATCTCTTACCTCTTTGTCGTTCTCTTCCTCTGACAGAGTTCTTGTTCCATGGCTCTCCCTTCCCAGTCCCCCTGAGCCAGCGTGCCTTTGTCCTGTGCCTGTTACTGCAAATGGGGACAGTTTGGAGACCATTAATGGAACTGGTGAGTAGGTAGTAGAGAAGTGAAGTAGATCAAGGGGATTGTGAGAGCTTCAGACCGGCTGTTAACTGTATTTCACAGAGGAAGCACAAAAATCTAGATTTTTGTTTTTTTTTTTTTTTGGTTCAGGAAATGGAATAGGGGGAAAAAAAGGCCACTTGTTCCAGTATCTTTGGGAAAGTTGGTGGCTTTCTCACTGTCTGTCTTGCAGGAGGGTCAGAGCTGCTACTCAAAAGGTTATCCAGAACACTGTACTCCTGCCATAGGCACCTTCTGCAGTGGATGCTCAGACAAGCCTATGCCAGACATACTCCATATGCTAAGATGTTTTTCCAAAGGCTATTTCAGCAGTGTGTGCTTTCTTTAGCTGTTCTAGTGCAATAAAGATGTACTGTGCCTGAAGTTTGAGGTCAGCCGTGCCACCTCTTCTTTCTTCCGTCAGTGGAGCGAGCTGATGTGTGCACTGAAATTGGGAAGGGAATATATTTTTTTTCCATTTCTTATAAAGGAGGAGAATCTTAATTTGTGCCACTCATCTTTAGTACTGTCTTAAACAGGGAAGCATGTTGCTTAGTCTTGGCTCTTTTCTTTGGCATCCACACTAAACCAAGAAGCGTGGTAATTAGGAGGGCTTGTAACTGCTGTCTTCTCTTTTTTTTTTCTTAAGATGTAAAGTAATTCTGAATTGGAGTTAGGAAAATCAACTAAGAGGCATTAATTTGTTACTGTAATATTGTTTTCATACTAAACTCTTATTTTTAGCAGCCTAATCACTAAGATACATTTCTCATGTAAAACTTGGGAGTCCTTGGCTGCTGTAAGAGTTGAGATGCTAGGCTGTGCTTGGTGTCTTTGCTTGTGTGCCTCTTCTGCATATACAGCAGACTTCTTTATTCTTAGTGCATGGTTTCTGTAATTTGACATGTCTGATATGATGAAAGCAAAAGTTTTAATAGTTAATGAAAGGTCAAGTTCTGTATGAAGAAAGTGGCTTCTGTATGAATTAATTGGCTGCTTTATACCAAGACATAGGAGAATGTCCACAGACCCTCTCCTACATAGGTTTCTTGTGTTAAACCCTCTTGATGCAAGTGGAAGAGTTCATCCAGCTGTGAGGTGGATGAAATGCTGAATGTCATTTCTTAGACTGCTCACCAAAATGCTTTAGTGCTGTAAATTCTGCCTCTCTGGGATCTTGCAAGGCAATTACTTTTTGGTATACTCACACATTTTTACACCCTGTGCTTTCTGAGTATAACACGTAGTGTTGCTTCTGCTTATGTAAACAGCCTCTGTATGTGAAATCACATGTTAATCAAGTAGGGAGGATAAAAAGATCAAATTTTTTTGTTTAATTCCTTATCTTAATTTCTACAGGAGTGTTTCTTGAATGCTGTTTCATAGGTTATGCTGTTAAATCTTTCTCATTTTTATCAGTTTACATTAACAATGCTAGGAATTCATTAATACTGCTGTGTTAAAAGTAGGAACTCAAAAGGTTTTGAATTTTCAGGTAATTGCCATTGGAGATATTCATATGCAAATGTTCTGTATTTTTGAAGTGGCTGAGGTTCTGCTGAGTAGGTAGATCAGTCTCTATAATACCACACAACAGATTTCTTCTATGTTTAGAATTTTATTCCGAGAAGGAAGCAATACTTTGTTCCCCACTAGGTACTAGCTGAAAATTGGTTTAAATACCTAAATGCAGTGCTAGTTTTTGACCATCAGAATTTGTCATTTTTAAGTAAGAAATTAATAGCTCACAGTTTTTGTCTTGTTGGCATGGTCGTGTGGCCAATGGTACTGTCAGGCCTGTGGCTCCACTGTCTGCCAGTTGTCTCTGCCATGTTGCATGACTGTACATGCTTTTCCATGCGATTTAGTTGAGGGGATGTGATGCTGTCATGTCTTTTGGTGTGTTGAAGCAGTCTCTGCCTTGTGTGTCTCAATACTGTAGGTCCTGTGGCAATAGGAAGGTCTAAGAGAGTAATACGCTAACTTAAAGAAAATACCTTAGTGTTTTCATATAGTTCTCTGTGGAGAATGAGTTTGTATTCTGTTTGTTTTTTAAACTACTGTAAACTGTGGAAAGGGATTTTTGTATTTGTGAAGTTCTCTTTGATATTTACAGAGTAAATACAATGCAGCAGGAGGCACTGATTTTAAAAGGTATGACTTCTGGGCTGTGAAAGACTGCAAGTATAATTTTAGTTTTATTTCCTTCATTGAACCATTCTTTCTTGGTGGCAGACTTATATTGCTGGGCAGACCTTTGAGCTATGCTCAGACAGCAGAATCTGCATGGTTTAACTGAGTTGATAAACATTAAGGATCTTTTGTTTTCCATCTAGCTGTTTCTTTTGAGATGTGTAGCTTTTTGCTGTCAGTTGTTTGCATATGTAGGATTTACTTTGCTTTTAAGCTGAGCAATCTGGGGAGAGGGGGGGAAAGATGGCAAATAGTTAATGTTTCTGTAAGAAGCAGAAGCTCCAGAAGTGCGTTTATGTCATAAATGAATGGGTAGACATTCATTAATGCAGACTGAAAGCCTTCAGCTGATGCATAGGAAAATAATCTCGTTATAGGTCAGTTTTACAAGCTACTGAAAGCCTGTGAAAGTCAGGATGACGAAGTAAAACTATCAATGTAAGTGGATGTGTCAGCTCTTGTATGGGATGTGATTGTGAATGTTCGTAGGAAGAAGGCCTAATCCTTGTCCTGACATGAATTTTTATAAACTTCCCTTCAAACAAGATGAAACAAGGTAATACACTTGTTTCAGTATTCATCACATTTGGCTCAGCTAAAAATAATACTTTATGGTAGTATTACAATAAATCAGTGCATTAGATTGTATGTGTGGGGAAATAACTTTCCCATTCTGTGGGATATGAACTTTGAAAACTTCTTCCAACAACAGAATGAAACTGTAGCCTTTGCAAGTCATGAGTGTAATTTTTGTTGTTTTTTTTGTTTGTTTATTTTAAATTGTGCTATTGATAAAGATGCAGAAACAGCACCAAAACTACCCAGCAGTTGGTGCTGATGGAACCAGAGCTTAAAATCTGTACACCCAGCTCTGGATTGTGACCAGTGTGGGGATTCTGGAGTGTGTCAGGTATTCAGAATAGCAGTCTCACTGGCTAGATTGTAAAGGTTAGCTTCCAAGTGTGATTTATTTCTTTAAGTCCTCATGGTCTCTCTGTGAGACAAACAGACCATATTAGTGGGTTATATGTTTCTTTAAGCAGTATGTGTGTTCATTCATGAGTGCCTGCAGTTGAACGCTGATATCTTGCTGCATCTCTCAACCACATGCCCAACAAGGCTTAGGAAGGTTTGTAGGAATGGTGTGAAAAAGGAGGGCTGAGAGCAACAAAAGTATGGGTTTAACTTCAGAGCAACTCCTGGAAAGAGTATGAGTTGTAGAGATTGTCAGGAAATACACCTTCTGCTTTGGAAGGTGTGATCAAATGTGGAAAAAATACAAACTTCTTGGGCGGAGGAGAACATGGATACAGGGGGGAGAGACTTGCTTACAGTCTGCATAAACACAATCAGAAAATAACACATGGTGTTGGAAAGACTGTGATCTTTCTGTATGCAAATACTTATTTATGCTCTTTGCATCAGACTCTATGGTCAGAATACACAGGGATACTGGAACTGAAGTTACACTAATAGCAGTTGTCCTTGCTCTAATTTAGGACGGACTAATTAATCAGATTGGATCTTTTGGACAGCAGTAGAATCCCGTTTTGTTGCTATGAAACAGTTGTTGCTGGCACTAGTGTTTAAAGCCTGGGAGCAAAGATCAAATACATATAGGAGCAGTCTGATAACAGGATGTAGGAGCCGGACAGGGCAGTATTGAAGCAGTAATAAGGAAAAAAATTCAGCATGCAGGAGCAGTGCTTCTGCTTATAGTGGAAAGATTATAACAAGTAAGGCATATGTGCTGCATGACTGAAGATCAATATGAATTCCATCTCCTTACAGGCATATTGATCTTCAACACATACATCACTTGTAATCTTCCTGCTGTAACTGGCAAGTGAAAGTATAAAAAAGGATGGCAGGACTGCGAGTTAGGAGATAAAAGAAGAAAAATATGCACACTTTTGATCCTTGGGATGCAAAAAAGACAAAGTCATCTGCTGTTGTGACCAGGTTGACTATAAAAGCTGAACAACTTGTTGATTTAATGCACCTAACCTGTAATATACTTTGGTTTATATCTTGTAATCTTACTTTCCATTAACCAGAACTGAATCGGTTAATAATACAGTTGCTGTGTTATCCCTGTTTCACAGAAGGGAGTGAGGTGGTGGGATTGTATCAGTGCAGCACTTGGAAAAAATGTGGCGGAGATGCATGCATCTTTATAAACAGCTTGAGTTTAGTGTCTCAAAGATTGATTATGGCTAGAACTACATTGTGTGGAATACTGAGCTCTCTAGGTTTGGGAAGACTCTAAGATTTTTTTAAGAGTTGAGGAGATGTAAATAAAAAAAACCCTGTAGGCATTGCCATGAATTGGTAAGTGGCATTTTCTGTTTGTGTTTCCTTGTTTGTTTGCTTGGGGTTTTTGCTTGTTTGGAAAGTGACATTCAGTAAAGCAACATTTACATTCAGTAAAAGTGTGGCATTCTTTTTAGCACTAGTTGTTCCACTTCAGAGAAGTTAGTAATACCAATAGAATACATCCTTGATATATATCGGTGTCATTCTATTAAAAAAAAAAGACATCCCTGATCTTTGAATTGGATGTGACTAATTGTGCAGTTCACATGGATAGGCAGGCAAGTCCTTGTGGTGCAAATGCAGGTACTTCATCTGTTCTGAAAAATAGGGAGATTTACTATCAAATTTAAAACCCTTTCTTTCCCAGGCCAAGCAAACCTTGCCCCAAGAAATGGCTTTCCAAGACAAACTCCATGGATTTTCACTGGGTTAAGAGTGTATAGGAGAAAGCAGTGTGTTGCTGGGTGAGAGCTCTGGTGCACAACTTGAGCTGTATGCTTCACAGAAGGGAGTGAGGTGATGGGATTATGTCAGTGCAGTACTTGGAAAGAATGTGGGGGAGATGCATGCAATGACTGATGTGTGGGTGGTATTGGGAAGGGTCCACAGGTAGCTTTGCATAAGAAGTTTAGTGGTATTTCATATTGACATGGAGTCATGCATGTAAGATTCTCATTGAGCAGCATGATCAAGGTCTGGTTGTGGTTCCTCCCCCTGTGTTTTCTCGGTAATATCTACACCGATGTCTGGTGAGATTGTCTCTGTGCTGTGTTGGTATATTGTTCTCTTGAATGAGAATTATTCAGAGTGTGAACTTTACACTGAGGTAACCAGTCATACAAGGAGAAGCAAGCTTATGTGAATATTCACCAAACATACCGAGAGCAAAGCCTAACAGCTGTTCAAAGCTTGTGAATTCACTGTGAACTAGCTGGTACTGTATGATGCTTGTGTAAACAGACATGGAAGATGAAACGTGAACATGTTCAGAGAGTTTAATTTACATTGGACCTGTCCCAGAGCTACCCAGCTTTTTGTGTAAACAAGTATTAGTCAAAAATGAGCGTTGGGATGTCATCCCTTCTGGCACAGAAGGAGAAGGGAAGACGGAAAGGAGAGGAGCTGGGTTTGGTGCTGTTGCTGCCACAAAGGGTGGGGTGGACGAGCATGTGAGAGCATGCTGGCTGCGACAGTAGCAGTGTCCCCAGATACCTTGGCAGCCAGCCAGGCTTCCTGGAGGCAGGGCATGGGTGAAGTAGACAGTAGGAACAAGGCTGATCTGTTGCTCTTTGTACTCTGCTTCTGTTGCCTTCCTCTTGAGCTATTCCCTTCTTCCATGTTCTAAATTGTCACAGAAGGGGCCTTTATGATTGAAAATATGTCCATGGACTGCCATCTTAAGTATGCAGCCTAGCCAGCTTTTCAGGACTTATGCAGAGCAGCTACAGCCACGGTTCATGTAAGAAGTCCTGGGCTTGTACAATGTGTCCTTCTGTCATAGGCTTTGAAAACTCCATGTGAATGATTTGCTGTAAAATGCAGCTTAATCATTCTGCCAAGAGCAAAAGGGAAGTTGAGAGAAGAGAGAAAAATGAGGGATGTCAGCTAGTATAACTCTCATCTCACCTCTGCAATGTTTTTTTCCTGGATCTGTTGAGATGAAGATATCTTTTGTTCATCTCTCAGCATTTATTCTGTAGCCAGTGTCGAAGGAGATTACTGAAGTATCTCTTGAATGACAATTTATCTGTGGTACATTAATTCTCTGAATCCAGAGGTCACTATTATTACTTTTAGACAGCTATTTGTTTGTATTTGTAAAAAGGCATTTTAACATCATTAAGTACCTAGGTTAAGAAGCTTCTGACTTATATCACTGTTATTCAGATCTCATTTTGCTTTCACTGCTCATTGCAGCATAGCGTTTTACTGGGAACTGATATTCAGCATTGAGATTCTGTTTTCTTTTGGGAATGGGGGAGAAGGACAGTCAGTTTTAATAAGTAGGGCTATTTCTGATTAAAATGTTCAAGTCTGACACGGTGGTGACTATCACTTTGCTTCACAGTGATTTAACCTTTCCAAGCTATGCCAAAATGAGATTTTAAAATTAACTTTAAAAATGCGTTGTAATTGGCTCTTCAGTGTGAGCCTTAGACTAGTATCTCATCACCTGAACATTTTCACTTTGAGTGGGGGATCAGAAGTAGGGCTCTACCCTTACTTTGGTTTGTCACTATTAAGGATACAGCTAAACTAGTTCCTTTGCTTTTCTGCATGTGTGAGGAACAAAACGCACAAGTTCAAGTGGATGTGAAACTAGAATTTCACTTCAGACTTAAGCCCTCTACACAATCTTGATTCGTGAATAAGGTACTCTGTGCAAAAAGAATGTATTCCAAACCCGATTGATTTTTGCAGTGAAAGAATTGCTTGAGAAATTAATCAAAGAGCATTTTTGTGAAACATTATTTCATCTGCAGTCAGAATTTCATTAAGGAAAATCAGTTAGCTAAGCATTCTCATGACTGTGCTGAATTACCTATGGTCATCAAGCTTCTTTCCCTTTTTTCTCCATAGTAAATTAATGTTGGTTCTTTTTATTCCTGTACTATTAATTACAATGCATACTGGTCTGAAAAGGACTTTGTTAATAGGCTCTGTACCAGTGTCTTCCATCTCTTCTTTCAAGGTTTGCCTTGCATTAAAAGGTTGCTATAAGAACAGCAATGGAATATACGATAAATATTGTGCTAGAATTCATTGTTACTACATGGGAGATAGGCAGATAAGCTGGTCTGAATAAAGCTGGATGTGAATCAAAGGCAGGCCACCCTCTTGTAGTGTCTGCTGATAGTATGCTGTGTCTCTCTGGTAGACGGATGGTAGATGGCTTCAACAAAGTGTTATTTCTGAAGGAGCTGCTTTCCAGGTGCCTTGGCTGTCACACCTCAGCTGCTCATGTCCAGAGCAGTACTTCCTAAAGTGTTTGAAGATACTAGGCTGGCAAACTCATAGAGAACTAAAATGTTAAGCAGACACCCAGCTATGAATCAACATGTACCTCACTTGATGAGAGCAGTGCATATTTTTTAATAGTTAGCAATTCTTCCCATAGAAGCAGTCGCAGCAGGAGGAGCTATTGACTTGAACATGCATCCTTTTGAAAGAAGATCTTCCTTGTTGGCAGGCCTGTAATCAAGATGGTGCCATTTATGTGAAAGTAAGAAGCAGCAGGTGTTCTGTAATTAGCTTATAGGTAACTGGAGTAGAAAACAATTAAACATAGACAGGTATAATAACAGTCATCCATCAAAACTAATGGTTCTGTAAGCTTGAGAGCTCTGAGTGTCCTCTTAGTTCCCCAGTTGAATTTAAACTAAAGCCATTGAAGAGTTTTGTCAAGGCAGAGACTGCACTTTAAATATTTCTTAGTAAGATGGCAGCGAACTGCTTGTAATGTAGTGCACATCACCCAGTCAGCTGTGACTTTTAATTTTTAGTGGTCAAAATCAGGCTGTGCATGCCATGCTTATACACTGTAAGGAGGATTGCTAACCTGCTGCTGGCAGGATTTGATGGAGCTGAAGGAGATGTTACGGGTCACAGTGACCCATGAGAGCAGCACAAGGCAATGCTTTACGGCAGTGCACAGGAAAGTATAGGCTCCTGCCTTGGCAGGCAGAATCAGGGAGGCAGAGGAGTTGGGACTGATAGGGCAGCATGGAGGGTGAGGAAGGGACGGAGGACAAAATGGGGGATATGGACAGGGACTTCAGCTGGACCAGAGGACAAACTCTACCTCTGGATCAAGTCTTATTCCTGTGCCTGCCTAATATGGTCCATGCAAGGACAAGAACCTTGCTATGTTTGCTAGCAAGCAGAACAATTCCTAGTTGCTGAAGTACGTGCTTCCTACTAGGAAGTTATTTTATTAGAGTGCAGCAAAATGAGGTCAATTGTTCAAAAATTGAGCAAGGAGACTTGCTTGCTGGTTTGCTTTTGTATTTGCCAGTAAGATTAAAACATCTTTCAGAACAAGACAGAATCGAAGTATATTAACTTAATTGGCATGTTATGTAGATTAATAAAGCCTAATGCTTGGAGTTTGTAAGTAAATTTAAAATTTATTATGACTGTTAATCAGAATTAAAAAGTTATGAAGGAATTAAAAAGCTCTGAGGAAATTTCAATGCCATAAGGACTGTTTCACTCGTGTAGCCTTTTGGTATAAACTTACTGCCGATATATCAACTTGTCATAAAAATGTAAATGAGGACTGTATTGGTACTGCAGTGTACTTTTGGCATTAATTTCATGTAAGTTGTGGCTAGAAGACCCATTTGGATGGTGACTATGCCAGCAGTAGAACGCTTTTGTAGTTATGCGAGATTGCTTTTGAGATGCTGAACCCACCTTAGTGTGTCCCATGTTCCAGAGCATAGAGACCAGACCCTCAGAATTGTTGCTTTGTTTTATTTTGTTTCTTAATTGACAGCCTATTTTTTTATAAAGATTCAGACTGTGTGTGTTTTGGATTTGATGCAGGGACAAGTTGTGGCATAATGGTTAAAGTTGGAGCTCAGTTACGGGCTGAAAAAATGTTAAACCTTTCAGAGCTATAGGGGAAGACGTTTGTTTTCCCATCTGCTAGATGAAAATGGGTTTTTGTTGTGCTGAGAGGTTCTGTTGTCTAAATCAGGACAAAGGAAATATTTAGCTTTGCTTCTCTCTTTGAATAGGCTGTTAGAAACCCATATTGAGGGCACAGTAGTCAACAGCAGTTTCAAAAGTTTGATCATTAATATTTCAAAACACTCAACTATTTTCAATTCCTTCTTTGATCTGCTAGCATATAAATTGCAGGATCAACTTTATTTGTGACTAATTCCACAAACTTTTTGGAATTCTGCCCAAGAATAAATTACCCCTAGCTGTTTAATTACGTAATTCTTAAGCAGAGGTGCTCTCTTTGCAAACCTGTAAAATCCATTAAAAGCAGTTTTAGAGGTAAGTGATGCTTTTTTTTTTTTTTGCTGAAAGTGCAGAGTAGTCTCCGGAGTTCCTCATCCCTTGCCAGTTTTGTTCCTACTGTGTGTACAGTAAATTTCATCAAATATTAACCTATGGTAAATATTTAATATATTATTTATTTGCATTATATAAGTTTACTCTCCAGTATATGAAGTGCTTGAATAGACGGTTATAAAAATGTCTTAAAGTGACAAATATGTAAATATTTAAATGGCCAATATAAATATTTTAAATGTAGATACAAGGGCCATATTTTCCCTCTTTTCCTCAGTTGAGTAGGTGTAACTGCTGACACCACTTACTCTGCAATTTTGAAGTAACAGCCTTAGCCAAAGTAATGTATGTTTTCACTCATTTTGGTGAACTTTAAGTCAGTAAATATAGTAAGTTTCAGTATCAGGTAAGGACAAAAAAAATGTATTATGGTTTTATCGATTCAGTAGAACTTGGTAATATTAGGAAGAGGTAGAGCAAGTGTTATCTTAAATTTAAATCTGAATTATTTTAACTCAGTTCATTGAATTGTAAGAGCACTATAAATGAAAAGACTTGGATGAGGGAATGAGTTCATTTTCACTAATAGGAATTGGGAGGAAAGTGCTTTCAAATTTGGTAAATAATACTTGGGGCTTACTTCTTGCACACCAATCAGCTTGTTTTACTTAGGCACATGGAATGAATTTGAGTATCACAGTTTGCTACTTCCAGCCACTTGTGCTGCAGAGAAGGGGAATCAGCTGGTTGTTTTACTTTGGGCTGAATGCAGGTATTTTCAGGGAGCAGTTCTCCAGGTAAGCCTGGGATACATTTCACCTGCAGGCATGCAGAAACTTGGTGAATTTTATCCTAGTAAAGATGCTCTTCATTAGTACCATCATGATATAAAGAGTGTTTTTTGTTTTCACTTTTCCTCCCTGCGAATTAGAGGTGTGAACTTTTTAAGTTGCTTGCTCCATCTCTCAGCCATGTTCCCAGTGATTCCAGCCCTTGCAGCAGGGCAGCTTCTCTTGCAAAATGTAGCTTGGATGTGGAGG
Source organism: Pezoporus wallicus (assembly GCF_028554395.1). Taxonomy (NCBI): domain Eukaryota; kingdom Metazoa; phylum Chordata; class Aves; order Psittaciformes; family Psittacidae; genus Pezoporus; species Pezoporus wallicus. The sequence continues at coordinate 37,911 of NW_026641508.1, read as the reverse complement.
AGATAATTTTTAGTCTATGCAGTTGTCCTTGGCTTATTTGGGATTCAGTTAAGTATAGTTAGAGATTAACACAAAGTCTGTTCTCCGGCATAGTTTAAAAGATGCAGTTTAGAGCACGCTTTCAGGGTTAAAAAAGTAAAGTTACTTTTACTCCTGTCTTTACTGAATTTGTAGTGGTAGAATGTTGTCTTACTCTATTTGAAAGGATTTTTGTTTCAGTAAAGCAGCAAGAACCATATTAAATATATGGACCTTTTCTGGTGCTTTAGTTTTCTCTCTCATTTGCGAGAGCAATGTGAGTAATATAATAGTAACAATTGCAGGGCCTCCTCTTGGAGACATAAATTTATAATGGATGGGAATTTGAGTGACATTCACGTATGAACAGTGTGTTTTGCAATGGTGGCCTGAATTCATTGCCTCTATTATGTTTGAATTCCTTCCAATCCAAAGCATGATAGAAATACCTTTCTGTTCCTGCTTCTCTCTTTTTCAGTTGGATGCCGTTTCACTCTGCAGATGTTAATTGTATGCTGAAGACAAACAGCTAGGTTATTACTCTATTGTGCAAGAGAGTGGAGAATATAATCTCCTTTTGGAGGAGGAGGAAGGGAAGCAAGATGAGAAAGTTAATAGATATTGATGTTAATTCTGGAGAGATGCTTTTTAATTACAGCTTGCTTGATTGGAGTTTGTTGAAGCTGATTACATTTTTCCTCATGAGCATTAGTATTCTTTTTATTTTAAGTTAAACGGACTGCACCATATTGTTTTGAACTCACCTTAATGGTTGCAGATCCTGCAAAGGATATGTAATGGGACACACCTTAGTGAGATAGTGCCAAATACATGTTGTGTAGTAATCTCCACAGGGATTGTCCAGATGCTTAAATGTGTAACACATGCCTAAATATCAAATTGAACCCACTTAGAAGTAGAACTTCAAATTAGCCTGTGAGTCTACTGGTGGAAAAACTGTTTTCCTCAGCCAGGGAAGTATTTCAGGTTCAAACAGATGCAGTTTTAAAAAAGCCAACAGTTATTTCTTTGATTACCATTATAACTATCAAACACTTGGCTTTGAGTGAAGATGCACTTTTAAAATCCAAATTCTACATAGATTTTGTTCCATGGTTTAACCCCTTAGCATAACTGCAAATCAGGTACTCACAGGTATGTGTTAGAAGACTTCATTTGTTTTGGGGAATGTTTGTGAGACACTCTTTGTTTTGGCATAAGATGTAGGTTAGCTGATTCTGTTTAGATTTCCACAAAGTAAATGAAACCAGTTTTTCTTTGTCCTCTAGTGAAAGACCAGAGAGTTGAGCAGCATCAAATATGAATGAAAACTGTGGCTTCAGTGCAGACTTAAAAACACTTTAAATGGAAAAAAAGTTAGTAAAAAATGAAGTCTCTTTGATGCAGTGGAGCTCCATGATTTTAGCCAGTGCAAAAGTATCTGTCAAACACCACAGTCCACTCAAATTGCTCTCATTCTTAGATTGCTGCTCTACAGAGGTTTATGTTCAGAGGTTTGATTTGTGGCTATCATTTAAAAAAAAAAAAGATCTTTTAGAAGTCCAGTTTTTTGCCAGGTGCTTCAGGGGCCTCTGGGAAAAGCTCTTTGTTGTACCACTTAGTGGAAGCGGTATATGTATGTGCTTTAGGGAGGGATGTTGTGATGTTGATAGTAAGGCAATAAAAACTGCTTGAGGGAATCAAGCCATAAGGTAACTTCAGTTTTCTCTTTAGCCAATTCCTGTACAAACACTTCAGAGAAAGCTTCAATAAATTTTTGCAGCAGAATGAAAGGATGAAGAAAACTCTGCCTGTAGCTGTATCCGCCACCGTGAAACGTCAGGAAAACAGAGCAGTGCATCAGATAAGTGCTATTGCCCCAATGCTGCGAAGATGTCTGTAGACTTCTCACAGAATTTGAAGTATTGCCAGCATTTTCTTAGTGGAAGCAATTAGTAAATATATTGTGAAAGGGAGAGGAATAAATCTTTGTTTATAAAGCATTTTGGTGAATTTACATGTGTTAGGTACTGTGGTTAATTTAAAGGGAGGCAATAAATTGTATTTCTAAAAATATTTCTCTTACAGGGAAATGAGAGGCTATTTCAACAAGGATTGCCTGTTGGAGTTGCTTCTTGATCATGTATTAATTGCTCTCAGGGTGGCTGTGTAGGGACTGATTCCTGAAAGCTCTTCGGAGAATAAAGGCTATGCTGACAAAAGCTGAGTTCCCCTGCACAGAATATGTCCTCAGTAAAGGGACTGTTGGTAAGCCACACAGTTGAAGGGATTTGAGTCTCTTTGCTTTTTTCCTTCGTCCCACTTAAAAGGAGGAGCATCGAACACAAAATAGTTTTATGGAAAGATTCAGTTTACTTTTCAAAAGAACGAACACTCTTGATTTTGGGGAAGGAGAGGAAGTGGGAGGGAGAATACGTATGACCCATGACCTCCACACATGCAGTGACGAAGTAGGTGAAGACCTTGATGTAGTATCATAGGTGAGCAGCACTTGTACTTCATCACATCATGTGATGTGGCCCATCATTCTCTCCTGGTAGCTGTGTTCTGTTTTCAGCTGTGGACTGTAGAACTGGGACACTATTTTATTTGGATTTTCCTCATTTCTGTGAACTTAGAAGCAGTATTTGATGTGGCTATTTAATGCCTGTGGAAAAGGGATTGTTTACAAGAGAAGACTTAATGTGGATGAGGTAGGTTTGGTTCATGCCAGTTGCTGTTTCTTTGGTCTCTTTTCACGTCCTCAGACTAGCTGAGAATAATACAATAAAATAAGTGTGTGCTTGCATTGTATCTCAAGTACATGTGGTCCTAGGTCATTAGTGAATTGTCCTACTGTGCTGTACTTGCACTAGAAGGCTATGATATGTGGATACTATGGTATCTTGCAAGACAGAGTTCTGAGCAATGTTGTTTTTTTTCCTGTAAAAATTACAGTGCTGGAGCATGCATGCTTATAGTTTAGCTTCTCTTAGGAACTTCTCTGGTATTCCAGCTCCCATGTACTCCAGAAGGCTTCAAGGCATTGACTAAATTTTAGCTTTGTATTTTCCCACCATAATAAAATGCCTTCTTGCTTTTTCTGATGCCTGATTTCTCCTTTGAAAGGCTGATAGTAACCCATGAGAGACTTGAAGGAAATTCACTGGAATAGGTAATAAGAAGATACCAGCTGAGGCTGGACATGTTGTGGCTCTTCTGGCTGCTGTTTGCATGTTGTTCTTCCTGGTGTATCTTAGTTTGTGCAGACTCTGCTTCCAGCTGAACTGAAAGCCAGCATCGCCTGCCACAGTTCAGGGAAGATGGGAAATACATACATACTTCTTCAACAGTTTCATGAGATGGACTGGACCTGATTGCAGTGTGGAAAGAAAAGGAGGGAGAAGATGCATCAGCTTAACAGAGCATCCTTAAGAAGGAGTGTGATGTATATTTATGTCAGCTGACAGAACAGTTCTGTTCTGCTCATAAATCCCCAAGAGATTTTTCTCATTCTTGTGCTTATATAAGGACTGAGAAACCAGGATGCAATATTGTCTAACGTAGTGTAAGAGGAATAGAACTGTACTTGCTTAGTCTGACATGTATCTTATAGCAGTGTGAACATAGTGCTAATTACCAGTCCCTTTAGGGGCATGTTAGTCCTGGAATTGCAACCACTTATATCAATATTGAATTTAGTTAACTCCCTTTATTGAGATAGGCATGGAAAGAAAACATTATAGTTTCAGTAGCAAAAGATAAAACAGTTTCATTGATTGTGGGACAGGCCAAATCATCTCTGCTGAATTTCTGAAAACTTGAAGTGGTTTCAAAAGATGCTCTTTATAACAGTCACACCTGGGAGTTCTTCCTCTTTAAAATGGGAGGTCTGGATTCAGGAGGAAATGACCATTTTACCACTGAGTGCAGTCCTAGTAGAATGAAATAGAACAAAAACATAACCCTGTATAAAGACTATCTAATGCAAGCTGTGGTCTTCCTGACAGTCTGGGGTATCTATGTGTAGATCAAGAAAGTTATGTTTTAAGAAGATGAGCTCAGTGCCATGTCTCAGGTACCCTTTTCTGCTTTACAAGCAGGTGTGTAGGGGAGGTGTTGCTGGTACATACTGGCACACAACAGGCATACTGGCTCTGACATGATTGGTTTTCAGCATATGTGCACAGGGTATTGGCAAAAATACTTTTTATGCTTTTAAGTTGAATCTCTTCTGCAGAAGGTAGAAGTCAAAGGCTTCTGGTGAAGTTGTGTCTCTTGTTCAGGGATTTCCCTGGATCAGAAGCCTACCTGTATGCCTTGCTTCCCCTTCCTCCTCCTCTAAGCTCATTCTCAGCAAAAGGTATGTTGGCAAAGGTTTCTAGTATAGGCCATTTATAACTGGTCTTTATCTTCCTACTGTTTTTATTCCTGTCACAGGCAGAAATGTGTAAGGAGAAATGGCATAGGAAGAGCAATAGATAGCTGACTTTTTCCTGCCACTGATGAGCAGTATTTCTGAGCAAATAATTGCTTCCTATCAAGAAGAAATTATTGCATGTATTATTGCTTTTTTTTTTTTGCAAAAAGGTTACTTTTATGTCACAGGTGCTTGACTGCTAGTTTTATAGTGCATGTAGTCTATTTATATGTTTTTGGGTGGGTAAATCTACTTCAGCAGGTTATGGAGAAACTCATCTTCACCCTGATTGTAGGTAGGCATCTAAGCTGGTTAATGTGAAATCATATACTACCTTTTAATACAGCTTGTCTGTAAAGAATTACTTGGAGTAGGGAGGGGGAATAATCCACCTCAGCTGTTTCTTTTGCTGTTGTGTGTTCTGGAGAAGTTAATTTGTGAGGGCTTTGTGAGACTGTATTCAGCTGTGGTGGGAGAGCCAGGGATCCAAGTTGGTTGCAAAGGAAGAACCATGACAAGAAAGTTCTTCGGTGAAGATGTCCTTTCCATGAGCTTGAAGGACCTAAAGCTGGACAGGTCACTCTTCATTCCCCAACCCTATCCCATACTCAGAGGCTAAGTCTCTTCATAGGAATTTGGACCGGACTTTTATTTTCTTTTTGATCCCTCTGTTACCTTTCATTATTCTTTAGCACTCTTTTGCTGTTCATTCTGTGCTGCTTTGAAGCAATAACATGGTGCCTTACATTCCTCAGAGAATCATCAGATACACTAAAAAGAAACTTATTTGTTGGAGAGCTAATCTTGTTTATGTGCTTAATCAGTTGTTATACAGTGGGCATTAAAAATCAGTGGGGCTTTCTGGAATGGGAATAGATTTTATAAACAAAGGAGAAAATGTTTTGGTATATCCCAGTTTAAGTTCTCGGGGATCTTGATGCTTTAAAAGTGATTTTCTGCAGTTCTGAAGTCTTCAGAATATTTCTTCTGTGGCGTGTACAATACAGTAGGAATCAGGATCTTCAGAGAACTTTTATACTCATCAAAATAGTTATGCATACTGAAAGTTGACTATGTTTTTAAGTTCTGCTGAATCAGAGTTTTAGGATCTCTGGCTTTTTATGTTGTAACAGTTGATTGGCAGATTTGGACCCAAAATGAAGGGAGCGTGGTTGACCTTTGCCACAACTTCTTAAGATCACAGTGTAGTAACACCTATAATTTCCCTCTCCCTTAAAGAGGGAAAGCAGAGATGTGAAGTGCATCTCTAATTCATTCCTCTTCTCAAACAGAAGGGTTAAAAGGATAGTTTTACTATTGGCAGAGGGTTGAAGGACTGGGTAGCTCTGAATTCATTGCCTTAGGTTATATCTTTGGATACTTGCATAGAAAAATAAAGGATTTTAACTTCCAAACTCAGCTGATTGGAAAATATTCTTTTTTTTTTTTTTTTTAGCACCAAGTTTTTATTTCCACTGAGAAGCTGAAAGCTTTACTTGTGCTTTCATTTGAAAATGAAGCATTTTGGATTTCAAAAAACTGTTATCTTGACTTTTTTATGCCCTTGTTCTTGGTTATAGCCTGACTAGGTGCTGTCTTTTTATGTTCTATCATGATTCTTTCTACTGAGCAGTTAGGTGAAGCACAGGAGTCTTTCGTTGTTCTTGTTGATGTTGTGGTTTAGAAACCACGCTATTGAGAGTTGTAGCTCCAGGTATCCACATTTAGACTGCTGTGCCAATGCTTCCAAGCATAAGTGCTTTGATGTCTGGGTTTTGATTTTGATCAAATGTTGACTCTTTCCATGGATGCAGATGCTTTTTCTTATTTTTTTTTGTGTGGAAAGTAATTCTTGGGTGAAATAACAGTTTTCTTCAAAAACCAATATGTTAAAAAGAACCTTTTCTTTCACCCTGAGTTTTAATTAGGTTTTCTTCAGTGCTTTATGCAAACATTCTACATGCTTTCATCTAGCAAGTCGTTATGTGAGTTTCTGCATATAATTTTCTTCTTTCATTCTTATGGCTCTATTCAAGAGGGGGAATATGAGAGATGTTTGGGGTTACATTACAGAAAACACAACTTTTATTCTGAAAGGAATGCTTTTGTCCAGTGAATATTTTTGCGTTTCTTTTTAGTGGCTTGGGAACAGCCTGTACTTGTATTCTGTTTTTGAAATGTATAATAGTAGCAGTAGGTAGCTTTTAAAATGAATTTGAAGTGCTTTATCAGTGGGAGCACTAAAAAAGCATCTTTTTCTTGGGACTTGACCCAGTGGCTCAGTGTTACTAAAGATGCATGTACAGAGGCAGATTTTGACTATATAAGCTTCATGCTCTTACCAAATTAGTCAAAAAAAAAATAATTCTGACTGCAGTTGCATCTTGCACTGCAGTTAGTGTGTGATATCTCAGTGAGCTGTTACTGAAATTGACTTGCAGGTTTTAATGTGTTGCCTCTGTTCCACAGATAAATCAGGTTGGATTGCAAGCACTTCTGTTTGACTAGGACTTGAAGTATTCTTGCAGTTCCTGATTTCACTCAAATTTCTCATATTAAAAGAGGATGTACTTGTGTGGGGAAGCCACAATGATGACAACTGGCTGCAAATGATTTCCACAGGGTGGATCTGTAGAAGAAGGGTTCTGAAGTGACTTTCCAGGAGGAGCAGGAAGAACAAAATCCCTCTAAAAGGTGGGGCTTGTTCCTTCAGAGAATTAGGTGGTGTGACTGATATCCCCTCTTTAGGAGAGGGCCAGTTCCTACTTTTTCTGCTATGCTGTGGTCCAGCTTCCTGGCAATTTGCTGGTTGAATCTGTTCATATTTGCCTTTGGATTCCTAGGAGGTCAGAGAAGTAATTGTGTTTCAGACAGAATTTTGCTGCTTTTTTTTCCTCAGGATTTTTCTGTGTTTTCTTTAGAGCTTTGCAGGCATGACTTGTAGAAAACTGCTGTGAAAGGGATTCTTTTTATTTGACAGCAGCTGAATAAATTCAGAAGTATAAATAAATTACAGAGAGGAGTTATTGTGCTTGCATTTTATTTAGCGAGGTCCACTCTTCTGGCAACTGACATGAGACCTGATGATAAATGAGCTATCATCACAGTCAAGTTTGCCACTAGCTCACATGCCAAATGCTTCATAAAACTACAAATTGTATCCAGTGACTATCAGGGACTCAGTGTCGCTTTGATTGCACCACTTCATTTCAATGTTTCACTATGGTACTTTTAAAAGGGAAGGTGCACTACAAAATGTGAGAACTGGGCAATGCTTTTCCTTTGGGCCTCTTCGTACTTTTAGACTGTGCTGTAAATCATTATAGGATTCTTTATTAGAGCCCTTTAACGGGCATATTTTTATTTGCGTTCTTGCTTAAACTCTGCTAGAGGTCTGGCTAAAGCAGAGTTGTGATAGAAAGTTTCATACAGCAGCTCAGGTGTTTCTGAAAAACAAGGTTAGGAAAAAAAGTCTAAAAAGCAAATATAAATATATATATAAACAAATAAAATATATAAATAAAAATATATATAGGAATAAAAAACTTACCAACATACCATAGCACACCCTTACTTTGTAAGGGGGGGAAAAAGTTAGCTGGTGAAGGTTTGGATCTGCATCTCGCTTGAAAATCCTCTGAAATGTGGACTTTCTAGCCAAAAGAAACTAACTGAAAGGAGGATTCTTTTAAAGGAGTTTGTGACAGTGTAATTAGAGTCTCTAGCAGTGAATGCTCCATGTAGCATTCTAACAGCAGTCTTTGTAGAATGAAGGGAGAGATTACATGTATAAGGAAGACTGAAAGAAGTTTCAGAGTTTTATGCAGATGACACAGTCTGCAGTTAAAAAGCTGGTCTACAGCCTGAAGATAATTTTTTCTGCTTAGCAAAGTTGAAAATTGAAATGTTATTCATAAAATGGAATTACTGACTGCTCTTGTGCTTCTCACTTTCCATCTTTCTGTGTTAAGAATGAAGAAGAAATTTAAGAATGGAAGAGAAAGAAAATGTAAAAATGTAAAATGAAAATAGGAGAAGGCTGAAATGTAAAAAAAAAAAACCCCACCAACAAACGAACACTTGCTCACTTTTAAGTCTTTGATTGTTTTATTCTTTACAGTTTGTCTGAATATTATCTGCAGCCCTTAGTTGACTGGTTTTCTTGATTATTTTCACCAGGGATTTTTAAATCAGAGAACATTAAATGTTTTCATAGGATTGGGCCCTAGGGCTGTTCCATAAATTTTTCCATTAATCTGTGAGTAAAAAAACTGCTGAATTGTCTCAGGTATCACCATGACAACAGCTGCTCACCATGGCTGGTTTTATGCACTGGTTTTGGAAATGCTTTCAAAAGGAAGGTCTTTCTTGAGCACTAGGTAGTTGCCCTGATAACTTTGCATTTCCAGGGCTGCTTGTAGCTTTTAAATTCAGTAATGTTTTGCTCCATTACAGTGCTGCAGATCTGTGTAGTGAAAATGCCAACAGATAGGGAAGGGGGGTGCTTCCTCTGAAAAAGCAATTGCTTGCTGACAGTTACTGTTTCTTCAGTTATCCATGATGATTTAGGTAGGCTAGCCAGCATACACCAGGAATTTATGTATTTAAGGAAAGATATAAATTAAGTAGTGGAAGGTTCTTTCAGGGTGTTTAGAACTCATATTCCAAGTCAGATTTATTTCAGATAGCGTGATACAAAAATATAAAGATGACAAATCTTATTGACCCCTTTTGTCTAGCTATTGCGGAACCCTTCTTTAAGAAGCTGGTTTATTGGTCTACTGATGTTCATTTACTTTGATGTTGGGAAGGCTTTTCTTAGTGCCTGAACCCATTCCTTTGAAAACAGACCTTGCAGACACTTCAGTGATGTGGGACCAAGGCCTTCTGCTTTATACCTGTTACTTAGTAAATGGTACTTTAAGTGCTTCTTGTGAGGCATCCTGTTGATGGATTGCACAAATGGACTTTCTATTTCTAAATCAACACTGAGGTACCTGCATTGCACCTGGCCTCTGTCACCTGTACTATATCAGTCAGAGCTTGGCAAGTAACTCACCCTATCTAGCATGTGGGGAAGTTCAAATTTATTAGAGATAGTTGGTTTAAGTGGAAGGTGAGCAGATGCGAAGTGATGAAGATGCATTCTCATGTCAGAATGTGGGTTTCTGACATAGTATTTGCTATTCCAAGTATAGGTAATGTTTTTTAATAGTGATTGGTGTCAGGGAACATAATGGAACTTTTGTCTCTTAATTTGTTGAATGCATTTTAAAAATGAGTTAATATTTCTTGGTGATTAACAAATGCCACAGAAGTAATTACTTTGGGTGTTCTTTTTACACTACCTGCGGCTGTCTTGTTTGCTGTACTTTGTACTAACTCTTAAATAATGAGTAGTAAAATTCTTCTGCAAGGTCTTCGCTGATTTTTGATTTATCCTCCAATACCTCCTTTTTATTTCGTTAGTGTACATGTGCACAAGTTGTTGTTAGTGCAGAGTTTGTGAACTTTGAGGCTGAGCAAATGTAGCTGTGTTGCAAGCTTTTATCTCTTACAAGTTTGCTATCAAAGGGAACAGCATAAATGCTCCCAACATATCAGTTGGGTGACCTCCCATAAGCCACAAAGAAAAGAACAGAAGCAGGTACTGAAATATATTGACATCATATTTCTGCACAATTTGAAATAACAAAGACTAAATGTCAGTGTCTCCTGAATTACTCATGACCAAAAAAAAATGTAGTAGTGGGCTAAGTTATTCTACAGAAATGTTCAAAAGGCTTTACTTGTCAACTGCATGTTAGAGAAGGGAAGCAATAATATATTTTATAATGGCAGTGTCGTATGGATGTTGGGATTGCTCTGTATTGGCTTTCAATCACAGATACCTGAGGGAGTGTGAGGGTACATAAATACAGAGTCAAACTCCTCTGTCATTCAGAAGCCCAGTATGTCTGGGTAATTGAGGTCAGAGTTGGGGCTGCCACTCTTACGGATGTCTTCTCCTTATGTATGGATTTTACTCTGAAACTGCCAGTGACATGCTGTGAAGTAACTGCAAAATCAATGTGTGATATTGGCTTGTTTATGTTAACCTTCATTGGATGCTGTGAAAGATTTAATGAATCCCTGTCTTTTGTGGGTTTTAACAAGTTGTTTTACTGAAGCTTGTTTTAAAGAAAAAGCTTGCTTTCTTAAATCCGTTTTACTCTCAAAACTCAGTGGTCTAAGAATCCACAATTGTGCATCTAAACAGCCTTATGAGAAAGTTAAATTGCTTGGTCTAGTGCTGCAGGCTGTCTTCAAATAACATGTGGTGGGATTTATCTGAAGACAGAAGTTGTGACAATAGTCTTCTCTGTTTGAGGAGATACAAAAATGTTTTTAGTGAAACAGATTCTCTTGGGCTCTTGGGGCTTAGGCCTTGGTTCCTGCCACATAAAGCAGGCCATTTTGGGACTAGCTATTTGCTATTTAGCAATGATGTGTTGTTCGCTTTTTAAAGCATTTTTTTTTTCCTGTAAAATGCCACTTAGAAATAAGAAATTGTTTTAAAGAGCATCCAGAGATGGGGAGATAGAGATACTGAACATGAAACATGGAATTGCTACTCTTACAACATACTATGGTGACAAAAATAAAGGCATAATTTGACATCATTGTTTCTTAAGCATCAGCATATTCCTCTTTGAATCAAGCTTGACGTGATGAATGAATCCACTGTTGGACTGATTGATTTATTAATAGATTCTAGCAGTCTTATGGAGAAGATGTAGCTGAATCACGTATGTTCTGCCAATCTGGGACGGGCTCTACCTGTTGCTTTAGTTTTTTCCTAGTCCTTAAAGATAAGGCCAAAGAGTATCTTATTTTTGTCTTTATTTTGAGGCGATACATGAAATCATGGAGCTACATTTCATGATGAATCCACTGAGAGGGATTTATACTTGAATCAGTTTGACTTCCATAGGAAAATGTGACAGTCGCAGCTGTGAGTAGCTGCTAATTATCTCCAGCCTCCAGTAGGTGGAAATATTGCTACAACTTTCCTGACTTGAGTATCTTGAAGTTTCTCTGTTTCAGGGAAGTTCATGATTCTTTCCTTTTTTTCTCATACATTAGCTTGTTGACAACATAAATCATCTAAGCTATTGTTTTAAATATGGAATACAAATCTAATGCCTTTTTAGGCTTTTATTCATTATTCTCATTCATTGAACTTGCACAAGTAAGTAATGTGAAAATAGGCATTTCTAATTATTTTTGTAATATCTGTGTGTAACTGCTGGTCATCTAATAATGACAAAGTGATACAGAAAAAAAAATGAAACACGTTTTGTTTGGTTCCTAGTTTTGATTTATGCTTCAGTTGTATAACAGATGATTTGGAGGCGGAGGGGAGAAGGGGGGTGGGGGGAGACTGCAGTGGAAATGAGGAGTTATCAAAGATTTCAGTTTGTAGCATGTGCTGCAGGCCAAAACTAGGAATGTTGCTGTTAAATGAGGAAGAAATTGGGGTTTCTTAGAATTACTTGTAACTCTGTAATTAGTCTTGCTAAGGAAAATTAAATAAAGGGTACACTGTATATCTGAATACATATACGTGTATATAAAATAGAAGAAAAATGGAAAAAGTATGGGTAAGTATGAAAATATATAGTAGTAAAATACATATAAAGAAATCTACAGTTTTTCTATTATACCAGTGTATACACATATACATATCTATTTGTAGAGAGAAAAACCAAACCAGAATACTGCAGGGCAGTCCTGTAAGATAGAACTGGAGATGTTATGTTGGTTTGCCCCAGGCAGGTCAACTTGCATGTGTCCAAACTGTTTTGGAAAACGTCCAGTGGTAGTCCACTTTTTCTTCCACTGTCTGCTCCAGAGCTGTCTTGACTATTAGATGGTTATGGTAACTATCTTGGTTCATAACCTGAGTCTTTCCTGTTTTAACTTCAGCCCTTCTTGTATCATCCTAACTACAGCTAATACAGAGAACTTTTTCCCATCTGAGCTGTAACTGTTTTGACATATTTGAAGTCCACTGTTCAGTCAGTGATGTGTGTCTGTGGCAAGGGAATGAGGATTATAAATTTCAATTCTCTGATGCAAAACCTATTTTACAGGAACCCAGTCGTTTTGCAGAGATTCTGGATACAAATACTTGGGGAGCTCAGAAGCAGGAAGGATCTTTTATCAGATACCTAATGCACAGTTTAAAATCCTGGTCTATTTATCCTACAATTATAGACTGGTTTGGGTTGGAAGAGACCTCAAAGCTTATCTAATTCCAGCCCCCTGCCATGGTCAGGGACACATTCCACTAGAGCAGGTTGCTCCAAGCCTTATCCAACCTGGCCTTGAACACTGCTGGGCATGGGGCAGCCACAGCTTCTTTGGGCAGCCTGTGCTAGCGTCTCACCAACCTGAGAGTGTTTATTCTTTCTTGCTTAAAGTTGTGTTGTTCCAGATTGGGAATGAAGGTGCTTTTATGCTACTTAAGATCAACCTCGGTAAGTTTTACAATAAATACTTTTGTCATAACCAGTTTGTAGACTGTTGGCAAGGTTGGGATGGGAAGCCTGGAGGAGTTATGGAAGAGATTAACTTACTGATGAAATATTCCACAAACTAAGTAAAGGATAGGTCTGAATGAATTATTTGCTGCAGTGGCTTGGTTTCCAGCTGCACTGGCAGCAGCATAGTTTTTTCCAATATAATTTATGAATTCATTTAGAAAGACCTACAGTATTTAAAAAGCTGGCAAGAAGGTCAGCAGTGCAAGATTGCTTTGAAAAACCCATCATGAATTTTTTACGTAGAACAGCAGATTGTCAAAGAGAGGAAAAAAAAAACCATGCTTTTCAAACACTAAGTTGTTCTGAACACTGTTGTCATGTTATATTGTTAATTTTTATGGCATTTTAGGTGGTTAGAACAGAAAAGCATTCTAATACAAATAGATATTTTTAAGTACCAAAATGCTTTTTATTCAATTTCTTAAGCCAGAAGAGAGTAGTGGAATATTGCCAAATGTCTGTCCATGAAAAAGTTAGTTTTGAAATTGCATAATAATTTGGACAGATGTGTTCCATTCAGATGTTAAAGCCTTCTATGCACTTGTACATCAATCTCTACTTTGATCACTCTATTGTTAGTTTCTCTTCCTCCCTGGGAGATTACTGTTTGTGGATTCCCAGCAAAGTAAAATTCAGGTTCTGCTTTTTGAATCAAGGCATTGCTGTGAGCTGCTCTATTTTCTGTTGATTGTTGGTTGATTGGTGGTTCTGTTGGTTAAGTAGTTCCTTTACCAAAAAAAAAGTTTGTTTTCCTTTGAGTGTATAGCTTTTAGATTTGGGCTTGGAAATCCATGTTACTGTCTTTGGGTCCGCAGTTCTATGTGTGCACTTGTTTTCTGTATCTTCTGTACATGTCTAGCTAGACAATGTGTATCTTGATTCCTCAAGAAAATGAGGAGTCCTACCTGGAGTTAGGACTACTGAGGCTCATTTTGACTGCTTGCTTCACTACAACCTCCCCAGTGCATTTCCACCATATGCATTCATATAGTATGCAGGGTTTTTTTGGGGGTGTATGGGGTGGCAGTGGGCATGAGTGTATATTTTCTTACAATGACATCTAGGTCTTGGATTGTTGAAGGAGATGGAGGTAACAGGAATTCTGTTACTTACCTTGTGGTCTAATCTTATTTTACATACACATTGTATGGGTTCTGCTCGTTAATTTAGATGTATGTGTGGTATTGGGCACTTCTAGGAAATAAAAAAATCTCTCCGTCTAATCCTGGAAGCAGTGAATGTTTTCTGGAGGACTTTATTTTACTGGTGTGTTGCATCCTGTCAGAATCTAAGCTTCCCCAGAGAGAAGGGAAGAAAAAATGGCTGTTTTGTTCTCTAGGCCACAGTTATCAGAGGGGAGTAAAATAAATGATTGGACAAAACTGTGATGCAACCTCAGGAGAAAAACATGTGCATGTCTAAAAAAAAAAAATGTATTGCATGTTTCCTCTGTTGGCTTAAGCTGTTACCAAGAGACATCTTAAACAGGGTGAAATTTGTCGTTTCTTGTGGACTACAACCAAGGAGAAATAATTATCTGTAAGTTTTCCCCTGTGGACTGCAAAATCAGTCTTTAGGTCAAAATAAATGATAATGAACTATGGTTATTAAATCTAATGCATGGTGTCTAGAGAATAAATATAAAAGGTCATTCAATAGGGTATTATGATACAGAAGCTTTCAACCTTGCATATTTTGATATGGTTAATAAAAGGTGTTCAATATATACCAAATTTGCATCATGTATCTTTCCCCTACCTCTATTGAATCAGTAAGTAATGTAAAGGAAGAAGGTAACCCTCAAGAAACTATAAGGATAGAAGTGAAACCTTCTTCCACAAATCTGAACTATTTCTCTGACACCCCTCTCCCCCCCAAAAAAAACAAACCCAAAAAAACCCCACTAAACTAAACTAACACTAAAAATTCTCAAAACATTATTAAACTATTTCTCTAATGCTGACTGCTGGTAGAACATGGTGCATGCAAGTGCAAGAGGTGGGAGCCTAAGAGAGCACAGAGGTAACTGTGTCTAGAGAACAGCTCAGGTTGATGCGGGCTCTGTAGTGGTGTGCTTCAGGTGGTTCCATATTGGAGAAGGCTGCTGGCTTCTGTTTTCAGTGCCTCCTGCTGACCCTGCATACCTTAAGTCAGTAAGGGCTAGCAAAGTCAAGCCTATGTCCTGGGTTCAGCAGTAGCAGTCTTTTTTTTCTCCTTTTTAGTACCTGATGCAGCTCTGTGGTTTTGACTTTCAGCCTGGGAACAGAGCTGATAACACTGATGTTTTTAGTTACTGCTTAAATGTTTAGCCTGACCAAGGACTTTCTGAGGCTCATGCTCTGCCAGGGAGGAGGAGAAGCCGGGAGGAAGCAGAGACAGGACACCTGACCCAAACTAGCGAAAGAGGTGTTCCATACCACAGCACGTCATGCCCGGGATGTAACTGGGAGTTACCCGGAAGGGCTGGTTCAGGGCTTGGTCAGTGAGTGATATTGTATTCTCTTCCCTTGTTATTTCCCTTATCATTATTATTGGTGGTGTTAGCAGTAGTGGTTTGTGTTATACCTTAGTTACTGAGCTGTTCTTAATCTCAACCCGTGGGAGTTACATTCTTTTGATTTTCCTCTCCATCCCTCCCGGAGCTGGGGGGAGGGAAGAAGGGGGGGAGTGAGTGAGTAAGACTGCGTGGCTGACAAAGCTTAAACCACGACAGTTCTTTTTGGCGCCCAGCGTGGGGCACGAAGGGTTGAGATAACAACATCTGACCGGAGTGTGTCTAACCGTATTTGTGATGGGCATTTATTGTTTTGGATTAATAGTCACTCATCACAATGCTGATTTACTGGCTCTCAAGGTTGTTTCTCTTGATCTCACAGTTTCAGCATATCGTACCTTATTTACAGCTGGTATTTGCTGTGTTTATCAAGTGGGGGGCTTGGGCAAAGGTCCTCGTCTCATTGTACGTCCTCGTCTCATTGTACGTCCTCGTCTCATTGTACGTCCTCGTCTCATTGTACGTCCTCGTCTCATTGTACGTCCTCGTCTCATTGTACGTCCTCGTCTCATTGTACGTCCTCGTCTCATTGTACGTCCTCGTCTCATTGTACGTCCTTGTCTCATTGTACTCCTTGTCTCATTGTACGTCCTCGTCTCATTGTACGTCCTCGTCTCATTGTACGTCCTCGTCTCATTGTACGTCCTCGTCTCATTGTACGTCCTCGTCCTCGTCTCATTGTACTTTATGGTAATGACTTGTAATATATTTGTAATACAATAGAATCATTGATCATGAAACTGATCTGGCTTATGTTCCCATTGTGGTCACCACCTTTATACTTCGGGAGATATACAATAGAAGTGCTTAGCAATTACACACATTTTTTCTCCTTCTCGGGTGGTCAACCTGTGAAGGAGACATTCTCTTACCCTCCCTCCCCCCAGCTCCTGGAAAAAAAACCCACACATTTAAACCATGACAGCCTATTTAAAAGTACCTATTTTGCAGATTATCTGACAAATGGAATTGAAAAGAAAAGGGATTTTCTTTGGGAGACGGGAGTGGTGGCACAGGGGGAGAAAGAAGAGTGATACCTGCAATGAAAAGTCTTTACAAGACGGGCCACAGTATGCTTTTGTTTTTATTATGTTTATTAAAACTTTTCCTAAAATGTTGGGGGTGGGGGGGTGGGGTTTGAATCCTGAGATGAGGCTCTTGAAGCTCCACAAACAATCCATTGAATGCTTTCCTAACATTACTGTTACATGCCTGAATTTAAACTTCCTTGTTGCAACATAAATGCATTGCATCTGTCCATGAAGATCAGGTCATTACCCTGATTACAGAATTTCTTTACATATTGGGTGCAGGCTTCACTCTTCAGGTCTTTCCTTGCGTGTTAGCAGGTATTCCTTATCTAGTCGTTCTTCTGGTTCTCCTGTGGGCAGTTTCCTGCATATTTTTGGAAAGATCCTACCCTTTGAAGGGAATATCTTGAATTGAAATCAGGTTTCAAAGAGTTTGAAGGCTTTTATTAAATGTCAGACACATGCCCTTGAATGCCTTTGAGAACTTGAGTCCAGTGGTGTACAGAATCCAAACAAGTGCCTCCACCATGCTGCCTTGTATAAGGTATTTTACTGGGCCTTAGTATGTAGGTCAAGTGGAAAAGAAATTACCTACTGTGATTCAGTAATACAGTTTTCCTTTTATGTTGTTTATGGATTAATGCTTAAATATAAGTAATTCTAAAATAATTTTTTCATTGCCTTATTTCTCTTCCTCTTCCTTCCTTCTTTGACCAACAGTGGCTGTATTACAGCTCGCTCTGACTTCATGGAGGTGTTGGGGAGAAACATGAACCTTTTTCTTTACTTCAGGGAAAAGTTGTTCTGTTCTGGTCTTCTAGTTCAAATATAGTGTCAGTTCTAACTCAAATACATTATCAGAAGGTAACTGTTGGATCCATTGCCTATTTGCATTTCATTTTTAACTTGTGAATTTGTCCCTTTGCAATGTGGATTAGTTATAGTTGTAAACAGTTCTAAATTGGGACTGAAATGTGAGGACTTCACTGAACTTTAAAATATACATGGAATACTAAAATACCATTTTCGAATAGATGTATCAGTCTAGCTGTAATAACTTTGTGTAGGATGCATACAAAATGTCTTCTAGTTTTTTCTTAATGATCTAAATAGAAAGGATTGTTTAAAAAAGACCCAAATTATTTATATTTAACTCTGATTTTCATTTTACAAAGCATCAAATAAGAAACATCCTGGGGAGGCAACTACCAATTACGGTACTCAAATTTAGGAAAATCAGAGTTTTATCTCTTGAGCTTCCCCAAGAGCTTAGATGTGACTTGAGGAGTTGGTTTTTATGCTGCTTTTTTGACTGTGCAAATGGCCATATTCCCATAAGCTGGTTTTATGAAACAAGCTGCAGCTTCTTTTGGAATGAATTTTTGATCTGGGACGTGTTCTCAGAGCAGCTTTTATAACAAGCTTTTTTACTGACAAGCTGTTGTTAGCTGTGTTCGAAACAAGCGGTAACTAAAGAACGTAGTTACTGGGATAAGTGTGTATGTAGCCTGGGTTCTCCTTGGGTTGTGGCATGCAGGTGGATAAAAATTGTTAGCTTTTTATTATTTCTCACATCGTTCTTCTGGTGCACTGAAGTATGTAAAAAGAATGTGACTGATGTATGCCTGGGGGTTTCTATCTGGTTTGGGGTGGAATATTTGAATGCTTTCATGTTAAAAAGTTTTGAGATATATAACCCCTTCCCTGACATCTCTGTCTGGTACCAAAAATATACAGAGGTGAAAGGTACGCTTTATAAGGGAAATAAAGGGAGCCGGAAAGAGCAGTCTCATCACTGTATCTAACTTGACTAAAAGGTCTAAAGCTGAAGAATCTCTGTAAATGACGCAGGGAAAGCAAAGCTGTGCTAGGTGAAGCATTATATGTAGTCTTGCATCTGCTACAGTCTGTGTTGGAACAATGAAAATAATGTTAAAGTATTACATATATCATGCTGACTTCTTGCTTCAGGTCATATTGGATGAAAGTTCGTTCATGGTTCAGTTCTTGATCTAGTTATCTTTTTGCTGTCAACCTTAAATATTGTCAAGGGAATATGAGAATATGCTGCTGCCAAATCCAGTCATGCTGTTGGTATTTCACTTGATCTCTAGCATCTTGTAATTGCAAATTCTTGGCAGTCATGACTGGCATGGAGTGAGCATAATAATTTCTGCTTGTGTTTTTTTGACGCTGTAGTGCTAAGAAGACGGTAAAATAGAAGCCTGTTCTAGGCATAAGATTTTTATTACCTTTAAAGGAAGTGGTGCTAGATCTCCATGGAATTTAAGTTAATTTTCCCCATCAGTGTAATGCCAGCTGGGGGAAAACTGCTAGTGTCTGTGCTTCACATGATGTGTGAAAGAAAATACGTTCAGTGCATCTTTTAGGTAGAGAACCAGCCTAACACAGATTTTGCTGATAGCACTGCCATTATTGATAGCACCACTATTACTGTGTTTGCCTACTTTTTCCCTCCACTTCAGCTTCTTAATAGCATTTTGTAGTTTGAACTATTAGGACTTCACTTTTTTTCCGCAGGCGAATTAGGAAGACCACAGAAGTTCAAATGCTTGTGTATCAAGACAAGAGCATAGGAACATGGCCACCTTAGGTGAAATACCTCATTAAGGATTAGGTATTGAGGATGTCTAATACCAGGATAGAGTGAGAAGTGCAAAAAAGGGAATGGTGCTTGCTAGGACAAGAACCAGGCAAAGACAGAGCTGTTGGGTGAGGCAGGAGGGCTGACACAGACTCTGTTTTGCTCCAAGTGTCTGAAGAATTTTGTAGTAGTTAACTGTGGGTAAGGTCACAGGATAGGTAGGCATGGTCTCACTGTTAACCTAGTTGCATTAACAGCTGTAATTCCTTAGCTTTACTTTCAGAGTTGGCAATTTTATTGCATTTCTGATGTGTTCTGCTCTATTTAAAAAATTACTTCAAGCTACAGCGAGTATCTAAATAATATACCTTTAAGAGGTGATGATTATTATGGATGTCTTGGGTTCCTGCAATAACAAGGGATTTAAGTGAAACCATTCTAAATTGCCTTTTTTTCCCTACTTGGTAATAGTTTTGGAGATATGTTTGATTTACTATAAAGTGAGAAAAAGACATTAATATTGATATTTGAATTAAGTATTTGCTTTATTGAAATCTGTCTATCCCCATGTCAGTAAACTTTGATTTAGCACTATATAAGGGAAAAAAAAAAAACAGCCACTGTATGACTTCTGGTCACCTGGGGTTTTGCTGCTTTCAATCCAATTTTGTTTTCAGCTTAATTATGGATAAAGGCTGGTTAGAGTCGAAAGGGACCTTAAAAATCATGTAGTTCCAACCCTCTTCCATGGACAGGGACACCTGAGATACAGTATGAATCAGTAGTAGCTATTTTACACTGACTACTTGTGTGTCCCATTACTGTGTACTGTCTCACAATGTAGCTGTATCTTTCAAAGGAGTTTTAGCAATACAGTGTTAATTTAAACCTTAGGTTTTTGTTGTGATTACTCTTTGTTATGGGGAAATGATAGGAAGGATTGTGTTATGTGTGTGTTACGTGTGGTGTTATTTAGGTAACAAAATCTGAATGTGTTACAAACACTTTTAAGGAATTTTAACACTTTATTCTTGCCCACAAACATTGGAATTTTTAATAATCAGTGCTCACAGTTAGACTTAGCCAGTTTAGTGGTAATTCACGAGTGTTTCTTCAAAGTCCATGTACTTACTGTAACGAGCTCCAGCCTGGCAAATTCAGTTTGATATGAGATGTGGCTAGCCTTGTTAAGTGGCACTGTGCTCTCCATACAGTTGTCTATGAAGGTTTAGTGAGGCATCTTTGAGTGAATCTGTCTTGCATGCAGCAAGTGCATGGAGATAATGCTTCAGTAAAATAACTTTTCACCACATTACCAACATGTACTCAAGTAATAGTGGAATGTCATTTGCTAAGCAGCATAATGAAAAGAGAGACTTCTTATTTAAACATTTATGGAAAAAGCAGTACGTATTTCTGCTTCCAGTATTTCTCCTCAGCAGTTGTTCTAGAATCTTACTAAAAAATTATTTTTCTTGTTTTTAACAGTTTCTGTTTTTCATTTATGCTTGTATTTCCTCAAACTTAAAGCTACAATAAGAGCAATTTGCCTCAATAGGAAAGGTAATGTTACAATTTGCTATTGGCAATCTGAAAATGCCTGCTTTTTGAAAGTACAGGCATAATTAAAGTTGTCAGTAGGAAAAAAAGACTTTTGATTTCTTGCAGGTATCACAAAAATCTTAAATAATACACTTATTTCAAAGGTTAAAGTCTAACAAATGCAGCGGAGTGTACACCGAAAGACTTTGGTACAACGTTAACACTCTGTTATGAAGCCTTGTAGACTGCAGAATGCTTTGCTAAGGGAGGAAATAGTGTTGCAAAGGGACAAATCCTTTTTTAAAAATAGAATATATCAGTTTTAGTCACAAATAATGTAGATGTATATGCTTATTATGGTCAGGTCTTGGGTATGTGTACTGCAGTTGTTATCAGCAACTTAAGTTCTTTGGGTAATTGCAGCTGGTACGGTATCTGACACTGGTAAAAGCAATATCACAATTCTGCAGTCAGGAGAAGTGATTAATAGCAGGGTTTTTTATGCCTCCTACTGTAAAACAGTGTGTCATTACAGAGCTTTCTAAATATATCTGATCATGCGTTTATCTTTCCTGATCTACTGATTGACTCCTGTTCTGAGACACATTTAAATGTCATTTCATCTTTTGGTTGCAGAAATGCTGAGAGTTTATCCTAGAATGCAAATGCCTTTGAACAATATTTTGAAAAGGTAAGGTAGAAGAACCACTTTGTTTTGCTTATGTGTAGGCAAGTGGTTACTTCTAGAATTATCTGTAGTTAGCTTAAAAAAAAAAACACAAACCCTTGCATTGATATTTTGTAAATTAATATTTTAAATTGTCTGGGTACTGCATTATTGCACTCCAAAAAGTTATGCCAGTTTTTCTTCACTGTAGCTGCAAAAAATATTTAATGTATTCTGGAAAAGAGGAAGCTGAGCACACCATTATGCCTTAACAACAGATACATTCAATGACAGATGGCTATGCATGTTGAGTGTTGTTTTAAGCTATAATTGCATACTTATGTAAGTATGCATAGTCAAATACGTGTAATTAAGCTATCTTGGTATGCAGGAGAACTTAATGGGTCAGTCCAGGGCTCAGAGATGTCAAAACTAATGGCTGTACTGCACTTACCATGCTTCTGTTGCAACACTTACCTAGACAATACCCAAATACAAGCATGTGCTGTTTCCAGTTATTGCTGTTTACTGCAAAGCTTACAAAATCACATGAAGACACAAATGAAATGAAATGCCATAGGAAGTTTTTGTCTGTTTTAAGCTTCAAGCCGTGCTGTGCTATGAGTGAAAGAATGAAAAGGAGCCACAAGTAGCATTTGTTGTTAACACAGTTGGTAGCTTCCTTATTGTAGTAAGGCATAATAGTAGTGCAGAAATTTCTAACTGAAGCCACTAAGTTGATGAATAGCCTTGAAAGTTGATATGGTGGTGTGACTTCTGTTCTTACTGAGGAATATCCTAAATTTGCTGGTAATGATAGCAAAACAAAATAGTCAATGAGTGCAGGGTGACAAGCAAATCCAATTGCAGAAATACAAGTTTGCTGTGCTTGTATGCTTTTGCTGTTATGTGGAAGGAATGTTCTCCCTCTGAGACAGATCCCCAGAGTTGACATGAGTACTGGGAGTTTCTTTGGTCACCTACAAGGTGGCCTGTCTTACGGCTTTTTATCAGGGATTTGTTCCTTTAATTATTCTCAATTCTGTTTACCTGACTGCTGCGCCTACTCGTATAGAGAGCAGAAAGCCTTCATTTCCCATTCATACCATAGCAAAAGAGAAAAGCAGCAATGTTGGAAGAATCTGCTGCTCATGTTCAAACCAAGTTTAGTTCATTCCTACATTAACATTAAAATTTGCTTATTTCTGTAAAGTAGTCCTGAGTGTTGACCTTGTCAAAACCACAGTAACTGTGTTATGTTATTTTATTTCTGTTATGCTAATTTCCCAGAAATGATTGTTAGTCATTACCTTGACATAACCTTGATGGACTTGCCCTGAAAATTGAGCCTTAACGCACGCAGGCCAAGGTGTTTTCCATTGAACAGTTAAGAACTCTCTTTTACCATCAGTGTGATATTAGGTGTATAAAACAAGACCCAAGTTCTAAGTTAAAACTAGGAAAATACTTTCTTGAATGTATGCATTTTTCCATGTGCAAATTGTACCGACTTTGAACAGGAGCCATCTGCTAGCATAATATTTTTGAAAATACATGTATTTGGTATTCTTTTCATGTGCTTTCCTTCAGGAAGATGGCTTTGCAGAAGGTACGATGATCATCACGTCCTCTTCTACTGCATGATGATCATGCTTCCTAAAAGAGTATTTGCTGGCTGCCCAAGTCTTCTACTGTAGGTACTCAGCAAACAGAAGCCTTTATTTTTGGCTCCATACCTAATCCTCAGAGAAATGCAGGATTATATATAGTTCCTATGTTTACATCTCGCTGCAAGGTTTTTCTGGCTATTTAGAACTGCGTCCCCTGGAGCCTTGTTTTTCCCAGGAACTGAATAAGGACGATAATGTATTTCTCAGTTCTGTTCTGACAGTGAGGTGCTTCATAATTAAGTGTTTTAAGTTCAGCCTCCCCAAGTCTTTTGCTCCATCTAATCTGGAGCCTTGATCAGTCACCTGGTGATTTCAAGTTGCTGGGCAACCCAGAGATGTAGTAGATTTGGAAAATACCAGTGTTTTTCTCTGTAACTATTCCCATGCTGTGATAAATTCTGACATATGTATTTTTTCGGGTTTTGTGCATCATCTGTAAGATAAAATGTCAATTTTTCTAAAAATGCATTTGACTTCCTTCAAAATGAAAAGATTACACATGTACCATTTTTATCATTGTCGTATTTAAATTACACGCTTGGCCAGAACAAAAGTTGAAATTTTAATCTTTGACCTATGTCATTTCTTGTACCTTACCTTCTGTATATCAATTTGTACTGTTTAATATAAATGCTAAACTGCATTGAAAACAAATTCAAAGTAGCATTTTGTCTCTGTTTGTAAGGTGAGCTTCTCATGTTACCTTACCTTTTTGAGCTAGCTCCTGCAGTGTGGCCTCAAATTGAGTTTTGACAATTGGGAATAATGAATTTATTCCATACAGATGGTTCTTTCATTTAGAATGTTATCAGTGTATTTGAAGCAAAAAGGCTAATGTTTTCCTATGTTACTGATGCTTTATAGGAATGTACTTGTATAGTATATATCAAAAGAAGAACTTTTAAGACTAAAAGGGCAATGTGGAAAGTGTTCCATCACTGTTCTAGTTCAGCTCTGGAGTAGTTATATATTGGTGTAGAATGCTGCTTAGTGAGACTTTTGAGGATGGTGAAATGGTAATGTGTTTATGTAGTTTACTACAAAACTGTACCTGAAGTTGTCTCTCATTCCTCAAAAAAGATATTGCTTATGTTCTGTCAAATTGGAGAAGGACTGGTCGATGAGAAAATGAACATGAGCCGGCAGTGTGCGCTTGCACCCCAGAAGGCCAACTGTATCCTGGGCCGCATCAAAAGGAGCGTGACCAGCAGGTCGAAGGAGGTGATCCTGCCCCTCTACTCTGCTCTTGTGAGACCTCACCTGGAGTATTGTGTGCAGTTCTGGTGTCCTCAACATAAGAAGGACATGGAACTGTTGGAACAAGTCCAGAGAAGGGCCACGAGGATGATCAGGGGACTGGAGCACCTCCTGTACGAAGACAGGCTGAGGAAGTTGGGGCTGTTCAGCCTGGAGAAGAGAAGGCTGCATGGAGACCTCATAGCAGCCTTCCAGTATCTGAAGGGGGGCTATAGGGATGCTGGAGAGGGACTCTTCATTAGGGACTGTAGTGACAGGACAAGGGGTAATGGGTTAAAACTTAAACAGGGGAAGTTTAGATTGGATATAAGGAGGAAATTCTTTCCTGTTAGGGTGGTGAGGCACTGGAATGGGTTGCCCAGGGAGGTTGTGAATGCTCCAACCCTGGCAGTGTTCAAGACCAGGTTGGACGAGGCCTTGGGTGATACGATTTAGCATAAGGTGTCCCTGCCCATGGCAGGGGGGTTGGAACTAGATGATCTTAAGTTCCTTTCCAGCCCTAACGATTCTATGAGTCTATAAATCAGCTATGGCCTTTTGTTGCAGATGGAGTAATGCACTTCACTTTGTAAGACAGTGATTTAACAGTGTGATCGTAAACGCAACAGTGGTTGGGTGTACATAAGTATTTACTGCATAGAGGACAGGGTCAGACAAAATTGTCAGGGAGACCCTCCCATTGAGTCATGAGGTTCAGAAGGGACCCTTTTGCATTCTAAACTGCTTCTCAGAGGGGAGTTATGTGTGGCTGGATCCAGGCTTAGTCCCAGACTTGATCAGTAGCTTATGTCTAAAGGATTACATATGTACAATCAATCCTTTATATTGCTTAGCTGAGACTTTCAGAGTTTCTGTAAGGTAATCACATAATCATGTGCATACTTGACTAATGTAAACATATGATTCAAAGACTAAGACTTTGAGTAAGTGTATTCTATATAGATGTCCTAAATAAATCCTTTTAGGATGTCTGTAATTTTGGTTTTCTTTTTTTCTTTCAGGTTCTCTGTAGTTAATTTTTTGAGTCTCTACATAATTTGTTTTAGCTTGATGCTTTGTGTACTGCACCATTAATGACCAAGCAGTGGAGAGAGAAAATCTGTGACAGGGAATATAGACTTAGTTCTTTTTTCACGTGTGCCAGTATTTTGTTAAAACGAGTGATATTTTGAGACATTTGGAGAGGATATGCTGCTTATGAAAAAGAATACATATATAATTTTTTTCTCCATGCTATTTATATGACATTTAGGAGCACGTAACTAGGTTGCTGTAAGACTGCCTCTACTGAAAGCATCAGTAGAGGACATACTGATGGAAAATTGTTGGAAAATTACTGCAGTATGGGTTACCTTTCTCATTTTCTTTCACCTTCTCTTCCCCTTCCTTCCAAAAGGTTCTGGGAAAATGTCCCAGGACCTATAGCAGTTACCAACAGGTGTCTGTTGCTGTAATATATCTTCAGAAAGATGTAGTAAGCTGTGATCTTTTTAGCTGTGTGTGGTAGTACAGTGGGAGCTTGTTTCAAGCATGTAATTCCCTTTAAGCAGATGAAGATTGATGTTTTCTTGTGATTCATTGGTAGGAATGATGATGTACCATCCATCATAAATGCTTGAAAAAAATTCCAAGATGAAGGTCTGTCATAAAAGCAGATTAGGAAGATTTTTGTGAGTGAACTGTAGATCTCAGAGTTAACATCTGAGTTTTTTGCATGATAACCTTTCTATAATATTACTAATGACCTTTTGAGTTAGTCAAACCCCTTTATTAATGTGTGACTGTTCCAGTATCTGATGAGAATGATGTAATCCAAATGATCAGAATCAAATAGCATTGGAGAGAATGATATACTATTTTCCTGGATTTCCTGGAATGCCCTCCATCATTAAGATGCCTAGTTGTCCTGGGTTCAGCAGTAGCAGTCATTTTTCTCCTTTGTGGTAGCTGGTGCAGTGTTGTGTTTTGGCTTCCAGCCTGGAAACAGTGCTGGTGATACCGATGTTTTCGGTTGTTGCTAAGTGATGCTTACCCTAACCAAGGACTTTGTGAGGCTCATGCTCTGCCGGGAAGGGGGGAAGGAAGCCGTGAGGAAACAGAGATGGGGCACCTGACCCAGGCTAGCCAAAGAGGTATTCCATACCACAGCACGTCATGCCCGGGGTGGGGGGTAACTGGGAGTTACCCGGAAGGACATGGGCTTTTGGGTCGGACTCGTTTCTCAGTGGGTGGCATTTTATTCTCTTCCCTTGTGATTTTCTCTTATCATTGTTGTCATTGGTGGTAGCGGTGATGATTTGTGTTGTACATTGGTTGCTGGACTGTTCTTGTCTCAACTCGTGGGAGTTGCACTCTTTCGATTGTCCTCCCCATCCCTTTGGCAGCGGGGAAGGGGAGAGCCCTGGTGGGGGGGGCCTTAATTGCTGTCAGCCCGGCACCACTCACTGGGAGTGAGTGAACAAGCTGTCTGGCTAGGGTTTAAACCACGGCACTCTTGGAGCTGTTACTTTTTGAAATGAGAGCTTCCTTTTGTGCAGACCCTCTGGGTATATTTCCTTATAGGACTGTAAGTCACACTTGTCAACTGCAGGCAGTAGTGACTGTGGCCTTAACATAATTTGTTTTTTTTTTGTGTGTGCATGTGTGTTTTTGTTTGGTTGGTGTTTTTCCTGACATTCCAGTTTTAAAGGGAAACTGAGGTCTACAGTTTAGCTCTGGTGACTTGGATGGTTAGATTTCATTGAGCGCAGTATTAAGCATTGATTGTATGAGACAAAAACTAAAAGCAGTTTCTCCTCAGAGCATGGTGGCTTACATGTAGAATAGACTATTTCAGTTGGAGGGGACCGACAATGATTGTCTAGTCCAACTGCATGACCAATTTGGGCTGACCAAAAGTTAAAGCATATTGTTAAGGGCCATATGCCTCAAAGATTGACAGGCTTGGGTCATCGACTGCCTCTCCAGGAAGGTTGTTCCAGTGTTTGACCACACACTTGATAAAGACATGCTTCCTAATATCAAGTCTGAACCTCCCCTGACACAAGCTCGTAACATTCCCATGGATCCTGTCACCAGATACCAAGGAGAAGAGATTACCACCTTCTTCTCTACATCCCCTTCTCAGGTCACCCCTCAGCTTCCTTTTCTTCAAACTAAACAAGCTTGAAGTCCTTAAATGTTCCTTACAGGACATGCCTTCCAGCCCTGTCACCAGCTTTGTTGCCCTTCTCTGGACCCATTCAAGTACATTCATATTCCTCTTAAATTGTGAGTACCAGAGGTGCACGCATTACTCAAAGGGACTCCACACCAATGGGATACAGCAGGATAATCATGTTTCTTGACCAGTTGGTTATACTGTGATTAATACATCCCGGGATATGTTTTGCCCTGTTTGCTGCCAGGTCACACTGCAGCATCTGCCGTTTGGGCGTTAAATTTAATCCCATTAACCCTAGCCCAATGTTCTAATCTATCTAGATGCCTCTGCAAGGCCTCTTGTTCCTCAAGAGAGTCAACAGCACCTTGCAGTTTGGTATCATCAGCGAACTTGCTAATGCTGAATTCAACTTCTGCATCAATATTGTTGATAAATATATGGAAACAAAATTGAGGGTCAGCTTAATCTGGCTGAGAAACAACTTTCTTCTTTGAGCACACAAGTGGCTTCTGAAAACATCTTTTTTTTTTTTTTTCCTTTGTACTTGGACACTGACAGATAAGATTTGAAGCAAAACCTTAGCTTTACTAAGGTGTAAAGTACCAGAGATATTCAGTCTCTGCTGACCCCATTGCTTTGAACATCATTGTTTTTTGTTGAAGAAAATATGGATGTTTCTTTTCTCAGTATTAGTTTTATCAATTACATATGTTCTTGGATATGAACTTTTCGTCCTTTGGAATAGTATTGAAAGAAAACAAATGTTACACCTCTTTTGCTCCTACCTTCCTAGATAGAAGAGACACAGAACTTTGGAAATGCACTCCTTACATCTTCAAATAATCTTTTGTTCTGCTGCTGTTGTCGTTTTGAGCTAGAAATGTCTGCACTAGTTTTGACATGGTCAAAGCTCCTTTATTATTTTTTTTCTTGCTTTCAGTAAATAACAAAGAAAACCTTACACTTCTGGGGTTGCTATCTGGTGGCTATGAATGTGAAGGAGAAAAATGTGCTGTTTGTATTTCCCAGCACAGTTCATCCCTATTTAGAAAGAAGAAAGTATGATATGCTTCCTAAAAAAAGTTCAAAATGCCAAACACCAGAACAAATACATGTTCTGAATAAAGGAAATGCTTCTTGAGGTGCTACACTGAATTATCTGGGGCAATGAGGTGTTAAAAGCCTGAATTTATACTGCTGGGATTTGGTGGCATTTTGAATACTTGTATAAAACAAGACCAAAACAAAAATCAAACTACCAAACAAACTCCCACAAAACAAAACCCAAGAAACCCATCTCTAAAACTGCTAAGAACTTCAGTATTTAAGCATTTACTTAGTTCTAGGTAAATGTTAGCCAAAAGTCCTGTTTAGATAAATAAACATCTTTGCTGTCACAGTCCTTGTTTACAGTCTCTCTGGCTGTGTGCAGTGCGGCAGTTTGTGGAGTTGTGCATTGAGGTGGGAATATTGTCTGTCTGTGCAGGCCAGAGGGGACTTGTTAGTTAAACAAAAGAATAGATTTTTTTTTCAAAACCTGGACTTTTGCTTTTTTTTTTTTCACAGATTTCCTACTGTTTCCTTATCCCATGCATGCTTATAGAAGCCCCTGCAACTTGCTTGATATGTTTCTTGTCATTGCCTTAGTCTTCTTAATATATGCTTTTAAAAAAGGAACTCATCCATTTCCTCTTTAAGTCATCATAGGAATGCAGTCATTTTTCACAGAAAAGCCTACTTGTAGGAATGTTTGGCAATGTACTCAGTGATCCTTGAATCTTTTTCTCTTTATGAATACTTTTTTTGTTAGATTGAAAGCCTTAATTCTGGGATGACAATTTTGCACTCGCTATGTCTTTAATTGATTACCACTTTACATTCATATCAGCAATGTCCTTTTTAAGCATACCTACAGAAAGCAAAACTAGCTCTAAATATTACTGCCACTACCAGTTCAGCAGTGTAAAATTTCAGCAGTATGAATCATTTTTTTTGCTCTTCAAACATGAGTTTGTGCCTCATAAAATGTTACTTTTACATTCCAGACACTGTGATCCAGAAACTGCATTGGGATTTATACTTAAAGGGCTTGGGAAGCAGGAGTGACTTTAGACATAAGAACCTATGAATACGTGTATCTTTTTTGTAAATAAATGTGCATTCTTTATGCTTTCAAGTTAGCTGAGGAATGGAAAATATAATGGAATTTTTCCTTTAGATGGAAGTTATGGCCATGTAGATATTTTTATTGAGTATCAATTAATTGTAAATTAATTCTTATAAATAAAAAAACTAAAGCGCAGATTAGTTTTTGTGCAAAGTTTAGCAGTATGGGGGAGATAACAGTAAGTCTCTCAAAAAAGAGACTTCAAATGAGCCGGCAGTGTGCGCTTGCAGCCCAGAAAGCAACCATATCCTGGGCTGCATCAAAAGGAGCGTGACCAGCAGGTCGAAGGAGGTGATCCTGCCCCTCTACTCTGCTCTTGTGAGATCTCACCTGGAGTATTGTGTGCAGTTCTGGTGTCCTCAACATAAAAAGGACATGGAACTGTTGGAACAAGCCCAGAGAAGGGCCATGAGGATGATCAGGGGACTGGAGCACCTCCTGTACGAAGACAGGCTGAGAAAGTTGGGGCTGTTCAGCCTGGAGAAGAGAAGGCTGCGTGGAGACCTCATAGCAGCCTTCCAGTATCTGAAGGGGGGCTATAGGGATGCTGGAGAGGGACTCTTCATTAGGGACTGTAGTGATAGGACAAGGGGTAATGGGTTAAAACTTAAACAGGGGAAGTTTAGATTGGATATAAGGAGGAAATTCTTCCCTGTTCGGGTGGTGAGGCACTGGAATGGGTTGCCCAGGGAGGCTGTGAATGCTCCATCCCTGGCAGTGTTCAAGACCAGGTTGGATGAGGCCTTGGGTCCAGTGGCTTAGTGTGAGGTGTCCCTGCCCATGGCAGGGGGGTTGGAACTTGATGATCTTAAGGTCCATTCCAACCCTAACTATTCTATGATTCTGTGATTCTGTGACTTGCTGCTAGTTCTCTGTATGGGGTGTGATTCACTGCATAATGTGTAGACCTTTAAGACAAAGTCTATGTTTTGGTGCACCTGTAAAGTATTAGATATCTGTTGCACTTCCAGTACCATGGCAGCCACAGATTTGAGTCAAGCTTTTCAGAGCTAGTTTGGCTCCTACACCTTTGGTCACTGGTTGGTGAATCTGTTAAGGTAGAGTTCTAATTCTTCATAACTGTAAAGCCATCTTTCACAATGAGTTTTACACCTTCAATGAGGGAAGAGTCTCCTTATGTGCATTGGATTTTAGGACAACATAACCTCCAGTGGTATCTGCCAGTGTGAATCATTCTGTGATTCTATTAACTGAATTTTCTCATATTTTATAGTACCCATTTTGTTTTTTCTTTCCTTTTATGGGGTGTTAAACTTGTTGTATTGCAGTAATTTTTAGTAGCAGGTTTTTCTTCTTGGCCAGTCTTATGGCCATGTCATGCTGTGTTTCCTCTACTAACACCTTATTCTAGATATTATTTAAAGTTTGGAAGATCGGTCACTTTCAAAGAAATGTTAAATAGGCGCTCTTTTTGAAAGTCTATTGAACTAACTTTGGGTTGACTCTTAGGCCATTCTGCACCTTTGGAATTCACAGGAATTACACCTATGAAAAAAATCTGACTGAAAATACAGTTAAGGAGACTGGAAAGCTTACACTGGTCTCACAAGTAAATGAATGTGGTATGTGCAGGGCACTGGGGATTAAGGTTCTTAACCTTTTACAATATTAGGAATAATAAGTGTGGAATGTGAGATGGAAAACTGTTGAAGTGGTTCAGAATTCAAGTAGTAGTACTGGTTTGGGTATTGTAATGAGTAGTTCAAAATGGAAAGCTGCGTTGACTGATGCCTTGTATTAGAGGTCAAAGGGACATGATTTCATACAATTATGGTGCGGGAAAGCGGTTCTTCAGTAATAGCAGAAAATGACATAATGTTCAGTTGAATGTCGTGCTGTAGGGTTTTGCTCAAAACCATTCACTTCATATCCATTAAATGCTTGCTTACCAAGCATTTACTATATTCTAACAGAAAATATTTTACTGTTTAGAAAAAGAGAGAACATGCAAGGTATGCTTATCTGGACCTGCTATTTGCTGTCCTCTCTAAAAGTCAGTATAACAACAAAAATCACTGTCTGTTAGTCATTTTTTATCAAGCTTGAGTTAGCAGTGAAGCATCTGTGTGTTGCAGTATAAGGTTATGCTTTGCTTTTGCATGGATACAGCTCTATAAATATCTAGCAATGAGTGTCTTAGATGTGGGTGATTGGTGGTTTCCTAGTGAATTCAGCCATTACATTTACCATAATATTGTGTGCAGTCAAAATTGTTTATTGAAATTCTGATTCATTTTAAGGTAACTTCCATAAGGCAAAATAGCTCACAAAATCATTTCCATCTTACATTCTTTCTAGTTGGCATGTATATCTGTATCTAGTTACAGATATATAGATATACAAATACATATAAACCAAAACCTGAAATGTATAGAGCCATTATGAGCATCTCCTGTAACCTAATCTGAAGATGCCAATTGCTGAAAACACAACAGCAAAGTCATTTATTGTATCTTAGAACATTACTATAGTGGGTGCTAAATAAGAGCTCCAGAACTAAACTCTAGGTATTGTTTACTTAAAATATTACATGCCATGTTACTGAAGAAGCACGCCAGCTGCTGATAACATCAAATTTATTTTAATGAATGGTCTACGCAGCAACGTGACTGTTAATTTAAAGTTTAGATGTATTTGTTTGCACCTCATGTGCCCTGAATGTGTGTGTTATAACAGCTACTGGAAATTTGAAAGCTGCTAAACATAGCTTTTGCAAATTATTTCTGCAAAGCATGATATTTCTAATGAAAAAGACAATGTGAACCTTCCTGCTCTGTATTTTGCTGATAACTGTAACTGTAGTCTGGAAAAAGAAGGAAAAGAAGAGAGCTCCATAGTAGATCTAATCCTTTTTGGTCCTGTGTTCAGCAGAAGCCAATTTCATGCAATCTCATGCAATTATTGCCTCAGAAATGTCACTGATGTATGTATGAAGATTTTTTTTTTTACCTCTCATTTTGTGTCTAGTAGGAAAGCTGCAGCTACCATACTTAGAGAATACAGTGAATCACTGGACCTATTTAAAGAAATCTCAATTTTATCATAATGTGTGACATGTAGATTTGTACTTTTCAAGTCTGATGTTTTTACCAAAATTAAAACAGCACTTCTCAGCGTATGCAAATATCTAGTGGTCTCTCGAGCCTTTTCTTTCCTCCTTAAAACCTTTCCTCTCTTTTGGTCATCAGTTTCTTTGAAAGGCCTATCAAAGCTTAAAAGTTCTTCCCTTAACCTGGAATGCTGAGTAAGGATGTAAATTATCGTCAAACTTGTAACGCTGTATGAAAATGAAAGCAGTTGGAAGGTGATGGGTTAGAGGCTGTTTGACCTGCACTGCAACAGTTGAGATGGAATATTTTTTATATTAACCATGCAAAGGTTATTTTTTGAAGGGGAGAAGAGGGCCTCCTACAATCTGATTTTTTTAAAAATCAAAATAGGAATGTCTAGGAGCAGAAATCAGATTTTTGCTGTGCTGTATGTGACAGGATTGAGGTAAAGGTGGGTTTGCAATCTTCCAATTTCTTTATAAGCTCAGTGTATCAAGAAAAAGAGACTTTTAAAAGTTAATTCCATCAAAAGTAAAAATTCTGTCAAAAGAAGTACAATACTCTACTTATAACTGCAGTGCTAGAAGAATGGCCTGTTTTTCTCTGAGTTAAAATGAGAGTAAAAGAAATCATGTTCTGTGGTTAGCTCTCTTTGATAGTTTTTGTGGAAGTTATATAGGTTAGACTAAGGAGATAATTCTTAAGCATATTAAATAAGAATATTTCATAAGTATTTGTCTGATCTCAGCATTAGAAAATGCACTGAAAGGTCCTGTGGTGATTGTTTTATGTCCTGAAAGTGTAGGATCAATCACAGGAATAGAATTTCTAACTTGTAAAGCAAGATATATATTGGAACTTCCTAAGCTTATTCCTTTCTTAGTTGAAAAAATTCAAAATGTTACACATTTACAATTCTATTAAACACATTACTAAATGGCTCAGAACGGTTTCATTTTGTTACAGTAAAGCTTATCTTCATCACTGTATGTCAAGGTGATTTATAAAGGAATTAAGTGTTGTTACACCAGTTTGACAAATTGGGATGCTGACATGTAGGTAAGTCAAATGATTTGCCAAAGATTACTGAGCAGACTAATGGAAAAGGAAGAATAGGCTTTATTCTCTTCATTCTGAGTCACTCAGGTCCTATAGTCATTGGGCTGTAGAATGAAATGTGAAGGATTATAGAAGTTTTATTATGTGATGGTGCTCCTCTCTGCCTGTGTTCTTGATATAGGTATTTGTTGTTTGACAGCTGATTGCCATGTATACACATTTGGGTTTGGTTATATAACATTAAATCTTATGTATCCTCTGCTGGTAACAACTTTATTGTTTCATAAACCAAGCAGGAATGCAGCTGTCATGCCTTTTCATTTCATGTATCCTTTACAAAGCTTAAGAAAGATTATTATCCAGGGATCTGCACTTAATTCCCAAAGTTTCATATTGTTGAAATCCATAGGAATGAGCACTGGGCTCCAAATTAACCCAGAACTGAAAAATCTGTTGAAATCTGAATGCTCATTCTTCTTAAAGTTCAGAGGTAATAGGAATGTGTGTTTACATTCATGGTTTACATAAAGGAGACTATTACTCATGTCTTCCAATTTGTTCAGAAGAGATAAGTATTATTTTTGTATTTAGAATTTCATAGGAATGTGTTTCCCAGTGAAATTGGATTTTATTAACACTGATCAGTAATGCAAGTGAAATGTGTGCATGCATATGCATTGATGACTTAAATGACTGTATCATCACAAAAAACCTTTCCTCTCTTCTTAAGTGTTATAGGCCTTTCCTTTCAACATGGGGTTTTGATTTGTGTTTATATCTAGTTTAGTTTCTTCTTGAAAAATCCTTTAAGTGTACAGACTTCTCCAGGCATACAAATCTGTTCACATAGTGCACTGGGGATAACAGTTCTCCTTCCATCAAAGTTGCAAATCTAAGAATTAATTTGTTAGTTTATACAGGCTTATGTAAACTTCTCAGTGGCAAGAGATTTGAATTCTGCCTGTAAGCCTCAAACTTTTCAGAAGATGGCGTCAGGGAGATAGTTACAAGAGTAAACAAGAGTCAGTTAGCTGGGATGAATTGAGCGACTGTCTGCCTTATGCACAGGAAAGTGAGTGTAAGGCTTCCTGAAAGCAGGTTGGCATTGCAGAAGAGGCGGGAGCTAGGGAAGTCCAGAAAGGCCTGGGAGATTTGAGTTTGATTTCTTTGGGATTGTCCTTGAAAGCTACTAGCAGATAACTCACAGTATTCTAGGGGTGGAAAAACAAAAAAACAAAACAAAACCCCCAAAAAGTGCAACTGAGTAATGTTTCAAACTAGCCAAGGGTTGGAAAGTCAATACTAGGTGAATTTCATATTTCATTTAGAGACTTAAAGACTTTTGTGGGAAGGGTAGTTTGGACTGTAGGCAAGTAGAAGTGTTGTGGGAGCTTGAGCTTGTGTGATGCTGAGCCTGTGCTGCATGCTCAGGCTTGACATCTTTTCTGCACCATCTTTGCTGTGCAGGTAGCTATGCACGGGTATTGCTCTGAAGATAGATAGCATAATACTGCTGCTGAGTACTGGGGTCAAGTTGCAGCATGGGTCCAAGAAAATACGTTTTGAGAGACAAATGGAAATAGCATTATAAGTTCCAGTCACTTTGAAACCTAAATATTGAGACTGCTAAGACATTGCTGGGTAAAATAAATAGCTGTAACTGAAGTCAACTAATTCTGGTTGGAAACCTGAAAGCTAATTATAATTTCTGTCTTGATATTACTTTGTGTATTCCAAAGTCACTGTATATGTGCAGTTTCATTTTTGACCTTGATTTACTTTCAAAACCAGCCTTATCTCTGGAAGGGACAAAATGTCTTCCCTTCTGCTTTATTTTTTTCAAATAGTAAGTGACAATAAAATAAACCTTCCATTTTTTCTATGTGGAAATGAAATTATAACATTGAAAGCAGTGACACAGCCACCACAACTTGAGTTTACAACTTCTGTTTCTTCCTATATCTTTGTCCTATGAATTTAGTCAAGTAAAATTGCTTTTAGCTGTATAGATTGAAAATGTACAAGGGGAGTGGAAAAGAACCTTAAAAAAATGATCCTCCAATAATCCTTCTGTGATATCTTAAGTTTTCTGAGAAGGATGACCGTTCACTGAAAGGAGTATGCTGTTCTACACTGTTGAAAATTAAATATCCTGCCCTTGTACTTCTTCCTGATTGTTGCTGTATAAAATGGGAAAGTTGGTAAGGGACTTCGAGGTTCTCATATAAGCTGTCAAAAAAAGATTTGCATCTCACAATCTCGGCCTTTGGCATACAGCATCCTTCTGGTGGATAGGCAGAGAAATGAAGATCGAAGAATGTGAGACATGCTGAATACAAGGGGTTCAGTAATATTAGTGTCAGTTTAGAAAGGGTTCTGAAGCACTGATTATTTCCGAACACTTTCAGTGGTGGTGTTTCAAAGACAAAATTGTTTTTTTTTCCAGTTTGGTGTATGTAAATCAAAGATATTTAAAAGAAGCTGCTGAAATAACAGGTTGTTATCATGCGAAGTTACTCGACATGGCACATGGTATTGCTAAGTAATACTGCTATCTACGTAATTCAGTCAGTTCTGCAGAAGTTGGAGGAAGTAGTGGAACTAGATATTTCTCATGTTGATAATACTTTTTATGTAAGTGAAGCGCTAGTTTGCATTTCTTGAGACTTTTCTGTAACTGATGGAATTCTGTAACTCTGTGGCTGCAAAATTCCATTTCCTTACCCCTTTTCTGTGATACAGATATTCCAAAATTAAAACAATGTGAAGCAGTTCCCTTGAAATACACTTAATATTGGGAAATATTTAAAGTCAAAGCAGCCAGTGAGGAAGGGAGGAAGGCTCCTTCAGGACAGTATTAGTTCTGTTCCAAAGTTTATATGAAGTAGAAGCTTTTCCAACTGGTTTTAGGCATGCTGATGTTTTGCAGGTGCTTACATTCAAGTGAAGAAAGCTGATACACCTTGGTTACCAAAAAAACTACTCCTTTGTGTAGTTTTGGTTTCCAGTACTGTATCCAAAATGCTTAGTGTTCATTCAGTGCGATTGAATTAGACGCTTACTGTTGATACTGGCTGTACTTGAACATATTAAAGTAACTGAAGGAAGTTTGGGAACGGAGGTAACATCTCTGACAATGTTGTGCAGTGTTAGTTGAAAAGTTGTGATACAGAAAGCTTGAAAATAGCATTTTGTCCATTTTAATCCTTATAAAAGCATTTATCTGTTTCTTTACCCATGCCAACCACTGTGGTTTCACTCCCTGCATGCCCTTCTGTGCCGACTGCTTTACCATGGTGTGTTTACCCACCCTGATGGTGGTGCTCATAGTTGGTAGTGCAGAGAAAAATAAAGCAATCCTTTAATGTGTATTTTCATAAAAAAACAAACCGACACAAACCCCAAACATTCTCTAGCTCTGAGATTTTGTTTTATTCTTACCTTGCTTTTTCTTCTCTCTGATCAAGTGTTATTAAAGGTATGACATGAGGTAAACATGGTTGTAGCTCTGACTGCAAATTCTTGTTGTTTATTGTGTTGTTTTTAGCCTGAAACGGCAAAACTCTGAAGTGGTTTAAGGATAACGGCTGGTCAGATGAAGTGCTCCAACCCTTTGATCCAGTAACTACCTCTAGTTGTGAATGAGTGACGCTGGAATTGAAATGCTGCAAATAATCAAGCCCCTGGAGGAGCTGACGCGTGTCTGAAGAGAAAAGAACATTGGCTTATTATTTGTTTCCTGATCCTACCGTCATTCCTAACTATGCCAAGTATAACAGACAAAATGAAATGTGTGGAAGTACATTTTGTGTATTTCAGGTGTTTTATTGAATAAGAGTGAAAAGCGTTCAGCTAAGCCCACAGTTACATGCCTAAACTAATAATAATATTCTGAGGATCGCAGCAGCTTCCAAAACGGGGGGAGTGGGGAGGAATGTGGATCTGTCCGTTATGTTTCTCTGATCTTCATTTAATCATAGCTGTAATGCACATTTCTTCTAGAGCTACAGAATTTTGCCTGCTCCTGCTTCTTTTTTTCTTGTTTCATGGTGGTCCTTGGGAAGCAACTTCTGATCTTTGAATTTTAGAGGTCATGTGC